>NC_047131.1:14590910-15205910 GCF_009829125.3 Periophthalmus magnuspinnatus | reverse complement strand
AGCATGGAATAGTAATAAATACCACTGAGAAATAACTGTCATTTTATGGGTCTACAGTGTGTATTGGCATTGGTATAAAATCTCAAGGTTCCAACAGCTTTGAGGATCCTATGTTCTATACAAGAAAAATTACTTCTTTGAACTTACTGACATTGCATATAATCATTTTTGTAGCCTTATAGTTATCATCCACAGTAGCTCAGTAGTTACAGCACTCACCCATCAACCCAAAGGCTGGAGGATCAATTCCCACTCAGACCAAGTGTGGCGCAGATTTGCAGCCTTACCTTCGTCAGTCAACCCCAAGGCAGCTGTGGCTGCACAATAGCTTACTGCTGGCAAGTGTGGAGTGAATGAACGACTGCAATTTAGCACTATGAGAGGCTTCAAAAAACTGTAAAACACATTATGATTATGATTATTATTATTATTAAAACAAAATCACTTCCATGAAGACAATGGTGTTGAAACTCCCATACATAGTGCACCTGTAAAGGCTCTATAGACATTTGGCCTGTAAAATGTAGTAAAGCATGAATATGCAAGGCTCATTGTACAAATTGTTTTCCAAATGCATTCATTAATTTAACAATCAGATTTCAGTTACATAAACACAAAGGAAAAACTGTGAACAAGGTTTACCTATTTTAATATAATTTGGTCACGTTCGGCAGACCGGATTAATAAGCCCAATGGGACATGTGTGGCCCCGGGGCTGTAGTTTGCCCATGTCTGCTCTATACCTAATTTTTCCTCCCAGTACAGATATATTGTATAAACAGCTCTTAAGGTCAAAATATCTAAGTTATACAAGTCTCCTGTGTGCGGTCTTCATCTAATTATAAAGCTTTTTATGGTCAGAGAATCAGTAAGTGTGCATGTTACGGCAAAACCCATTGCAGTGAATAATTAAGATGCTCTGAGGTACTAATTAACTAAGATGCTTCATGAGGTAAGTGAGGAACAACTTTGGACCACTGCAAACCATTTCAAATGAACAAGTTGTTCTGTTTTGCACTTTTTAAGACCTTAAAGCACCTTTAAGTTAAACAATGTGAAATACCAAGGTGATCCAGCAAACTAATTTACATTATATGACTTCAAAAGTCACTTATAACATCAGTCTTCTCTCTACTGCAATGACAACCCAGGCAAAGTTTGACATTCCCGAAAACAACCCTCGAAGCTGAGAGGTAGGAAATCCCTTTATATTATCCTCCTCGTCTAAAGTCCGCCTGTCCGGCCCGTCTAGCTCACTGGGAAGGCAAACAAGCCTCAATCATGCGGCAAAGCGAAAGTCAATATATTCTGAATGGATGTGGATTGAGATGCCCGGGGCCTATAAAAATAATGGAGTGTGTAACATTACCCCTCTCCCACGGAAGCAAGCAGCCGTTAGGGGCCAGAGGAGCTAGCATAACGCAGTGCTACTCATCTGAGCACCACGGGGGAAATGCTGGGGCACACCTGTGCCAAGAGACCCGCAGCCAAATTTAGAACCTTACAAAAAAGCATGGTTTGATTGCTATTCTCTCCTCTTGCTATAAGATTTCACTTTGCCGCCTGGTTAGCTCGCCGGCTGCCTGGGAGATCCTTTCATGTGTGCTTTGTGCGTGTATATAAAATTGTTTTCCTTCTCCCCCCTGGTGAACTCAAGCAGCTAGTTTTATTTGCATGTATTAGGGATCTCGGCGCGGTAGCAAAACAAAGCTTATCGCCGAAGATAGAACAGAGGAGTGAGAGCACCAGCTTATAGAAACCCCGCGTGCAAACTGGAATTGACTTTTGGGTTATTTTTACACATGTGAGATTTGGTTGTGTGTCTCGGAAGCACTGAGGTGAAATGGATATAGGTAAATGTGTAAAAATATAGGGTGGAGGGATGTGTTGAAGGGATGCAGAAATAGGTTCTATAAGAGGAAGTTGCCAATGCTTGATTATTGTATTGATTGTTTACTGAACATTCCCAGGATTGTTACGTCACAGGTAAAATCCCTGTGTACTTTCATCATCAGTTAAATCATCACCAGAGTCATTTTAAGCATTTCTGACATCTGACATATGTGTTAGTGTGTGTGAGTATACTCTATGGACAGGTTTCAACTTCAACTCAATTTGTTATATTTCTTGCATATGTGAAGTAAAATTATCTTCCTTGGTAACAGAAAGTTCAGTATAGGCCAACAATAACCAGACGTAGGTAGAGTAGTCAAATAGTACTCAAGCACTGTACTTGTACTCACAGTGGGAAGTATATCTACAGCTTTTACTCAAGTAAGAGTACAAGTACGGTGTCTGAAAACTAAATGCAATATCGTTACAATGTTACTCCAGTAAATGTAATTGAGAACTACCCACCTCTGACAATACCAGCACTTTATTATATTATACTTCTTTTGATCCCAGCTATTACATCTTCTATGTCTTATTAAGGCTTTGACTAAATTGCACATTCCCTTATCAAAAACATCAAGTTTGATTTGAACTCTTAAGGTCTCTTTAAACATTTTTACATCACATGAAACCTTTCTTTTTGTCAGAGAAAAGAGACTGAAACATGTAATTTTGTGTGACTTTAATAGGTTTTCTGTCATGCTCACTGTCTGTTCATGGCTTGAAAGGTGAATAGTTCAGAGGCAAATTCATCAAATACATATCTGAAGTTGTATTTTGCTTCATTCAAACTTGACTTGAATTTTCCTAGGATTGTTGCGTCACTGGTAAAAAGCCCTGTGTGGTTTTTAAGTCCATCCGTCATCACCAGACTCATTCTAAGCATTTCTGACATCAAATCATGCTCATTACTACTGGATACTTGTTGGGGCATATTGCTTAAATAGCTAACATTTGTTTTTCCCCATGGTAAGTATCTCTACCTTTAATACGTTGCCAACATCATTTTATGTTTGGCTCACTGTCTGTTCATGGCTTGAGAGGTTAGTGTTTTAGAGGCAAAAGGAACACAGCGTTTTTCAGTCTCTCATGTTAAATTTGTTCATCTGTTCTAATAGACGCCTGACAGAGCTAGCCAGATCCCTCTGTGTATTAGTAAACTGGTAAGCGGTAGAGATGCCCTAAGCAACGGAGCAAAGCGATATGTAAACAGGGAGTTAAGACTAAGAAGTAATTAAACTCAGATCTTCATTACAGTATATCAAACAAGTTTATCTGTTGATTTTAAACTGAGTCAAGAGAAGAAGTCAACAAACTCTCAAGAGCCACGGGCAACAGTTAGATTTTTTTGAACAGCTAGAATCGGTTAACTAGCTAAATTGTTTCCCATGCATCAATAAATAAACACTCCTTATATGTTGCATTCATGTTCAAAATGATGATGTCATGGTCTCAGGTGATGCACAGGGGTCTATATAACTCTTTGGGAGAAATATCCAAAATAGACACAACCCTGTCATATTAACAGCTTAAAGTTCAAGCAATTTGACTTTTGTTGATTTATACGCACTGAGGATGTTTGCCCAGTAATTACAGAAATATTAAACAAATTCCACCAAAGAATTCAGACCAGTCCTGCAGCTCAATTTTAAAGTAAACAGTTTTTGCTACTAAACTGTGTATATGGTGTTTTAGTAAGATTGTCTTCTGTTCATAGTCCTTTTAGGCTATTTTAGTGCAAACTAGGTATATTTGCAGCGTTCTCATTAAAAACAATCAAAAAGTGTGTGTGCTGCCTCCAGTGGTTTCAATTATTCTATTTTATTGAAAAAACTGAAAACTCATGGTGTAAGGGGAGTGCCTGGAATTGGATCAAGAGCTATTTATCAGATAGAAAACTGTTTCAGAGTTTCGGCGCATTGCATTAATAAAGTACATATTTAATGTATCCAAAGATTTAAAAATGATATTATTTACTGATGACACTAACATATTTTATTCTCATAGTAACTACAACACAAAAATTAATAAAATACAATAAAATATTATATAAATAAAATATAATAACATATTGATGGATATTAATAAATTATCAAAAAAAATTGATACAACTAAAGTAATTATATCTGAAAATTATACATATAAAAAAAGGTTTTGTAGTTTTTGATTTTGTATATTTTTACACAAACATTCAAATACTATTCAAATTTAGAAAAAGAGAGAATAACCTGAGGGGATGTAAAAACTTTAAAGTCCAGGACGTGAGAACTACCAGGAAGTATGGTGTGGAGTCCGGCTCTGGACTGGGTTTAGGACATTCATTGCTCTTCCATTCACCAACTCAAAGTAAAACATTTTTAAAAGCAGTGTTGATATTACCAAACTCAGAGCAACATTTTTCTGTATTTTTACACAGATTGATATCAGTCTAGTCCCCACGTCTCAAGCCTGGTGAAATGTGATCGTGTGATCAGATTTGTTTATTTTCAGTGACACATGTGAAACGAAGGAGCTCATTAGTCAGCTATGATTTACAAATAAAATAAATTACTCTCATCTCAGAGTAACAGAGTTTAGTGTTTTTCTCATTGATTCTGCAGAAATCTGTGATATTTTTAAATCCTCTGTGATATTTTTTTCCTTTATTTTTTCCGATACTGATGGACCATGTGTGTCCCTTGACTAATTCACCTGTCAATCACGCCCATCTGAACTCGGCGAGATTCATTTGTGACTCACATATTTGTAAAGTATTGAAGAAGTGTGTGTTCTGGATCCAAGGCAAGTCTTATAATATATTCTAAGGTGGTAAATATTGTTGTGTTACTTAACTTATATGTGTATCTGTTCTATATGTTGTGAGAAAACGCAACTAAGGAAGAATAAGATAGTATCTTTGTAATTGTTAAAAAGTAAAAACAAACACAGAAAGGGCAGAGTTTGAAGTGTGGACACCTGTTAACTCTACAGCTGCTGCAAATGTTGAACACATTGCTCAACTCTCCATTTCAGAACACAGCTATCCAACAATCAGACTGTAGTTTTCTCAACCAAAAAAAAGAGATGTTATTTATATGTTTTGCAAAGCAGCTCATGCCCCTGCCTAGACCTAAATCATGTAACTATTTGAATGTTTTTGACCCCGCAGCTTGTTTTTGTTTCCATTTATTCTTCAATTTTCGTTTGTGTGACTCTCATCTAACTGGGACATCTCATTCTGAACTAAACTCTCCCTCTTTTCTTCTCTTCAGGGCTGCTTGCATTATGAGAACTCTCCAACATTTGGTTTTCTGAGCGACGGAGCTGCACTTTGCAAAGAACATTGTCGTCGTGGTGGTAAGAGGCTGTGGAATAAACAGGAGTGGTTTACAGCATACTGATCACCCAGTGTCTTCATTGTCCACAGTACAGCAGTCAGGTAACAGCAAAGTTCTGTATAATGTGAAGGGAACCATTCGTACCATGAGCTGTGATGTTGACAGCTTTGTTCTATGAAACTGACCTAAACAACATGATCTACATGATTTACATTTAAAGATGCACCGCCTAACTTTTGGACACTTTTTGGATGTACTTGCTTTACCTGGAACGTTCCACAGTATGACATTAAACATATCTATCTAGCATTCATCCAGTTTCAATGGGTTTTACTGGTCAAAAATTGCCTAAAAAACATACATTCTTACTGCGATTGGCAGATTTGACTTGTAACTTGTAGTGCCACCTGTTTCTACAGAAATATGAATAATGCCATACTCTGGAATATTCTAGCCAAAGCTATAATATCTCCATGTAGACAAGCATGTAGTGTACCCTCAACCAGAAAATGTGTGCAGTGCACTTTTAAGGCTATGAGAGAAAAAGGCAAACCATTACTCCCTTGTCTCTGACATAGACATACCATCCATCATCATCACCAGTACAGGCTTGATTTGGAGCTACTTCAGCGTGTACACTACTAATTTCACTAAAACATAATCTTAAATAAATATATTACAGAGAATTTAAGAGAAATTGTACCTATATTTTATAGTTTGTAGGTACATCCAGATCGTGTTCCTCCTGGATTTAAAATAAAGTAGATATGTTCTTCTCCAGCTCAGAAATCTTTTGATCAGCGCAATTGTCACAGCTGGATGCTGAGGTAAGCGAAAGCATGGCCTAGGTGTACCCAGTTTACCAGTGTAATGCCATTTGTGGGTTAAAATATTAAAATCTGGACAGCCAGTAGTTAAAAACAATAATCCAGATATAACCACAGTTAAGTGTTAACTGCTATGTATGATCTTTGCTAGATCCAAAAAAAGTGTTCTAAAGTCAGTGCTGACTTATGACTATTCCAGAAATACATATTCTGGATCATACAGGTAGGGTTAAAAAAAAAATCACACAGACATTTTTCAACAAGAAAAACATGTAAATAAAAAACAGTTTTTTGCCTGAGCTTATCATTTGTACAGTTTTAAACAGGATGTCAATGAACATGTTACTATTATTAACATTTTTAGACCAACATTGCTGTTTATAATGAACAAAATGTAAAATAACAATCAGTATGTCTTATATTAATAATAATAATAAATAATGGCTTACACTTATATGCACTTTTTCAAAGCCTCTCAAAGCGCTACACTATAGTCATTATTCAACTTATAGTTTATTGCTAAACCCCCCAAAATTGGATAGTGGACATGACCTAATATTTGCTCATCAAAAATCTAATATTTCTTACAGTTTTCCTACAAACTCAAGCGTCATGTCCTTGGCTCCATATTAACTTTCACCTTGCCTCACTCTCTTAGCAGGCTTAGCATGCCTGTTGTCAAAGTAGCAAATATCCTACTTATTTTTGTTATCTGCTTCCAATTTCTAAATGGTGTCTGCTGCTCGATGCAATGTCAGTAGAATGTAAAAATGAAATACACAGTGCCGTAGGGACACAGCTGGTCTCATTCACTGAAGTGGGCTTCTATCAGTGTGTGAGATGCGTCTGATTGGAATTAGTAAATTAGTCAATTCTGCAAAAGCCTCTTGATTTTGTCGAGACGATGAATACTTCGAAACAGAAATTTACACCATTGATCTGGTTGATTTCTGAACCATGATTTTTGCTAATGTGAACCAAAAAGAATGTGTTTTGTATTAACAATATAGAATTTGTTAATGTTATAATTATAGATGAAGTTCACAGTTATGATTTACAGTTTTTGAAAGAAATGTCCAAATTAATGAACCAAAAATGTTGAACCTTATCATTACTCACTGGAGATTGGTTCCACAAACTTGTCATATTAATCTTACAGCTAAGTCCTTTTAACTGTAACATCTCTTTTGTAAGAGGATCCTCAACACAATAACAGAAAAATAGCAATTACAAAAAGGAAAAGACAAAAACAAAACAAAAAACAAGCACACAGCACAACAGACAACATTCACATTATACAAAACAGTATCATAAAATCCTACGGCTCTCTGAGTTTATCACCCCCACACTTATATTGGTAAATTGATGCCTTAAACAAGTGGATCAATGTAATTGATCGGATTAAGGAGGACAAGTTCATTAGGGGCTTTAAAATTAAATGTTTTTTATTGTGGGAACATTAAAAACAGTTGTTCAGTGTGACATAAGTTATATGTAGATCTAAGCGGAATTAGAAACTCTTTTAGGAAAAGTGGGAACTTTAAGTCATAACACTTACACACACAAATAGAAAATGTAGCTGTCTTCTGGCTGTAAGAGAAAGCCAGTTTAGTGATGAACACATCTGACAATGGTATGCTCTAGAGACATCTTAATACAAACCTGCATACAATGTTATATAATAATAATAATCATAATCATAATAACAACAACAACATATAACGATCAAAGACTAGATCTGAGGTGTGATAAGTGATAAGTGTTATCTGTGTCAAGTATTGGCAGAAGTAACTGAGGGAATTCTTTTTCTAACTTGTAAAGTAAAGCAGTTAATATTTGAGTATAGTATCCTCAGCTGGTGAGAAACTTTCTTTATAAATGAATCTATGTGTGATTTAAAGTTGACTTGAGAATCTAAAACAAGACCAAGATATTCTAACTTTATTTATAATGTTCTTTAAAAACAACCAAGTTGAACAAAGTGCTATAATATTAAACATATTGAATAAAACAATACATGAAACAATTTAAAAACAGTATAATATTTAAATAAATGTCAACATCTCAAAGTGTGTCAAAGGCCAAAGAACAAGTGTGTTTTAAGAAGTGAAAGTAAAAAAGTAAAAACAGGTAGAGTGTGTAAAGGCAGCTCGTGTCACAGTCTTGCTGCTGCCCAGACCCAGTCCCCTCTGAGCATCCGGCTGGTCTTTGGCACACTCAGGCTGCTCAGTGGACCTGAGAAAGCGCACACGAGCAGAAGGACGGAGGCGCTCAGAGAGGTACAGCGAGGCAGCACATTACTGAATCAGAATGAAATCTGACTGCAGTGTTATTTCAATTTGGATGATAGCATTACCTGATGAATAAATTATGGCATAAGAGAGAGAGAGTTTTGACAGATTTGAAGTCATTAATAAAAACAGAGAACAGCAGAGGACCAAGAGAAGATCCTTGCGGTACAGATTTATCAATGATTTTAAAGTTGAGCCCTGAGAGGAAAAACAATGGTATCTAAGGACTAAATGTTTGAACAACCCAATGGAGGCAATTTAAAAAAAAATGTAACCTCCAGTTTAACCTCCACGTTTTACTTTAACAAGCATAATATTTTAAAAAGAAAATCTATTATCATTATTATTAGGAGAATAATTTGGCATGTTAAAAAATCTGAATGGAAAATAGGCTGGTTGGGAACTGTATATAGAGAAATGACTCCTATATACTTTGGCAATTTTTGAGTTTTAGGAAATCTATCTCCAGAACTTTTTAATATTAATAAAATCTGATATTAGACAGCTTTAGCTTTTGGTGTTTAAGTTGTACAAATGTCTCATGATCAGAAGAATCTTTTAATAAATGATTCTTCTTCCAAGCTGAGTCTTTTTGTCTTTAAAGGTTTAATAGTTCACTGTTAATCCAGGGTGAGTGTCTCCCCTTGAGGTGTGTGTTTATCAACAACCTTTAGAAATTCAGTATAAAAATAATTCCAGACTTCATCAACAAAAGGGATTAATTGAAAGTGTAGAGAGTGAGACTGTTTGGTTTGGTCAGAACTCCTACTTCCTCAAAGGTGGACAAAAGGAACCACATCACTGCCACTGCTGGGTTTACATCTGCATAATCTCAAGGCCGATGACCCTTTAAAGTCAAATGCCCACTGACTAACCCCGGGGACACATCACTGTACTGACAGTAACGCTAGTTTACATCCAATTTAGCTTAGCGACATTGGTTCTAAGCTCCTCTTCTAATATTATTATCAGCCAGACACTGTGGCAGCACAAAGGAATTGTAGGTGCCATCTGCGACAAACTATGGATTGATTAAAATCAGTCATTTACCATGTTGGACTGATAAATGTACCAGCACATGTCAACGTGATGTTTCTGGTGTGATAATGTCATTCATGTGTACTCTTCATGTTGATGCCTGTTACACTGAAACTGCAACACTCACTAATTCTCTTCTGCCTTTGACAAGATTTTACATTTTTGTTTCAACTTTAACCCTCCAAAGCACGAGGATCCAAATTTGCATAAAGTTACACCAACCGAGGCTACGGTAGAAAACCACAGTTCCCTCATTCGCTAGTCCTTTGTTCGTCTTCTTCTGTTTTTTTACACTACGCTAAACTTTGACCACCGTGATCGCCTCTATCTCCTGAGACACGCCCCTCCCCTCTCGTCTCTCTCTAAAGACGTGAGGAAAGCGTCCTGATGTCGCAGCCAAAAACATAATCTTTATCTAAATTTCCTTGGATCCAAAATATTGAATCTAATTACCGTGCCAGCGCCTGTGACCTGTGCCATGACGCCCTCGAGACCCGGTCTGGTGATGAGAGGTTCTGCCAGTACCCTGCTTTGGATTAACCTTGGCCCTTCGTTATTGGCTTGACCAGAGGAACTGATCACTCCATTGACCGAGACAACCTACACATCTGCCAGTAAGAGATCTGATCCAAGCAGTGACCTTAATTTGCAGACGTTGGCACATTAACCACAAAATGCGTCCCATGTCCACAGTCGATTGTAGATCTTATTTAGTACCACAGCGAGTTATACCACTAGGCTGATTAAAGTTGAATCCCCGTCCTTAACTATAGTCATAATTTGAACTTTTAACGATTAAATCAGGGATGTCAAACTCAGTTTCAACGAGGGCCACATCAGCAAAACAGTTGCACTCAAATTGGCATAGATGTAAAAAAAATATGACTGTGTAACTGCGTATCTCCTGATAAACTAACATTTTAAAATAGTCATAGATCTTAATTTACATTGTCGCGGGCCACATAAATTGACGTGGCGGGCCGCATTTGGCCCCGAGGCCTTGAGTTTGACACATGTCTTTAAATGCTTAACCTTTTTCTGTTTTGATAAATAAACCATGCCAAAGAATTCTGGTTTTAGTGATTTCTGAAGTTTATTACTGGGTCCCTGACTGGGGAGAATGAATAGTTTTTGATTCTGCTGTTCCACATTTATTAGCATCATCATTAGCATCTTTGTATTGTTAAACCTTTCAACACATCTCTCAACCTAACCTTCGATTTCCACATATAGACAAGCTACAAAATCTTTCCCAGTTGATATATTTAAAATCATTGATAAAAATCTCAGACTTCGATTTCTTGAATTGTCTTATTTTCATCAGCTTTGGAGGAGAGCGAGGTATTTTAATTTTCCATACGCAATAAACCATAGAGTGATCCCTGAATGAGTCAGGAAGCACACCAGATTAAATAATTCTGTCTGGATGTGTAACTAATGCCCGGACTAATAAAATTGCTGAATTGGGACCGATTCTAATAGTTTCTGCTATGATTTGCGTTAGATTTATGCTATTGAAATGAGTCCAATCAATTACTGCAGGAGCGGCTCAACCAGTTATTGTTAAAATCTCGCAGAATAATCATCTCTGTTTGAATGCCTCAGGATTTAAAAGTGAAAAGAATAGATTTTGCATATTCAGTTGAGGCACTGGGTGGTTGGTAAATGTTTGTTTCTGTGTAGACTCTGCACACCTGATCGGGCGACAGGTGTGTCGGAGGAGAGGCACTTGACTGAAAGGTTTTAAGAAAATTCTTGTACGCTCTTGTTGATGATGATGTCAAAAAGATATTATAATGAAGAGTGTATATTTGTTTGCCCTCCCTCTGAGATGTGAGGAAGGTTCATGTACCAAACTCTTGGAGGTGCCACTTATTTTGCTAAAAAGTGACAGAATTATGGAATACAACTGTTACCTTTTTAGTGTGTTAATAATCTTTATATTTTTCTAGTCACTGTCCATGCAAAAGACTGGTGTAAATCATGTACAATATTGCAGTTACATTGGAGTCTAATTGTGAATGTGCAGTATTTTTTCTGTCCTCGTACTGGAGGAAGGTCAGAGGGACCGAAAAGTGCTAATAAAAGTGAACTAAGAGTGACAGTGTGCAGGAGTCTTCTTAAAACCTTTGGGTCTGTAACTATTACCTATGATTAACTTGTATTTTCATGTAGGATTATTTTGACATTCAAAATGGGTGAGATTCTCTTGTGTGATGACTTCTGTTGACAAATATTGAAGAAATATGTGTAACAACCTCTCCACCTCTAGACCTATCCATCCGATCTATATAATTGTCAGGATTTGGGGTTTTTTGTGTGTCTGTGCTGTTTCCCTCCCTTCTGTGTTTAAGGCACCAAAAGAACTAAGGACCCAAAACTCTGGGACAGATCGTCTTGTCACCTTCCAGTATTCCTTTCATTTTCCATTTTTTCTTCATGTCATGCTCCGGTTTATTTGTTCGCGTATCCACCGTGATCCTGCACCCTGGAACCACTCTACACCTCCATCTCTGTCCCAGCTTTCCATGTCCGGTACAAACACCCCAGCCTCTGACCCTGCGACCTACGACCTGCCCCAAGACTACTGCCTACGAGACCGCTCCCAACTGTCTGCTCTGTTTACCTTCATTCACATTCACGTATTTGCAAATAAACTCTGTTGAACTGTTTCCCGAGTCTGTACGTTTGGTCCCTCAGTCAGTCTTTACGACAATATATAATTGCCAAGTTTGATTTGATCATCTGATGTTACTGCTGAGTCACGTTTCAGAGTGATTACACTAGGTTTGGTGTAGGAGAGCCAGACTTTTAATAAATCAGTTTTAGGCGATAGGCTCCTAATGTTGACATGAATAATTTGGTTACATTTGTCAACTTTCAGAAAAACATAACACAAAAGATGGTGGGGAGATGTAAACAATAGAGCACTATATTTTATTATTCATACTGACTTTTGCCAGTTTTTTCTTTCATGTGTCCAGGTCAGGGGTGGGCAAACTACAACCCGAGGGCCACATACGGACCGCTGGACTTATTAATCCGGCCAGCCGAATGTGACCAAATTATGGCGCACTTCATCTACATCAACCTTGTATTACTGTCTTATTCTTATCAGCCCTTTTACAAAAAAAAAAGTGGATTTAGTGGATAGTGAGTGCTAAGTATTTAATATGGAGTGGACAACAAAATATTTTTTCACCGAAGTCCAATCAAAGAACCAAAGTTTTTTTCTGGCATTCAAATCAGCAAAAGCTAGCAAGCCTTTCTCTGAAGGTGAGTTTTTAAAAGAATGCATTTGGAAAACAATTTGTACAATGAGCCTTGTATATTCATGCTTTGCTACATGTCCTTGATGTAATACATCCTCCATCTTGAAGTGGTTAGCCTAAGTAAAATAATGATGGCTAAAAACTTGCAGTCCTTGAATTTCCACTATTGTATTGTTAAAGTGTAACATACAATTATACGTATCCAAAAGGTGTCCTGGTTTGTTCCCAATAGACACTTCACCGATGATGTCACAATCTTAGACAAACAAACCAGCACATGGCATTCTGCACTTAAACACTATGAAAATAAGTAGGTTCTATTGACAGAGTAGGACATACCGGCTTTGCTTCAGTGTTTGTCTAAGGGGGTATCCCATAATGCTTTGCGGTATGATGTCACAATCAGCAGTGAAAAATGACTTGTTTGATCTTGACTCCTGTTGTAGTTCTGGTTTAGTCCTGGTCTAGTCCAAGTTCAGTTCCAATTTGGTCCCAGTTTTGATGTAGTGTATGTGTGTATGTGTGTATGTGTATGTGTGTATGTGTGTATGTGTGGGGGTGTGTGTGGGTGTGTGTGTGTGTGTAAACAATTAAAAATAATGCTCAATATGTCTCCTTAAACTGTGCAAGTAAGACATGCCTTTGGGGTTAAATCTGCCACTCATAAATTTGCAAATACTAAGATTCCCAACAGATGGTATCTTTGAAAAGTTAAGTTTAATTTTATCAAACCGTATAATTACCACACGGTACAAACACATGCAAATCTCTTGTATAATGAATTACAATTTCATTTATTTTTCATGAATTCTCCTACGAATTGTCAGGATTTCCACTTCTATGTATTTTGGTTCATGTGGCTGTACATAATATTGTAAAAGCAGCTCGTGAGGTCAAAATGAGGCTGCCGTGTACTGTCTGCATTTAATTATAAAGCATTTAATCATCCGAGAATCAGGAAGTACGCTGTTAGGATTACGATAACCTCAGGTCGTTGAAAGAGGATTATAACCTCATCACGGTGAAGGATTCCGATGCATAAGGTAAGAGAAGAATACATTTTTAAGACAGTAAACATCAGGTACAGGACCTTTTGAGGGTTTTTTTGTTTGCTTTTTCGTATGTCCTCCATTTTGTCAGAGTGTTTTTACAGCGTCTTTCATCAGCCTTTGCTTTCCATGTGGCGACTGACAACACAACTCAGCACAGTCAGGGTACAACAGTGAGAGCGGGCGAGAAGAGAGAGTGTGCATCAGCCTCCCGCTAGGCTCGGAGGGGGATGGGGGGGAGGAGTCGTGACCCCCCGCTCCACGGCCCCCCCGCGGAGCACATATCTGGGGCCGACTGTCAGTGCTCTCTATCTCACCCCGCCACGCGACACACTTGTCCCGGGTAATGTGCAAAAATGTGTGCACGCTCCAGCAGCAGACGAGTGCGGAGGATTCATAAATGGGAAAGTGTTCTTAGCCTATTCAAAGCAATGGAAGATATTATGATGAATAGCTTATGTTTGTGTATCAGTGGTAGTAAAAGGTTTCAAAGGCAGTCATCTGGACAGTGTTTTTGAAATCGAGAGGTTTCAACTACCTTCCAGAAGTCATTTTCAATCTCACGGTACTAGTCTTAACACCGAGATCGTATAGATTTTTTAAAAGTTTGTAAACAGTGAGATTTTAAATTCATGAATGGAGGTAGCTGGAGGCAAAAGTTAAGTGTAACATAATGCTATTTCAATGGATTAGCCAGAAAATTTAACAAAATGTAAACAATGAAGGTGCTTTAGACAAATAATAACCAATAAGATACACGTAACATTTGTTTATTTAAAGCCCCAGTATGTATTTGCCCAAAAATACAGTGAAATAAAAGCATGATGGATCATTATGGATGTGTTTATTGCACTGAAAAACATATAAAAAACATGCATTCTTACTGTGAGTGGGTTTGCATCTCCACAAACCTGACTCGTATTTGGCCTGGAGGAGGGCCTCGTCCTGCTTGTCTTGATAATATTCCACAGTATGGTATAAAATGTATGAGTTTCCATGGAAAACGTTCTGAAGTATGGTTTTAATTTTCTATTTCCACAGAATCATTCAGTTGATTTTCCACCACCAGAAATGTCCATACTATCACTTTAATAGGTGATTATTGTATACTCTTAACTTTTTTTTAACTTTAAGATATACAAACGTTGATCCATATTATAGTTCTTCACTATATCCACACATTTATTACATACTGGAGCATCCTGGTCTAAGGAAACGCCAAACTTCTCATGATGTATTTTAAATTGCCCCGAGCTGAAGGGGGCTAGATTAGTCTTGCCCCGAGGAGTTATAACTTGAAACTTTTTGGCAGCAAATATGTATTAAATCAACAGTGTCTACAGTGTCTTCAGATTTTAGAGATTGTGGTGAATTTGTTAAAGGAAGTTATTTGCAGAAGTTACTGCACAAGTTTAAAATGTTCTTCATACTTGTGTGATGAGTGATGTGCATGTTGTATTGTTCTCCCCTTGTCAAAAACATACCTGGGGTCGTATATGGCTTAATTCACACTGTTTCCATTAATCTGTTAACCCAAAGTTGCCTTCTCTAAACACTCAAAAAGCTTGATTTGCATTTTGCCTGGATTGTTGCGTCACAGGTAAAAATCCAGACTTCTCCTGTGCAGGTTTTAAGTCCATAAATCATGCCTAGATTCAGTCTATGGTCGAATTGTGTTTACAATGATGCATGGCTCTATTCGCACAATATTCACATGGCTTAAAGGCCTCATTTGTTTATTTTCTAATTGTTCACTCCTGGTAACAGTAGAGGGAGCCCAAACACCCAAAGCTCAACTAACTTTTGTTTTTGGTAAACTTTAGGTAAAGTTAAAGACCATTATTTAAATGTATTATTTTATTTGTCTTAAATAAATTGAATTTACTTTAAGGACATGACTTTGCTTAAATTATGTAACATTTGGTTAAAAGTAAAGTTCAATATCAAAATCAGTTTATTGCTTAAAATAAGTAAATGCATGGATTGATTTCATTAATTCAAATATGGTTAAAAATAGCAGTTTGTGTTGTTAATATAATAAGAATTGTGAGTATCTATATATCAATCTAATATCTACAAATCTGGTATGAATTCATTTTTAGACAGATGAAATGTAAATATTTTTTGCATAGACATTTATCCTAATTGAACCCCAGGAAGAACAGCTTGTCTGTGCTAATGGGGATCCCATCAATAAACTATAAACAATATGTTGAAGCAAACATAATAACACAGCGTTTACTTGTGCAATTGAAAACAAAAACTTAATAGTCCACTTTTAACTGTCCCTCTATTTTGCCCCCGGCTCAAACCCACGTGACGTCAGAGCAGATGTTCCACTGTGTTGCCAACAGAACACTTAAGGTTTTATGTCCACAAGCTCCATTTAAACTGCATTTTGTCATTTGATTTTCCCCATCACATTTCTTATTACCTCCTCATTCTGCTCCGTGAATGAGCTTTCTTTCACTCTCTCCCATTGTCATGTTGTAATTACCATCGCTTGGATCACTCCGCGAGGCCTATTGTGCGGTTTGTTTTCTTACATTGTGCCTCTAACTTGCTCTTCTGTGTTGAAAAAATTAAATAAAAAACAGTAATTAATTTGAACTGAATAGCGTAAAATTGCAGTAGCGCTTTTCAAGTAACAACTTCCCACCATTCATATGTACGCGTTGTCGTTCTGCGCCGGCTCTTCAAGGCTTTTGTGGCGTGCATTTTCCGAAAAGGGACTTCATTTAATCCTCATTTATTTTAAAAGTAAACAACCAGCGTGTCTAATCTGTTAGCACAATGCACTTCGTTAGCGTATTGCCCGCGTCAGCTAGTGGATGTCAATAGCCACTTTTAGCACAGTGATACTTAGAATTAACATTGTTTACATTCATCGTGCGTCCATCTCGCATTGATCTGAAGTAAAATAGGGGAAAAAAGTTCATAAAAAAAACCAAAAAACAAGATAGTCGCCGTCCTCTGAAAACTGAGAGCGGTGTATCGACCTTCATGTTGCTTATCAGTGTGGCTTTGCTAGCACATGTACCCCGCTAGCCCCATCGCGCATCACACATACCCCGCTCCCCTCCCTCATCCAGACTAATCCTTAATTACCTTGTCTAATTAGGCCCTGACAGCAGAGGTCAATCAACTAATTACAGAATGCCAGGATGAAAAGGAGGGAAAACACGAACGCAGCCAGAAGACCTCAAAGACATGATTTAAACGTGTTTGTACAGTGCAGACGCTGGTTGGTTGTCATACTTGGTTAGGTAAGGTGGAATAGCAATGCGGTAGTAGCTTAGGTAAGGAGAGACGTTTATCTGCAAAGCTAAAGATTGGCGGTTTGATAACTAAAACTGGCACGTGCCTTTTTGTCCTTGAGCAAGACACATGGAAGAAAAGTTGGTTAAGAGTTTTGATAATGACATAATGATATTGATTAATGATATAAGCACTTAAAAATAACCTAGTGTGAATTTAAAGAGGAGGTACTTTACTTTTATGGGGTGTTAACTGCTAACACAAAACATATTTAGATCACCATGTTGCGTTTTTTTGTTTTGAAAATGCTATATTTACTGAAGTCTTTTAGCCGTCCCCAATTAACATGTTTTGTAAGTTTCACTTTCATCTTTAAAGCTCTGAGTGACTCCCCCTTCAGAGCGCTTTTACAACACAATCAGCGTGCATCCCGCTAGTGAAACAACTGCACATCGCATCAGGTTTGTCATGTTGTTGTGTGTAGTTTTGATCACGCTTTTGTGTATTTATGAAGAATTGCGTTGGAGCATGGATGACGTAGGCTTGTGGGCGGAGCATTGGGCAGAGAATGGCACGAGCCACAGTGGAGCGGCAGTGGAAAAACTCGTCGTTGTGTCCTCTTTAAGACACTTCAAGACACTTCAGTCACATTTCCTAGTATTAAAGTGTGTTCTGAGTGCGTTGGTGATGGTCAAAGGGGCTGATGGTGCAGATTGGCAACCTCGCTTCCATCAGTCTGTCCCAGGGCAGCTGTGACTAAAATAGTTGCTTACCACCACTGAGTGTGGAGTAAATGAATAATGCTCTGTAAAGCACTTTGTGTGTCATGAGGTTCAATATAAATCTAATGTTTAATTTATTAACCATAAGAAGGGTTTGAATTGGGCATGGGAGAGATCGCTGAATTACTGAAACATGCATGGGTGACATCTAAAACCTCTTCAGGCATGTTTTTGATGAGGGAACAACATTATAACATGGTGGAAAGCTAAAAAAAAAAAAAAAAAGACTTTGCATTATACCCCATCTTTAGCATCCTTTACACTTATATATTGTAGCCCAGCACTGGCCTAATTTCACATTATCATTATCACAATAGAACTGTGTTTATTTTGTTGGGAGACTCGCCATATTGAATGTCTTGACAGTCCTTTATTGCAATCTTGTTTTTAAGTTTGTAAGTTTATAAGATTGCTAAGTTAACATTACTTTGCGCGCTTGACAAATGAACAAAAAAATTGTGATAAAATAGATTAATCGGAGTTTACTTTAAATAAAAAAACAATCTACTTTTTTGCATTGACAGATATAATCAAATAAACTTAAATAAAAAAGGTATGAGATTATTTTAGACTGCGCTTACATTACAAGGAGCAGCACTGCCAGCTCAGTCCTACTTATATAGTCTACACAATCAGAGGTATAATACTCCCTACAATGGAAGCATAATCAGAAGTGAATGAGCAATACCTGATGCCAAGGGGGGGGGGGGGGGGGGGGGGGGAAGGTACAGTGCCTTTAAATTCAAGTAACAATAACTTACCTAGACATTACAGAATTAGACCAACAACAATCACTGTGCCCCTGCTGGCTACATTAAAAGCAAAGACTTGTGTTCTATGTAGTTTCCTTTGCAGCATCAAAAAAACACATTTTGACCATACAGTCCATATTATTGTGGACTTTCTATATTGTATTGTTGAAACTATGTGAACATTCATTTAAAATAGAACACAAAGCACAGGTCCTGGTACGGTCTTCTCTCCTCTCTCTCCTGTGCGTTGGATCTATGTGACAGGTGCTCGTGTAGTAACACAGTCTGCCTCCAGGGCTCGTCTTCTGCACCTGTCACCACATCAGCGCTCCGTCATCTATCTACCAATGCACAGAGCCAGATGTATGTATGATGTGTGTGTGTGCAAGGGGTGTTTTTATGCAAGAATTGAAAATAAAATAAATAAATGCAAAATTCAACAGGTGAAACCAAAATGTAATTAATTGTAAATGTAATGCAGTGTGTAGAGTTGTTAAACATTGACGTCAGGAGCCCAGCAAGTACAAAATGTTTGTGTTACCATGCAGGTGTAAGTTGGAGAAAATAGGGTTACACTCAAAAAATAAATCAGTCTTGAGTTTAAATAAATTAACTATGCCTATGTTTGCCATAGTTTATATAACTGAAATAATACAAATTAAACAAACATATACAAAATATTTTTTCTGGACTTTTAACTATGTCAGAATATTGTTCCCTCATTAAAAACATCCCTGGATTTGTATTTCACATCATTCACGCTGCTTTCATTAATCATCTGCCAAAAAGTCCTTTGCCTCTGAGCCTCACCAAACACTCCGTTTGAAATTTCCTGGGATTGTTAGGGAGATATCTAGTATAGTAGATGGAAACCCTGTGCAGTCTTTTAAGTCTGTATCATTGGCAGAGTGGTTTTTAAGCATTTCTACCATAAAATAATGCTCGTTCCTTCTGCTGCCAGTAGATGGCAAGCTGTATCAGATTAGAATATATTGAGCGCTGAAGATGTGAAATGATGTCTGTTTTTTTTTTTTCTTTAATTTGGCATTATTTTAAGTTGTAAATCATGCAATTCCAAAGGAAAGCTACTAATAACGATAAAGACATAATGCATAGTACATGTTCTTTAGGTAGATCAACTTGAAATTTGGGAATTTGTTCCTGATCAATATGTTAGACATAGTCTGCTTTAATTCAATTCAATTCAATTAATTTATTTTTGTAACGCCCAAAATCACAACAACAGTTGTCTCGAAGGGTGTTCATGTTTTGGTTGATGGGGAAAACGGAGTACCCGGAGGAAAACTATCCAGACACGGGGAGAAACATGTAAAACTCCACACAGAAAGGCCTGGGCGACCCGGGGATCGAACCAAACCCTCTTGCTGTGAGGCATGAGTGTTGCCACTCAGCCACCGTGCTGCCTACACGCAAAAACAAAACAACAGGAAAAATCAGACAAAACAAGAAAAATAAGCCATCTTCTTCCATCTAAGCGTTCTCTCTACAGAGGAATTACATTTTCCATTGGTCATTCCTATTTGTGAATATTAATCATAATAACTTGAACACATATCCTGAGGCTACACCAACTGAGAACCACTGAACTAAATGGTCGCTGGTTCAAACCTCACCTGACTATATGCTCTCATTGTGATCGAAAACAAGTCATTCCCTTAAAGCCCCACTCCACAATCGTGTTGTTACAATACTAAAATTGACTCTATACCTAATACTGATCCTGATAGCAAACACTTTCTTTGGACAATAGAATGTGATTTTTAACATTAAATTATAATGCTTTTTCTATTCCCATGTGGTGTTATATCTGTGTAATCCCTCAGTCGTCCAGGTAGGTTCCATAGTTGTCCATGGTTGTATACTAGTCTATGTGGTTTTATACTTGTTCTGATGCAGTTCAAGATCATTCTAAAGCTATTCAGGAAAGGTTCATTTCTGTCCTTTGAATGTGACTTTTTTAGTATTGATACCTGCTAAAATGACTATTTAGTTTCAATACTAGTTTTAGAATGGATTCATATTTTATTTTTACCATCCACACTACTCAAAAGTGTGGATGGTTGGAACAAAAAGGCCATTTAACATCACAAAAATCAACCAAATCAAATTATTGTGCCAAGTTTTTTTGTTTTTTGTTTTGCCTTTGCAGACAGTATTTCCCCCCAGAAATACCCTCACTTGTCTGGTCCGGGGTGTGTGTGTGTGTGTGTGTGTGTGTGTGTTTGTGTGTGTGAGAGAGTGTGTGTCTGCCCCAGTGTCGGGTGCACATGTGACGGGCACGTGTGGTTGTCTCGGGGTTAACTCCTGAATCGATAGCCAGGGAAACATCTTGTATTTTATGGCTGCATCGATACTGCGGCTCAGTGTCTTAATCAGCACTGTGTATCTGGCCTGGATTCGCTCCGGGAAATGTGTTTTGGAAGCAGTCTCTGCTTTGATGTAGGCAGGAGCACTAGCCCTCCCCTATCTCCCAGCAGCAGCAGCACATTGGTGCACAGTGCTCCGGATAGCCACCAGACACAAACTACCAGACACAAGCACACGTGTAAGGGTGCATGAGACTTTACCTGCACCCCAGTGATGTAAGCTAGACTTAAAATACACTTCATTGATCCACAGGGCCAGTTGCTTGGACAAAGTAGCTGACAAATTTCAATTTTTGATATTTTTCCTACCATACAGTATATTTTAAGAGCTTGTGAGAGCTTGGAACTAGATAGATTTAAATAGATACTTTCAGAGGTTGGAAAATCAAATATTGTAAATTTGTAACAGTTAATGAAGCAGTTAATGTAGCAAATAGCAAGACAACTTATGGGCAACCTTACTCCAACCTTGTGGCCCCAGCTGCCCTGGTGCTAAGTCATGGAAACACTGCTGCCATTCTGGACTAATGTACAGGCACTACTTACACAATCACATTTACACATAGTGTACATACAAGTATAACATTAAGTGTCTTGCCCAATGACACATTTTTATACTTTTTATTAGTGATGCACCAATCCAGTTTTTCAGTTCCAATACCAATTTCAACCAATACTAGTGCAGAGATTAAAAATAGCATTTATTTCCTTTAAACAAAAAGTAACTAATACAAAAAAAACTAAAACAAAAAAATACTCAAACATTATGAGACTTTTTGGGCAGACTACCACCACTAAATCGTATTTTTACATCAGTTTAAATGCCCAGTCAGGATATTGTCTGAACCAATATTTGGAAGCAAATTCAGCATCAATATCCAATACCAACATCCAATACCAACATCAGATCAGACCCCTACTTTTAATTCTGCTACTGTTCTTGTACTTAACAATGTGACAGAAATGTCCCTGTCGTGAGAAAAATAAAGGCTCTCTTATATTATAGTGGTGTGAGTGATTGGTGGTATTCGGAGGTGCCACTGATGTTGATTGGCAGTCTTGTTTCCATCAGTCTACTCCGGGAACACTGTGGCTATAAGGCGTTCAGGGCAAAATCTATGGCAATTCAAAACACTAACAAGGCACAATTCATCCATCTAGCTACAATTTTCTCATAAGGGTACGCTTAAGTTGCATGGAATTTCTCTTATTTGAGTTTCACTTTGTGCTCCACTGAGTCAAAAATGATCCCACTATCGGCAATCAAGCCAAACAGAAATGCTAAATGCTAAACAGAAAAGCTATTTTGTTGTCGACAGGTTGCTGCTCGTGAACTATCTTGTCTTGTATTTGACAATTTTTATTCAAAGACCAATAAACCAGCTTCAAGATATGAGCCGGCAACTTTACAAGGTGCATTCACGATAATATTAGGGTGACATTCGGTGGAAAAAGAGCTGCAATCTTCCACTTGAAATTGTATCAAAGAATGTTGTTGTTTATTGGCAAAGCATGAGAAGCATATCAATTCAAAAGGCCCAGTGCCTCGGTAAGATATTAGAACTAAGTCGAGCAGACAAGAGATGATTAAATGAGGAATGTATTATGAATTACAACCATTTAATAACAAATGAGCCCACGTCTGAAGCCCGGCATGCTGCATTTTTAAAATAATTTGTCCGGAGGCTGTAAAATCTCAATACATTTTAATAAACTGGATTTTATTGCTTGGATCTTGAGCAGAAACGTTACAAGTTTTGGAACCTTATTTCATTAAACGTGTGGGATTAGATCAAATGCTTTATTTTCCTCGCAGGGTCAGTGTCTAGTTGATTCATATTCATAACTCATTTTAGTTTCTCCCATGTTTTTATTAAAATAATTGCAGTATGAATTACTTCACTGTGGTTAAATAGTTTTGACATGTGCATGATATCACTGTGGAGAATAAGTCATTACAAATGTTACTGTAACTGAGTAATTTTATGGGGTATTTGAATAGATTTTAAAACTTATACTATACAGAGTAGCTTACCTATATAAGTATGAGACAGCTATGTATGTAATGCATAGTTGTCTCATACTTGCAATTTGGACATTATCAGGCATGTGATTGTACTTTTACCTATTTTAAGGGCCTCCACCCATGTATAAGTCAGCTGTGTACTGTCTGCATCTAATTATAAAGCATTCTTGTCTAATAATCAGGAAGTTCACGATTAACATGCTAGTTGTTGGTAATAATTCATTGGATTCATATATTGCTTTATATATACTCTCAAAGACGTGTTACATTGCATTATTCATTCACTCAATACTCAGTGGTGGTGAGCTACTACTGTAGCAACAACCTTCTTAGTGCAGACTGACTGAAGCGAGGCTGCCAAGCTGCATCATGGGCCCCTTCAACCAACACTCACGAACACACCACTTTTCATTCTAAGCCATGTAGGTGATTGTGAAGTGCCTAGGACACCTGATATTCCATCCAAGCACTAACCAGGCCCGGCCTTGTTTAGCTTTTGAGATTTGAGGATATCAGGCTTTGACATGCTGTTATGGCCCATGACCGTGATGACAAAACTCTGCTCTGGCCGCTCTTAGAAGTAGTTCTTAGTAGTTCCATCCTTATCAATACCGGCCATCTCCTTACCTTACAATAGGCTTGATTTACATAGCTAGTGTACTGCTGGGTAACATGTGTTAGCTCTCCGTGTGTGGTGCTATGGAACATTATGCAAGATTAATAGTCGCTCTTCATGTTACAAATCCCTCATTGTGCCCTCACCTATTCATCCAACCCCCTCCGCCCAGGCTTGCAAGTGCTTTTCTTCCCTTCAAATCCCTCTCTCTCTCCTTCTATCCTCGGGCGGTGTACTGAGATTGCGGGCCAACTCCGAAGACTAGACCATTTATCTATCTCGGGATTCTGGAGTCTTGCCACAGGTGCAGAGGAGCACAATAACTCCTCCTCATACAAACACACATGCAGTCGGAGTGCGGAGACGAATGGTGTCGCCCGGGCAACCTTTAAAGGCAATGTGCTAGACGTTCCTTATCCGCACGCACCTTTAAGACGAGCCAAAGCGCTTCACGGATCGCTTTGTCTAACCATCTCCGTGTCATGTCACTTTTGTTTCCCATTTTTCAAAAGGGTTTAAAAACGCGCTTTACTCATTCGGTGGTGGCGGAGTGGAAAAAGGTTAGGCTAGGCTGGCGGGGTACACTTTTAAGATGGTTTGTGTTGTCAGAGGAGTTGAAACCTGTCTGGAATAAGAGTGCCCTACCTTTGGAATCTTTTGTGTGGATCTGGGAGTATGAGAGCACTTATCAAGGGAGAGGTGGAATAATTTCAGGTTTCAAAAGTGGTCCCTCGCTATATCGCGTTTCACCTTTCACGGTGACTGCGTGTTTCGCAGATTTTTTTTGTGTGCAATTTTGCTTTTTTTTTTTTTTAACAGCGTATGAATGCACATTGTGTTCTGCGTCCTGATTGGCTGAGGGACTGTAGACCATTGTCAATCAATCTCCTCTGTGCTGTGTCTCCTGTACAGTACAGAATCTGATCAGCCAAATTTATGTCACCTTTGATTTATTTGACATATATTATTTTATGTATTAACATTTGTTTGGGTCATTAGTATTTTGTTTATTACTTTGTACTTATTTTATTAACAATTCATATTATTTATTATGTTATGTTGGATAAATTATTTACTTTCTTCATAATAATATTGGCTCCTATATTGTGGTGCAGTGCATTTGAGGCACTGATAAAAATGTAATAAGAGTGAACGTGCACAGGGCATGCACGAGATGAGGTAAGTTGTTGAATAAAGACGAGCTGTAACTGTCTTGTCGTGTTGGTTTATTTAAGCAAAGAAGACAGCAAGAAAATACATCATATTAAATCTAACTGTAACCCGCCAAACCACAGCCTCAAGAGACCCGTGAGAACAATATATTAGGGTCACATTTACATAAATGTTCGATCGCAGTGTGACTCTGAAGTGCTGTATGTTTGCAAGCTTTCTCCCCGACAAAACCCACAATGTTGATGAAACGTTTTGCACTGACAAATTTCATAAATGCTTTGGATGTAAGTGTTTCTGTGCACAGAGAGGCCCACACTGTAAAAACTGCTGGAGCAGAGGCAAGTGAACAACAAATTTAAAGCGATCATTGAGAAAGGGGGATATAATATATGAAGGTTTGAACTTTGAGACTGTTTAAACAAGACAGAAATGTGAGAAAATTTTCATGTCTGCCTGAGAAAAGTGTCTAAAGTGTGTGGTGCGGGGTTTTACAGCCTTAAAAGATATACGATAATTGTAAAAAATAACGCTGACTACTTTGCGAATTTCACCTATTGTGGGTTATTTTTAGAACATAACCCTCACGATAAAGGAGGGACCACTGTAGTCCAAAAATTAGTAAAAGCTAAAAGTTAAATCTGTCAACTGGACAAAAACCTTGTAGGAGTGAAGATGTTTTGCTGCTCATCCAAGCCTGGATGTGTCATGTGCCATTCCAAAAAATGTTGGTATAAAATTTGAGACCCTTAATTAGGGAGTATTATGTAAAATTGGCTTTTTGGAGCTTTCTATCATGTTATAATGTTGTTCTCTTGCAATCTTGCAAACATGAAGAGGTTTTAGATGTTATCCATGCATCTTTGAGTAATCTTGTGATCTCACCTTTTCAGACCTTACTTACAATTAGCCAGAGGTTTAAAGAAATTAAAAAAAGAATCATCTATGGGTGCATGGCTGACTTGTTTTCAAATATATTTAAGAATTGTCCATTACACTAGACTCAGAAATAGAGTGGAATTAAACCTTGTTCCCCTTTTTTTTGTTTCTGACTTTCTCTGGATCTGTCTCTACTGTCATCAAGACAAAGGGAGCATGTGAAGGTGGTGTAGATAATTTCAATTCGAAACACCTGCCAGACTGTTTGAACAGTGTGGCAACCTGGCTGACAGCAGGGCCCCGGGCCCTAACCTTCAGGAGGCTCTAAGCAGAATTTGCCATTGGGGCCCTCACCGCTTCAGTGCCACATATTCATATATGACAAAATGAAGACAACATTGTCATCATCTCAACCAGTTGGAAAAAGACTGAACATTCTCAAGGTTCAAAACAGCAATAGCCGCAAGTATAACAGGATAAAAACATGTGAGGAAGAGGGATCTGGAGGCCCACCCCCAGAGGAAATTTTTCCTGATTTCTGGTGCATTTTAATGTGTTTCAGTTGGCTAAAGTGGGTTTACATTTATCAGTTCTAATAAAATGCTGAAAGAGGTACTTAAGCAAAGCCACTCACTCCAAAATGATATTACTCAAGAAGTACAAAGTAGCGATCCAGATCAGAGTAGCACAAGAGAAACCGTGTGGACATAACATCAGATTTAAAATCATCAGATCATTTCAAGTTAGTGTAATTAGAAGGACTGAACATTAAATAATGCACAAAATCTGGTAACTTCAAAGAACAGACCACAAAAAGATCAACATTTGATGTTATTATAATGTTTATTGTCAGGCTTTGGCTGCAGAGTTATACAACATACATTTGCATATGGAATTAATGGAGATTTCACTAAATGTGCATATAAATGGACATTTAGAACGCATTCAGGAGTCGTTCACAGGTCGCTCATTCATTCAATTTGACAAAGAGCTTGCTTCTATAATCAACATTATTAATCTGACAACAGGAGCAGTAACTTGCTTTAGCCTAGGCTCACATCATCTCACAGTTTAGATCAGAAAAGGATCAACCACAACCAAAAACAGCCAATGTCTGTTTAATTCCTCGTCCAGGTCTGATCCAAGTTAAAGCTGTCAACTGGACAAAAAGTTCTAGGAGTGAAGACATTTCATCATCCAAGCCGCTTCTTCAGTTCTGTTCAGATTGCTGGTGGACACTGCCTTATATCTATCTGGAAGGTGGAGCTAACTACACAGAATCTGTAAACAGCCATTGTTTACAGTTTCAGCCTAAATGTGCCTGCATTCAGCCTTAATGGTCCTAATGGCTCGCTCTATTGCTCTCTATGTTTCCGTTTGCTTTGGGTCTGAGGATGTTTGCTTTGGGTCTGAGAGTTATAGATGAGGGAAAGATGATTTCTAATGGTGTGTTCACATTAGGCGTCAGGGGCGTCAAGTTTACATGCAAAGTCTATGGTGGACAAGCGTCTTGGCCACCCTGCGTCTTGAGTGTTGAGGCGTCTTTGTTCGCATGTCCAAAAGATGAAGGCCCGTTTTGAATATTCACAAGCCGAGAGGGCTTTCTCCACATGTTGTTCCTCTTTCATTTTTGCCTCTGTGTTTGTGGGAAACACTTGAGTCCTGTGTTGTAGAGTACAGATAACTCTGAGTTTGTGCTGCAGTGGATAGTGTAAATCAAACAGTAGGTACTGGTCAGTGTGCATGGGTTTCCTGAAGATTTTTACCTGGAGCCCCTGGTCTTCTCCTATAGTTAGTGCACAATCTAAGAAGGCCAGATTGTCCTCCTTGGTCTCTTCCCATGTGGACTTGAAGTTTGGATCCACAGCATTAATATGTGGAGTAAAGGGTTACAGATCTTGAATTTTGATTTTGGTTGAGTTGTCATCCACATAACGATACCAATGCATGGGTGGAGTGCCTGGAAATGTGGCCATTGCATCCTGTTCAAGTTGTTTCATATATAAGCCATAATAGGAGAAACCGGTGAGCCCATGGCACAGCCGTGGATTTGCCTATAGAAGTTTCCTCTAAACTGGAAATATGTGGTAATTAAACAATTTTCCAGCAGTTTCAGATTTGGTCAGGTGACAGTGTAGTTCTCTCTTTTAGCTTAGTATCCTGCGGTAGCCTCCTCTTTGTTGCCTCCACTGCTAATAATGTGAGGATACAAGTGAAAAGAGAGGTCACATCAAATGAAACCATGGTCTCATCCAGATCAAATTGGAGATGCTTGACTTTGCTCACATATTCTGAAAAAATGGGGTTCCGCCCACAATGGCTGACTTCCTGTAGGGTTTAGGGTGGGGTCATAATATAATTTTTTGCTCGTCTTGACACGTGCTATGTTTGTACCAAATTTCATTTGTCTACGGTGAAAAAGGCCTCTCATTGATGTAATGTATTTTGACTTTTGAGGCGGCGCTAGTGAGTCATTTTGAAGCATACATTTTTTAGCACATGAAAATTCATAATTTTTCACCATTCTTGGATTTTATGTCATAGCTGGATTAGTATAGTGCATCAATTTTGTCTACAGACCAATGTAATGTCTGACCTATGTAAATTGTATATCATTACGTTCAGATCAACATTTTTAACAAAATGTACATTAATGCCAGGAAATAGGACACTGTGAGTTTGAGTTACGCGCAATTTAAAACTTCAAAAAATAGCTTTTTTATTTACAGGCTGGCCACATCCACATTTATAATATCATAATATCATTTTTGTCATGTCCCGACATGTTCTATTTTTTTATGTGAGTTTCAGATTTTTTCGTTTTTCCGAGTCGGGCTTTCATTGGCCTCATGAACACCAACGTTTGAGGTAGTTTTTGTTATTTTTCTTGGAGTCTTCGGTGACAGAGCTTGTCGAGTTCTAATGTTTGACATCACCCACTGGCATGTGGGGGCATGTTTACTATTTCATTTTTGCCATTTTCCGGGTTTCGGACACAGTTTTAACAAGTCCCTCGCCGGGAAGTTGTCCCAGGCTCGGGCCTAACAAGCTAACTGCTGTCATGGTAACCAGATACATTCCATGGTTGCTAATATTTGCATATATAAGCCCTTACATTCCGATTTTCTGCCGTTTTCTCTCTGCACTCGGAGAGAGAAGCTAAGCTAACTAGCTAATAGCATCAAGCTAATCGGCTAATTCTTCGCTTGTTTTTCAGCAGAACTTGAACTCATCTGGGCTCAAATTCAACCACTTCATCTCTCAGCATGTCCCAGGTCAGATGACTTTAGTTTTTTACTATACTTTACTTTACAATTAATTTATGTACAAAACATCAAAATATATTCTGTTTAACACAAGGAGTTATTAGCTAACTGTGAGAGTGAAATGTTGCTCCCTTGATGTCTGTGCAAACTGGGTAGAGTTGGCCACAAATTGTACTAATAAGATTAAGCATAACCCAAGAAATTTGTCAAGTAGCAAAGAGTATTTATATGAAGTATTTGGGGAAACTACTACTGATATTGTCAACATAAAGCTTTTGTCACTTGTTTACTGTTACTTAAGTTGGAGTAAAGATACGGTTGTTCAAAAAGTACTACACATCTCTATTTATAGACTTCCTCACAGTGGGAAGAGTAACCAAAACTGTATACTCCAGTACTGTTACTTCAAACTTTAGATGTGCTCATAGAAGTTTGTTTTTTAGGGGTTGTGGTCATTGATGGTCACAGGATGGACTGTATACATCCCAGAGGAGCTGTCGGAGGAGCCATAGGTGCAGAGCTGGTGAGGTTGGTAATGCTGTAATGGTAACCAGATACATTCCATGGTTGCTAATAGTTGCATATATAAGCCATTACATTCCGATTTTCTGCCATTTTCTCTCTGCACTCGGAGAGAGAAGCTAAGCTAATCAGCTAATTCTTCATTTGTTTTTCAGCGGATCTTGAACTCAACGAGCCTCAAGTTCAACCACTTCAGCTCTCAGCATGTCCCAGGTCAGATGACTTTACTTTTTTACTATACTTTACCTACATTTAGACATTTAATTTATGTACAAAATATTAAATATATTCTGTTCTTGGGTTATTCTTAATATTATTAAGTAGTAAAGAGTATTTATACTAATAAGTATTTGGGGAAACTACTACTGAAGGAGCCGTGCAAGAAACACAAATGTTCAGATCAGCAGTGATAAAGGCTCTCGCCACTCCTTATGACCGCGGGGTACACGCCACAGTGAAAATCCTGCCTTTTGTTCCCGCTTACATCGCCCCTCCCACCCAAATCAGCGTCTAAGTAATACTACTCCATTCATTCCAATGAGAGAATTTATGACATTGTCACGCCTGCACGGTTGGAAATAGAGGCATGTCTTCATTGGTTTTTTGTTCAGTATGATGAGTGGAATACGTGTACAAAATTTCAATGTTCTATGACAAACAAAATTTTTTCATCCGAATGAACCAAAACCCGTGTATTTTAATGAGAAATGTCAGATGTTGCCATGGCAACACCTTTGCAAATAGAGGTATATTCTCATTGGCTTTTTTGTTCGGTATGGCAATAGGAATGTCCATGCCAAATTTCAATTGTTTGTGACAAAGTCATTTTTTTGAGTGCCATTCAAAAGTTCAAGGGGGCGCTGTGGAGCAATGTAATATTTTCATATGTAAATTGCATAAGATTTCGTTCTGATCAACAGTTTTAATAAAATGTATATTAATGCCAGGAAACTGGACACTGAATGTTTGAGTTACGTGCCATTTAAAACTTCAAAAAACTTTTTTTTTTTTTTTTTTTTGCAGGCTGGCCAGCTGGCCCACATTTTATGTCTTTGAAAAATCTAGAAGAGCCTATAATCCCACATGGGTCTAGTTCATTTGGGGCAATTTGCAAGTTTCTTGAATGAAAATCCACGGCACAAAAAATTCAAATGTGAGAGTGAAAATTTTGAAAAAATTGGGTTCCGTCCACAATGACCGACTTCCTGTAGGGTTTAGGGTGGGGTCATAATATAATTTTTTACTTGTCTTGACATGTTCTATGTTTGTACCAAATGTCATTTGTCTACAATAAAAAAGGTCTCTCATTGTCATAATGTATTTTGAGTTTTGAGGTGGCGCTAATGAGTCATTTTGAAAGAGTAATTTTTTGAACATCAAAATAATTGACTTCCCCCAAACTTGAATTGATGTGAGTTTCAGATTTTTACGTTGACTTTTTTCTGAGTCAGGCTCCCATTGGCCCAATGAAAATGAAAGTTTGAGGGGGTGCTACCAAGTCGTCTTTTGTTATTTTTTCTTGGGGTCTTAAGTGACAATTAGACCTCATCGAGTTCTTTTGATACCAATCACTGCCACTGTCGGGGCGTGTTTGCTACTTGATTTTTGCCATTTTCCATGCTCCGGACGTGGTTTTAATGAGTCCCTCGCCGGGACGTTGTCCCAGGCTCAGGACTAATAAAGATAATAATAATAATAATGAGATTGTTTGCTGTTTTTGTGTGTGGAGCTCCTTTATTTCTGTATAGACCCATAAATATAAGGGTGGTAGATCTTGAATAGCTTTCAGTAGTTTATTTTAAATTGTTATTGTTAATAGTAGTATATAAGCACTTTTCCCAACTTTCAGAGGCCAAGGTGTATTTTTGCAGTCACTGTAATGCTGTAACACCAACTAGCATGTTAACAGAGCACTTAAAATATAATAATAATGCCTTCCACTTGTAATGCACATTACAGGCTTGTCAAAGCCTCTTAAAGATCTACACTGTAGTCATTATTCATGCACTCCATACTTGGTGGTGTTAAGCTAATGTTGTAGCCACAGCTGTCCTGGACTAGACTGACAGAAGTGTGCTAACCTGCACCATCAGCCCCGACCACCTCTAATTACTAACTCACATACTAGCAAGGTGGGTGAAATGTCTTGCCTAAGGACACAATGCCATGCTCTAACCACTGAGCCACGGTTGCCCCATACACTGTCAGTATTTATGTCAGTTGGAAGCAGAGCCATTTTAGATACAACTGCCCTCACTGACGTAAATGTGGCTGCCAGTCTGCATCAACGGCCTCTCTGATGACATCCAATTACACCACTGTGCTATTCTTAACCCCAGAAGAATATATGAGCCATACTTCTGTCGCACTTTTATGACATCATCTGTGTACATAGTGATATATTCTTCTTTGGCGCTCGTTCTCCTCTGCCTCCCTAATCCATTTGCCCCTGGCGGAGTGATCCAGGAAGCTGACTGCTCTGATGTTTGGAGCGAGCTCAGTGTGGTCATATTCCTGTCTGCGTTTGAATGTCAATTCGCTGTTATCAGTGGCAGCTGCACCTCCCCAGCTTACACCCAGCCAAGGGTTGCTTCTGTTTCATAAATAATAATAACTACACTCAAACAGTGTGAGTTGGACATTTAAGTAACTAGAAACCAGGGGTTGCACCAGGGAAAGGGCAATGCACCCTTCATATATTTTTGCCTCTTTTTAGGACATCCTATCTAATCAAAAATGTTCAAATGTTATTCTTACATTGTTAAAATGAACCGACAATCATTCAAAAAATGGTTTTAGAACACACAACGAAGTTCCAACTACATTTGAAGTTTGAGCCAGTATGCTAATAGAGCACCCATTAGGGGCCTGAATGGTTATGCAAAATATGACTCAGGCACAGTTCACACTTAAGGTAGTTAAATAGACCTAGCTAACAAACAGAAACTGTAAACAAACAGGTATGTAAGGTAGTTTTCTACTGCGCACTGAGGTCAGTCCACAGAGCCACTAACATGTGAAAACGACCTTAGTTTCAGTGTAGTTAGCTCCTCCTTCAGAGAGAAGGCAGTGTCCATCAACAATCTGACCAGAACTGAAGAAGCGGCTTGGATGAGCAGTGAAACGTCTTCACTCAGAAACTTTTTGTCCAGTTGACAAAATTGAATTTTTCTTTTACTATGAATCATACCTGGACGACTGAGGGATTACACAGATATTTCCACTTCACTTTGTTTAGGGATCCCAAGACAACATTTCACAATGTGCCGACTCTTCCAAAACATAATTAATTTTTTGTACTATTATTTGTCCAATAAAGAATTCCCCCTAGATGATGCAACCCCAAATGTATGGTACTTTGCTGGCAGTGGCACATTAGTGAGTAAAACTGTGGCACTTTGATGGGTGCAACTCCTAGGGCAGTCTCTCTCTCTCTCTCTCTCTCTCTCTCTCTTTCTCTCTCCTTCTCTCCCTCACAGCTGGTGGCAAGAATGCTGATAAAAGGCAGTGATGAAATGAAGTGATATGCTTTTGCTTAATAAACAAATGCTTAAATAATGATCTGATGCAAGCACCTACTCTCCTGTATGCCTGTAGTGTAAGACGGATGGAGAGAGTGGGCATGGAAGTATAATAACATCTGGAAAATGAACCAAAGATGGTGGTGTATTGTTTTCAGTGACCTGTGTTTGTTGGTGCATGTGCCCAAAAAATATTTTTTCCCTACAAAATCTGATCTTTGTGAAAGCTGTGGATGCCCTGTCAGCTGAACACGGGCAGTTTGATTTCACATAAATGCATTGTTCTCTATGGGAGAATTCTTTCTAGACCATACCTATGGATCGACCACTAATTGATCTCACACCAGGACAGTGGGCTCTAGGAAATTTTTGCCATTCAGTTATGTGCTAGCAAATGGCAATATGCTACACATTTGTACTGATACAACACTTTTCTACCTCCATTGGGTGCTGAATCTAGCCTGGCCAAAGAAGACCACTGATTTTTCCTATACTATATTGACAGCATGCCGTCTGAGCGATTGTATCTTTCAGATGGACATGATTCACAAGTGGATTAGCAAATCAGAGGAACAAGCATGGCAACTTACAAGTAAAAATTAAAGAAAAATAACTGAGGATTGACAAATATCACAGTCTTCTAAGAGTTAATGAGTGAAGAACTAAACTCTGTTAATCTGAGATAAGAGAAGTTTCATTTTGTTCAGTCAACAGTCAAGAAATGCATTTGTTAGTTTAGCTCGAGTTACAGTAATAAACGAAACTGACTGCACGGCTGAGTTTGGCCTGAGATGCGAGGGAGGAGGTTGTGACCAGACTGAGATAGAAATAGAGTATACAGCAAGAACCAGAAATGCCTGGCTATGCTCAATCAATGTTTCTCAGAAGTAAGAGCTGTGAGCATCCTAGTGGCCATTAGCAGTAGTGTGAGGGGAGACCTCCCCTCTGGCCTCTTAAAGTTGTTTTAACAGTCATCTTACTCAAAGTTATATTTTTTGATCAATTATGCATGTTTGAGTATTCTAATGAAACTACGGCTCATTGCATCAGGTTTGTGAAGTTGTGCACAGTTTTGTGTCATGCTTTTGTACATTTGTGGAGAATTTTCGTGTGGGAGCATGGGTGACAGAGGCCTGTAGGCAGAGCAGGGTTTGAACAAGGCCCAGGAAAAATGACTAAATCACTGAAACATGCATGGACGACATCTTAAACATCTTCAGGCATGTTTTTGATAAGGGAATAATACTATAATATGGTAGAAAGAAATCACATGTTCTGTTTTGACTAAACATGCATGTATGTGAGGCTTACCTGACAGGAGAAACGATTTGCTCAGGAGTTTCACTGATTACACATGGTTGAATTGACATTAATCATATTTTAAAAGTGTGATTAATCAGATTTTTTTTTTTCTTTTATTGATTGACAGCACTAGTTTTAACTTGATGGCAGAAACTATCCTCAACATCCTAAGCACCCTTCATAAATGTACCACCCAGCCCCCCGTCGCAGAAGAGGCAGCCCTGGTGATGCAGTGTGCCATAGTGTGCTGTCTGAGGTCAGAGCTGTCAGAATCCAGGCCACAGTGAACCATGAGCCAGCCCATCTGCAGAGAAGGAGGGATTCCCCCAGCAGAAGCACAGGGAAGACTCTGCCCTCACTGTGGCCAGCGCTTATGTAATCCCAACATTATATAATTGACACAGAATCCGCAGTTTGGCTCAGAGCTGCAGTGCGCTTGTTTGGAGAAGAGATTTTGGGGTAACAATTAGAGATGTAACAACTCAAATTGCGATTTTGATTCAGTCATAATATATTATACTTTCTGCTTATTTTTGGGCAATTTGTAACTTTGTAACTTTTGGTCTGAACAGAAGAGAAAGTCGCTAGAAACACAATTAGGGAAAATTGCAAGTGAACCAGCCCGAGGAAAGCATCCATAATCTCCTGGTGCCTTTGTCAATGTGTGTCAATTGGTGATTTCATAGGCTTGAGGGTTTCTCTGGTTGCCATGGTTTCCCAGTTTATCCAAAGCATTCACAGTGTTGTATAGGTGTTTTGGTATCATACAAAAAGCTACCTTTGTGGTGTTAAAAGTTGTTTTTCATTTTACACGCGTTTGAGCTTTAAAAGACACAATAATGACCCGTAATCTACAGAAAAGTGCTGCCTATAATTAATACACAGACCTTGAGACTGTTTCAGTATAACCCAGAGTCTTGCTTGGTTTGTCATCTATTGACACAAAGCCTACTCGTTTGATCCCCATAATCCAGTACAGAAGTCTGTATGTACCCACATCCCCATAATCTAGTATGAAATTTGCATGTACATCACCCCATGATCCAGTACAGAAGTCTATATGTGCCCCATATCCCCATGATCCAGTACAGAAGTCTGCTTGCACTATTTCTTTTCTGTAATTTATTGGGATACAATATTTGTTTCTGTAATAAAATGATGATTTTAAACTGGTACATAATCCTGAGTTATGTTTTTTTTTAAATTTAAGATTATGTTTTTTAAATCCTGAGTTATGTTTTTCGTCAAGCCAAAATCCAAGATATTTATAAGTGTTGACTCTCAATCAATGTACCATTTAGCATATAAAGATGTGCACCTTGCACATTACTTTTTTTTTTTCTTGTTGCAGTTTTAAAAGCGCCTGAGCAGCAGAAGGGGCACTTGTATCCAAGACAGCATCATCTGCATAAATGTATGTGGCCTTCTTTTAAATTGTAACCAATAAAAATACTAAAAATAGTAAAAAGTAGGAGGCCCAAAATTGAGCCTTGGGGCACTCCTTTACTTTAAAGTGAAAAATCTGATTCATCGGCTACTACTGCCTGGGTTCTGTTTGAAAGATAATTTTGGAACCAATCACACGAAATATTATCAAATCCAATATTCTTCAGATGCCTCAAGAGGACTCCATGATCCACTGAATCAAAAGCTTTAGTTAAATCAATAAACAGAACTTGTGACGTAAAGAGCTGTGGCTAAGTGTCACAACATTTATATGACTTTAGCCTAGTGAAAAATAGTCATGTGTTACTCTGATCTGTGTCCTTATAATCTAGTCAGCTGTAATAAAGTTGTCATAACTGTTTGTTCGCCCGCTCTTATCATGCAGCCGTCATGTCGTCTGAAGTACACTTTCTCCTACTCTGACGTCTCATCAGCATACACCCAGATGACCTAAATCAGAAATCCAAATGTCACTAAAACCTTATGCAGCTCGATTTATGTTGACGAGTAACAGTAACTTTCCTCTGGCCAATGGGCGAAGGCGTTTTTTACTTTATTATTGTTTCCTGCACTGTTTGCGATGCAGCTTCACCTCAGGCAAGGGCTATATTTTCTTTTGTATATTTTTGCTGTTCTCTAATGTGAACTGTAGCTAGGGGCTGACAGCATGATCCAGCACCCTGTTGTGAGGATGTTTACGATGAAGTATTTTAAAGGGGCAGGCAGAAATCAGCACAGCATTTTTCAAATGAAAGTCAACGGACTTGTTTCTTTTAATTTGACAAATATTGTGATTTAAATAATGATCCATGGGTGTCATAGATTAGATGACGAAACTATATGGCAGACAAAAGCACAGTATATCTTATTTAACTAATGCACTACAGAATCTTGAACAATTCACTTTCAATAATTATCTCTATTTCGCTATTTAACACCATTGCATTTTGGTTCCCCATTAGGCTTAACAGGTGTTTGTAGACTCACAGAATGAGCTGCACTGACTGTTTATACTGCGACTTTGGGAAGGCTGTTTGTACTAAAGACGAGTAGTAGTAGGCTTAGGGGAAATGCTCAGACTGCTGCTCAGAACAGATGCTCCGAGCTCTGGGAATAGTCCTGCACTATCAGACAAACAAGCAGCACGGCCTGTGGCACAAACATGATAAATGACTCATTAAAACAATTAACAGGCAAATTTGTAATCAGCGTGTATTACAACTATAGGCGTTATGGGTGACAGAGTTCAACGCATTGTAGCATCAGGGTTTGCTGTTCAGGTAAAAGTGGTAGTGTTTTCAATTTGTGTTTTGTAGTTGATCCAAATTGTGCTGATTTATCACTATTTCACTTTGTATTGATATTGACACACACACACACACACACACACACACCCCCACACACACACACACCCACACACATTTTTACATATTTAGATCATCATAATAGCATATTGACACAACAGTAGATTCATTGGTGGATCATGTGTCCACTGAGCCAAAGGTTGGTGGTTCGAATCCTGCTCCTTAGTGGAGTGGTCAGATCCACTGATGCACAGGCTGGCAGTATGATTCCAGCTCCTACAGATGAATACTGTTGTTGTGTCTTTGGGCAAGGCACTAGGGATCATTTATTCTAATTAAACATATTCATCAAAGAAATTATATGTATCTATGTATGTATGTATATAAAAACAATAATAATATTATTGTTTATCTTAATTTATATAGGGACAGCCCAATGAGAGCACTCAGGTCATTTTCACACTGCCACTAGTTACGTCGATGTAAAACAGCATTGGGTTGGTGTGAGCCCAAGTCACCTATCCGAGAGCGCTTGAAACAGGAAGTCTCAGAGTGGCTGATCATTGGAAATGTAGTCCACTACAACCCTGCGTATTTCCCTGGTGGCGACCATGATCATCTTCATGATCAAGTCCACCATCTTGGCCTTGATCTCCCGCTCCGACAGGTCTGTGCTCTGCACTATTTCCCAGAAGGAGAAGAGCAGAGGTTGGATCCTCTCTGCTGAGACGACAGGTAGAGTGTCATCCAGGGGGCAGCTGGTACTGCCTTGTTCTTCTCTGGACTGGGGCAATGAGTGTCTCATACTGGCATATCTCTTCAGCTCCGTTAGGCTTTCTGTGTCTGACAGCCCACGCCAGCGTCCTGTCCCGCTCCTTGGCAACTCCTCAGGCTGTGGCTCAAATCAGCGGTGGTGGTGAGTGCCTTAAGCAACAAGACCTGAAACTACTGCTAAAGTTTAAAATGTGCGTTTTGGTCTGAAAACAACCTCCAATGTGGTTTTCAACTCTAATATTTGAATTAATTTTTTTGAAAAGTCTCTGGGGAAAATGAATAGGTAATTTACACCTGGAACGAGAGCAGACTTCAAAGAGGGCAGGACTGTTGCGCTCAATTGTTCCTGCACTTTAGATGGAATTTTTTCCACAAACTGCCACTTGAATGATGCTAAACTATGATACATAGACATCATGAAAGACTGCTCTGATTAAAGCCAGGTGATTCTGCAGGGGCAAAGTTTGAAGTGTGGATACCAATCAGTGTTCCTCATATGCCCAAACCTCATCCTTCCTATAGTTCACAGGTACTGCCCACTTTATGTCAGCTCTATTTGAGATCTGGTTGAGGGCGGAGTTTAGGTGTTTAGTACCACTTTAACTTGTTAGCAGAAGTTGTCAGAGTGGAATTGATATACAAGGCAGATGGTTACTTTGCCACGCTAAATTACACCATACTCATTTGCACTGTCACTCAGAGGCAAATAGTGGTGTGGCGAGAGTTGAATGCTGTGCCCTAGTATTTGAGTATTTTTTGCTAATTACAGTCTCTTATAATTACATGGAATAAATAGAATGTAGCTTTGACATTTACCAACCAACCATTTGTCTAACCAAAAGATGTTATCTTCTCTCAGATGCCTAAATAAACACAGTACAGTGTTAGCTAGATAACTGAAGGTCCGTATAGTTTTAAAGATGTACTATATAACTTTCCTTCAGGAGGTTCACCTGCTTGTCTCCATGGAGATGTTATTGCTTTGCCTGTAATGTTCCACTGTATGGTATCAAACCTTTTTTATCTCCAAAAGATAACAAAAAAGTTGACAGTTGGAAGAAATGTTTTCATGGAATTTCTTTAGCAATATAAACACTATATAAACACTATAAACTAACTGCAAGATAAGTAAGTTTAATGTTGTAGTGTGGAACATACAGGCAAAACAATTATATATCTCCATGGAGACAAGCAAGTTGCCTGACTCCACAGTAGAAAAGTTACATAGTGCATCTTTAGCTTTAACTTCATAGTCCTGTCCTGTAAAAGTGAATGGACTTTACTTCCTGGATTACTTTATGACATCATGAAGTGGAGCCAAGCATTTTGAGCTCTGGAGATGGCTATACTTTTTTAATAGAAAACATGGTTTAATGTGGCACTATGTAACATTTCCAGTGTATCTAGTGTAACATTTCCTGTGTATTTCTTTGTCTGTAATGTAGCACAGTATGGCATTATTCAAATCTGTTTTATATTTATGGTGTTTATTGCTTATGCAATCCCCTGAAAGACATGCCCTGTTAGTGAGAGCGGACTTTCCTCTCCACAAATCTGACTTGTAACTTGGCTTGATACTATTTTTTTGCATTTGAGAGATTGTGAAATTTTGAAATATAGTATTGATATTGGTTTTCATGAGGCTGCAAAAGTGTAAGTATCATAAACTTTTTTTTTTCTTTTTTTTACAAGGACACATGCGTCATAATCCTGCTCTGAAATGACAAACTTTACTGGTCTGTCTGCACCAGGCTTCCTTCCATTTTTTCTTATTTAAATTTGGGACTCCGCCACATTTGTCTCACTTTGATAGAGGGCTTATTGTCATGGCAGGATAGACTTCCACTGTGTATTTTAATGATTGAAGAAAGAGCCCTGTTCTAAATAAAGATAAGCAAAGCCCTACTCTGCTTTGCTCTCATTTTAATGGGCACATATTAGGAAAAAATGACTTTTTTGAGCTTTTAACCATGTTAGATTGTTGTCCCCTCATCAAAACAGCCTGAAGTTGTATTTTACTTTATTCACACTTTCAAACTCAATTCTCTTACTAAGGAACAGACTTAATACTCAATATCAATTCTGATACACAATGGTAATTCAAATTATTATTCAAGTAGACAGTAATACAATCTTTTATCGTGGTCACGTGACCTTAGTTCTGTGTAATCTCTTAGTCGTCCAGGTCGGGTCCATAGTGGTCCATTGGCCTATACTAGTCTATGTGTCTTATGCTTGTGCTGACACAGCTCAAGATCATTCTAAAGACTAATTTCTGTCACAGGTACTGCCCACTTTATGGCAGCTCTATTTGGTTGACTTTTTTAATATCAATACTATTTCAAAACTAGACACTCAAATGAGTGTCTAGTTTCGATACTACCGGTAGTTTCATATCTGTTAGTATCTGATTTTTGGATACTTTTGACAACCCTAGTTTCATTAATCCATTAATCCAAACTCATCCTCAAAAATAATCTGCCTGGATATTTGCGTCACAGGTAGAAATCTGGATTTCTACGCAGTTTTTAAGTTCATAAGCCATTTCTGAACTTGATTTGTGGTGAAGCTGTGTTCACCCCAGAAGCATGTCTCTATTAGCACAGCATTCATGTGTCCTAAGATCTTAATTGGTTTATTTTCATTTTCATTGCTCACAGTGGAGGGAGGTCCAACATCTAAATACCTCATTTGAAATGAAAGTGTAGTTTATTAAGTGTTTTGCAAAACCAGACATTATTTTAAGTTAAAAAATGTAAAATACAAACCCCAAGGTGACCAAAAGCATTTTCAAAAAGAAATAAAGCCAAAAGAATACATAATATGTGTTCTTTAAATAAATAACCATATAATAAAAAGGAACGGAGAATGGAAGGGTTCAGATCGGGTTTGTGTGCCCGGTTGAAGGCAGGGGCAGGCAGTCAGGTTTTGGTGTTTGTCACACAGCATGGCCACAGGTATAAAGAACTCTTGCTGAAATATTTAATATGTGCAGTTGGGTCAGAAGAGAGAAAAGTCCACTTTTTTGCTAAAACTACAAAACCACAGAATAAACAAATCTTCCATTTTATTCTATTTCAACAAATCAAACAAATGTATTCTATTTTCCAGTGCAATTCTACACGCTTTTTTACAGTGTATGAACGCACATTGTGTTCTGCGTCCCAACTGGTCAAGGGACTGCAGACCACCGTCAATCGATCTCCTCCGTGCCACCTCTCCTGCACAGCACAGAATGCATTCATCCAAATTTACATAAATTCTATCGACACTACAGTAGAGCGTCACCAGGACGAAGAGGCGCAGTCAGAGGAACTGTGAAATAGGCGTGAGGTTTAAACAAGAGAGAAATGTGAGAAAATATTAATGCTTGTCTGAGAAAAGTGTATAAAGTGTGTGGTGAGGGTTTTTACAGCCTTAAAACATATATAATAATTGTAAAAAATAAAGCTGACTACTTCACAGATTTCGCCTATTGCAGATTATTTTTAGAACATAACCCCCCGTGATAAACGACGGACCACTGTATTGCACTTTTGTCTGATATATAGTTATATAACTGTACCACCCATGGATCATTATGTCATAATCTGGATAATCTAAATCGCAACATTGATCTAAAATGGCTTGAAAAAGAAACAAGTCCAGGTTGGAAAATTGCAGTGTCCAGTAAGATTTTAGGAGTCCATTCCTGCCTGCTCCTTGGTGGTAAGTCATCGTAAATTCCATCACAACAATGGGCGCATGCTGTCTGCACTTAGGAATAGGACACTTATTTGTGCCAAAAAGGATGTGCAGCACTGCCAAATCCTAAATCTATCATAGAGTAAGTAAATAAAATGAGAGAACTAAGTAAGTACGTCACAGTGGGCATGTACGATTGGTAATGAAAACGGGGGTAGAGCAGAGCAATGACGTCTTGAATACAGAAGAATAAAGATGTATGAATCACTCTAAATACAACTTTGAGGGGGTAAATGAAAAGGGAAAACAGTTATAACATCTACAAGCTCTGAAAAGTCAATTTTGCATAATGTTTCCTATAAGCAGAACCTTGCAACAACTTTTCATATGTATTGGAAAGATTATAAAACTTTTTCAATGATACAATTTCACTATAGTCATACTAAAATATATATGTAAGGGAGGAAATCAAGCTAGGTGCATCATTATGAACAGTAATGAGTGTAAAGGAAACTTACAAATGTAGTGACAGGTAAAATATTGCAACATGTACAATATGACCAGGTGAACTCAAAGAGATCTTTACATGACTAAATAAAGACAGATATTTGACTCCCCCCATGACGGCTGGGAATAGTGAAGTAAGTCTATTGACGGTCTGCTGCCATTGGTCATTCATTGGTCATTCGAAAATAACACTGTTTAGGAACAACAATTTAGGAAACATGTTAGGGAAATGGTTAAGGTTAGAGTTAAGATTAGGGTTTGGTTAAGGTTAAGGCATACACTGTATAAAGACGTTGACTAAGTGAGTGTGACGTCACCCATAAAGTTCAGCCCGAGTCAAATGAAGATTAGCGAGATTACAGGACAAATTTGGAGCCAAGATCGATATACCGTAAATTTCGGACTACAGAGCGCACCTGATTAAAAGCCGCACCAGCTAAATTTGAAGAGAAAATCAATTTTGTACATATATAAGCCGCACCTGAATAAAAGCCGCAGGTTTTCATATTGTAACATGAGATATTTACACAGAAAGACGGTGCACTGACACGCTTTTTTTTAAACTGTGCCTGAAAATTGGAACCAACACGACAACAACACGGGATGAACACATCTGCAGGTTTAGAAAATAAAACTGCACCAAAACGGAAAATCTGCTTTTATTTCCTCTGAAAACTTTTGTCGTCTTTTACATTGACCAAGTTGGATTCATTGATGTCGAGCTTACGTGCAGTGGCTCTATTTCAGGAGTCTGCAACCCGCGGCTCCGGAGCCGTATGCGCCTCTTTCAGCCTCATACTGCGGCTCTGCGTGGCTGAAGTGTATTTTATTTGTGTTAGTTCTTTTTTGTTGTAGTTTAAATTGGAAGATTATTATGATCTTAAAATAAAATTATATTTTCTTATTTTTCGTTGCTCAAAATAAGCGTCACACTCGCGGAACAATGTTCAAAACAAACACCGCTCACGTCTCACGTCTCACAGACACAGACACAGACACAGCTCACAGTCCTGCGTAAAGAGCCCTGATTTTCAGACGCTGTGCGCACAGGGGTCAGGAGCAACTTTGGCCCGTCCCTAATGACGCACTAATAAGCTCGTCCATAGATGTATCATGAAAATCCTGCTGGAAATCGCCACAGAAATCTATTTGATGTAGTAGCAAGTTTATTATCTGCTCTTGTCTCCGCGGTGACGTATCACGTATAACACATCAGACACGACGCACAAAAGTAGAGCCACAAGCGAGTGAAAATGAGCCAAAACAAAAGTCTTTGGAGAGCTTTTAACAAAGGGGAAAAGGACAACTGAGGAGCCAGAAGAGGAGACTACACCTCCAAGAAAAAGAAAAATAAATTTAACAGACAATGCCTACTTAAAATCTGGGTTTGTCGCTGCAGGTGACTCACGCGCACAGTCCGCTCTGCGTAACATACGGGAAAAGCAAATAAGGCAATGAAACCTTCAAAACTGCTTTGGCACATGGAGAATAAGCACCTGGGATTAAACGATACGCCTTTAGAGTTTTTGAAAGAAACTGCGGAGCAGAGTAGACATAATCACATAATCAGCGCAGGGCTCCCTCTGATGCAGCGGTTTGGTGAGTTGTATTTTTTTAATGCACTTAAGTTGTTTTTGCCATATTTATCTGCCACGTGTAGAAGGCTTGTCCGTGAAAATAAAACCCAGGGGCCGTTATCCAGTAAAAATCCATAAATAAGCCGCACTGCTGTACAAGCCGCAGGGTTCAAAGCGTGGAAAAAAAGTAGCGGCTTATAATCCGAAATTTACGGTATATCTGGAATTCCAACTGCGAGTATCATAGCAGCCAAAGAACCAATCTGGAATGCCCCTTCCCGCCTGCACAGCTTGGCAGGGGGCAGGAACCTAGCAACACTGTCAAGCAAACCTATTGCTACCAACCAATAATGAAATAAAAATACCAGGATCACGTAGAGTGGGTCAGTACGAACTTTTTAAAAATGACGAGGCTCACTGCAGCAGTTACAGAGAGAGGGGCCACAGTTTTCTTATGTAAAGTGAATTTGTATTTGTAATTTGAGTCCATTTGTATATATAGTCTGTGGGTTATGGTTAGTAGATTTTTTGGTGTAGTTAACATGTTAGCAGAAGTAACTTTAAAAACAAATGTGTCACTACAGCCTTATCTCAACTTACACCATAAAACATAAAACAGTAACAACATGACATTTTCATTCATAGCGACAGAAGCTAACGAACAAATTTGTCAAATAATATTTTCTGTGTACATTAAAGGAGGAGTTTTGCCTCCTTTAATGTACACAGAAATTATTATTTGACTAACTCTCTACAATAGAACTCTCCATTTCCTGTCATTTTCAACATATTTTTCGACTTTTCTTCACAAATGTATTCTCAAGAACTCTTTTTGTTAATATAAGTTATGCTGTAAACTGAGCATGACAAGCTCTACCTTCAACACACTAAAGTAAACCGGAGTACAAGGCTCACAGGGCGAACCTGTTCATCTGGCAACCAGGCAGGACCAGTTAAAAGTGCTAAAAGTCAATCACCATCTGCTTAAGAGGAGACCAAACTCAGAGCATTTGATTACAACCGTGAGGAGAGTGAGGAAACAGGTTTGTTAGGAGGGTTTGAGGTGACATTATAGGATGTCCTTGAACAAATCCTTATGACAATTTTTTCCAATTATTACTTGATTTGGTGGGTGCCTGTGGTAAATATTTATTATAGTTTTACATCAGGTAAGTGACATTGTGGGGAAAAAAGTTGAGAAGTACAAAAATACTGGAAGTAGTGGAAAGTTCTACCAGTGTTATCAACACTGAAAATGCTCTGTTAAATAAAGGCACAATTATGAACAAGGAACTTTTTTCTGACAGGATAAAACATTGATTCAGTAAAATAAAGGTGCTGTCATATAGGTGTTATTTTTATTTGTCTAATCATAACTACTGTGTAATTTAATTCTGGCCCTTGTTAACATTATGGCTGCCAGGTCATAGAACTGGAGTTACCTCTATGTATGTCATCTATGCTGCCTATGTCCATCTAGGAAAGACAAGACTAGAAAGTGAAGATGTCCTACTCCCCGATGGGGGACAAGAGTCAGTTTTTCCTCTTAATAACATTGTACTTTGTCTTGAAATATCCAAACGGTAAATTCACAAATATTTAATCTGATTATTTCTATTAGTGACCAGACCCAAGAACTTGATGTATTTCAACAAAAATCTCCATTTTATCAGAATACATTTTAGCTGCCCCATCTGCATTAAACATTATTGGTCTATAGAATGTCATAATACCGTGTGAAACCAGCAATGGTCCGACTCCAGACCCTTTTGGATTCAAATAGAATGTATAAGCGACTAGCTGGTCAGGCAAAAAGATGTTGCTAGCGTATTTCTCATTCTAAGCCTACACTGCTGCACTATGTAACTTTTCTGGTGGGGATCCTGTCATCTGCTTGTCTCATAGGCCTTACAACAAGCTCCCGCTGTGTCTGTTGTCTGCCACCTGGAGGTGAGGGGCTGAAGCAGACAGGCGTACCTAGCGGACGTGAGCTCCCCATCGGACATGAAAGGCCCAGATCTCCCCAGCACGCAGCAGCCGCCTATAGACTCACCCCGAGCCCACAAACAAGAGCTCTGCTGGGATACGCGGTGGGCGGTACTCCCCTCAGGCTTGGTCCCTTTTGGAAGTGTGCACTCAGCCGCATCGCACCATCAAAGCACTGCACACAGAACTATTAGAAAGAAATGACACCGATGAAGAGGTGGTCCACATTGTACTAGTACAAAGCAGCAACATAGAATAGAATAGCTGTAGCTTGCTGTTAAAAGTCCTATATTACACAAAACATACTCTTGTGTGTAATAATGCTCATACCTTCTCAAAAACATACCTGGAGTTGTTTTGTTTCATCCACACATGTTTGAGTAACCTTTTATTATTAGTCTGTCTACATCTACATCTACAAAGCTCAAAATGCTCTGATCCACCTTGTGATTTTAACAGCTTAAACCCTTTAGTTCAGTTCACTTCCTGTTTTACCCCATGACATCACAAGGTGGAACAGGGAGTTTTCAGTTTGAGCATATCTCGGCTTGGAACTCAGTCTAAATATTCATTCTTGATTACAAAAAACATTTGCCATGATGTCCCATTTATTTATGTTATAATTTGTTGTTTTGGTTCTCAAGACGATTATGTAATTAGAAGCGGAGTGTCTCTCATTTGGGTTGTCAGTTTCAATTAAATCTAGTTGGTTTAAACATAAAATGACTCTCTCTGCTCTGAATGGTCACTACCTAAACCCCAGCATCTCCAGTCAATCATGGATCAGTGCTAGTGCAGCCTCTACAGCTCAGTGAGTGAATTCTGGAGGTTCTGAGCTTCACATGAGGTCTGCCCAAATAAGAATGAGAAAAACTTGTCTGTGTCCTTTATCTGCAGGTTAACGTACAAGCAACCCAGGTTCAGTTGTGATTGTAGTACCTCTTTAAAACAGTAATCGCACATTCTACATACAGTTCCTTTTAAGACGTGCCATTTCAGAATACCACAACATAAGACAGCGCATTACATAAGCAAAGTTACCCTGGAATTTAAAAATGCAAAGGAGGTTGAGACATCCCCCAGGCTCTGTTAAATTGGATCTGCGTGATGATTGGATTATTTATTTGCCTGTTTATTTTCCTGTGCGAGCTTGATGATTTCCCTCCAGTATTACCCCAGTTTCTCGTGGCCTGCTGAGCCTACCTGAAGTGCCCCCCTCCCCCGCGGACCAAGGCACCACATCAGGACGGGCTGGCGGCGGCTGACAGTCACGCTCCTATACGCTGCCTGTTACCCATCCAACTCCTCCACCTGCCCGCGCAAACGGCCTCTCCACCTCACCCCTGATATTAACCAGCGCCAACCTTTGCTAATACTAGAGCTACATTCCAGCAGAAGATCCAATGCAAGTAGTGGAGGTAACAAAAGTAGAAAATTGTATGAATTCTAATGTTGACAGCATGTTGTATCTGTTTTTTTTTCTTATTATTGCTTTAAAATGGCTTAAAAATAGCAATGTGTCAGTTGACTTACTGTTCAAAAGTACATTTTTAGTGGGGCTACATCACAACAAGTAAGATTTTAAATGAGTTTTTATTGTTGTAAAGGCCTATGAGACATTTGTGACTAATTGCAATTATATCCAGAGAAGTGGGCGGAGATAGGGGGTGGGTGACAACAGATATTCTCAGAGCACTCAAGCCTCACATGCAGGAAATTACATTTTTACTCAAACATGCGTCAATCAACTGAAATACAACTTTGGGTAAATTAATGATGAGGGAACAACGTTATAGCAAATATACAAAAATAGGTTCACTGGGATTTGTTTTAATTGTGTAAGAGGCATATAGTAGTTTCAATATTATCATTTATCGCAATATTTCTCCAGCAATATATCATGTTTCAAAATGTGCTATCATGATGGGCCTAATCTCTATAGGGACAAGCCATTAACAACACCAGGCCAAGTAAAAGGGCAGATCTGTGGAGAGGCGGCTCCGCTCACTGTAAGAAAACATATTTCATGAAGATTTTTGGAGCCTGTGGACAATATACAAATATAATATTTCTTACTTTCTTTCCATGCAGCAGTGGCCACATCTCTTAATGTGTGACTCCCGCTCTGGGTATTACAGAAGACTGATGCAATCACATTGTTTGACTTCCTGATACAATCACATGGTTTGACCGTGCTTTAAATTTCTTATCTATAGAATGTTAACTCCCACTCTACGACTAATATAAAACATTTGGTGCAACCTCATCTTCCTCATACTCTGTTAGACCCTGGCACAATCTCACCCTGTCAGACTCTATTGCCTTGAACCCGACTGTATTGCTGTAACCGACAATAAAGATCTACAGAACGATCCTCGTGCCTCTGCGCCTGTTCTTCATGCAACAGAACAGAAACCAACAAGCCATAAAAACAACTTTAATTAAAACAAGATGCAAGAAAGATAAGCATAATGCTGTACTGTGGAACATGCACAATGACATCTCCATGGGAACAAGCTGGATGTTAAACAGAGCAGAAGTGGTTTGCGCTACTGCTGAAGATTTGGGAAAAATATCTAATTGCGAATTTTCTGACAAGTATTGCATTAGATTTATGATGTGTTTTATAATAATAGGTTTCTGTTCAAATTCACATTTTAATCGTGACCAGAAGAATTGACAAAAACACTGAAATATGAACTGACAAACTAATACAAGAATCACATTTCAGAGCATTTCAGATCTAAACTACAGGGTTAGCAGTTTTTTGCAGAATAAGCCAGAATATCATGGAAATTATGTTACTTAAAAAATTGCAGCGTTTGTGATGAACTGTGATTTTGATTAGAACCAGATTGATCTCGCAGCCCTCGTTTGAGGCGTGTGAAACAGAAACAAGTGCCAGAGTTGGGTAGAGCAGCCAAAAATTATACTCAAGTAAGAGTAATGTTACTTCAAAACAATATTACTCAAGTAAAAGTGCAAAGTACGGGTCCAAACAATTCTCAGTCTCAAGTCTCAAGCAAGATTAAAAAAGTATAAGGAAAAAGTACAACTCAAGTAAAAGTAACTTAAAGAGTAACTGTTGGAACGTAATATCTGATTTACAATTTGAAGTTAAAGTAAGTTGAAGGGCAGACAATACAAAAATACAAAAAATCACACATAATTAGAAAAACAGCCATATCTGAAGGACACATATCACAGTGGGAAGAGTAACTAAACTTTTACTCAAGTAAGAGTACTGTTACTTCAATAAAAAAATAAAAAATTACAGAGGTAGGAGTAAAATGCTGCTAGAAAAGTACAATTGCTTTAAAAAGTTACTCAAGTAAATGTAACCGAGTACGACCCACCTCGGCAAGTGGCTCTCATGAAAACACTCTGACATAAGCTTGGCCCTTTGAGTTCATTCACTGAAGCTCTTAGTGGTAAAAACACACCACTCTTTCATCTGTGCTACCAATAATGACATGGACGATCTTTTCAACCCTAGCTGTGGAGAGAATGACTCAAAACTGAAGTGTTAGATGAAAGGGTTAATAGAAAAAGATGTGAATGACAGATAGTATACAGGGAGAGACAGCTGCAGTTGGAACTCGCTCCAGCTCTTTTCTTCACCGCGCTTCAAAGATAGTTTCGGCACATTAAAAGGTGAAGTTAGACTGTTTACTCAAATGGTGAAAAAGATAAAAACTGATTCAAAAATTGTAGCTTACCAGATTTTTTCTACATATTTAAGCAAAACGTGTCTAGTTCTGTTTTTCACCTTTTAAAATAAATAAAAATCAGGTAGAGCGTTGCTAATGGACATGATTGAGAGTGAATAAATTTAAAGAGATTTCTACCATAATTTAACATTCCCTCTTCAAAAACATGCCTAAAGAGGTTTTAAATGTCATCCATGCATGTTTCAGTAATTTAGCGATCTCTCTGCCCTATACGAAATGTTCTTACGGTTAGCTTTAAGATTCTGTGCAATGCTGAGCCCACAAGCCGACGTCATCCATGCTCCCATACGAGAATTCTCCATAAATATACAAATGTACACTGATTGTGATAGTGATCTAGAGGGGGAGTGTAACATGGTGATCTAAATATGTTATGTGTTATCCGCTGATACCCCTTAGAAGTAAAATGCCCCCTCTTTAAACCCTACTACTTGAGTGCCCGAATGATCCTGGGAGCTATGTTGTCAGGGGCTTCGTGCCCCTGCAGGGTGGTGGCAAACAAATCTTAGGTGACGGGTCAGACTAAGAAGAAACCCTTTATAATGAGCACTACATCAAGGCCAGTTACATTGCCCAGATTGCACCAGGAGTGGGTGCTTGACGATGAGCATGTAGTGGCTGGTCCTTCACCCATGGGGCCCAGCCGAGCACAGCCTAAAGGAGCAACATGGGGCCATCCTCCCGTGGACCCACCACCTGCAGGAGGATCTGTAAGGGGCCGGTACAGAGAGATCTGGAATGTCACCTCACTGGGGAGGGGAAGGAGCCTGAGCTCACCTGGAGGGGGTGAAGGGGGAAGAATATCCTCCCTGATCTGAACACAAGCAGTGTTCTATTATTGGACTGCTGCGCTAGTCATAGTTTATCCAGAATGAACACCATGCACAGGGGTGTCCATCATGCCACGTGGCACCAGGACACAGATCTATACCTTCAATTGGGTGCTCGAGGTTTCATACTTAACTTTAAACTTACTTAAGTTTAAAATGTGCAATGACTAGTTAAATCTACTAGTCAACTAATTCAACACCATCTAGTTGACACATTTAGTAACACATGATATAACTAGTTTTACAAAGGTAAATCAACTTGCAGGCTCTATTGAAACTGCTTTGAAACTTGCGTATGCTAGTTCAGTCAAATACATTATTCTATTTGATTCAAGGCAGAATCACTTAGCAGCTTTGGCACTAGCATTATCTAGTTGAAATGCCCTATTACATTTTACAATGTACCACATTGCTGCAATCAGCAATCATATTTCTCATAAAACAGTGGCCTCGTTTCTAATGCATTTACACCAATTCAGTCCTTTGCTCTAAACTCTAAGCCTGCATACTGCTTGGTCATCTGCATCGTTGCCATGATGATGGGGTTGTACTATCTGGTGACATCTTCCCATAGTTTGTTTTTGTTTTTGTATTACAGATTTTTTACATTTGAACCATGAGTTCAAATTGACCATGACCACCTCTCAACCCTATAACTCCTTCCTCCCACTCTGATATTGTACCACAACAGAAAAACAACTGCTTCTATATCGGTATTACAATGCATAAGAGATATCTTTCAATTTCATTTTCAGTTACTGGACATTTAAGAGTTAGAAAAAGTTATGCACTGCAGTCTAGAGTTTAAAATAACGCACTCTAGTGTTACTGCACACATTGTCTATTGATTAGCTGTATTTGCTGCTGCTTTGTCGAGACTCCTGTTACACGTGGTACAAATGATCCCTTTGTCTCAGGATGTATGGGAATGCTGGTGATCCCCGGTGCTATGTCGAAAATTGACCTCCAGTATGTAGGCTAACTTAGCTGGCTAACAAGCTAGTGCTCACTGCCAGCGGGCAAATGGAGTCCATATGGCCATCTGATCAGAGAGACTGCTGGGCTGGCTTCTTCTGTGTTGACAAAGCAGCAGAACAACACCATTTGTGGCATCGCTAACCCACAGCCTGACTCAGCAGTGAGCAGCATGGGACTAAACACTGCTATGGAACTATGAGAAATAACTTGTAAATGCTGTTGGACAACTTTGCATTGGTATTTTTACATTTTATAACATATTTGTGGGGAAAACCTTTAGCGCTCATGCAATTTGCTCTTATTTGAATGCTTGGAATGAATTAGCATGACTGCGATCACATTTGCAATTTATGTTTTGTAAGGAGGATTGCATTTGCCGTGGGTCCAGAATACACACTTCTTCAATACTTTATGAAGATGTGAGTCTGGTCACTGGTAAATCTCCCCAAGTTCAGATGTGTGTGATTGACAGGTGGATTATCCAATCGGAGACAGAAAGGTGATAGGTGACCAATAAGCTCCTTAGTTTCACAAGCATCACTGAAAGAAACAAATCTCATTTGATTTGGTTCTCGGCAGAGGCACAGCAGAGGGAGTGGTGACCAGACTGATATCCCTCTGTGTAAAAAATAAAAAGAGGTAAGGATTTCACCAGGTTAGTACTTGTATGGGAGACAGCTGGGAATACCAGTGCCATAGTGGGGTAGCAGTGGCTCTAGTGCAAACTGTCTGTGTAATCTCTCACTCATCCACAGATTATCCATAGTAAAAGCCAAAAGTTGTAGGAGTGAAGACATTTCACTACTCATCCCAGCCGCTTCTTCAGTTCTGGTCAGATTACTGGTGGACATGGGCCTTATATCCATCTGAAGGGAGAAGCTAACTACACTGAAACTAACACATCTATTGTTACAGTTTCTGTTTGTTATCTAGGTCTAATGAGCTACTCTAAGTATGAACTGTGCCTGGGTCATACTTAGCATAATTATTCAGGCCACTAATGGTTGCCCTCACACCTGTCTTGATTTGGGTCTGAGGATGGAGTTATAGTTGTTGTGTCCTTAGGCAAAACACACCTTCTTTGCTTATATGAATGTGAAGTGTGACTACAATAGTATCTTACCACCATATAGAGCGAATAAATAAATCTCAAAATTGTAAAATGACTTTGAGGGTCTGAAGTTTTTCTTATGACTAATGCAATATCATTCTGTTCAGAGCGCACATTTAAAATTCAAATATGATCTGCTAAACTAATACAAGAATTACATGCATTTCAGAACATGTTTGTGGAGGTTTGATAATAAGACAAGAAAATGTGTTTGCAGAGGAAATTATGACATTGAGTCTTTGCGTTTTGCTAATTGCTTCCATTCAAACTGTGATTTTCATTTGATTAAGAGCCCCTGTTTTCAGTACAATATATCTCATATTTGAACCTACGAATTTCCGGAGGTTTGTGTTTATGAAAAAAAAAAAATCGCATCCACCTTTAACACTGCAGTGTCTAATCAAACCTTTTCCAGTTTATTTCATGTTAATAACAAGATGTAGCTATTTAAGATTTGTTCCATGTTAAGGAGAGTGCCTTAAAACATATGGTTACTTACGATGGTTACAACTTAAAGGGCACATGTGTTCCCTCATCAAATACATACCTGGAGTTGTATTTCTCAAGTTTCATTTATCAATTAATCCAAAGTCTTCTCTGAGCACTTATTGCGTCACTGACTTCCCCTACACAGTTTTTAAGTCCATAAACCATCACCAGACTCGTTCTCCAGTCAAGTTGTGTTCATGATTATCACAATTTGCCTACTGCTTCATTGGTATAGTTGCTGATTGTTCATTTCCGTTGCTGACAGCAGAGGGCGCTGCAGTGCCTAAATGCCTTATTGGAAATGGAAGTGGAGTTTATAAAGTGTGTTTTCCAAATGAAGACAATATTTTAAGTTGTAAAATGTGAAATAGTAATCCCAAGGTGGCCAAAAGCATGTTTCAAAAGGAAATCAAGCCACCAGAATGCATAACAATAAAAAAGCTGGTATCATGATAAATCAACTTTTATGAGCTTTGCCATGTTATAACGTTCTCTCATCAAACACATGCCTGAAGATGATGTCAGATAGATGTCATCCATTGATGTCTGAATAATCTAATGCTCTCTCCTGGGTCCTATTCAAACCTTTCTTACAGTTAGCAGTGAGATTCTGTCCAATGCTCAGCCCACAAGTCTACGTCACCCATGTTCCTGCACAACAATTGTCCAAAAATATACAAAAGAGGATACAAAACAACACTACAACTTCCCAAGCGTGATGTGCAGTAGTTTCATTAGGGGAATGCACAGCGATCGCAACGTGATAGTATTCTAAGGGAGAGTGACTTCGTAGGCAGAGCGAAGAAACAGAGAACTCCCAGCGTCAAAAATGAAAGTGAAACTTATTAATGATGTTTATATGTTGTTTTTTCAGCGAATATAGCATTTTCAAAACTTGGCACTAGTCTTCCACACTATGGTATAAAACGTATCTATTTCCCTGGAGAATATTCCAAAGTATGGTTATAACTTTTTACTGCCATGGAATCCTGCAGTTGACTTTCCACCTAGAAAGTTACATACTATCACTTTAAATAGAAGAAACAGTAAATCCCAGTGTTTTGGAGCACAGTGTTCTCCAGCTCAGAGCCCGTGCAGTCGGAAAGGCCATCTCTCTCTGTCCAATCTCTCAGAGCCACTTTGTTTTTCCCATTTGTGCTGGCCGCCTGTTTACAGAGAGTAGACAACAAACGGACAGTGGGGAATGGAGGACATTAACGGGATATTTACGCGATTTACACCCTCCGTTACACCCCCCTTTACACCGCACAGGCAAAGTAATGGACCACCAGAGCCCAGGAGATTTTTACTGACAGGACTAAACTTTTGTTGGGCTGCAAAGGATTCCTAAAGTATTTGTAAAGAAGAATGGTAGTCTTTGGAGGTTTAAGGCTGAGGAGAGAAAAAAATGTATTGTAAATGCTGATCATATTGAAATGTAAATTGCTATGGCAACAATGTCACATTTTAAAGCAGCTTTAAAAGTTTAAATGGCTTAAGTATTTGCAACATTGAAACCAAGTTGAACAACATTACGACTTATGTGGATTAGAAAACTATCTAGATAATTGCAAAACTTTCCATTTTCAGTATTCATTACACAATATTGCATTCATTCACTATGTCCCCAAAGCAGTACTACCAAATATACAAAGGATTCAAAAGATTCCAGGCATGGTGGTATGTTTGCATGTTCTCTCTAGGTCTTGATGGGTTTCCAGCAAATGTTGTTTCCCCCAAGAGTTTGAAAACATGAGTATCCTCCAGCAAAATCCTGTGTCGAAATCTAGAGGTAGTTGCCTGGCCAGCCAAGACTACAATACGGGCTTTTCCTAAACACAAAATTTGTCAATAAATAAATCTATTAATCTGAGGAAAGAGAAATCTGATTGTGTATAAAAGAAAGGAGGTGAAAGGAGTCAGACTGTAAATTCTCTGCAGTGGATTTCAGTTTGGATTTACCAGGTTATAGAGGAGGGTCAGCACATTCTGCATTAATTACACTGTTGAAGGATTGGTAAAAAAACACAGAATAAATACCCAGACCACCGTACCAACAGTTTATTCAACCCAATCCATCTCCATACAAGCCTTTCAACTTCCTTCATTTCTCAAAACTCTAAACCCCAGCTGGATGCACGATGCTGCTAAGTATAACATATCGATAACAACTCCATGCCCCGTACGCCATGATGACAGGCAGGCGAAATTAAGCGGAACCACTGATCAGAGCGTTTCTGAAGGAGGGATTTGTCAAGCGCACCAGCCGACCCGCATGCAGATGGATCGGGAGGGCCTTCTCATTAAAAATAATTGTCCTTGAAACGTATGGCCATATTGGGAGCCTGGGGCATTCCTGTTTCTTCTCCGAGGGTGGGTAATTGAAGCTGACCACGGTAAATCGTGCGGACAGCCCGAGAGGAGATTAAGATGGCTGTACGTCCACGTTGGGGAGAGAAACCAGGGATTTACAGGCAGAAAAACGCAGCCACAGAGCACATATGTCAGGCTGATCGGACAGGTGAATGTGTTCTGAAGGAGGGATGTATAGGTAAAGAACATGTCATCAATCATAACCCATACATTACAGTTAAATGTAAAGGTCAAATAAATGTCACATATGAATTTTACATGTACTGCATAAACTAAGTAAATGTATAATGATCCAATAACCAAATTGTGTTCTGCTTGGGTCCTGACTAGAACCAGGAAGTACGAGCACATACGTCCCATGCTCAGGTCTCTGCTCTGGCTCCTGTGGCTCAGAGAATAGACTTTAAAGAAGCTCTGTTTGTGAACAAGTCTCTCTATGACGAAGCACCAAAGTACAGCTCTGACATGTTAGTGCCATATGAACCATCTCGCACTCTGAGGACCTCTGGGACTGGCCTCCGGTGCCCAGAGTCAGGACTAAACCAGGACTAAAGCCGGAATAAACTTGGGGAATCAGCATTTCAGTTTTTGCAGCTAAAACCTTCCTGAAGATGTGAGACAGTCCTCTACTTTGACAATGTTTAAATCCAGGCTCAAAATGGTTGTGTTTAGCTGTGCATATGACTGGAAGGTTTTTATTCTACACTCTTCTGTTTTAATGTTAATTTTATGATCATTATTTAGTTTTGAGTTGTTGTCTTTCTTATTCCGTAAAGCACTTTGAATTACTTTCTCTCTAATTACCACTTGCCTTGCCATGGTATATGCAAAAATGTATATATAATGTAAAAAAATAACTTTTTTATCTTTCCTTATGCCTGATTTTGAACCCTGAAAATCACTGCTATTTTAAACATTTTTTTCCACATATAATTGCCCCATTTCCATATGAAACCCTTAAATGAAGTAAAACTTTATCTAAATGTAACACTTTTCTTTATTTGCACACCGTTTACGCCGCACCATCTCAAATCGAAGCCAGAGCTGTAAGTCGTCCCCGTTCTAGACACTGATTACCCTCTGCGCAGTTAAGTTGGAGCTGCAGCTAATTAGCATTCGTGGTAATTAGGCGAGTCGTTAAGAGCCTTATAATCAACTTTCCCCCTTCATTCATGTGCTGCCCAGGGCTGTCAGGTCTGTCTTCCCTGCTCCTCCTCTCAGCGGGCTACATACATTAAACATGCTGAGATACAGAGCGCACGCCGGGTAGATGCTAATGCAGAGATGTTTTTAAATGGAAACAGTTTAGCAAAGGGGTGTAACAATCATTTGAAGAAGGGGCAAAATGATAAAGAGTGTTGGTTGAGGGCTGAAATCAGTAGGTTTAAGTAAGTCTTTCTTTGTTTTAACAGAGCTGCACCTGCCGAGTTTTCCTGCCATAAAAATGATTAAAAAAAACACAACCAGTTCATTTTAAACAGCTGGCAGCGGTCCAAAAATCATTCTTCAATTAGCCTTCCATATTTTTATTATTTTTTATTAATTATTCACCGTTATGAGTTCATGACCACTTTTCACAGCTCACAGAGACGGGGCCGGCCGTAGCCTTCAGGAGGCTCTAAGCAGAATTTGCCACTGGGGCCCTTGCCGCTTCAGCGCCACATATTCATAAAAATTCAAAATGAAGACAACATTGTCATCATCTCAACCAGTTGTAAAAAGACTGAAATTTGTCAAGGCTCATAACAGCAATAGCCACAAGTATAACAGGATAAAAAAAACATGGGAATAAGGTGGATCTGGGAGCCAACCACACAGAAATGTTTTAATTCTAGACATTTCTTCTGATTTCTGGTGCATTTTAATGTGTTTCAGCTGGCTAAAGTGGGCTTACATTTATCATTTCTAATAAAACTCGGAATTGAATAGAGTAGCCAAAAGATGTACTTAAGCAAAGGTCCACTCACTTCAAAATGATATTACTCAAGAAGTACAAAGTAGTGAAGAGAAATAGCCTGGACATAACATCAGATTTATAATCATCAGATCATTTCAAGTTAGTGTAATTAGAAGGACTGAACATTAAAGACTCAGACTTGAACTTTAACAGCCACATTAAATCAGTAACATCTGCAGCTTTTTACCACCTAAAAAATATTGCAAAAGTCAAAGGTATACTGCCAAAACCAGACTTGGAGACACTTATCCATGCATTTGTCGCCAGTTGGTTAGACTACTGTAACAGCCTGCTCACTGGCCTCTCCAAACAAGCATTAACACAGCTGCAGTACATCCAGAACACTGCTGCTTGAGTCCTGACTAGAACCAGAAAGTACGAGCACATCAGTCCTGTGCTCAGGTCTCTGCACTGGCTCCTGTGGCTTGTGTACAAGTCTCTCCATGATCTAGCACTAAAGTACATCTTCCACATGTTAGTGTCATATGAACCATCTCACACTGTGAGGACTTCAGGGACAGACCTCCTGCTGGTGCCCAGAGTCAGGACTAAACATGGGGAATCAGTGTTTCAATGTTATGCAGCTAAAACCTGGAACAGTCTTCCTGAGGATGTGAGACAGGCCTCAACTTTGACAATGTTTAAATCCAGGCTCAAAACAGTTCTGTTTAGCTGTGCATACGACTGAAAGATTTTTATTCTGCACTCTTCTGTTTTAATGATAATTTTATGATGATTATATGTGATGATTTATGTTTTGATTTGTGTGATTTTAATGTCCTTCTTATTCTGTAAAGCACTTTGAATTACTTTGTGTATGAATTGTGCTTGTACAAATAAACTTGCCTTGACTCAAATAATGCATAGAATCTGGTAACTTCAAAGAACACCAAAAGATTCACATTTGACATTATTATGACAACATATTAACATGAACGTTTAATAAGTTTCATTTTTAGTGCTCTGAGTGTCCCTCCCCTTGCTCCCTGCACTAGGTCACTCTCCCTTCAAAACTAAAACTATCACATTACAATTGTTATTCCTCTAATGAAACTACTGCACATTACAACAGGTTTGTGATGTTCTAGTGTACTGTTTTGAATTATGCTTTTGTGGAAAATGGCTGTAAGGATCATGGGTGACTTAGGTTTGTGGGGCTGATCGTCCGGCTCACCATAAGGAGAGTCTGAATAAGGCTGGAATACTCAAACATGTATGGATGACGTCTAAATCCTCTTCAGGCATGTTTTTGATGAGAGAATATTATAACATTGTAGAAAGCTCCAAAAAGTCAATTTGGCATAATATCCCCCTTTTTAAACATTACTATGGAAATTCCCCACTAAGCCGATATGTGTTATCTACAATCATAATTCATTGTAAAATGGATGAATCCTTGCTGAAGAGTGTTGCTGCTCCCCTCATGCAAATCAAAGGATACTCAGCCCCTGCACGCTTTGAAATGGTGTCATACATTTTCATCTGTAATAGCCTGAATTGTGTCTTTATCTTTTTATGCCTAGATAAAGCTTTTTGCTCCATTCATTTCAATGTTATAATGGGGCACAATGGGTTTAATGTACGCCCACCAACAAAAGGGTCACTTCATAACTTACAATTCACCCATTTACCACTCGCATTTACCACTCGCACTATATGGCAGGTTGCTTCAGGAAGGACATTTGTTAAAATAAATTTAAACACACACACAAGCATGAGCCTCCATGCCTCTACATTACACTGACTTACATCCACTGCTAATCACTATCTGCCTCACCTTAACCTTAACCCTAACCATAACCTATTTTAACCCATAATTCTGATCACTTAAACATAATCAGCAGAATTAATTTAGGAATAATAATGACAACAATAATAATAATAATAATAATAATACATATTTAATTTCAATTGTATTTGAGATCATTGAAATCATTACATCAATTTTAACTTTAGTTATGACAGATTGGTTTCACCCAATACCACTTCCCCACTTTAATTTTAGTACACAAAGAGCCCTGTTTTATATTTCATAAATGTATTTCGACTGCACAACACTTCTTCAAAGTGCAGAAACAGAGCAGCTCTCAGTGTGGGGTCTTGTTCATTGTTGTTTAAAAATGAATTCGCGCTGAGTACTGCCTGAGATTGAGGTTTGGTGGTTTAAGCTGAAAACTTTCTCACAAATGTAAACCTATTTTAGAACATAAAACTTATTATTATTATTATTATAGACTTAGTCTGAACTCATTTTAAGTACTCCTTTCATTAAATTGCAATTATCATGCTGTTTTTGGAGTTGCACATATACTGATGTTATTATTTTTGCTGCTAATGACATTTCTGGAGCTATATTAAATGATTCAAACTTACTCAAAACATTAGCTTGACCAAAGAAAGATCATTTGTGAATCATGTCATAGCTTGCTACGGTAGACTAACTACATTAAGAATGACTGTATATCACTGATTAACATTGTTAAATATTTATTAGATTTGCAGCAAGATAATGTAGATGTAATTCCTCATTTGCCCAGGAATGGTCCTTGGGAGAAAATGTTTTACCTGGAGTTGTATTTCACGCCAGTCAGGCTGGGTTTAGTAAGTTTAGTAGTTTAGTTTAGTAGTCCTTTGCCTCTGAGCCTCACCAAACACTCACATTTTTCTGTGACAGTTTTAAGTCTAAAATCATTGCCAGGCTTATTTAAAGCATTTCTGCTGTCAAATTATGTTCATATTAACATGCACTGACATATTCCCCATAACGCAGTTAAACTGTTTTCTCTGTGGTAATTCCTGCTACTGCCAGTAGATGGCAAGCTGCACCAAATCAACATTTATTGAGCACTGAGGCTGTGAAATAATGTTTTAAACATAATTTTAAATTCTAAATCATTCAGTTCCGAAGCAAAGCAAATACCATGTTTAAAGGCCAATAACGATGTAAGTAATACAAAATATTTGCTCTTTAAAACTGAAGGAACTGGTTTGAGAAACTAGGATTTATACTGCCCTAAGGGAAAGAGATGCAGATAGAAATGTTATCACAACATATCATAATAACCTGCTGCTAGATCATAGTCTCTGCCTATATGGATATATACAGTTCAATTAGTGGACCTGTGTAGAGCATGTACAGGGGGTAGATAAAAACACAATTTAAGCAATGGCGCCTCAAATGCAGGACAATAAAGATTACTAAAATGCATAAATCACATAGGTATAACTGAATGAATGATGATGGACAAACCATTGTAACATTAAACCTGATAAAATCCAATTTCCACAATATGTCTCCTTTAAATTAAAGTAAAACCATAAATATGTCCCTGAAACAGCTCAGCCCTCTCCTTATTCCACCTTTTACACACTTGTTGTACTTACTCATCTCCATTGAACCCGCTGTCCGCTCTTCATTACATAATTACCAAGGCTGCATCGTGGTTGCGGTGATTAGCTTGTGGTCGGTGGGCGTAGGTGCGACTTGTTAAACCCTGTTGGGAAATTGGCACAAGTGTTGGTGAGTGTTTTGGCTGCTCTGGGCCTAATGTGTTGGCATACATTCCCCTGCACTAATCATCATAACAGCCTCCACCTACTCCGCTCCTCGCTGGGATCTGTGCAGCAGGCGGTTGGTGCACCTGCTGATCATGGAGACAGGAGAGCCGGCTGTCTCTACACTTGTTTTTAATGCGCCAGTGTGGGAGAAAAATAATAGTGTTTTTTTATATTCCAAAGATAGAGTAAGATTTAAAGGCCCTGTGCCCGATTTTGACTGTCTTAAAACCATGAAAAACAGAACTGCTTCATTTTAAAGGTTTACAGTATTCCTCATTTACATTATTCACTAATTAGTCACTGTTATGACTTTATAAGCACTTTTCACAACTCACAACGAGTGCAGAGTTTTGCCTTGACTACACTTAGCAAGGGAGCATGCACTTCCACACACTTCCTGATTATTGGATAATAAAACACTTTCTAATCAGATGCAGACAGCACACAGGAGACTTATTTTGACATCAGAATCTTTTTATAGAGGCTAGCTGCCCTGGGGCAAGACATATTTTGCTTAAAAATCAGGCAAAAGGCCTTTAAAGGTAACCTCTTGGATGTTTTTTAGTTGATAGGATTACTTTTTACTGTTAAACATAAGTGTTGAACAGGAAACATTTTGAGCTAAATTGACTTTAAAAAAGATTTTAACCATATTAGAACAGTTTTCTCTTCACATTTACCCATTCAAAGTTGTATTTAGAGTGATTCATGCATGTTTGAAGAGAAGGGTATTATGCAAAATCTACTTTTTAGAGCTTTCTGCCATGTTATGTTGTTCCATCAACAAAAACATGCCTGAAGAGGATTTATATGACATCCATGCATGTTTGAGTAATCTAGCGATCTCTCCCAGGCCCTATTCAAACCCTCCTTACAGCTAGCAGTACTGTCATGATGCCTACATTTCCTGTCCTCCTGTGTTCTCTTACCCTCCCCTACCTGTCTGCCTGGAGCTGGGCGGAGTTCCTGACTCCTCCTGCGCGCACCTGGAGTGCATCAGCGCAATTACCTCCACCTGCTGCCGAGTATATGAGGGCTCGGCAGAAGACACTCGGAGCCAGACCGTCCGCGTGTCAACGTGAATGCTCCAGCTTAGTTTTGCATCTTTGTTGCCTGTCTGCCTGTTACTCATTGGACTTTTTGCCACCTTCCAGATTCCTGCTCTCGCTCGTTCCTGCTCCTGCCTCTGCGCTCCAACTCCGGAAACAGTCACCCCTCTGCCTTGCCTCCTGTTCCGTCTTGGTCTCTAGCTTGCTTCTCGCTGCCTGCCCTGGCTCCCACTCTCTGGACTACTCCGGCTCGGCCTGCCCTGGTCTCGTCCCGATCCTGTCCTCGCTCTGGTCCTGGCTTTCCAGTCCCCGCTCCGCACTACGCCCATCTTGTCTGCCTCCCGCTCCCTGGCTCCCCGTGTGTGTTAAATGAACTATTAAAAAATGAAATTGACCATTTTGTAAATAAACACTGTCAACTTGCCCTGAGTCTGCACTCCTTGGTCCGCACCCGCACTAGCCGTTACGACAAGTACAATCCTATCCCAAGCTCAGATGTACCAACTTTCACCAATGATCAAAATAACATTTTCATTAGTCAAGTAAAAATATAAAATTGCACAATAATCTGCACATAACCTACGGTACAACATGTACTGTATATATATCTGTATAATATTTATTATCAATGCATTTTTATTAAATCATTTTAGCAGTGAGTTGACACATTGGGCTCTACACACACAGCCTGTGTGTGACTTGTGCCTTGAGAATCATTTTTGCAGTGTAGTGTAGGTTCTATAATTCCCACCTACTTTAAACTACCGCAACTACAAATATTGGCGGCCATTGAAAAAGTGGTTCATCTTGATATCCTTATTCATAAGTATATTTAATATTGCTGAAGTTCATCAAAGCTCCTCTTGTACCTAAACCTCTTGTGCACAAATTCCTTTCACCCACTGTCAGGTGTAAATGTGAAGCTGTGTCCAGTCTGAGCTTTATCATGTGACTCTGGAGCTGAGTGTAGGAGTTTTGGAATCGTTCCACGGGTGTTTACAGTCGGAGCACGGCTACAGGGTGAGCTGCGCTGTGGTGTAATAACACCTTCACCAAGTCTAAACTCATGCACGGCACTGAAATGCATGGACATACTGATGCAAGGCTCTTATTGGCCAGATGCATCTAATAGAGTTTCAGTGGAGCCGACAGGCTGTTTTCAGATCACCCCAAGCAGCTCAGTTGTATATTTTGCTACGCAGAAATAACAAATTAAGCTATATTTTCTGGTGGTTTATGCTGTTTATAGTTAACACGCATGTATCATTTAATCACTAATATTGTCAAACTATCAATGTGAAATATTTATACAAACTTGTATGATCCATTATGGACCAGACACCTCTGGTTAGGTCAAAGGTAACTCAAAAAATACCAGTAGACAAACTGTTCTCCAGATCTTGAGCGAGGTGTATGGTCAGACGTCCCTATCTGGAGGATTATCCTTATGTGCAGGATTTTGGGTGTGCTCAGACTTGATTCAATGAGCTCACATCAGGCTCAATGGTGATACCCGGCTTCACCTGTACACTGTGTATCCAGAGCCAACTGCTGCTTTTCTCGATACCAGTGGACAAGGATCAACTTTGTTATGGGTTTAACCCTCTTTCTTCAGAGGGTTGATCATCGGGATTACCACAAAGCCCCTACAACCTACTTTAACTCATAATCTACTAACATTCCAACTGCCCTGGGTCCCCTATGATGCTAATCCTTGGTCTTCAAAAATACTTGCTTTTTTTTCTCCGAGGATTCCTCACCACAACTTCCCGTACGACCACTGCACTGTGACTACAATACCATATGATGTGTGAGGGTTAAACTAGCTTCAACTCCCAATTCTACGTGACCTAATGAATATTTGCACCCTTTGGTGTAGTATAGTGCTTAGATGGATTGCCTGCTGACAGAAATGACATAAATTCAGTGATTATTGGTGATGTTTGTGGAATGGTCCACTTGAGACTTCTGTCTCAGGACTTTGTTGTTATGGAAATTATAATGTCCCTGGGAGATGCTAGTTGTGCATCACTGAGGACGTGCTTTATTGATGAAGGGTCTTTACCAAACTCTTGAGGTGAAGGCACAAGGGCGTTTGCATGACCAGCCAGTCCCTACTACTCCATTTGAATTAGAATTGGACCATAGAGTGTGAAAAACCTTCGTTCTAACTTGGCCCGATCGCAGCTACTAATTTGTAGCACATGCTCTTTGTGGTTTATGAGTCAACATTCTAGTACCATATTGGTAGGCACATTTCCTGAATTATAGAATCTGGATTATAATATATTATATAATGCTTATATCTGAGGATAGTGTTTACTTTCTTACTCCCACTTGCAAAAAATGGGAGACAAACCAAGGTTGTGTCAAAATAAATAATTATAACATGAAAATAAATAAACATTGACAGCGGCCGTATATAATGCATAAAAATTGCACACCAAATCTAATTCATCACATCAATTAGCAGGCGTCAAAGTGCTCCAGATCAAGGTTAATCTATGTTTCACGTGCATTGAACCGACTGGACCCGAGGCAGTGTGAGAGTGGTGAGCCAGCAGCAGAGCCAAGGTGAAAATTAAAACACGGCTTGGATAAAGGTCAGTGCAGGTCAGTCTTCTTCACTGCCTATCCGCAACCAAACCCTGCCCACTCCAGGAAGCACCAGCCAGTCAACAAACACGTCTTCAACAAATTCCTCAACCATTTCTCATCCTAGATTGAAATTTTGAATGAATGTAAATACATAGTTTTTGTCCAATAAGAGCCTAATAGAGCTGCTGTACACGGCTCTCAGGAGGTCAGTGTTTTGTGTATTTGTACAGCCTTAGCCACTTTAGCCACTACTGAAAACCACAGTCTCTGCTACATGTGAAGAGCCAGTTAAAAAAAAGTACAAAGTGTAGCAAAGTTTAGCCATATAATTAGCATACAAGCTAAAGGTTACAACATTTACATTTTATTAAAGGAATTGTCTGTAGTCTGCACTCTTACTATTTTTAAAAAGGTACTATAATTACAACAGAACCTGGATTGCAGTTTAGCCAGCATATAGAGGGCATATACAAGCTTTTCTCATTCTCAGTTTATGGACACATTACAGATTTCTGCAGAATCAATGAGTGAAACTCTGTTAATCTAAGGTAAGATAAATTTGATTTAATTTGTACACGACCAATGAGCTCCTTAGTTTCACATGCATCACTGAAAAAAGCTAATCTTTTGGTCGGCTTGAGACCCAACAGAGGGCGTGTTGACCAGAGATGTTCTATTCAAATCAGAGAGTCCTTTTAGGTTTAAACCAAATTAATTGCAGCATTGAAACTGGCAACCCAAATGAGAGACTAATGTGAGGCTAATTCTGCTTTTTGATTGGATAATCATCTGGAGAATCAAAACCGCAAATTATAACACAAATAGCTTGGCCATCATGTCTAATGTTTTTGTAATAACAAATAAACCAGCATTACAATTAATATCAGTTTAAAAGATTTGACCAGATCTGGCTCGTAACTGGGGACACAGACAGGTCATGTTTATATAATTATGTCACCTCTTTATTTGTATTATATCAAACTTGAAACACTATTACATGGATGATCACAAGTACCGCCCAAGCTGCTGTGACTAAAACTAAATGGAAACACTTTCTCCCCACTCCCCTCCACAGTATGTGCTTTGGCCATCACGGAGGCTCTGATGCGACACGATACAGGCGCCACCCTCCAGTGCACCTGCCAGCCCTGGCCATTTGTTTGCATAAGGGAGCTGCCACATACGCAGGCCTGTTAGCATGGACACTCTATTACTGCGACAACCGTGCCATTGGAATGCATTGGATGGGACATTAGCGTGACACGGTGGCGTCATTGTCATCTGGCTGCGGCCAAGAAGGCACTTTCCCCTCAGCCTGGTGATAATGAGCGAGCTATAGCATGTTTTAGCTAGGAAAGTGCCTGCCTTCTTCATGTCCATACATCTTTACTAGAATAGAAATTAGCAGTGAACTAGCCTCCTCAAATGAACATCTCTTGCCAGCATTCTGGTGACATTGCTAAATGGCTGCTTTTTATTGTTTTTCATGATTTATTCCTACTTATGCCAGCAGATGGTGTACACCTAAACAGAGGCAGCATACGACGTTATAAAATGTACACGGTCGATGCAGGGGCTAGAGAGTCGGGTCTTCAAAAGTATAATTTGCATGTACTACAAAATAAAATCTTACAAGTTATTTGGAAAGGGTAAAAGAAACTTTATTTGACCCACAAATGGGGAAATTCAGTTCAAGAACAACTAGAGAATAGAAATGGGCTCTCAAAAATCACAGTAACACAACACTGTACAAGTATAATGAAATAAAGGGCTACAGCACTATTATTATCATGTACAGTGCAGCTTATGAACAGGATAAATAGCAGGTAAAGGTTGGGGACCAATGGGGGACTCAATTTGACGGACAAGGTGCCAGTCTTGTGGCAGTGAGAGAATACTGTTTAGAGAAGGTCATTTTCAATCAAATTAAAAATGTTTTCTGGATGACAGTCCGCACGTGTCTTGGACCATTTCTGAGCAAATGAGTGAATACAACTAGTTTGGAGAGGTGTGAATATTTATGTGTGTTAAAACATACTCACTAAAAATCTGTCCTGATCATGTACCTTAAAGGGCCCATATTATGCTATTTTTTGTTCTGTTATAATGTTGTTTCCTCATCACAAACAGACCTGGAGTTGTGTTTTGTTTCATTCACTCATGTTTAACACACAAACCCTGCATATTTAGGCTGATTTCTTCCCTTAAACAGAAAACACTCTGTTCCACTTTGTGATGTCATCATGTGGTGATACAGAAAGTGCTCCACTATGTTTTTAAACTCCACACACCTTCACTAGAATCATTTTGATGATTTCAGCCCTTGAGCTGTCAATCTCCACTGAACTAAAGTTAAAATGAGTTATTAACATGAAAACTACATGACATCACAAAGTGGATCAGAACATTTTGAGCTTTGGAGATGCAAACAGACTAATAATAAAGGCTAAATCAAACATGTGTGAATGAAACAAAACACAACTCCAGGTATGTTTTTGGTGAGGTAATGGTATTATAACATGACTTAACGCTCACAAGAGTCAATTTTGTGTAATATAGGACCTTTAAGAACCTTATCTTTTTTCGTAGATGAGAAAGAAAAGCTATATTTATTTACCGTATCACCTACCCCTATAAGCACAAACATGTATGTATCCAGTTAACTATTTCTCACACCTCCCTCTTTTTCTGACGTGTGTTTTGGTTGGATGTATTAATATAAAGTCAATTTTTACAGCACACACAGAGACACTCACTCTTCTAACAATAACGAGCCCGGCTGTGGATGTATGTCTGTTTAATGACTCTAATTACCCTCCTCACGCAGGTCTCCACCGGCCTCTTATTCAACAACTGCTCCCACCTGCCTCTCCTGTACGCTTTACCTTATCCGAGACGTATTATGCAAAATTGACTTTAATGAGCTTGTAACTACGTTCTAATGGAGTAGTATTTTTTTGTTCACTCACGCATTCTTTCAGTTTAACCTCTCCATGTAATTGATACTGTGAAATTCATTTGTATTTTTTTTGTCTTTACACCATCAATATATTTGTCACTTCAACACTTAGCCTAACCTAACCTCTGGCCACAACCACGTTTCAAAAAGAGCTGCTAAACTGGACAGTACCTGGAGGACTAATGAAGAAAGTGAGGGGAAAGGAGGGTAGGGTCTGAAGGTATAAGGAACACTGTCTAACAAGTATCTACATTTCAAACTCCGCCCCTGCAGCCAGGTGTTTGTAATCAGAAACACCTGGCTGTAGAAACACACCATATACACAGTTCAGTAGCTAAAATAAGTTGATTTAGTGTTTAAGTGCAAAAAGACAACTATACCAGGCTCTTTAAATATATATTTCATTTTCCTGAAAGTCTTGAAAAGTGGCAATCATGTAACGACGCTAACGAAACATACAATAACGCGACAGTGGCTAAGCTAAGCTAAAACTCCATTTCACCGAGGGCCACATCAGCAAAATGGTTAAAAAAATATAACTGATAAACCGAGATTTTAAGACATTTAAATTTACCTTGTCGCGAGCCATATAAAATGATGTGGCGGGCTGCATTTGGCCCCGGGGCCTTGAGTTTGACGCGTGTGTTAGAGTGTTTGTCCACTGATCCAACAGTTGGCGGTTCAAATCCAGCTCTCAAACATCATTTGCAGAGCGGACAGATCCACTGACCCACAGGTTGGTGGTGCGCATCCAACTCCCCCAGATGAATACTGTCATTGTGTCCTTGGGCAAGACACTTAACCCACCTCAACCCCAGTGTCTGCGTACACTGGTGTATAAATGTGTGTGTGAATTGGTGAGTGTTTCCTTGATGTGAAGCTCTTTGAGGGTCTTGAAGGTGGAAAAGCGCTATATAAAAATGTGACTATTTACCATTACAGTTTTGTTCAAAAGTATTGAAAACATCCTCCATTAATAATAACATATGTCTCTTATACGTATAACTTGCCACTACACCACAATAAAAATACCAACCTTGAGAAGTCATTTATTGCACTGCAGAGAACAGCAGTCAATGAAGAGGAAATGACAAAGTGTTTTTAAGCCTAAACAACATGGACTAGAATGAAGCCGCACGGTTGACCGGCGTTTTCACACCTCGCAAACTGCGCAGATGGTAGGGACGTATATATATTGGGAATAGCCAGGTATTTACAAGGTGCTAAATATGCAGTGATAAACAGGGGTGATTGCTCTGTGGTTGAAAACAGCATGCTAGCTTTTTTTATGGTTAAGATTACAGAATACCGTAGCTCTACCATACTGTAATAATTCTGCGTTATTTTACGACAATGGCTTTTTCATTTGAAGTTTTATTGAGATTATGGTATGGATTTGTTCCTCCCCTTTCATAAGGTTAGCGCCTGCGTGGGCGGGTGGATATATTTTCTGTAAGCTCTATATTGCATGGTTTTATATGGGTAAATAATGGGAGTCGTGGATACCCATCTCATTCCACATGACATGTAAAATATAATACGCCGTGATAGTGCTTTGGTGCAGTTTGGCTTATGTTTGCGTTTTATTGTCTATACCATAAGACTGTCTAGCATTAGAGGAAGAGGAAAGACTTTTATAGGGGAAAATGGAACGTGGTAAAAGAATATCTACGATGCGAAACTAGTGCAATGTATCTTCAAATGGACCTATTACAAATAAATCATAAAATATATATCAACAACATCATTATTAAACTGGAATAGAATCAAATGCAATCCAAGCAGAATTTGAAAATACTATCTAAAGCCCTATCCGCATGGGGTAATCAACTTGTTTTTACAGATTTTATTGGTGGTTTTCAAATTATAGAATGTGTAATGCGAGAACTAATTTTATCTACAAACTAATCACAGAGAAATAACCAAGGCTTAGATGTGTTTGAAATGGCTCAAACTGAGTTGGAGTGTGTTTACCTTTTGAAATTATAAAAATTTAAATGAAACTTTGCACTATAATAATATAATTTTAACTGTTATTATGATGTGTGATTCTTGTGTTCATTCAGTGTTAATCAGGATTAAAATTCATGAAATTAGACAGAAAAAGATTTGGTTCTTTTAAAAAAGGAGATCCGATTCTAGTCGTTCACGTAAAGGAATCGTTCAAAAGAGCCTTGAATGCCACACGATTAGAGGCTGGACCCAACTTTTCCAAAGATGTTGCGCGGTTGTAATTTGGTTATGTTTGTTTTTTTTATTTCATAACTGTAAGAAAAACAATAATTCGACTGCAGAATGGCCCATGGCGAATTAATATTATTATTTTAAAGTGAATCTGGATCTAAAATGGACCGTAGAGACATTTTGAATCAAAACCAGCTTCAGTTCAGCCCAAATCACAGATAGGAGCTTTCGCACAGGACTAGAATTGCCTGAGGAGTTTGCAGAATTGCAGTAGGTATAATTTAGGTTCATTTTTACAGACATTTTCACAGATATGGACGATTTGCACGGGGATAGAAAAACAGAAAACATTCGTAAGTCAAGGCAAGGTAAGTTTAGTTGTACAGCACAATTTGTACACAAAGTCATTCAAAGTGCTTTACAGAATAAGAAAGACATTAAAATCACAAAACAAACAAATCAAAACATAAATAATCATCATAAAATGAACATTAAAGACAAGAGTGTCATCATATGCACAGCTAAGCAGAACCGTTTGAGCTGGATGTAAACATTGTCAAAGTAGAGGCATAATTATTACAATAGCCTCTTTTCCATTGCCACAGTTTGCTTGGGGCTGCCTTTTAGCAGGTTTTTTAGCAGGTCTCTTAGGTGCGGCTCCCTTCAGCTGAGCAGCATTTCCATGCCCTGAGCAAGGCTCCAGGTCCAGGGTCAGGGCTCTGCTCCACAAGTAACTGACATCACCCAAACTTACCTAATGTTTTCTTGATAAATAAAATCTAAATCGTAATAGTTTTTATCATAAAGACAAAATATAGTGTTTTTGCTGCTTACGTAAATTCTCTCCATTGATAAACAGGAAAAAAATAAAAATAAATTACTAAAGTGCTAGCTTTGTTTTGCGAAGTATGTTGGCTAAATGTGTCCAAAAGTGTCCATCACTGGAAATACAACAGTTTATCACAAGATCAAGAGAGCTTTCGATAAGAAATTACTATTTTCTGTTTATATCTACTTTTTGCCTTCTTAGATTTGCTCAAATCTGCATTCTCCTTTGTCCAATCATCTTGCTCTACTTGGCTCCTCCTAAAGCCTACCAACTCAAAGTGATCCAGACCTCTCTGGTAGCTAGTCTGCTTTGGACAGTTCATTTTAGACAGTGGAGACATTCTCAGACCTTACCGATCTACTCCAAAGCAAATCAAGGGAAACTAATGGAGTCTAATTCACCCGAGGTCCCTAGGTAAAACTAATCCCATTTGAATAGGGATTAAGTGGAATTAGATTCTTTTTGCTGATAGAGTATCAACAGAGAACTAGTCCCTTTAGCTGAACATTTTCTAAGGGCCCCTGTGTATGTATCTCCTCTCACTTTAAACAGTGATATGCAGGTGTCAGAGGACTTGCCCAGATGGTCTGGTCTCCCTCTTCCAGGTCGTGTGGATAAATCAAAGGTAACTCTTTAGAATATTTTTATAACTCACCACACATTCAAGTTCACCCAGCACATTAAAGGTACTTCTTCAAATCTGGGCTCACTGAATATCATCCTAAGGAGAGGCAGGACAGAGTACACAAAAACCTCTTCCATCTAAAGATTTATTGTGTACAAAGAAAAAGGTTTACAGTTTACAGTTAGAAAGCAATCTCTGCATTTTGCAAGGTCTAGCCCCACAATCTACACTAATCTAAGAAGTTATTAAGGTATCCTGAGCTGAAAGAACATGAGGGCTCCAGTCATCTCTCTTGGTATCAAAAGTCATGTTTTTGGAGTTTATCCCCCTCATTTAAAATGGCGTCCAAACATCAACTTTGAATAACCAAGGTCTCTGTTATTGGAAATGCACCTCTGTCCCAGAGAAGAGCCCAGGCCCCCAATCTTAAAACACCAAGATCCCAAAATTTTACCAGGGAAAAGCATGTGGATGGCAGTCTTTTAGAAGTTGGTAGCCAGAGGGACCCTGTCCTAAGGCCGGTGAGATGAAGAAGGTGAATCCAGGAAACTTTTTTTTGCTGTGAAGCAGGTCTTCTTTATAGTTACATCCTGTCGTAGGTCACTGACGTGAAGATCAGGTATCTCCTCTCTGCTTTTCTCTATCGAACTTACCATATTAAGACAATTGTACATCTTGTCTGTGCTTGTGTACTTTCCAGATCAGGCGTTGTGTGAAACCACAGCCTCCAACAATGTCCGGTTAGATGCAGAACAGTCTGCACTGAGTGTTTTGAAGTTGCATGGCCTATTAGGACCACAGGTCGAGCAAGAGGGTATTTTGCCTTGTGGTTATATGATCTATATGCAAACATTAGGTTATTTTCAGCACTTACATGAGGCTTTACAATATTGTGTACACTTCACAAAGCATGTTACATTACATTAGTGAAACCTATATCTATGAATACCTGCAAGACTTCTGAAACTCTGATTACACACTGTATATGATTACACATTTGAGTAAAATATAGAAGCATTCAATACTGGAATATGAGAATAGACTTGATATAGTTATTAAAAAACAATACACCCTAAACTCTATCAGAAAGGGCAGCCTTCGCAACAATTTGCACATTATTTCCTGGATGTTTAGGTTTACCGAATAGAGTTGGAGAGCTTGAATTCTTCTATGGGATATTAATGGCTAACACATAACATTTAGATCACCATGTTACCATTTATTGTTTTGAAAATGACCAAAGACAATGTATTATATTATTATAATATTTAATATTATATATATTTAACAAGTTTCATGTTCACTCTGTGTACATCTAACCCATTGTGCTTTCCACTCCCCATTCAGAGCACTATCAGCGTGCATTCTGCTAATACAACTACTGCACATCACATCAGGTTTGTGTAGTTGTAATGCATTGTTTTGTATGCTTTTTTTTTTTTTGTATATTTATGAAAAATGGCCGTACGGAGGCATGGATAATGTAGGCTTGTAGGCTGAGCATTAGACAGAAGTGTAGTGCTAACTGTAAGGAGGGTTCAAACAGGGGCCTGAGAGATTACTCAAACATGCATGGATGCAAGCAAAACAAGAAAGCAATGTTTGCTATATAAAGTATTTATATTTCACTTTTCACAGTGAAGGAAGTCACAAAGTTATTCACAACAAGAAGTGAAACTGAAAATAACACAGTTACAACAGACTAAATACAAGAATAGAGGCCCCTAGAGGCCCCTAAAACACTACTGCACCTTAAAATGGTTGACCAAACAAGTGCGTTTTGAGTTGGCTTTTGAAGGCATCAACAGACTCTACTGAACACAAGGAGAGCAGGAGGTCATTCTGGAGTCTGGGAGCAACAGTCTGGGAGCAACAGCTTGGACTGGAGCAGACTCTTCTGGTCTGAAAACAAGTGTGAGGAACCCTCAGCAGGACCTGATCCAGAGAACTCAAACAGTGAGAGGGGGAGGGGGGAAAGTGAGCACCAAAATTTTTAATTGTCTCTGGTAGGAGACAGGCAACACAATGAAGAGTTTTGAGAATAAGGGTAATGTGAACCCTTCTATTGGTGTGAGTTAAGATCCTTGCTGCAGAGTTTTAGGCCTGATGCAGACAAGACAGCTCTTTTTTGTTTGGAGAAGAAAACAAACTATTATAATAGTCTGAATGTGAGGACATAAAGGCATGTATTATAAGACAGTTTTTCTGAGCTTCTAAATTTTCCTTAGCTGAAAGAAACATTTCCTCATTAACTGTTTAGAGTGTTGCTCTAATGACATGTTCTTGTCAAAAATGGCACTGAGGTTTTTGAGGCTTGGTGTAGCAGACTGGCAAAAATCACCCATGTACTGTGTAATAATTAACTGATCCGGAGCAATAACCAGTGTTTCGATTTTCTCTGCCTTAAACTGCAGAGAGTTGTTGATTAGCCATTGTTTTATTTTCCCTAAGCAATCGAATAAGGAGTTAAGTTTTTGTATCTCAGAAGGCTTAAAAGAGCAAGCTGGATATCGTCAGCAAATTCATGGACATCACTCAACTCTTTCCTAGGGGGATTACATAAAGCAGAAATAGAACAGGACCCAAACAGGACCCTGAGGAACTCCACATAACAAATCAGACATTATGTGGTTTGCAGCTACACTAAAGCTCCAACTAGATACAGTAAGTAGGAGAAAAACTACTGCAGAACTGACCCTGACAGACCAACTAAGTCTCTCAGTCTAACAAGTCTCAACAGTATTGACGGCTGAGGACAGGTCTAACAGGACTAGAACACAGCAGAATCAGCTGACTGGTTACTGGATACTTTCATAAAAGCTGTTTCTGTCAAGTGATGTTCACGGAAACCAGATTAGAAAGTGTAAAAAATGTTACAGTTTTTCAGAAAGCATGAGAATTGTTCAGAAAACCATCCTCTCTATGATTCTGGACAAGAATAGGAGTTTAGAGATAGACCTGTAATTTTTACGGTCTGTCGAGTCCAAGTTTGTCTTTTTGAGTAATGGCTTTAGTAATGACATATAAAACCTTTTCAAGCATGTTTTGATGAGGAGGCAATATAGAACACAGTAAAAAGCGTGTGTGTGTGTATATATATATATATATATATATATATATATATATGTATATATGTATATATGTATATATATATGTTTTTGTTTGTTGTTGTTTTTCTGAAGCACTTTGGGCAGCTTGAATTGCATTGTAAATGTGCAATATAAATACAGTTGAACTGAAACAACAAGACGATGTAAATTTATGGTAAAGCTGTGTTAAATGAGGCATGAATTGAGAAGATAAGCACATACCTCAAAGCCTTTTTGAGAATATTCCGCAAATCCATGAGGACTCTTTGTAGACCATTTCATGTTCTTGTTGGTTTGCATGTTAATTTGGCATTAGAATGGACTAAATTATAGCCGTTTCATGTTAAAAAACAAACCAATAAATACAAATGGCTTAACTGTGGAGAACTGCAAGAAGTTATAATTAATTTTCAAAGAGAGGGTATTATGCACTATAAGTCATCCAGGCATGTTTGAGTAATCTAGCGATCTCTCCCGGGCCCTATTCAAACCCTTATTGTAGCTAGTCATAAACTTTTTACTCTGTACTCTCTTTTAATGTTAATTTTATGATTATTTATTTATTTATGTTTTGATTAGCTTGTATGGTGATTTTCTCTCTTATTCTGTAATGCACTTTGAATTACTTTGCGTACAAATTGTGCTATACAAATAAACTTACGTCACAAGCCTACGTCATCCGTGCTACCTCACAACAATTCTCCATAAATATACAAAAACATGATACAAAACTTAACACAACAACTTGACAAGCCTGATGCGATGTGCAGTAGTTTCAATAGCTTGTGTTGCGGTAGTGTCATAAAACATGTTAATAGTTGGTTATGGCGAATATAGGATTTTCAAAATAATAAAAGGTAACATGCTGATCTAAATATGTTATGTGTTAGCAGTTAATACCACACAGAAGTAAAATACCCCCTCTTTAAATATATATATATACCAATATATTGTAGAAATGAAGAAACTAGTCACTCAATGCAGCCTGCAGAGTCGTCTTCAATGGCACCAGCTGATCTCAAAATTGAACTGCCAAAAGAACAAAAGAGTATAAGAATGGCTTTTTTCCAATCTGAGAGCCCCGTAAGTGAGGGCTGTGTCAGACTGAATGCAAAGTGACGTCCTGTTACCCTGGTGAGTGCAGCTCACAAAGTAAAACAAGTCTTTTCTTTTTCTGCCACAAAGTCGACTATTTCTCAACAATTTGACTGCTCCTGATTTTGATTTCAATTATTTGTGCAGGAATTCTTATTTTCAATCTGCTATATTACTGGTTACTCATAATTGTGTGAATGACAAAATAATAACAGTTTCAGAAGCAAAATGAAAGGGGTTAGACTTTTTTATGTAATGAGGTAAAATTAGCCTTACCTCAGTACAGATAGATATTATTAAAGTAGCTCAAAATGAGACCCCTGTGTTCTGTCTGCATCTAATTATAAAGTCCTTTATCCTCCTTAAACCAGGAAGTGTGTGTGTGTCTTGCCCCAGCACAGATATATTGTATAATCAGAGCTTGTGGTCAAAATAAGTCAGCTGTGTACTATTAAGTCCTATTTAGAAAGTATGTTATTGTCCGATAATCAGGAGGGTCACGTTAGCATGCTAGATGTTGTTAGCTTTACCGTCATGGCTAAACTCTACACTGGTCTCTGAGAGGTGTGAAAAGCACTTCTAAACTCATCGCAGTGAATAATTACGATGCTCGGAATGCAAAAAGTAAATGAGGAATAACTCTGGACCACTGGAAAACGTTTAAAATGAACTAGTTCTGTATTTCACCTTTTTAAAACAGTAAAAATTAGGTAACGGTTTTAAAATATAGGTCAAATAAGTACTCAAAAAACCTCAACATTTTAATTTAAGACTGGTCCCTCTCCATTACAATCAGATCAGATGACTTGATTTCTACCAACACTTTGTTAATGAACCACTTTATTATCACCAACTCTAGCATCTCGATGTTCACACCACTGCTGCTTGGATTACCACATTAGAACTACACAGCCTTCTATTAAAGTGCAAATCTGATGCAAACTATGAGTGGTGCATTGCGGCCATATCAATAAATCCGTCACACAATTAGCATAAAGAACAGACGCACTGTTTTATGGAGCCATATGTAACTCAGAAATAATGCACTTTAAAAGGCACAGGAAAAAGGAACGCAGTGATCCTCAGCAAGTTGTCCTTTCTAGATCTTCAGTTTGTGAAAAACACGCTTTTACTGATAACTTAAAGCTTAGATAAGCTTTTATTATCTCAGGGGAACAATGAAAGTGATGTGACGTTCGTGAACGAGTCAGCTCTTTTGATTGGTTCCTTAACATAAATGGTTGGATCCAGATAACATTTTTTGAAAGAACTGAATATTTTTCTTTCTAACTTGTTTGCATTTTTAAATTTATTAACACTGAACTGACACAAGAATCAGAACAGAAGCAGAGCAGGCAACACAAGTGAGAGCTCTGTGCACAGAAAACATATTTGGTATCATATTAACAGTTACTTTTAAAATGATTATTGTTGTGCCACATTGTATTTAGATTATGCATGATATGAAAGGGTAAACACACTCCCAATCTCAGTTTGAACCATTTTAAACACATTTAAGCCTTGGTTGTTTCTCTCTGTGATTAGTTTGTAGATAAAATGAGTTTTCACATCAGCTTCTGTCATATAAATAAATAGTCAGAGTCAAAGAGCCAGTCTTTTGAACGGCTCTTTGAAATAAACATATCCAAAAGATTTGGATCCAGTCAAAGAGCCGAAAGTCCCATCATGAATGAAAATAAGCCTCATTTCCAACTGGCATGGTCTGCTTGGGGTCGCCTTGTCATGGAACAGTTGAGGAGGGGGCAACCTCAGCCAGAGAGCAGTTCGAATAACAACAGCAATTTGCAGTGCATAATGCAATTAGAACCAGTAAACCCCAATGCATGAAATGAAGAGGGGTTAAAAAGCAGCGTAGAGGTGCAGATAAATGAAATAATGCAAAAAAAATAAAAAAAAACTGACAATAAACCTGACTCTTATTTGACCTGGAGGAGGGCCTCTTCCTGCATGTTCCCATGACAGTGTTGTTCTTTTGGCTATAATCTTCCACAGTGTGGCATGAGTTTAACCTTCTATTTCCATGGAATTTTTGAGGTAATGAGCAACCAGAAAGTTACATACTGTTGCTTTATTTAAAAGTAAGCTTTAAGTAGTTAGTTCTTCTTTGTTTTTGTTTATTATGTTTAATATGAATTAGGTCTTTCTTCACGCTTTATTCAGGCAGAAAATAGTGTAGTTGTTATAAAGTGTTACCAACACATGGTTGTTAACTTGAAGCTAATAGACACCTGTCAGACCTCTCTACAGCGGGCCAAAGAACTGAACAGGTGTGATCAGGAGCGTCAAGTAATTTAGCATACCACAAACATTTTTGCAGCTATAATTACTAATAAAACTGACTATCATATATATAATCACACTTTAGCAGACATAAGCGACATTTACGTTGAGCATTTGATTTTTAGATAAGCTAGGAACTGCATTACTAACAAATTATTTGCTCTCCACAGCATAAATATGCACTGAAACTCTCATTTTCGTAGCAGACAAAACAAAGCAACATGTGCTGAATGGGTGCTCGGTGGAGAGGCTGTAGTTTGCCATCACTGCTGATCTAAAATAAGTGCTTACACGTTCAAACACATGTCTAATCATTTTCTGGCTATTTTACACTATGCCATGAATGCCTAGTCTACTCCTAGTCTACGCCTGATATAAACCGGGCTGTGCTATTACATGAAGCAGGTATCCGAGTACATACTGGCTTCTGCAGATGTGTTAATGGGATCTTCGATTTGATTTGTGACACCTCAGTCATAGTTCCAGGGTTTACATACACTTAGAAAAATTAGTTAAATTGGACTAGGCCAGTTATCTGGTTTTCCTTGCGTGCATGCAGACACAATGGCTGTTGGTGGTGATCAGAGGGACCGTTGGCAAGAATTAGCAGCTTCTGTCAGCAAGCCCCAGGGCAGCTGTGGCTAGAGTAGTAGCTCACCACCACCACGTGGAGTGAAGGAATAATGGGTGTTTTGAAAGGTTCTATATAAATCTACTGTATTATTATCATTCAAACATCTTTATTTATCTTTTTTAATCCTAATCCAGTTATGTTTTGGATTAGGGATCAATTTAAAAGCCATGGTTAAAAACTGCAGAAAAGTTGATTACCCATAAAACAAGTGTGAAAGAATAAAAATGCATTTCATTCCAAAAGTCCTCAGCATTTATTCTGTGCAACAACAGAGAACATGGTAACACTCCAATAATCTGCAACTAGCCCTACATGAAAAACAAAATCTCTTTCCATAATTATAAAGACTACTTAACCACCACATGCAGCGACATAAACAAGGGCTTTCCAACGCGCCCATGCACAGTCCCTCACCGAGCGCGCCCACAGCCGTTCTGGGCCCGTCGCCATGGCAACTGCAGCCTGGATGGTGTCCTTGGCAGTAATGGAGGGCTAGCGGAGGGAGGAGGAGGGTGAGGACAAGGAGAGAGAGAGGGGGGCACTTGTTGAGTGCTCTAAAAAAGATGCCATGACATTATTGTGCATTTGCGGTGCGGTACTGTATTCACTCTCACAGTGTTGTTGTGGAGGCTCAGAGGCTTAATGCCTCTTATGCTTTTTCAACTCGACTCTCTGTCTTGACATTTTCACTTAGTTTGAGTTGGCACATAGTTTTAGCATTGCTCAGTGTGGCTAGAAGTGGGTTTGTTGAGATGTTCTCATCTAAGAATTTAAAGAGACACTTTATACGGTTTTGAAACATGGCTCGTGTCACCAGATACAAGGCAAACATGTTCAAATCAAACACTGATGTTACTGATAACATATGACTATTTTATTCATAATTATAAAAACAGTGGACGTGATGGCCAAGTTGTTTATGTTGTAATTTGGTGTTTTGGTTCTCAAGATCCAATCAGAAACCAGAATGAGCCTCACATGGGTCTCTCATTTGGGTTTCCAGTATCAATGGTGAACGTCAGTGTCCCCACTATCTTCACATGTTTGTGTATGAACTACATATGTGAAGCCAGCTGCTGCAACGTAATTTCCCCACAAGGTCAAATAATATCTATCTAAACCCCAGCATCTGCAGTCAATCATTAATCAGTGCTAGTGCAGCCTCTGCAGCTCAGTGAGTCAATTCTGTGCTTCCACATGAGGCATAGTCTGTCCATATATTGAGAATGAGACTTCGACATCTATCTACAAGGCCCTTGTCACCCAGGTTCAGTTGTGATTGTAATTGTTCCTTTAAACTGGTTATGGGACTGGCATACCTGATGTGATTATGTACTATTCCAGCCAAGAAATTCTACCTTCAACTGGAGGGGTCAGTAATGCTGTTAAAAATGTTTGAGGGCTGGGAGAGCTTTCTTTGTTTAGAAAGTCAGTGCTGGAATAGCTCTACTAGGTAAAACATGACACTTGTGTGTGTATCACAGGTCCAATGGAATGAATAGGTTTTGTGTTACAGTGAGCATTAAATTGGGGAAATTTGTAAACAGACAGACTCGTCTATGTGCAACTAACATCAGAGCCTCATTAGAAAACATCAGTGTATTGAAGTAATGTAGTAGTTTATTGACAGTGCCTGAAATTATCATAAAAATTAATTACCATGTGATTAACATTTGCATATATTTGTGTACATTTGTTTTAGTTCAGCAAGAACCACCAATCCTGCACACAATAAAGAACATGAGAAACTGGACTGGACGATTAGCCTGTACTGATCGACCCATTAAAAATATGGTCAGAGAAATGTAAATTTGAAGTATTGATATTTTGTGCATGAGAATCAATATAGGCCTATTTAATACCTTGTCTGTTTTGAATTATTAATATTTGGTATTACTCTGCCCATTACTACTTTAGATCTGGTTTAACTCTTGGGGTGGGTAAGTAAAGGAACAATTTCACTGTAAATTGTCGAATTATGGTGCCATATATTTTTGCTATGATGGTGGATTTAAATATGTGTACTACTGGAAACAGGTCATTTTCATGTTCCTTACTGCCTGTATTTCCATATGTGCAGAGCCGCTTACATGTTTAATGATGCTCTTAAAGCTCCAGTTGAGTTTACCAGATGAGATGGTGGTTAAGTGACACGATGGCCCTGAGCTGTAATATCTTAATGAAAGCCATCTCTCACACTTACCCACATCTGAGTCGTTTTAATAAGCAAAAAGCCCCATGCAGCCCGCGGCACATTCTGAGAAACTCTGCTTTTTAAGTGCGAGAAAGAAGAAATCCACTAAACAAATGGGATGTGAGTGCTGTGTTATATTTGTTCAAAGAAAATCACAGTTAAAAGCCAAAAGAATGTCCATGTTGTATCATGAGCATAAAGTGTGTATGACGGCTTTTATTGTTTTTCTAATGAGTACTTAGTTTGGTGGGATTGTACCTGTGGTTAATAATTATTCTGCGGAAAAAATGTTGAAAAGAAAAAAATACAGGAAGCAGTGAGTTTGAAAACATAATGGTTCTACCCATGTCGTCAACACCAAATTACATCCAAAATACGGGGACAATTTATGCAAGGAACACGGTTTTATAACAGTTTAACATTAATTTAATCAAGTAAAGGTGTCAGCAGTTGTTTTTATTAGTCTATTTATAACTATTGTGTAATTTAAACAGTTTTAGCTATTGTTAACATTGTGTTATAACACTTTTATTGTGTTATAAATTACTTCTACATATCTGCTGCCCATGTCCAACACGTAAAAATATACAAAAAAACCCCACAAACAAACAAAAAAAAAACAACGGTAGATTTTTAGTATAGTCTTAAAGTCTTTGCAGTCTCTCCCTGGCCCTATTCGAACTCTCCTTACAATTAGCTGTAAGATTCTCTCCAATGCTCAGCCCACAAGCCTACGTCACCCATGCTCCCACAAATCTCCAGAAATGTCAAATCAAAAGCATGACACAAAACGGTACACATTAACTTGACAAACCTGATGCAATTTATAATTCATTAGGTTCATTAGAGGGATACACGCTGACTTCTAAAGCTCATTAACATGTTTTCAGAGAATATAGCATTTTCAAAACAATAAAAGATAAAATGGTAACAGTTAATATCCCATAGAGGTGAAATATCTCCTCAACAACAGCAACATTTTAAAATTGGAGGCGTTTATTCACCATAACATTAAAGTTGGTGGTCCATTTCAGTCTAACAGCACAGTATACTATTGTTGTGCCGATTGGCCTGATGCAATAAAAAAAACAAGCAGAGCAGGAAAATCTGAGATTTGCCATATCTAACCACTGCAAGAGACAACCACATCATAGACTGGAACAATGCCAGAGGAAATCTGGCTGCAGACCTCCACCTGGAGGACCCTCATGTGACTTACCTCCAACCACATGTCTCTAAAAGTAAACTAACAGTGGCCATGCCAAAAGGCCATGAATTTCTGTTGTTTCCTGGCCACTATTTTCAATGTAATGTTACAAAAGTTGACATCGTTTTATACTTAAGACAAGCCCAAACCCTTTTTGTAACTTTAACCATTACAAATTTGTTGTTTGTGTAATCCCTCAGTCGTCCAGGTCAGACCCATAGTAAAAGCCAAAAGTAAAATCTGTAACTGGACAAAAAGTTGTTGGAGTGAAGATGTTTCGCTGCTCATCCAAGCCACTTCTTCAGTTCTGGAAGAACTGAAGAAGCAAAGAATATTAGCCACACTATTCAAGTAAATAAATGTACAACTGTAACCATTATGTTTTATGCACATCAGAGAATGTTCCACAGTATGGCATTAAATGCATCTATAATGCATTCTTATTGGGTCACCTTTCCACAGATCTGTCCTGCAACCTGGCTTGGTGACATCACTTGCTGGTCTCCATGGAGATAAACAAGTTTAATGCCAATCTGTGGAACATTTCAGGCAATAACATCTCAAAAGAAAAAAAGCAACTGAAAATGACATATTGAGCCTTTAATATGTTTTGTTTATTTGACAGAATTTACAGTGGTTAACCTCTGTGCCCGTATATGTCTGCACAGACTCCACACTTAACGAGATATTGGGTCGTATTACTGTGAAGAGTATAAAAGGGTCCATTGATTCTTTCAATCATTTTCTATTGCCCTGAAAATGAACGTGTAGAGCAGCCCGTGACCCCTCTGCCCTCACATTAACTTTTCATTACACTTTATTATATCAAACCAGGATCTTATAAAAAAAAAGTCTAATATTGTCAGTACCTCTGTGATGTCAAGTAAATGAGGATATCTTACATAATTTGATGATAATAACATTTTAAATAATATAGCAATGGTTGTGTGGTTGTCCAAAATATATTTAAGGCCCTGTATGTAAAAAATGGAAGAAAAAAAAAAGGAACTAGTTTGTTAGCTCAAAACACCTTTGTAATCTCTTAGTTGTCCAGGTATGTCATAGTGGTCCATAGGCGTATACTAGACTATGTGATCTTATACTTTATCATTCTCGTTATTTCAGCGCTCAGTCACCACTAACAACAACATCATAAGCCATACGTAACTGGAGCTCGGCCAATAACCCTCACATCCACCTCTTTTTAAAACCACAGAAGAAACCCCCAGTAAAAATTAATCAGCTCCCAAAGTGAACACTGTTTCCTCTTTGTTCCAGTCTGTTTTTACAATCTCAACTCCACTCAGGTCAAGCAGTTCACTCCACCGGAATCATCTCCCGCAGCTCGTACACAATCACTGCTCGCTTTATTTTTACCTCCGGTACCAAAACACAGGTTCTGGTACAGCAGAGGCAGGTGATGAGAGGGCCGGGAGAGCAGAGCGCTAAAGAGGTTAGCGGGTGAGCGAGTACGAGGCGGAGAGCAGGGACCTCTGACCCGGCCATCATGCATTCAGCGCTGTGAGTGATGTGTGTCGGCAGGAGCGGTGGCAGACGTCTTGATAACAAGCGCAGACAGAAGAGGCAGAGGGGGAGAGGTCTGGAGCGCGAGGGGAATAGGAACAATGATGTAAGGTTTTGAAATGCCGAGTGCCAAATGTCTGTTCAGCTAAACTTACATGTGCAATTTGTTTTATACTTGGCAAAGGCTGTCAGATTAATTAATTGCATTTATTACCACCATTGATTACAAAAATAGCATACAACTATTACTGAAACTAACTCTGCCATGTTTTAATGAGCATGCATGTTTTTATTAAAAGTTGCAGTGAGTCGGAGTTTTTTTACTTTGATTTTTTTCTCTTTTTTTGGCAAAATGGTCTTTTTTTTTCTTTTTCTTTTTTTTTTTGCAGAATGGTCATTTTAATTTTACGAGTTAAAATGGGGTATTAATTGCTCACCATGAGACTTTGACAGTGCTTCATTCACTGAAAAAATTTTACTCCTTGCTCCTGTGTCAATCAGTCAATCAGTGTGTATTTCTAATTGCTAATGAAACTACTGCACATTGCATCAGGTTTGTGAAGTTGTAGTGTATTCTTTTGTCACATGCTTTTGTATATTTATGGAACATTGCCATGTGGGGGAATGGTTGATATAGATGTGTGGGCTGATTGATAGACAGGCTCATACTGCTAATTCTTTAAAATAGGGCCCGAGAGAGATCGCTAGATTACTCAAAACATGCATGGATGACATATAAAACTGCTTTATGTACAATGTATAGGTTATCACACTCATGAGTCATTTCTCAGTACAAGGCTATTAACTTTAGCAACTTTTCATCTCCAAAACATCTTAGGCCTAAAAATCTTCACTGAAATGATCAACTGTAAACTCTTCTACACTCAGGCACGTCACTGTAAACAAGAAGAGTCTTTTTGATTGTACAAAATACAGGCATATCTCTTTCACTTCAGTGTAGACAGCGAGCTCTGGCCAGTACTCTGCTCCACTCATCTTAACCTAGTTAGCAAGGCAAGTCTCTGTAGGATCAACATCATATGAGGCTACAGTAATATCATCATCTTTGTCCATGTAAATTGATTATAGAGGTCCATAATCCACAGGGTTTGCAAGTTCCTGCACTTTGAATCTGATTTTGAAAACCCTGTATGTAACCAACATAGTGAATCATAAACTCATGATAATCTTTTATGAAATGTTTTAAAATAATAGTTATGCATTTTGTTGGTGATGGATGTTCATAACCTGCAGTCAAAGCAGAAGCAAAATCCAGCGTTTATTGTAAAGTTCCGTGTTTGACGCCTGTCAATCCACAGTATGACCACCGTCTCCATAACAACTGTCTGCAACTCTCCATGGACAGGTGAGGTGAGGCGGATTGACAGGAGCGACGGGAGCAGCAGGCCCTGGGTGGCGAGTGCACCTGTCTGTGAGCAGAAGGAGCACATCAGAGCGTCCTGGATCCACAGGGGCACTGGAGGTCAACACAAGCAAACAGAGCCACTCTACTCTCCACACTCCACCGCACTGCTGCCACTACAGGCTAGGGACGTACAAGGCTGAAGAAGTATGTCATTTCATTCTAAATACCATAGGAAATATTGTGAAAAAAATAAAATTGCTATTTTTCTGTATTGTATTGCAATTGTGATTACAATTTATGGAAACACTTAAGTAAGTTTGGCACCACTTTATAATAACAACACCTTATGTAGCTCTAATAAAAACATGAACAAAGAGTTAATAATGAACAAATACTATATTAAGAATGATTCAGGCTTAGTATTAATGCCCTAACCCTGAATCATGGGTCTCCAACCTTTTTTCTCTGATGAACTATTTTTATAAAACAAAAATGCCAGAGAGCTATTCATTTTAGCAGTCACAAGGAATGGAGTATATATAAGAGCCATGGCAAGCCTTAGATGGGATGCAGTTGGATGCTTATAAAACATAAACCATTATCTATTTACCTGTTTATTATGGGTAGCTTCCAAGCTACAGGTTGGAGACCCCTACCCTAAATCTTAGCCCTATGAGTTAAGCCTTTGTTGACTGCTGCCTTGTCTCCACAACCCGCCTTGAATAAAGCAGAAGAAAATGGATGGTGCCACATTTATATTTATGTTTTAATATATAGATATAGATTTTGTTCACAGAGATGACTGAAATCTGAACTGATAAACTAACACAATAGGCACATTCATTTCAGAATATGTTTGTAGACAAATAAGACACTACGGACACATGTTTTGTAGCTGCAGTGGACCGGATATTAGAGCCCTATCTATAATTGCATCATTTTCCATTTGCTAATTATGGGTTAGTCAAGCTTTAATTTGGATGATATTGCGGTTAATCATGTAGTCCTAAGCACACCTAATCACATCTTCATCTAAAAAAACCCATCTATTTCCCGTCTCACCACGCCATTTCCACTATTGTCCATTCCATTAGCAGTAGCAGCAAAATCCTCACTCTCCTCAGTCTCTGTGATTAAAAGTAACAATGTTTTGTCAGGTACAAAAATCACATAATCAAAAGTAAAATACACAATGTCTGAAATGTGTTCTTTGGCCAAATCTTCATTTTAACAGTGCACTATGTAACTTTTCTATATAATCGTATGGCACTGGACTCATCAACAATTTATCACCACCAGACAAAGTTACAGGTCGGATCTGTAGAAAAGTGACCCCATCAATGCAATGCAAGTCTGTCAAGGCATTTGGAGAAGTAAAACCACTTCTAATGTGGAAAATAGTTATTCATGCTGTATGACATAACATCTTCATGAAATAAGCAGGATGCAAACCACCCACCACAGAAGTTACAGTCCACATTTATGTACATTGACCTAACTCTCTCTCTCTGAAAAGAATTATTTCTATAATTTTGATAGAAATTATGAATTATGAATATGACTTATGAAGGGTGTTTTTTGTTTTTTTTCCATACTCAAGCAGCCAGTCCATTATGCACAAAACATAGCTTCAAGACCTTGGTTGAACTGAAGTCAACAAAAAGCTTTCTTTGTAGAGCTGAGGAATAGCAGACATCAGGGTACCACAAAACAACCCCAAACAAACAGGACTAACAGGAAATGAAAGAGAGAGGGGAGGACAGATGAAAAAGATGACATATACTGCGCTCAGTTGTTTTTTTTCATCTTTAACGAATAATTGTCACGCCCGACACCATTGACGTCAGGATTCATATAAAAATATCAAACACGAGGTCACAAATATTTCCACAGCTCTTGAAACAGTTCAATGAGGAGCAATCCCAGAGTTTCAGAACAACAGATTTAACAGTTAACAGCGAACAATCCACTGTGTCCATTGGGAAACACATTATCTCCACTATGTTTTCTACAGGCAAAATAGTACAGCATTATTAACATTATATAACTCTTGTCCCGTGTTTGAGGTACTGTGTGGAAATTTTAGGAGCAGATGTGTAAAACTTAGATATAATAATTATTTTACAGTCATACAGAAATCCATTTAACCAATTATCTGTTAAACTTAAAGTACTGAAAATTCATGAAATCACAAGCTACATTTTCAAAAACACAGATTCTGAACCAAGATAATGGGATGAAAAACTGTTGTGAGAGTTAATTTATGGTATAAAGAATTCAAAGAAAGCAGAGCAATAATGGTATTTTAAAAATGCATTAAAAACTAGCACATCAAGTATGAAACAGAAAATTAAGTTGTTGAGGATAAAAGCATGCATACCTGTTAGCAATGAATGAATGTAAGAAATTTAAATAGAAATGTGAATTGTTTAAAGTAGTATCAGTGTTAGTATATCCAGTATTGTCTGGAAAAGTTATTTAATTTAATTAAGATTAAAGCAGACTGTTGTGGAATTTCTACAAGCAAACAACTAAAGAATAAAATGAACTGAGAAGTCGTCTTAAATCAAAGAGTCTGGTTTATTAAAGCCATTGTGAGCACAATTGTAAAGAGCTGCCTGTCCCTGACAAAGCCTCATCTTGCCCTCAGCTGTGTCAGTGTCAGTACATATAGCATATTAATATCACACAGATAAGAATTAAATGAACCAGAAAACCAGTTTAGACTCGTTAAAGAAACACAATGTCAGAACACTTTTTGGGACATAATAAACACTTAATCTAATATGCATCAGACCATAACATAACAGGACCTATTTTGTAGAATTTACTTGTTAGAGCCATTTTAACCATGTTATAGTTGGTTCTCCTTCTCATTTACCCTCTCAAAGTTGTATTTAGGCTGATTCGTGCATGTTTTTGTAATCTTTATAATGTATACTGAATTCAAGACGTCACTGCTCCAATCAACCCCTGTTCTCACCCCCACTGCTACACGCCCACTGATCTATACTTACTGCATTCTCCAATTTAATTTTCTTAATCAGTGACACATGCAGGATTCATCAGCATCACGTAGTCATTTTGGTACAAATGAAAAAAAAATCTTCTACTCGCTTGTGTGACATGCAGCTATCCATTGCATAGCTACACAGCTCTTTGTTGTGATGACGTTTAAGATGACGGGCACCAGAGTGAGCAGATCTGTTTCTTTTAGATGAATAATGCGATTTAAAATGTCTGTATTATAACATAATGATCTAAGGGTATCATAGACTGTAACTAAATAGCAGGCAAAAGCACAACATGTCCTCTTTAAGATTTAATAAATGAAAAAAACAAAAAAACAACAACTTTCTTCCAACCCTAGCGTTAGCAAGAAGTAGCAGTTCACCACCAGGTCAAGCACTGAACCCTGACAGAGAGGGCTTTTCATTATACTAATTATGTAAATATGTAAACAAATATGGAAATATGCAGAGCCCCGAGCTGAGCAGGGTAGATGACAGCAAAGCGCGCAGAGATAAACCCATGCCTTTATCTTTTCATCTGCTTTTTGTTTTTTCTCTCTACAGTCATATTTTTCAGAGAGTTCTACATGATACATTCACACTTCTGTACAAAGGGCTATTGTTTCTGAGTGGTTCAAAGATTATGAGGTAAATATGTATATGCGAATGTAATGTTATGCCCAGTAATACATATATCCTTGATCAAATCCTAGGGGATGTATGACTTTTGAACATTTCAACCTCTAGACCCAACCAACTAACAAAAAACTCAGGTTGACGAGTAACAGACTGATTTGAAGTGTCTTAAAAATGTGAAAAACAGAGCTAGTTCATTTTAAATGGTATTGTATTCTAAGCATCCTAATTATTCAGTGCTTTTCACAACTTTCAGAGGATAGAGTGGGGTTTTGCCAGCACGGTAATGCGGTGATAAACAACTAGACTGCTAACCATGCACTTCCTGATTATCAAACAATAAAAGAATTAGAATTAAATGGAGACAGTATATAGCGGACATATTTTGAGCACCACAGCTGCTTATACAAAATATCTCTATAGGGGCAAGACAAATTTTGCTCAGATAAAAAATGAAAATGGGCGGTCTGAGGATGGAGTTGTAAATTTGTTAATACGGGTAACAGTTGACATGTTAAGGGTAGTTCAATGGACAACTAATAACTCCCACACCCTAGACACGTATACTTTTTTTCCTCACTGTCTGACATAAAATCAGGCTAAACTTTCCTGTTTTTTTTTTTTGTTTTTTTTTTGACAATTTTTCATTACTTTCTTCACAGTCAAAAATTTACATACATTTCATTAGTATTTGGTATCATTGCCTGTAAACTGCATAACTTGGGTCAAAAGTTTCCTTCCACAAGCTTCACACAATAGCAGAAATTTTGGCCTTTCCCTCTAACAGAACTGGTGTAACTGAGCCAAGTTTGTAGGCCGTCTTTTATAGTTACTCCGCAGTACTGAAGAAGCCACTGGTGTATAAGTGGTGATAAGCATTCATTCTTACAAACGTTTGTCCAGCGGACAGAATTCAATTTTTCTTTCTTAATTGAGAGTGATTTTTTAAAGTTACAGTTTCATTATCCAGAAAAGCCTTTGATGTTTTAAATGTGTCACAACTCTTTCTCAGGCGGTCAAATACTGGTTTCAACAAAGGTATTCTCTATTTACACTTACACAATGGAGTAATTTCTCATTAATATTTCACTTATTTTACTGTCAGTGAGCAACATCAACGCACGTCTTGACCTAAGTTCACCACTCTTTAATGGGGTCATGTGTTTAATGTGCTGCACCTGACCTTTACTGTCTTTAAAAATGTGAAAATGTTTATGTTAAAGGGTTTTCAGTGGTCCAGAGTTATTCTTTACTTACCTTACACATTCTGAGCATCATAATTATTCACTGCGATGAATTCAAAAGAGCTTTTCATAGCCCTAAGACACCAGTGTGGACTTTTGCCGCGACGGTTCAGCTAAGAATAAGTAGCACTCTGATAATCGGACAATAAAATGCTTTCTAATAGATGCAGACCGTGTGCACCTTCTTATACAATATTTCTGTACTGAGGTAGGACAATTAATGCTCAAATACATGGGAAAAATCAGGTACAAGGCCTTTACCAATATAGCTTTTATTACAGTAAAAAATTTGTACAACCGTTGCTCATGTTCCGCATGTTTCAACATAAGCAGAGGCCACTGTAACTACTACATCTCCACATTCACCCCGCTCCCTTCTGCGCTTTAATCCTTCAGATCTGTCACAGCAGTGTGCAAATAAATAAATAAACATAAGTGCACGGAAAAAGGAAAAAAAAACACAACACAACACAACAACAATGGCTGCTGCCGTCAGCTCCCACCGTTCTTTGATTCGTCCTCACTGCGTCAGCACAAGCCCTTTAATTTGCCACCCACCAACACTCTCACGCTGGCTTTATTGTCAATTCTCCGCTTATTGCCCTTTTCAGCATGGACACGGCATCAGAAAAGAGAGAGAGAGCGAGGGATGGATGGATAGACGCATGGATAGATAAATATATAAGAGCGGGTGAATTATGGCTTTGGACTCGTGATTACAATAACCCCCACTTCAAAACCACATTTATAACAATTTGTAAAAACATCTGCTGACAAACGTGATCCCTCTTTTAAATTACATCGAGCAGGTTGGGGAACTTTTTTTTTTTTTCTTAAACGTAGCTTGGAAGCACTTTTTAATGGCTTGTCGACCCAGAGCTCATTTATTAAGGTTAGCGGTAGCACTGTCTCGCACGCTAACGCTGCCCCACTCCAAGTCGGGGCTTACAAGAGTCAATTGAATCACACTTAACAAAAAATCTTTGTGGAGTTGGAGGGTAGGCAAAGTACACTTGGGTTTCAGATGACATGACAACCTTGTCTTAGGCTGAGAAGGAGGAAGGAACATGAGGTGTGCTTAGATATTAGAAAAGATCTGGTTCAATATTTGTGGGGAATAAATGTCCCTCCTAGCTTCTTACTATTAATGGGTTTCAAAATTATGTTAAATTAGGGCCATTGACAAAGCAAATTAAAAACTAAATATCCCATCTTTTGAATGGTGAAAAGTCCTCAAAACGTTGCTGGATGGGGGAACCTGCATCCCGGATGGGTGCAGGTTCCCCACCCACTTTTTAAGGACTCCAGACCAGGAATTCCTCAATGATTTTTCTGTTTTCATCCACCTCTCCCCATTTGATAAGGTGGACAACTGCAATGTTATTCAAAATTTTGTACAGGAAACAGGTACAGGGGTTGTGCGAGAAATCAGCAGTGTGACACTCCCTTGCCGTACACACCTCTGCCGATGCTCAAAGTGTGGCCTCCCCCCTGGAGAATTTCTCAGAAACGTCATATAAATTCCTGAATTCTGCTGTTTTTTATGTATTATTCTTGCCATTAATAATGGGAGTATTAGAATAAGTTAGTAAGATCTCACCTATGCTTAAACCTATGCATGAAACAACAGGCCAGTACTAATCTTTTACATGTTATATTCACTCATTCAGTTAAAGTAAAATGTTCAATTCAATGATTAATTTATACCTAAAAATCAGCTGAACTCACTGATATTAGTGCATTGCCATTTTTAACCTTCTCACAATAAGGCCCATTGTGCCGTTCGTCAATGTTTTATTTCAAAAGGGCCTCAGGAAGTGGCCACGCGCCCTTCTGGGATCTCTCTCGTCTGACATCAAACAAGCCCTGACATGGGCCCACAGCAACTGTCGGTCGACCAGGAAGTCTCCCTTGTCTCCCATCTACCACTCTGCCACTGTGTTGAATAGTGTTGAACAAACCGTGCATTATATAAATGAGGACGTTGTTGACAATGATGTTTGGTTAGTATGTGAAATGCAGAGGGTCCATATGAGATGACACAAAGTCCTGATCTGAAGGAGGACCAGATTTTCAAATGCCTTACACGAGAAGGTGAGAGACGGGCTTGTAATAGTTGTTGCTAGTGGGATGGCACTTCTTTGGCAGCCTGAGGAGATTCTGCAGATGCAGACTCATGTTGAACAGCTATGTAATAATGCCACAAAGCTCTGCAGAACAACTTTACAGAAAATGACAAAACTTCAATTTGCAAACCACAACTTAGTGGCTAGCATTACCTTCTCACTTGCCTGAGCGGCAGTCCCTCTAACATTCTGCTTGAATCCTGTAAGGTCTGGAACTTGACCATAAAGGACGTCAAACAACTGTCCTGAAATTTTCAACAGGAATCCATAAAGTATATCTTCTGTGCATTTATTGGATGAGTTGTTAGTGGCTGTGACTGGCTGACAGTGGCAGGGGCAGACTGGTTGAAATAACACTTCAACTTCAGAGGTGTCATCCTCTACCTTTCTTCATCTGTGATATTTATTTCTGAATATAAAGCTGTATTTTCTTTTTTGAAGGTAATAACTTTAGGGAAACTATATGTTCAGAAACATTTATTGCATATTTTCACTTTGTTGTTGCCTTGAGCTAATGCTCAGTTAATTGGAACATTAAGTTAAACATCTATACACTGCAGCAAGGTGCTAATGTAGTTTAATTAGGCTCAACCTGCATGTATGCAAGAAATGACAACTCTTATAATTTAATTTCATTATACTGTGGTCTGCTTAACTTGTAGGTCTTAAATAAATTCCACTGGTTTTCTAAATGATTTACACCAGAACCATATTCTCACTGTGACTAACTTAAATGTATGGAGATCACACAAAAAACACAATAATAATCAGGTCAAATGGTGGTGGGGGGAGTAAGGGAAGTAGTGAAGGTGATGCTTGGCAAAAGTGTTATTTTTAAGTTTAAAAAAAAAAAAATAAAAATAAAAACTTAAGAACACAGCAAATTCAAGTGTTAAATTTACAGTGTTGATGTTGTTGTGATGATGTTGAGTAAAGTGAGACAACCCTGATATGTTTCAACATAATTATAAGTTATTTTAACTTTGACAGTGTTTTAGAGTAAAATAAAGACTTGTTGATCCAGTGTTACAAAGTGAATGCTCAGCTGCAGTCGGAGCGGTGCACACATAAGTAGATTAAGAAGAACTTTTGAAATGTTTTATTAGCATCCAGACAACACTATTAAAAACAGGGGCAATATTATTTTTAATGTATCTGTGGGAACATGAGGCTAATCTAGACCATGTGTGTTTTACTATATAAAGGGCTTTTGGTCATACGTGATGTGGTAACTTGAGCTTTTACATATTTTTGCTTGTGTCGGTTTACTTTAGGAATGTGTGTGTTAGTAAAGTGTATTTTAATAGAAGTTTGGATACACGTGTGGCTGTATCTACAGTTGAAACCAGAAGTTTACAGATCCAGATCGGAGTACGAGCACACAAGTCCTGTGAATAAACCCTTAAAAATAACCACGGCAAAGCTACAATTTACAACTGTGTAACATAAACTGTATTGACATAACTAACCTGCTAGTCACCGTGTAGAAAATGAGCATGGGCGCACTTTCTGATCCATCAGCTCTGGCTCCAATTCACTTTCTATTGAAAAACCGTTGCCCCTCTATTTCTAACTACTGCTGTCAGGCTCCTCATTTTGATCTTAAAATGTTTGTATTAATCCACGCTACATGATCCTGGTGTTTTAATTTTGCTATTTTGTCCCTGAATCAAGATATGAATATTAATAACAGACCAATGAGGCGTCTTCTTTCCCCTGAGTTCGCTCATGCTAGTGTTAGCAACAGATTTGTTTGACAGCCTTGCCAAGGGCCCGCCCCCTCCTAAACCGTGTGTCTGGGCAGGAAGGGGCATTACCTTCAACAGCCTCGCTCTAGTTTGGCTCCTCGATTCCTATGAAACTTGAGGTCAAAATTCCAAATATGGACAAGTTAAAAATGCAGCAGGCGTCTCCAATAGACCCCAAACCATGGTGGGTAAGATATATATACATTTTCTTATCTTTTATCTTGAGTATCTCCCAGTATTTGTGAATTTGTATACTCATCTTTGTTATCAAACAGTTGAACAGGATCCAGAGATGCTTCATAGTTAAGAGAAAGAAGATGTCCTTGAGCCCATAAACACAGAAACATTATACAACAAGAAGAACCAACAGCTTAAAAGTGACTTGGGTAATTTACGTGTAGACTATTTTACACTCAAAGAAGAGAACAGCCAAATGAAATATGCTTCATAATATTAACACTGTGAACTTCAGTAATCTTTGTATTTGTATTTTCCCCAACATAGAGTGTGTGTTGTGAATAAACTGACTGAATATACTGTGTAAATATACATGGGAAATGTAAGCAGTTTGTTGTCCTAACTAATCAATCAATCAATTTGAATCGATTGTCCATTTGATTATTATTTGAACAACACAGAAGTTTTAAAATAGGTTGAAGACTTTTATTTCAAAATACACAAAAAATGCAAGAGGGTATTTCCATTTCACTTTTACATTCTGCACTTGTAGAGATACACATTTATTCTATAGCGCGTAGTTACATGCTGCTTATCAGATCATAGGCTGTCAGTTCTTTCAAAATGTTTACATTTATTGGACTAAAAGAGAGACTAAATAGTTATGGTTATTAGGCATCCAGTGATTTATATGTCTGTACCTTTACGCGATTAAACACTCGGTCACACGATCCTCAGCGCCTCATCAGGGCCACTCCTGTAACAGTCCCACAGTCAGTGCCTGTACAGATTGAATTCAACCTCCATATTTAAAAACAAACAAAAAAATCCCTCCTAAAACATGATAGTTTACTCATGCAGTCAAAGCACACAGCACCTCTTTTTGTCGCCAGACTAAACCCCACCCACCAGAAAAGGTCACAACGTTTACAAACTTTTAAGGGGTCTGTTGTAGCAGGAATTATTAGTATTTGCTATTTTACATTTCGGCCTGCAATTCTCCAGTCTTCCACACACAGCCATACCACCAGTGTGCATATGGAGTGATTACTGAAGACAGGAAGAGGAACATAAATTATATCAGACAGTTACAATCAGCCACAGAATAAATTGCTTTTGAATAATTACAACTGAGAGACATGCAACAGTCATGAATAATTATGCACACTGTAAAATGGCCCACATTTGTAAAGCGCATGTACGTACAAATCTAATACTGGATTTCTGACATTTGATTATGCGAATAGCTTTTTCCTATTAAATTCAAGCATTGGTCACGCACAGATTGTAAGAGTATAAACCGTTTCTGTCCTGTGTATAGTACAAAATATTCAGTCAATATTGTGATTTACAATTGACAAAATGTAAAATTATGATGACGCATGTAATATATTATTTGTCAAGTACAAGCAATATGCAGTGCACGTAACCTGTATTAACAAAGTACTATTCAAGTAACATGTATTTTAGGATTAAGTCTGCAACATGTAACAGCAAATTATCCACACTGGCCCAAATCAAAGTCAGAAAGATCTGCAAATATTATTTCAATACAAGCAACAAAACAAAATGATGAATACATTTTTAGTAGGTCAATTGTTTGCCGCTATTAATCAATTATAAAGTCAATGTACCATTTTGTTTAAGTCTGAGGTCTGAAGGTTCTCTCCCAGTAGACTTTTGAATTACTTTCCCTGGTAAATAAATTCTTTAAATATTTTTTTTCCTAAACTTTTATTTTTTTTGCAGTTTTATAAAACATACAAAAATGCACAGATTCTGGTATTTATAAGTACAGAACATAAAAGGCCACAAATCTAAATCATATCTGAAAAAAATGCAAGAAAGTCTGAAAGTCAGGAGTTTGATCACAGTTCTAGTCAGTGCATACTGCTCTTGGGCAAGACACTTTACCCACATACCCTTTATTATCATTATCAAACAAAACTCAAGTAACTTTCAATCTAACTGTACTTGTCTAACAAAGTCTTGGCTTTCGAATGGATGATTTCAAAAACATTGTCGTGTCGTTCTTTTAAACCATTTCTACCACGGTGCACTCCTGGAGGAATGAGAGACTACATTCACCACATCAATAAATTACTCAAGTGGAAGTATGGTGTCAGAAAACTACATCTACTCAAGTAAATGCAACTCTCACTGCCCATTTTGTTATCCTGCCAACGGCATGTCCCAGCTATCAAATTAAATAGACCATCTGAAGGTGACTAGAACGTGGCTAGCCTTAAAAGGATAACACTCTATTTAGTAACAGATGCTTGAGGGACAAAAGGGAGCATTCACTTGTAAAGATTGCATCATCATCAACCTCTCAGCGTGAGCCACAATTCGCTCAGCCCACTCGGGAACGCTCCTAGAATAAGCTTTCAAAAATAGCCAAGCCAGGATAAAGGCAGACACACTACTATATAAACATCTTCTAATGCTTTTGAATGCAAATGTGTAATTAACAGATTCAACTGGCAGCGGTTGCATGTATTTAGGGAAAAAACAAGCTTGACACAAGAAAAGATTTATAGACTTTGAATGTTGGATAGATGTGCAAAGAAAAAAAAAACTGTTGTGATTTCAAAAACTGCTCATGCACTGAAAAAATGGGCTCAGTGGGGTTAGTCACGTTGCAAATACAAATTTTAGAACATTAACATGACTGATTTACAATTCTCTGTCTAGCATGTTAGGCAGCTTGATTGTGGCCGGTGTTAAACCTGCATGTTTTAATCACGCTGAGAAAACATGATTTTGTTTGATTTTGTTTAATTATTTCCAGTGAAACATCTCCCTCGGGTATTCCAAATGTTCACAGGACAGTCACGGAGCCTCTGCACTGTGGATGCAGGTGGATTGTGAAAGCGACAGAGAGACTTTTTAAAGATTTTATACGCTTTCTGGCATCAAATGTAATCACACACAACATATACTTAATGAAAATGTATCGTCACTTGTATCCAGAGGGTGGTGTGGGAGTAGGTGGGCTTTGTACCTGACGTCTATTTGATCACATTTCATCAAGTTTCAAAACCTAAACATAATTTTACAAACAAATTTGTCCTCTAAAGATATCTTTTATTTACTGACCAGGTGTACCCGGAATGAGTAGTGTACCCAGGACTTACTCGGGGTGAAGAGGAAAAGAGCCTACTCACCTGGTAGATCCAGTCTCATATCTCTCTGTATTTTTTATACAGAGAAATTAGTCTGGCCTGCACTTCCTCCATTGCATCTTGAGCTGAAACCAAACACTGGTCTGCCAACTTTTCACCATAGCTTGGAGTGAGACTTCGTCGGGGCCCAAGCTCAGTTAGGCCTATATGGTTAGTGTCAGTGGATCTGCACTCTTTACCGTTTAGCCCATTCCTGCTGTAGAGTAGGTGTCAATGTTTATTATTTTGTATATGTCCCGCCTTCATCCCCTAGACTCTTATACAAATTAAACTGGAGCCGAAAGTCAGTTAGCCAATTGACTTTGAAACACAACTTGTCAATCAACCTGAATGTGCGTGGGTGAGCCTGGGTGAGCTGTGCACGGAAACAAGGCCACGCCTCCCAGCAGCGGCTAATTGGCGGTCAAATTTACAGAGAGCTGTCTTTCAGAGGTGAAGGGACATAAGAGTGCTGAAGGGATTTCAAATGGATGCAGATTTGGCAACATTTCTTACAGACAGGTAAGAAAAAATAGTTGATGCACGTGTCTATATTAGAAAGTCTAGCCTCGTCAATTTGTACATTGATCATAGCCTGAATTTTACTTGGCCACTATTACAGCATTCATGTTGATTAAGTATAACTTTCATCCCACATAATATAAAATAACATTCACTTTTATTTATTATTTATTGTTTTATTTACATGTGTTTATTTCATTCATTTTTAGGCTCAATATTTTATATATACTTCTTGATGCTGTTTTAAATTCTAGTTCTTAGCCAGATTTTAACCGATAGCGGTTCCATCCATGCATTAAGGCGAAACCGCGCATCAGACAGAGGAAGATTTAAAAGACTTTGAGTGATGGTTGTGCCAAGAAAAAAACTGTTTTATGATTTCAAAAACTGCTCTTAGCAACTACACTTTCATATGATTTATGGAAAATGGTAAGGAAAAGAACAAAAATCCAAAGGAAAATGTTCAGTCTTGCTTGGGATGAGAAAAGACACCTTGTATCCAGAAGAAAATTTGACCTCTGCATTTGACCCATCCTTCTATGCCACTGAGGCATCCTATCCAGAGGGTTAGTGGTCATCAGCAGTGCATTTCACTTCCCCAGTTCATCAGACAGAACTCAGTCCAGAGTATCTTGGCTTTGTGCTGTACAATAGTCCAATCTTGGCTGCAACCCAAAGTCTGGGCACTGTCTGAAGTAAATTTCTACATCTCTCACGTCAGTTTCATACTAATATCTGTCTTGTCCATGTCCTATAAAGCGATTTTTATTTACTGTGCTGGTGTATCTGGAATGAGGAGTGTACCCTGGACTTTCTTGGTGTGAAGAGGAAGAGAGCCTATTATGGTGGCCTGGCAAATCTAAGATACCTCTCTGTATCTTTTATTTCAATCCCCTGTGATATTTTTGTCCTTTCTTTTTCCTTGTTAGCAGCCATATTTGTTTTGATATGGATGGACCATGCATGTCCCTGATTGGCTGGTCCATCTGTCAATCACACCCATCTGAACTCGGGGAGACTCACCTCTTGGTAAAGTATTTAAAAGTGTGTATTCTGGATCCCAGGCAACTACTATGGCACTGTCTTTTTCACCTATTTTTTCCTATGCTTCAAAGTTCCAGTCATTTACTGTTTTTTTTCATGCATGTAGAGTGAGAAAATAGAGGTCTGACCAAGTCTCTCTAAACCCCTCCCACTAATTGTTACCATCAAAGTTGCATTATGTAATGTTTCTGATAGAGTGTCTGTCACTTGCTTATGTCCTGTAAAATACTTTGCCTTGAATGTTCCATCTTTGTGGAGACAAGCATGGGATGCACCATGAAACTCCATCCTAACTTGAGATTAATAATAAGTTTAATGTGTCACTTGTTGATTCTGCTGAAATCCGTGCTGTCTCTCAGTTCTCTGTGTTCTTTTTATCAATTTTTTACTCTTAAGCTGCCATGTTTGTTTTGACACAAATGACCATGTGTCTCTCTGCCTGTCAACTGAAATTGGGGAGGCAAGATGCAGTTCCAGACCCAAGCAGCTTTGTAAAGTTTTGTTTCTGGCTGGTCAGGTAGTGGAATCTTAGCAGTGGAGCTTTACATGTGCTAACTACTGAGGACATTGTGCTCACAGCTCAATAGTACAAGCAGAACTTTTTTAAAAAATGACTAGAACAAGCTGATAAAGAAATTTAACACTTCTCTCAACTTGCTTTGTCCCAACAAATGTGATCTAAAAACTGCCATGGGCAACTCCATATATGTTTTTTTTTTTTGTTGCACTGTTTCTTCCTTTTGGTCAACTCCCTAATTAACTTTGTGTGCTCTGTGGTGTTCTTTCAGTAGAACACAGCCTTGACATTAGAAATGTTTCAAAGTATGCACTGACGGTTACTACGCTTGGAACGCACAGATCTGTTAATGGTAAATGGTCACATTTATATTGTGCTTTTCTATCTTCAAAGCACTCGGCGTTTTACATCAAGGAACCACTCACACATTCACACACAATCATACACCAGCAAATGTGGACAGTGGAGGTGACGGGGGTTAAGTGTCCAAGGACACAACAACAGTGTGTGATGTTTATGTCAAGAGCGGCATTCGAACCGCCGACCTTCAGATCAGAGGATGAGTGCTCTACCAACCGGTCTGGTGATGTACAAAAGTGAACCTTCAGATAACTGTCACTTCTCAACATCATTCAACCATTTTCATTCTCAAAAATATATATACAGGTTTACCTAGATACCTACTGTATCGATTTATATGAATTAAACATGGACAAAACACAGCTATATAATGGAACAATCTATCTTGTATTAAACATGGGCGTGCTCAAGTCTCTACATGATTACATCTGTGGAAAAATCCTATTCTATACACTGAATACTCTATGGACTACCTCGGAACGCGTACTTCATACTGCCTTTCCGGCAGCCCCAAATTACTGTCCCCATAATTACACAAGTCTAATTAAGGCAAGAGTGGCAGGGAATAGGAAAGGCACACTCCCATGACATTTCTCCCACAAGAAAAATGATCGGCCATATTTAGCCCTGGTTTGGAGAAAACTGCAGCAGAATAATGGATTCTTTAGACTGAAGAGGCAAGGGTCATTTTGTTAGCCTAGTCTCTGATAAATACTTCACTTTATTTCATATGACCGATGTGCCCTATTAAGAAAAATGGTTTCATGTTTTGCGTGGTGGAGAGCCCACGTGACATTAATCGGGCTAAATACTGTGAAATTGTATAGCTTGGTTTATAATGGAAATGCCAGCATGCATTAGAAGGATTTCATTAAGGTACAATGTAGGCTAAAAAAAGGGGAACTATCTGTGGTAAATAATCAATCCTGTGTTCCAATAAAAAGATGATAAAAAGCCATGTTTTTGGATGAGGCCAAGGATTGTTTTAAGTTAACATACACTATATAAAAAGACACTGTTTTATCACGGTCTGACATGAAATCAGACTAAACTTCCTGTTTTAGGAGGAGGATTATGGATTTGCACAAATCTGGTTCATCTGAAGGTGTCATGTTCATCTGTTTGCAAGTTTATACACAAGTATAAACACCATCGCAATGTCCAGCCATCATACAGCTCAGGAGACGGGTTCTGTGTCCCAGAGATAACGTGTTTTTTGGTCCAAAATGTGCAGATCAACCCAAGAACAAAAGCAAAAGACTTTGTGAAGATACTGGCTGAAGCTTGTAATAGTGTGTCATTATCCACAGTGAAACAAGTACTGTACTGACATGGGCTGAAAGGCCACTCTGCAGGAAGACGCCGTTACTCCAAAAGAAACATAAAAAACAGCCAGATTACAGTTTGCAAATGCACACAGAGAAAAAGACCTTCATTTTTGGAGACATGTCCTGTGGTCGGGAGAAACTAAAATTGAACTGTTTGGCCATAATGAGCATCATTACATTTGGAGGAAAAAGGAGGAAGCTTGCGAGCCTGAGAACATCATCTCAACTGTGAAATACAGGGGTGCCAGCATCATGTTGTGGGATGGGTTTGCTGCAGGAGGGAGTGGTGCACATCATTCGGGGCATCATGAGGAAAGAACATTTTGTGGAAATACTGAAGTTCAAGTTTTTGGCACAAATGGGTCTTCCAGATGGACAGTGACCCGAAGCATACTGCCAAACTGGTTACAAAGTGGCTTAAGGATAACAAAGTCCATCACAAAGCCCTTTGTGGCCATCACAAAGCCCTGATTTCAATACTACTGAACATTTTAGGCAGACCTGAAAAAACGTGTGAACAAGGTGGCCTACAAACTCTTACTGCTTGTTTCCACAGAAATGTTGTTCCTTTGGTTATGATCTTCGACAGTATGGCAGAAAACTATCTCCATGGAAAGTCTTTCAAAGTTTAAACTTTTAATTTCTACAGAATCATGCAGGTGACATGCTGGTTAAAATTAAAGGTACAGTATGTAACTTCCTTGTAATGTGTCTGTGTAGACCCTCAGTCATCCAGGTCTGATCCATAGCAAACAACGAAGTTAAATCTGTCAACTGGACAAATCTTGTAGGAGTGAAGACGTTTCGCTGCTCATCGAAGCCGCTTCTTCAGTTCTGGTCAGAATGCTGGTGGCCACTGCCTTTAAATCTAACTGAGGGGAGGGGCTAACTACATTCCTTTACTACATTAGACATTCCTTGTAATGTCTAAATCAATGATGGTAATGCCTTGTGCTTCACATGTTACATTCATTTTACTTTAAGTTGAGCTCCATCTGTGGGAAAAAGATGCCTTCAGATTCTCTGTACATTCAGATCACGCTGCACATTTCATCATTAACATAGTCTAGATGTCCGATTTTTCTCACCTTAATTAAACATATAAAATCATAATCAAATAACTAAATGTACCATCGCTCCACATATGTGACAGCCACTGAAGCTCTGACCTCTCCTGACATTGCTCAGATGTGTGAAAAGGTCTAACTGGACAGATGCCCTGGAGGATCGTGTGTGGATTTAGTTCTGCACTGGTCCGTCTCTTTAGGGAAATCTACTCAGTTTTAAACCCATCCATCAGGCAGTGCCACTGGGGCTAACCTGTGCAGAACAGTGGGCAGCTCCAGGACAAGACAAGTGGGCTATCTGGGCTTACTAACTACTTATAAACAATGACATCCTCATGGGACAAGCAGGTTGCAAAGGTTTTATAGTGCATCTTTAACATACATAATCATTGATTGATCGATTTTGGCTTTGCTAACCAGAGGAATGCATGGTCCGCCCATATCATAGACATTTTATGTAAATGGACATAGCTAACTGTTTCAAATTGGAAGTGAGCATGGGCGTGAAGTATTTCCTTCGAGTTCTGGTTGCAATTGACTTTTGACTTCAATTGGCTAATGAAAAATCTTCGCCTCTCTCTCTGTAACTGCTGTCAAGTTCATCATTCTGACCTTAAAATGTTTGATTTAACCTAATTGAACATCCTATATGATGACAGCAATGACAGCGATGCTTCAACAGCCACACCCCTGATTGGTTCTTTGGTTTCACGCTTGGATTTCCAAATATGGTCCCTGGTTTCAGATTAATCACTATAACTGCTAGCCTCAATGAGCTTCATTTGGTTGCAACTGAACACTATGGGTGACGTCACACTCCCTTAGCCCACTTGTATTATGCAGCCTATGGTCCATCTCAAAACAAATAGATTTCTTAATCTATGATGGAGCACTAAACACATTAATTTGAGGTGAGTGAAGTTTGACTTTGCTCTAAAATGATAGATGACCAGAGGTGACCAGCCTGAGAGATCTTATAAATAAAATAAATTGAGAGTGCCAGTCTGGATGCCAGGCTGTAGTTCACCAGGATCTGTTTGAAATGTGAGAAAGGGATGTCAGAGCCATGCTGCTCCTGTAAATCTCCATCTAAACACAACATTGTCCCTACAAAGCCAAATGGCTTCTGGTTCTTTACATTGTTTTTGAAGAATTGTCTGCTTGGTTTCATTCAGATTATGTTTAATCTCAGTGAGAATTCACTTTATTTTTATTGCAAAAGAGAGCTATGTTGACTTTTAACACATGCTATATCGGTGTAGTGTGTTTAAAGAGCCAGTTAAACACAATGTATTATTTTACAACAGTGCACTCACCACTTTGGAACAAAAAACTAAAAACAAAACAAAAAACTAACAGATGTTAGTAACCAGATTTTCAGAGAGCAACAAGTGACCGGTGTTGGGCAAGATCCTTCAAAAGAATAACTAGTTATGGTTACTTTTTACTTACCCCACAAAGTAGTTGCATTAGTAACTGCGCTATTGTGTGATGAAAGTAACTGATTATCAGATAAAGTAACTAATAAATGATCAACAAAAACTGCTCCAGCCCAGCTGCTTTTGAGTAAAAATGAGCACAGATATCAAAACACGATGGCGCTTATACTGGTAAAATCTTGAGGTGAACCATCAAACAGATATTACATGAGCTGCACTTACGATAAGTTTCATCAGCAGAGGGCTGCATCCAGTACTGCATTTTTTTAGCGATCTGTAAACACCCGGCGCACTTATCACTCGTGCTGTAGTAGTCTGTTTGTACTTCCATCATAAAGTGTCGCCCAATAACGATGTGTATCCATAAAATGCACAAGAATAGGCATATTTCCTCATATGTGCTGAAAACAGTGAGTATTCACCTGCTTGACAACACTAAACCAATTAAATATCAGGAAGGTCTTTACGGCCGCCTAACGCTGCTTCTGACTGGTCATCTTTACAATCAGTCTCATTTTTAGCCAATCAATCTATAATCCTTTGTCTCAGTCTTGTTTACTTCCCAAAACAAAGGAAAAGCAAAGAGCGGAGTCTGGTCTGTCACTGATCTGTCATGTGCTTTATAAACATCAATTAATCAAAAGAATTCCACACTAAATTAATTGATTCTCAATTTAAGAGGTTAACAGTATATTTAAGTTATCTTTTTGTCTATTAATAGAAATCTGCATTTTTGAGTTTAATTTTACATTCACATTTGAACAAGATTTGAATCTCAGCCACAGTCTGTAAAAAGAATTGGACTGAGTGTGACATCACCCATAGCATTTGGCTCCAGTCAAATGAAGCTCATCGAGGCTAGAGCGGTTATAGGGATCAATTTGAAGCCAAGTTCCATATCTGAAATTCTGACCACGAGTATCATAGCAACCAAAGAGCCAATCTAGAGCGAGGATGTTGAAGGTAACGCCCCTTCCCGCCCGCACCGCTGGTATAGCAGGGAACATTGTCAGACAAACCTGTTGCAAATGCTCGCAGGAGCGACCTCAGGTGCCTGGATTGTTCTATCATCATTGTCATAATACCAATACTGTAGAGATATTATTTTGTTGTCAATACTACCCATCCTTTGTTCACTTAGCTGAAGGATAAGCCTATTGCGCAATTCTGTCTCAGGTTTAGCTCTGTATCTCTCCTCCGCTTTGCAAAATCATCCAAAATGTGACAGCAACGTGCGCAGAAACCTCATGGCCTTCTGCTAGCCTTCAACCGAGATAACACTACACATGCTGACTACCCCGAATCTGCCAGTTACACGCCGTGCATACACTTTTTTTTTCTTTGAAGACTTTGAGATCTTTGATGATTAGGTCTTATATCAATCAGAGCGGAGTGACCTTTTGCGCGTTGTGCATCTTTCCGGCATTGTCAGGACTGTTTTGTGAGCAGTGCATCAGTGCCAGTCAAACAGTGGGCCTTCACAGCTCCACACACAGGCTCCGATTTCAAAGCCGCAACGTGCCAAAGCTGTCAGCGGGAGTACGGTAGCCTTCGGAGCGCTCATACAAATTTTAACACTTAACAGAATCTAAAAGACAAATGAGATAAATGAGTTTTAACTGAAGCCATGAGTAGAAGAAGCTTTGCACTAACACCATTGTAACTACAATCAACACTACACTACACCAGTGGATGACAGAGTGACTTTGAAAGGTTAATCTTGGGTGAATGCATTGATTGTCCTTGTTTAATACTTCAGTTTATAAGTGAACAAGTTATGATTGCACAACAATAAAGAACACAGTTTACAGCGAGCAGAACATGATGACATCAGACTGGTATTTAAAAGGTTCAATCTGAACATGTTTACCTTGTATCTGGTGACACAGTTACGTCATATTAATGGAATTTTAAATCAAATTGCTTTGGCAGTGATGATGTGACATATTTGATCTAATCTTTTGAACGGCTCCTTAATCAAGTTTAACAGTTCAGCCTGGATACTATTTTCCATCCACAGATGTAAACAGTGGACAAACACAAGACCAAGCAGAAACAGAGCAGGCAACAGGAGGGAGCGCTTTGAAGCACTGAAAACTTGGCACAGCACAAAATTTGTCTGACACATTATTTCAAAGGATAGTCACTGTTCTCACCATATGTTTGGAGGATTGACACTTCTTGAGGCGGGTCATTCCTTTGAGTTCCTGGATAAAGATAATGAAAAAGAGCCAGTCTTTTGATTGCCTCTTTTGAAATGAAGTTGTTAATCACATCACTAGGAAAAGCAAGGCACGTTTATTCATACACAAAGTAATTCAAAGTGTTTTACAGATTAAGAAAGACATTACAATCACAACACAAATAAACAAAAACATAAATCATCATCATAAAATGAACATTAAAGAGAAGAGTGCAGAATAAAAACCTTTCAGTCATATGCACAGCTAAACAGAACTGTTTGGAGCCTGAATTTAAATATTGTCAGAGCAGAGGCCTGTCTCACATCTTCAGGAAAACTGTCCCAGATTTTAGCTGCGTAAAACTGAAACACTGTGTCTCCACTACCCACTGGCCACAACAGGAAAGCTGCTAATAGGGCTGTCCAGAATCATGGTTTGACCAAACTGGACTTATTAACTGTATGACATTTTAGAAATAAACCCTCAGTCACAGTTTCCAAATATAAGCATGTTTAAGTCTATAAAGCTCATCAATAATTTTCATTTTTTAGTGTTCTCTACCACTGTATCAACTATTACTCAACTGATTTGAACATTTGTGTTTTTTGAACCTCTCCTGATATTAAATTACTTTTCTAATTTTTATTGTGTGTCTTTATAAAACACCAGATTATGTTCATCATTTAAAGTATATATGACATGTTTTCATGTTTTCCTAATTATCACTTTGCTTGGACAGTACCTGTGGTAAATATTTATCATAGTTTTACATTTAAGAGGCAGTTTGTGGAAAAATTGTTGAGGAGAAAACTCCAAAAATACAGGGAGTAGCAGTGAGTTCTAAAACAGAATCTGTCTACCTATGTCATGAACAATGCAAAGACAATTTACGCACAAGGAAGGCATTTTTCTGGCAACATTAATTCAACAAAATAAAGATGCTGTCATTTATCTTTATTAGTCCAATCATAAATGTTGTATAATTTAAATTTGACCCTTGTAAACGTTATGGTTGCTTGGTACTTATGGGGAGTATCTTCTGTTATGTGTCTCCTCAGTGTAGTCAGTGAGGGGTTAGGGTCTAGAGTGGGCATTCGGACACAGTGCAAAAGACACAGCCTGCTGCAGGACCTGCAGCACAGCTCGCTGCGTGGTACGTGCCGAGCTGTGCCATGGCAGCCTGACAAATGGTGTGTCTGAAGGCCAGCGGTAATCACCAGGAGCTGAGTGGCAGATGAGAACGCTGCACGCAGCCCCCGCCTCGCTCACTCTGCCTGCCTTTGTGAGCCTTTGTTTGGGCCTCTGATTGGAATTAGTCATTAAAATGCACCAAACACAAAAGTGGTAGGAGGCCATTTTGATGTGGTCCGTTTTTGTTGTGGCAGAACAATGGAATTCCTTTGTGTTTATCTGTTATTCACTTTAGTAAAAGCTGCATGGGTGGGAAAGTGATGTTAAAAGTGATGTTAAACATAAAGCAAATGTATTTTATACTTTTTTATATTTTATATTTAGAAGAATAACAAGAATATATATATATATATATATATATATATATATATATATATATATATATATATATATATATATATATATATATTCTCTCTGCTGGTGAGCTCTTATCACTAACCAGAGAATCAGAATGATATGGAAAATAGTTTTACGTGTTATGTTGCAGGTAAAAGCAGAAATGTATCAAAAAATCCATGATAAATGCATTCTAGTCAAGTCTAGCTCAGTTGGTAGAGGGTTTGTCCACTGATTTGAGGTTTGGCAGTTCAAATCCTGCTCTCGACATAAACTTCTTTAGGAGAGCAGTCAGATCCACTGACCTACAAGTTGGTGGTGTGATTCCAGCAGATGTATGCTGTCGTTTCCTGGGCAAGACACTTCACCCACCCCAGTGTCTGTGTGCACTGGTGTATGAATATGTGGCTGAGTGGTTCTTTTATGCTCTGAGTGCCTTGAATGTGGAAAAGCGCTATATAAAAATGTGACCATGACCATTTACCTTGTACATTATGAATTGTATAATAAAACCAGCTAAATAAGATATAACTGGAAACTGGAAAGTTTGTAGTGTATCAACTAATACAGAAGTTACTGACAGGGTCACCTCATGTTGTCCAATAAGGCACATTGTTATTAAGAATCATGGGAAACCATGTGGGTGATATATGACACTTGATTCTTTATCATGATGCAGATTTAAGTGTGACACAAAACTAAGGAGAAGTTGGAAATCTATATGCAAACAACCACATGACACTATCCCAGACACTTGATTTTCTGTCATGGTGGAATGTACAAATAGCAGAAAGGACTAAGAGGGCGGGGCTACATGCTCCTGACTCATGGGTCAAAATCAGGTACAATATGCCATGATACTATTGACAAACAATAAGTTATGTTTCAAAAACTCCAAACAGAATTGAGTTTTGCAGTAGACACGTAGCCTGAGGAGTACATGTAAATGCAGGAGTGATTGGAGAGTAGTGATTGCACATGTCCATAGAGACAGACTGTAATACATGGTGTGGTTAGCTCTAACAGCGGCCTGCCATTCGTCCATTTGAGAACCAGAGACTACTCATTCCTGTAATGATGCAGCTCCTCAGACACTTTCTTCTGTCAGCATATTAGTCCCTTCTTTCCTTTTCTCAAACAAGTGAGGCCAAAACTTTTAGTGACTGTAGAAACTTTTGACCTTGTTAAAACTGGTTGTATCAGTGCCAAGTTATTTTCAATTTAAAAAAGCAGGCCTAAAATCTATTCTTTTAGGTCTAAGACTGATAGTGGGGTTATTAAAAAAAAAAAAAGAAGTAATGTAGGCTTCTTCATAAAGGTGGGGTTCTGGTTATCTGGTACAATTCCCCACATGTTTTGTTTTGTTTTAAGTAAATTATAAAATAATATTTTTACCTAAAACTGTATGACTACTTTTTTTCAAAAAGTACTCATACAGGCAATCTAAGGTTGGGATTTTGTTTGTTTATGTGGTACAGTTCACCAGTTATTTTTTGGTAAATTATAAAAGAACACGTGAAAATTGATGATGCTTTTTGTCACTGAAGAACAATATAGTTCAATTTCATTTTTATTATATTTAGCTTTTGATTTTGATTTTTTTTTTTTTTTTTTTCATGGATTATATACACTGGCATATTATTCGCAGTGTGAAAAATCTTGAAAAATTATTTAACAATTTAGTTCTCATGGAAGTACATTTGAATTAGTAAATTTTAAACTTTTAAATAAAATAAATATAAAATAAAATCTGGAGCTAGTGTCATGTTGAATTAACTACTGTACTAGCAGGTAGAGGACTCAAATCATCAAAATAACAGCCTGTACATATTATGAGAATGGGATTCTTTTGAATTACATCAACTATACACCAGTGGCGTACAGTCAGGGCAGTGCACACTGCAGCAGCCGCAGTCATCCATGTGTCCTTAACTTGTGATGTTGTTCTGTGCTACTGAGGCCACGCCAGGCTCTCGACATGCAACTGGAGAAGATAGCAAGTTGTTTTAGAGGCTTGTGCATGCATACTGAGGACCATGGCAGACTCAAATAGGGCTTAAACAGTGCTGAATGAACCCCATGATAAAGGGGAAACAACAGCTAGTTAGTAATACAGACAGTCATTTGATTAAATAGTGAGCTAGATACGGGGCTAGTTTGTGCCAAATGAAGGATCCGAACGGAGCAGTGGAGTGACAGTGGCTGGACAGGAGCCCGTCTTCTCTGTGACCTGTGTGTTTATGAAGGAGCGACAGTGTTGGTGGAATAACGGGACTATTACATATGTGTGGAGGAACATGTAGCTGTACTGGACCTGCTCCGCTTCAGGGAAATACAGGACATTTTCTTCAGCAAAGATGTGGTTATATATATACATTTAATATGTCAGAAAAAAAATAAAAAAATAATTTGCAAGATAGAGTGTATAAAAAGTGGCATTATTAAATTGTTATAGACTAAATATTGATGTCCACCCCGAGTCTGCTTGCCTACGCATAAAAGTCACCTCATGCTGCTGTTATACAAGCAATATGGGCAAATGCATGAGGAAATCCAATACACTGATGTCTTCGCACATCGTGACTGGCTCCTGCCGATTTATTTATCAGTATTTACCATTGACTTCATATATAAATAGACATAGCTAACCTGCTCCCACTGTGTTCCAGATAGTAAGTGAGCATGGGTGCAAAGTGGTTCTCTCAAGGTCAGGTTCAAATGGACTTCAATTGAAAAATATCAGCCTCTCACTCTGTAACTGCTGTTGTCAGGATCATCATGCCGGTCTTAAAATGTTCATATTAACCCGCTCTAGATGGTCCTGCTCTTTTATTTCGCTATTTCGCAAATCAAGATAGGGACATTAGCAACAGACCAAGCAGGTTCCTTTGTTCCCTGAGGTCGCTCTTGTTAGCAATAGCAACAGGTTGATTGACTGCCTCATTACTAGGCACCCAACTCCTATCAAAACCTACAGAGTGTACCTTCAACATCCTCAATCCTGATTGGCACTCGGATTTCCAAATATGATCCATGGCTGTTAGGTTCGATTAGTTTCATTTGTAACCGAACACTATGGGTGACGTCACACTCCTTAAGTCTATTATACAGTTATATTTACCCACTCCAATCCGTTGATTGAGAGTAGTCTGTTTTCGGGAGATTTGCTGTGATCCCATTGAGAGTGGTGCTTGTTCGCTCTCAGTTGGACTCACAGCTGTTAGAGCGGCTTTTCATTCCCCTTATTGATCCCAGATGTCTCTTTAACTCAACGCATTTTACAAAACATGCAATCACAAAATCCCTCTTAGGAATGTTCTGAACCAATTTTACAATCAGTTTCCCCATTTTAGCCAACTGATCTAGCTTCAGTCAGATTTTTTTTTGTCATTTTTTGCTCGAGTTCAGCATTGAAACTGACAACCCCAATCAGAGACTCGTGTGAGGCTCATTCTTAGATTGGATAATCCTCGTTAGAAAAAAAAAAAAAAACCCACCAAATTGAAACATAAATCAATGGGACACCATATCTAAGAGTAAATCAGCATCGGAATTGTTATCATTGAAAGTTATATATTTAAGTTGAACATGTTTACCTTGTACTTGGGGAAACAGGTACGTTTATAAAGCTTAAAATCTAAGTATATTGCATATAAATTCCTGTAAATGCAAGAGCCTATCTGGGGAGTGATTTCCGAGGGAGAGGACCTAGTGCACCGGATTACTCAAGTGGAAATTGAATTGATACAGGTATGTTTTTGATAACGAAACAGTGTTATAACATGGTTAAAAGCTGAAAACTCAAGTCAATTTTGCACGATACCCTTTAAAATGACCACAAAAAATGCTTACCCTTCACTTACGCCATCAGATTACCCCAACGCTGAGTGCACACTGAGATCCACAATGATTAGAAACAACACAATCTATCAGAGCGGGAGTATATTTGTCATGTTGGGAAAACAGGAGGAGAGAATGGGCTACCTTGTCAGTGCAAATGTACTCTTCAGCGGCGAAGGCATCCTCTGTACGTCATCTATCTCAACGCACCCGGTGGGGAATAGGTTGGTCTGTGTCTCCGGCTGGCAGGGGACGAAATCAATCACTATGTATTGTTGGACTACAGTGTCTCCTGTGTCCTCAGAATACCCACGTCAACAATGGGAAAAGGACAGTCAAAGCAGAGCCAGAGAGATCCAGGTTGATTGATGTTTTGGCCGTGCATCGATCCATCCTTTTGAATGGCATATTGTTTTGCTTTCTGAACGCCGCACTCCCTCAAATGGAATGGTTCTAGGCTGACCAGGTGTCCGTATCAAAGAGACCGTCTCAAATGGAGGATCTTTGTTCAAGTTTTTAATAATCCAGGTTGCTGTCGTTTTATATCTCTCCCATTATTATTTATTTGCCGCGTTCAAATGGTTACAAAATGATCTACAAATAGGCTCATAGTTTAATACACACATTTAAAATAAAAACCCTGGCTCTCTCTTATCACATTTATTAGAGCCAAAAGAGCATGACACTTTTTGCCATTCTGTGAAGTTATGAAGATTCAATTATTTCAGTATTTTATCCGTTTAATGTGACTCCACTTGCCTGGCAGGTCTGATATCCCTCTGTACAAATAATACACATCAGTCTGGTCACCACTCCCTCCGTCTCGCCTTGAGCCAGAATTTATCTGATTGTTGGTGTAATCACATTTGTTTATTTCAGTGTTGCATCTGAAATGAAGGAGCTCATTGGTCACCCATGATTTTGAAAAAAAATAATAAATTTCTCTCACCAGATTAACTTCACTCATTGAAAGGCACAATGTTTTTCAGTCCCTAGTGGGGTTTTTTTCTTTCTTTTTCCTCGTACAAAGCCATATTTGTATTAACAGACGGACCATGCGTCCCTGATTGGCTAATCCATCTGTCACTGACCAGACTCACATCTTTGTAAAGTTTGCAGAAGTGTGTATTCTAGATCCCAGGCAATTACCTCTCTGACAGAAATGAACTGCTCTGAGCTAAGATCTACTGAAATGTGGCAAATTATTTTTAAATATTTTAGCCTAATCTTACAACATATATTTCTGGGTTTCAGATCACATCTATTGGCAATACACATGGGGTGGATGAAATTAATAATGTTAAAATGCACATAGTAAGTGTTTAGGTCTAGTCAATAATAAATTATTGAGTAGGTTCAACATTTGTGAATTTACTTTTAGATATTTCATGGCAAAATGCATTCTCCTCACATCTGGGAGTATGACATCATCACATTATAGAATCTGAAAATCACCAATTTTCCATTTCCATTTCCAATTTTTATGAAGCCGCATTAGCCCGATTACTAATTCCTCCTTGTTACATCTCTATAGCCCCATGCTAACGTGCTAATGAAGTTGAAAAAAGGCATGAGGTGGCTGCGCTAGGCTCCATGTCTCATTACTGGACGTTAGCGGCTGGAAGCGCAGTGGAACATTTCTATCTCTGTATCACTTACCCATGTCCTTGTCAGTGACAGGAGGGCAGCTCTGGCCAATTACAGCGCACAATCAGGTCACCACTCTGATAAGACCCCGGCAAGGTCCACAACTGTCTGTCTGCATGTATGGATGGGAATTCAATACCGATGTCCAGTTATCAGCTGTAGCCTGAACGTTGCCTCAAATGATCCACAGTAAATGAACTTATAATAGTACAATATTGAACTGGACATATATACTGGAGTAGATATAATATAATCAAGTTCACAACTAAAGATAAAACATAACAAGATTCAAAAGTTGTACATTAAAGTTGGAGAAAATAAGACATTTTCCTGACATGTAACAGGCTATAAGTAATTCATGTTGGGAGTCCAGATCACAAAATTGACCTGAAGTACTTCCTCAAATGAGTTCAAGTAAGGTCAGCACAGTGTGGAAAAAATGTACAACAAGTGAGGAAGAAATTGCATGGATGTCCAAAATCTATACCTCTCTTGTTACAGGTACTGCACTTTCGCTCACAACCGAATCACAACCGAACTTGGGCTGTCAGTGTCTTAACTTGCACAGAGAGGAGACATATACGATTTTCTCATTCTCTGTATATGGACAGGCCATGTCTCATGTGAAAGCTCAGAACCTCCAGAATTCACTCACTGAGCTGTAGAGGCTGCACTAGCACTGATTCATGATTGGCTGCAGGTTTAGAAATGAGATGGATTTAGAGATCGGAACTGGCAAAATAAGTGACTCATGTGAGGTTCGTTCTTCTTTCTCATTGAATAACTGTCTTAAGAACTGAATTCAATTTATGTATAAGGGACTACTTCAAAACCTGCTAGAATACCTCATCTGCTTGTTCATCCTTGATATTGGAACATTTCATACCAGGTCACATGACTGTATAAGGCTAAGGACGAGCGGCACCAAAACTGAGATGGGAAAGAGGACTTTTAGCTTTTTTTCCTTCACAAAAATGGAATACACTCCAAGAAAAAGCAAAACTGGTGACACAATCGCAATTTAATAATCTGGTAACGAACTTATTTACACACACCTGCACCTGTTTTTAATGTTTTATGTGGATTTATATACTTTTTAACAAGGCGCCCATGAAAAAGAGAGCCCATTTTCTCTTATTGGGTTCCTCTGTATAAATAAAGATAAAGCAAGAAACACAGCAAGAAGAACTAAAACAAAGTAAACCATCGTGTCCAATACTTCTTTGTTTAATACAGTTGTGATATTAATCTTAATTTTATACAGTGTCTCCATTAACTAGGCCTCTTACAAAAGTCCAAAGCGCAACTATCACAGAGTTACACCGTGTAAACTCTTCCAAAGGCCATTTAAGGATAGACATTAGACATTTGAGACAGACGACTGAATGATAAAAAGGCAAGTTGGAATGATGCATGAATTCTCTCTCCGAAAAGCTCTGCGTCTCATTATTGGACAGAGCCTCCTCACCTCCTCCCCGTCCTCCCTTCCTCACTGACGCCCTCCTCTCAGACAGCAGGCTTTCTCAGGCCAATTACTGCTCATACGACAGAGACATTGAGTCACCACGGAAACAGGACACAACCAAGGCAAGGTCTGGAACAGTCTGCATACAGTACATGTATTCACCCCATAAGTGACTGTGTGCTAACTATACGTTACGTCACTAATAGTTGTGCTCCGATGCGCGGCGCTAATAGAAACAGATTGCTTCCGTTCAACCTTGACTCGTCTTTCACCCACTACAATGCCGCCCATATGCACATGCCATAGGATCCATGTGACTTGTGGAGATTTAATGGAGACTGATCACTAAATGTACTTTTTTGCTACTAAACTGTGCGCTAATAATGTTTCAAAAGTATTAAAGGGAAATATGCAGCTTTGTGTTCAAGAACTGAATATTTGCTGGCTCCACTGGCTACTGCAATTTCAAGTACTAGGTGACATCACACAGGACAGCAGGGGTGGAGTTTGAAGTGTGGATGCTCGCTGGTCCGATCACACTCTTCCTCATTTCATGGAGTCAAACCCTAACCAGGAAAATTTGAAATGTCTGTAATTTACTAACATAAATGTAAGAAAAAAAGCATCTAAAAAAGCTGAAGAAAATACATGTTTATTGCTACTAAATAGTTGAAAATGGGTATAAAACACTAAATTTTGCCTTATCTTTTGGATAAATCCGACTTAGAATTGGATATCAACAAATTCTTCTGTCACCCTTGTCCATAAGCAAATAAGTTGGTTTGGAACATAAAATAATACTATGAACACGCAGTGGTGACAGGGAAATTAGATAAGGTCATCATTCTATTGTTGAACATTTTGAGAGTGAACATTATCATTTTTTTAAAGCAAAACAAAACAACAGTATCATAATATATGACCCACAATCATTCTCAACTCCGACCTTGCCTGGGGTCCAGTATACAAACTTGTTCAATTTCACGTGTGTCACTGAAATGAACAAATATGACTGTGCACCCGTGTTTGCTCTTATTTTTTCTGGGCGCGATGGAGGGAGTGGTGACCAGACTGATATCCCTCTATATTAAAAAAAATATTGAGATATCATTCTAGACCTGGCAGACAAACTAACGTTAAGCTAATAGAAGATGTAGGTTTCCAGTTGGAAGCCCCATGAGTTAGGCTACTATTTGAAAAGGTCTGAGTCCACATGACTTGGTAAACACATCCCCACACACAGGCACACACAGACACACACACAGGCGCACACAGGGAGGACAGAGATGTGTGAGACGAGTGAATCACAGCTCAGACAGTGAAAGGCAGTTGGCAGAAAAGGCGCCTTGACAATTAGCAGCCCGTTGTATCAGACTGACAAGATGCTGACCCTCAAGATGTTGTCATATCCCAGGGACAACACACTCCATACACACTGTTGCTCATTGCTCAGTTTCTTGTGGCTCCTACAGACCAAATGTGTAGATTTAGCCACCTGTAAGTCTTAAATATTTGACATCATGAAAGTTTATGAAAGATGTTAACGCTATTTAAGTAAGTTATTGCTATTTTTTATTTAATTATTTCATGTTCATGTTACTTGCAGATTGCTTATTACACAAACTACGACAACTGCGACACGTATTTTATCAAAGTAATACAGTTTCATGTAAGTCCACCTGAAAAAACATGTTTAATGACCTGAAAACTGATCCAGGTGCTGCGGTGTCTGGGACTTTAAAGAGTGGGTATTTTACTAGTCTACTTTCCCTTTGCTCTTTGCTCTTTAAATCAGAGAACAGCGTTATAACATGGTAGAAAGATTTTTAAAAATTATTAATTGCATAAAACGTCCTCTTTAAAAGTCCCAAACAAACGCACTTGCATTAAGTGTAAATCTGGAGTAAAAAATGCATGATTTTCAAGCTAGTTTTGAGTCATAAAGCTCTTGGTGATGAAATTTTAAAAAATCTGTGGAACATTCCAAGCAAAGCAACAACATCTCCATGGAGACAAGCAGACCCGTCACCAGAAACATTACATATTGCACCTTCAAAAAAGTCAACATAACATTTTTTGAGAGTTCTTTTGGGCCAAATGTTTTGATTTCTATACACAAAAATAGAAGTAGAGACTTGCATCTTCTTGAAATCAGCCAAAATTACATAGAGCACCTTTAAACAATTAATACATCAAAATTGTATGTTAAGATCCCACTTTTAACAAATGATGACTTAGCTTTCAGGGCATCACATTTCTCCTCGTAACCTCTTTCTATTCAGCACAAATGTTGAAAGAAGCTGTTTTGTGAAAATAAATGGATTTACTGAAATGTAGTGTTTATGAGGAAGTGGTTTGCAATTAGCATACCTAGCACTGGTATGAAAGACTACTAGAAGGTCATTCAAAATAACTGATTTATCATTTTTCCATGATTGAACTTCATTTGCAACATTAAATGATATTAGTCTCAGCCAACCCAAGGCCTTTTCATGTGAAACGGATGGCCACAGTAAGATTGCAATGATTCATTCAGACTTCTAATATATTCCATTGCTTTTTAAACACTATGCATGTAGACTTTGAGGAAAGAAATATACAATACTAGAAATAAATATCCAATTGCCATTTTTCAGTCAAGCAGCTCAATTAGATTTCCAATGTGTTGTTCAAAGTTCACATTTTAAGCACGTTCTGAAGAAATGACAAAAAGAATCAAACTAACATAAGAATCACAAACTCGTCACAACAGGGAATAGTAAAAGAAAATCTAAATCTGTAAAGTGGACCAAAAAGTTGTAGGAGTGAAGAGGTTTGGCTGTCTTATATCTATCTGAAGGGAGGAGCTAAGTACACAAACTGAAAACACCTATTGTTTACAGTTTCTGTTTGTAGGCTAGGTCTGTACTGTGAACTGTGCCTGAGTCATACTTTGCATAATCATTCAGGCCCCTAATGGATGCTCTCACACCTATTAGCATACTGGCTAGCGTTATTGTTTTCTTTCTTTTGCTTTGAGTCTGAGGATGGAGTTATAGATGGGGGAAAGATGATCTCTAAGGCCCCCCATTTCTGTTCAAAGAAGGATTGTCTTTCCAAACAAAAATAGCTTCTTTAACTCCCTTCTCAAACCATTTATTTTCTTTGGCTAAGATTTGTACCACACTATCTTCAAAGGAGTTGTTGGCGAGCTTTGAGAATCCACAGACCTTTAACACTTTGGATGTATCTATTCAGGCTTAGATATCACTTATGTATGTCTGTAGTCTTATGTTAGTCGGCCTGTCATGGTGCGTCCCAGTCGTCCTCGGAGGTCGGAATTTTCAGAGTTCCAACTTGTACGTGACGACTGGAATGCCTTGCGATCTTGGACTTTCTACTCGTTTTCAGAGATTGAGTTAGAAAATCCAACATGGCTACCCCCTGCGTTTGGTGAAAATTAAAAGCCTGATTGTTAAAATATGTGTGATCGTACTTGTGTTATTTTCCGTTTTCTGTCCACCTGCTTCTGTGACCCTGCTCTTGCACAGTGGTTATATTATATTACGCTTGGAATACCAGACGCCACAGTGGGGTGTTAGGCAAGACACTTCACCCACACTACCCAGAATGAGTGCTGGTGGTGCAGATTGGCAGCCTCACTTCTGACTGTAATCGTAGCTTACCTTATTATCTTTAACATTAGATTTCAACCAAAATAGTTAGCTAATAATAACAATACAGGACCTTAATATGATTGAGTGTCTCTTTGTCATAAACGCACCATGCTCGCTGTGTTCCAAATAACTTTCGAGGTGCCTGAAACCAGATATAGGCTGTGGAGAGATGACGTGATGCGGAGTGCGGTGGACAAGTTGGCTGCCCCGGGCCAGTAATGAGAGGTGACAGTGTGAATGACATTACGGCTAATTAATCCACGCTTGACCACGTGCGCTAACGACGGGCGAGCACAGAGCCGCGGCGTACAGCGGTGGTATAGAACGCACAAGAATGAGCTCAAGGCCAGGATAGGACCTCACGTACGCAAGGGCAGTAGAGGCAAGTTTGATTTAATGTTGGAGAGAGAGGTTGTGATTAGAATGAAATGTGAATGGTGAAAACTGTCACACTGAAGAGATGATGTTCTTATATACTGTTAATGGCAGTCAATTTTAAAAACCCAACTGCGTTCATTATTACGGGAGACATGTCATGGAAAAGAGCTTAGCATAATTGTGTTTTAATCGATTGTAGCATGTCTGAGTGAGGCAGGTGTTCCGGGCATGTCCCACCGAGAGGAGGCCCCGTGGAAAACTCAGGACACGCTGGAGGGACTATGTCTCTCGGCTGGCCTGGGAACGCCTTGGGGTCCCACCGGAGGAGCTGGAGGACGTGTCTGGGGTGAGTGAAGTCTGGGAACCCCTGCTTAGACTGCTGCCCTCACGACCCGGCCTCGGATACACAGAAGAAAATGGATGTATGGACTGATGCAGCATGTTTGAGTAATCTTGAGTAAAATTCCCCTCTTCTCAAATAGTGATACACTGTCTATCCAAACGTGGACTCATCAGCGTGGTCCAGCAGTGCGACACTTCTTGTGATGACGTTTCTTTTGTTGTTTTGAATCAATATTGCAATTTAAAATGAACAAAGTGTACATATGCGCACTACTTATAAAGCACTCTGTCCTCCAAGGTCTTGGGTTCGACTTCAAGCCGACGTGCACTTTTTTGTGCATAGTTTGCATGTATTCCTCCGGGCAAATGTGGAGTGAATGAATAATGAAGCTGTGTCAGAACTATAAAGGTCAAGGTAAGGTTAAAGTTAAGCTTAACCCCAATATTTTACCTGTTTTTGTGAACTGAACTGCAGTAAATGGAATGGCCCTCAATCACAATCTAACAATTGCTCCAAATTACCGATTGTCACTGGGTCAGACCACAATTTGTTTTGATATCAACATATTTCCCAATTCTATTCATCTCCAAAAATGTGCGTGTAATTGAATAGCAGCAGTGCTTTTGTCAGGGGGTAAATCGTATCAGGGTTCCCATAAAAAAAAAGAAAACATCACAGTTGGAATTGTATTCGAATGATTTATACAAGGAACCAAAATCAAATGTATCCACTTTTAAACATTGTAAGCCGCTTTCTTTTCATACCACTCGAGTTCTTGCCCAATTTAGTCTGCGTCATGAGAGCGTGAGCTAACAGCGGATCTAAACAGTCTTTTCAACTCCACAACAGCATGCATTTTTCATCAGAAACATTACATCAGCTCGTAATGTGTTTTGTATCTCTCATGCGTCTTTTGTTTATACGACGGCGGCGCTAACAAATGTCAGGATTGGACCATTCTGTTCCTCAACCTCATCAGCTTAAGGTCACGCAATAAAAATGTCGTTGGCTTTCCCGGCACCGAGGCACGGCCGGCAAACTTGAATCAGAGCGGAGCATTGGAGGACAGTTTGTATGGGTCTTAATTAAATAACAGCGAAGGCAGTGTCTGGTCCAAAAGGCCAGGCCACATAAAACAAGAGGTATTTGTTCTATCCAGAGGGCCCAGTACATATCCGCCAACACATTATAATAATAATACACTTGCTGTCAATACTTAATGTAGTTTTTAGATCATAGATAAGTAGGGTCATGATCAGATTCAAATTACATGGCAAAAGATCATTGCATTGAGATTTAAAGTGAAAATAATTGTTGCTTATTCTAAAGCACATATTTTATGCAAACCTGACTTTTATAACCATAACATTGTTCCGTCATCAAAAACATACTTGGAGTTGAATTAAGATCTACACTTGTTTCAGTAATCCTTTGGAGTAAGCCCGCTCTCTCTGAGCACTAACAAAACAGTCGGTTTCACTTTTTCTAAGTTTGTCACAGGTAGAAAAGTTTTTTAAGGGCAATTCACAATACACTTCTGATTAAAATTAGGATCCATTTGACTGGTTATTCCAGTTCATTTGGGCAATTATGGACGCACAATTGAACTCTGGGCCACAGAAGCAGACTCTGGTCTGGTTGAGGAGGTGGGTCTTGGTCCAATTGAATTGCACTCTGGAGCGGTTAGTTTTATTTGTGAAAGCAAATGGACCCTCACGATGACACACTGAGCCCGCACATGTGGAGCAGGTGGTTTGGTCTGCAAAAGTCAATGAAAAGTCTGACTGAGCATCTCTGCATTCCCACTCCAGGCTTATTTACATGTGATGGATCAGCCAGAGGCTGCACTGGTCAACGGAGAAGTCGGATCTCTTCCTCCTCACTTTTCCCCAGTCATTTATTTGCACAGCGTCTCTACAGGTGAGGGGAGTTGTGTCATTCAATGATTTTGGTTTGATTGATGTCTGTCCGCTCAGAGAATGATACAATGTTGCAACTTTGGGCCCAAATTGAACCGAGTCCATAAATCATTACCAGACTGATTCTAAGCATTTTCTGCCATCAGACTGTGTTCATTACAACTGTGTGCTATTAGCATGATAGTTATTGTTTGTTTTCCAAGGTAACTGCCTCTGCTGCCAGTAAATAGCTAACACCAAATGCAGATGGGAGAACGCCTGAATTTTGGAAAGTGTAGTATGCATTCAAAATTTCACTTTTTATATACAATTTTGAGTGGGTAAATGACAATGGGAAACAATTGTAACAGTTAAAAACTTTAAAAAGACAGTTTTGCATAATAGATCCACTTTAACTCATGCCTTTCAATCCATCTTCTCCTGCACTAGTTGCGTTATTCTTTCTTTTTTTTTTTTTTTTTTTTTTTTTTTTTTTTTTGAAGAACACCCAGTGACATAGAAACACATACAATATTTACAGCTTACTATTTACAGAGAAAGTTGTGTTGATGTGTAAAAGTGTTAGGGGGGGGGGAGTACAGTACGGTACCTGCATTATTCTGTCTTGGTTGGTTTTCTTTGTAAGTATGCGTGTGTGTGTGTGTGTGTGTGTGGGGGGGGGGGGGGGGGGGGTGTATGAGTGTGTGTGCGGAGATAAAGAAGTAATACTAATAATATTAATAATAAAAGTAAAGATAACGATAACAGGTTTTATTATTGCTGTCATACTCAGTGTTGGTCAATATTGCTCTATGTTAGTTTTGTGGTCCTAATGGTGGTATTGGTTATTTAGATTTAAATGTAAAATGTGTGTGCATGCGTGTCCTGTACAATGCATTAAAAGAGGCAAGGTTTTGGTGAGCCCGCACTCAAGGGGCAGTACCCCCTAGCAACGCGCCCATTCCTTGCTAACCCTAATCTTTTTATGTATTTGTTGTCAATTATTATTATTATTGATTAATAATTAATTTATTATGATTAATAATTGTTATTATTGTGTATATATATATATATATATATATATATATATATATATTATATATATGTGTGTATATTTAAATTATTATTTAATAATTCATGTTCTTTATTTTAATATTTAATATGTGTGTTTATATTCATCCATTTATTTATCTCCATCAGAACCACAAATTAATTCAATAAATAAATTAGTTAATGAATAAGGCAATAATAATGACAATAATAGTAGTGACAGCAACAATAGAAACGTGTACATACAATGAAAACAATAACACAACAATAATAGTGATATACAGCAATAGTGGTGGTATGATTGCAATTATTGTAATAAAGTTTACATAATGTCGTGTGTGTGTGTGTATGTGTGTGTGTGTCTTTGTAGGAATGGGGGGGTGTATAGGAGTGTGCGTGGCATTCTCATAATTACTATGTTAATGGTGTTGTAATAGTCTATTGGTGGAGTTTATGTTGTTGATATTGATGACTGATTGAAAACAATATTGAAGTGGTTTATGAATGGTGTCCAGGTTTCCATGAAAGACGGTATGTCATCCTCAAAGTATGCTGTCATTTGAGAGGTTGAAATGTGATGGATGAGTGAGTTAGACCAGTGTTTGATGTTTATTGACTGTTTTGATTTCCAGTTTTGTAGAATTATTTTCTTGGCGATAGTTAGAGATGTCAACAAACTGTTTTTATATTTAGGTGGTATGGTGAAAGTTGTAATAATGCCAAGTAAACATAGGGATGGGGAGGGAGGAATTCTGCAGCTCAGGATGTCTGTGAGTTTGTGTGTAACTGTGTTCCAAAAACCCTGAACTGGTGAACATTCCCAGAGTGCATGTAAATAAGTGTCTGTGACTCCCATGGTGCATTGTGAACAGGTGTCTGTGTCTGTTAGTCCCATTTTGAATTTCTTGTATTGGGTGATGTGTGTCCTGTGGATAACTTTGTATTGGATAAGTTGTAGATTAGTGTTGGATGTCATTGAGAATGTATTTTTGCAAATTTCTGTCCAGAGTTCGTATGTAGGTGGTGTATCTATATCTGTGTTCCATTTGAGTTGTGGTGCATGTATTATATTGTCTGAATGGATAAGTTTGTATAGTTTGGAAATGAGTTTCTTTGGTTTCTTGATATTCTTTATGTTTTCTAATAGTTGAGGGGGATCCAGGGTATTATTAGTTATATTAATCTTGCTTTGGATAATGGATTTGATTTGTAAGTATTGAAAGCGATTATTGTTGTTGATTTCGAACTGTTCCATAAGTTGTCTAAATGTTATGAATTTATTGTTGTGGAATAAGTGGTGAAGGTGAGTGATGCCTTTTTGTTCCCATGTGCGATAGTGAAGTGGGGTACTATTCATGTGAAAGTCAGGGTTGTGCCAGATGGGGGTGTATTTACAAGGTGCCGTGGAAGAATTAGTTAATTTTAAGGCTTTCCACCAGGCTGTCAGAGTTGTTGAAATGACTGTGTTCTTGAAGCAGTTATGTTTTTTGAGAGTAGTATTCATTGAGGGTATGTCTGCCAAAGAAAGATTTTTTAAATATGACTGTTCCAAAGAAATCCATGTGTTATTATTGTATGTTTGTCCTGTCCACTTAACTAGATATTGTAGTTGATTTGCCAAGTGATAGTGGATGAAATTTGGTGCTTCGAGGCCGCCTTGTGCTTTGTTTTTTTGTAATGTTGAGAGTTTGATTTTTGCTTTTTTGTTCTTCCAATAAAAGTGTATCATTAATGAGTCTAGTGTCTGAAACCATTTGTCCGGAGGTGTAGCTGGGATGTTTGCAAATAGGTAATTCAGTTTGGGGAGGATTTTCATTTTTACTGATGCTATTCGTCCTATTAGTGAAAGTGGTAAGTTTGTCCATCGTTCAAGGTCGTTTTCTATTGTTTTAAGCAGAGGGTTATGATTAAGTGAGAACAACTCTGACAGCCTGGGGGAAATGTTAATGCCTAAATACTTAATGTTACCTGTGTGCATACCAGGGAATGAATCCTGAGCTGCAGAACTTCCTCCTTCATCTGAGAGAGGGAGTATTGTTGATTTGTTCCAGTTGATAGTGTAGTCTGATATGGATGAGAATGTATTTATAATTTTGAAAGTTTCGTGTAATGATTGCTGTGGTTTTTGTAGGTACAGTAGAATATCATCTGCATATAGGCTGATTTTATGATGTGTGTCCGAGACGTATATTCCTTGTATGCTGTTATTTTGGCGTATTGCTACTGCAAGCGGTTCAATGAATAAGGCGAACAGCGAGGGAGAGAGCGGGCATCCTTGTCTAGTGCCCCTGTGCAGTGTGAACGAAGGTGAGGTGATACCATTAGTTGTGACTGTGGCTCTAGGTGAGGTATAGAGTGTCTTAATCCAGTGGATAAATGACTCCCCGAAGCCAAATTGATGGAGTGTGTGGAAAAGAAATGTCCAGTTTACCTTATCAAAAGCTTTTTCTGCATCTAATGAGGTTATGATTGTCCTGATATTTGATTGTTGAGCGATATTGATGAGGTTGAATAATCTACGAAGGTTGTCTGAAGAGTTTCTATTTTTGATAAATCCTGTTTGGTCGGGGTGAATTAATAGTGGTGTAACTTTTTCTAGCCGGAGGGCAAGTGCTTTTGTAATGATTTTTAAATCTGTATTAAGTAATGAAAGAGGTCTATAGCTGGTGGGTTGGGTTGGGTCTTTGTCTGGTTTAAGTAATATTGTTATGGCTGCTGTATTCATATGAAGAGGGATTTGAGATGTATTTTTTATTTCAGTCACTGTCCGGTTGAAAAGTGGTGATAGTAAATTCCAAAAGTGCTTATAAAATTCAGGGGGGTATCCGTCGGGACCGGGGGCTTTGTTGTTGGGCATCTGAAGGAGGGCTTTATGGAGATCTTGCAGTGATAATGGTGCATCTAAGAATTCAGCCATATCGGAGGGTAATTGTGGTAGGTTTATGTTTTGGAAAAATGATTTAATTGCTGTTGGATTGGATTCTTTTTCTGATGAATATAAGTTCTTGTAGAACATACGGAATGTGTTATTAATTTCTTGTGGATCATGAGTGATTTGATTTTCAAAGGTCTGTATTGATGGAATTATTGATTTGTCTTTTTTTCTTTGAAGTAAGTTTGCAAGATATTTACCAGATATATTATGTTTTTCAATAAGTTCATATTGGAGTTGTTGCATAATAAAGTTGTTTTTTTCCTGTAAAATTTTGTCTAGTTGTAGTTGTGTGTTTCTCAATTCAGGCATATTTCCGTTTTCTGTCAATGTTATTATCTTTTGATGTAATTGTTGTTCTAATTCTATTTGTTTTTTCTTTTTGTAGGTTGAATATGAAATAATTTTCCCTCTTAAATATGCTTTACCGGTTTCCCAGAGTGTTATTGCAGTGGTCTCCGGGGAGTCATTCAGTTCCATGAAGGATGCCCACTCCCTCTCTACCATCATATTGAATACTGAGTCTTTGAGTAGTGAAAGATTGAAGCGCCATCTCAAGGAAGGTTTGGTGTAGTAATGAAATTGTAGTGTTAGACTGACTGGTGCATGGTCACTAATTGAGATAGGATGAATTGTGGTTTCTTTTATATTAGACAAGAGAATATTGCTTATGAGGATATAGTCAATTCTTGAGGAAGAATGATGTACCGCAGAAGAGTGTGTGTATTGTTTTTTGTGTGGGTGTGACAATCTCCAACTATCGCCAAGTCCAAAGTCTGTCATGTATTGTTTTATTGTGTCTGTGGAATGCCAGTGTCTATTATGTCCTGCGATGTGTGAGCGGTCAAGGTTTGAATCCAGTACTGTGTTGAAGTCTCCAGCGATGATTATATTTGAAGCTTCGTTTAATTTTGAGAATATACAGTGAAAAAATGAGGGGTCGTCGGTGTTAGGTCCGTATATATTAACTATTGTAAATTTATTGTTGGACATGGTGCCATTGATGATGACATACCGTCCCTCAGGGTCAGTTATTGTCGAGAGATGGTTGAATATAAGTTTGTTGTGTATTAAGATTGATACTCCTCGTTGTCTGCTGTTGTATGTAGATGAATATATACTGTTAAATTCTTTAAATTGTAGTAGATCAAGATCTGAATTTGATAAGTGAGTTTCTTGTAGAAGGCATATGTCTGGTTTTAGTTTATGAAGTTCGCTGAAGATTTTTTTCTTTTTCGCCTGTGTGCGAATGCCACGCACATTCCAAGTGACAAATGTTAATGTGTTTGGTGTCTGTATGCACATGTGTTTGTGTTAGGTGTGCAAAACCAAGACAGAGCAGACAGTAAATGCATCATTTGAATGAACTGATAACAGGAAAAAAATGTTGAAACTTGAAAATAAGAAGTAGATATAAAATAAACAAAATTGGATAGGGGGTTGAGAAAAAGAAAGAAGAGGCATGGCAGTATATGTATGTCTGCAAGTGAGTGCGAGTGTAGGAGAGAGAAAGAGAATGAATAAAGATAAAAGGGAGAGTCATAGTCCAGAGCCATTGGATAGAGTTATTAACTGGGAGTGAGGAGACTAGTGCAGTTCTATATGTCTAAAGTAGTTAGTTGAGACCTGGGTTATATGAATCAGTTTTGTATATGAGAGAGCGAGCAAGAGAAAGAGGGAGAGAGTGCGCGTGTGCATGCGTGCGTGCGTGCGTGTGTATGTCCGTATGTCTGTGTCTGCGTGCGTGTGCGCGTGTCTGTGTATGCGTGGGGGGAAGAAGGGATGTATGCATGTGTGTCTGTAGGTTCTGTGTGTTGTTGAGTTATGGAGAGGTTACAGTATTGGAAAGTTTAGTAAAGCCAAGGGGTTATTTCTGTATTCCGGTATAGCTGTCCATTTATGTAAAGTTTGTCCGAAACAATGATTGCTTTCTTTCCTTGTTGAATCATGTCCTTGCGAATCGGATAAAGTTTTTGGCGGCGCTGCATTATTTCTTTTGGGTATTGTTCATTCAGTCCATAATTCGTTCCTTTCAGTTGTCTTCCTTGATTCTGTACGTGTTGTTTTTGTTTGTAATGCTCGAATTTGGCCACGATTGGCCGGGGTCGTTTATTGTCCGGTGTGGTGTTTTTTGGTCCCATGCGGTGCACGCGATGAAATGTGATGGCGTTTACTGTAGCAGCTGGGAGTTTGAGTTGTGTTGTGATGAAATCTTTGACTAGTTGCGTTATTCTTTCTAATATAACAGCAATGAAACTGTCATCTCTTATTATTACAACAATGAGCCAATTTCCTTATGTTTTCTCTCAGACTCTGAACCCTATTTACCTCGGTAATAATATGTTCACTTATCAACTTATTTATGAAGTCAGAAGAGTCCTTGTAAGTACTGCTAGTAGAACAGATGAACTCAATAAACCTGCCAAATTTTGTGCAAAATTATTTCAACTTTTTGCCAAATGTCAAACCAGAGTATGTGGGCGAAATGTGGTTAATTTTCTTTTCACAAGAGCATTAAAGAGGAGATATGTCAAGGTAGAAGGCACAGACACTCATGCTATTTGTGAGTGATTAAAAATATAAAATGTTTGGCTGGGTTTAAAGCAGGACTCTGAGCTTTTTGCTAATTACACATTTAACCCAATAAAACGGTGTAAATGGGGTGATGGGTTGTTGTGGTGGGGATGTTGTCTAACCCGGTAACAGCTGTTGTTTTATCAATGTATCAATCAATGTTTATGCATGTTGGGGAAAAAAAAGTCTATAATGTTTTAATAGTTATTTGTTTTTGTTGGGGGTTTTTTATACAATTTGTTTTGCCCCAATAAAGAACTTCTTAAGGTCAAAAGGAGACAACTGTGTGCTGTCCATATCTAATTATAAAGAGCTTTTATTGCCCGCAAGTCAGGAAATAACACTGTTGCGCTGTTAGCATACTAATTGTTGTTAGCGCTGTGATGCTCAAACTCTGCTCTGGTCTGTGAAAGTTGTGAAAGTGGTGGTTTTTCAAGAAAAATCAGGTACTGCTTTAATAGAGCAGCCCATTCCTGCCATTCCTTCCATTTACATGTAATTTGATTTTAAAGGTAGACAAGATCTTTCTAAACAGTTATACAATATTGGATAGTTTGGAAAAGTAAAGTGTATCTCTATTGTCAATGATCAGTGTTACTGGGTTTAAACTTTTCAGGAGCAGTGGGTGTGACTCATCTCCATATCTTGTGCTCGGCTTGGTCTTGGTCTTATTGTGCATGTTTTGGGCTGATGGAATTCCACAGTGCCTGAAGGAAACACTCAGACACAGGCAGAACATGCAAGAAGGCTTGGAACCTTCTTCTTGTGAGGCAAGAGTACTAACCACTCCACCAATGCATGCTTTGCATATCATTCATGGCTTTAGTGGTGATGTAACCAGTTTACTGTACCCCCCTCCCCCGGCTCGGCTACTGATAGAGAATGACATGGGCTTCTTTTGCTCTGGAGGGAAACTCATTACAGAATGTTTAACAGTGGCGTCGAAAGGCCACCCAGTGTTAATGAGAGCTGCGGAGGGTACGGCGCATGTGTCCTGTCTGCTTACCAACAACTGATGGTCCCCCAAACCACTGCCAATATGCATGTCACTCTACGAAATACTTTACATAGCCTTTTAGCTGTCATCAGCCTATATTAGACTAACAGTTTTAGCACATTGGTGGACAGAGGAAGTGATGAGTTGGTGTTGTCAAGTCTTGCTTACAGAGTATTATTGATTTTGTAAATATTGTTAATTGCTAGGGCTTTCAACATGTGTATAAGCAGCTCTTATGGCGTCCAATTCAGTCTGCATCTAATTATAAAGTATTGTATTGTCAGAGAATCAGAAAGTGCACTGTTAGTACGCAAATTGGTGTTAGTTGTGCAAAGTGCTTATGAACTCATCACAGTGAATAATTAGGATGCTCAGAATGCATAACACCTCACTCACACTGAACTCAGTCCAGCTGTGACTGCAGTGTTGGAGTGGTTTTGTTGCAGTGTGACACTGACGCTCAGAGAGGGGCAATGCTCCGCTGTGCTGTTGTGTCACAGCCTTTGAAGCTGCAATTACAAGACCATGTGTTCATGCCACAAATATTCATTTATTAAGGGAAAAGGCTACAGTCTTCTCCAGTGCATGGCAAAAATAGACTCCCAGCGGAAAGAGTTCGGAGCGTCACTGGACTGCAGCCTGAGCTCCTCTCATTACTTTGAATTATATGGAATACTTGCAACCTCTGAACCAGAGCTGCACCGTGTGCAGTCTGAGCACAGGGTAGATAAGGATAAACAATTTCAAATGAACTTCTGTTTTTCGTGTTTTTAAGACAGTAAAAATCAGGTACAGCTCCTTGAAATAATTCAGCCTGAATTTGTATGACTTAAAATTGCACAATTTAACTTTTCAATCCTTTCCCTAAATATAGGAGGACAAAAATATACAATACATTCTACCATCTTCACCACCACCAAAAGTTTGAAAGTAATGGCATGTTTTAATATAACTGGGTGGTTTTTGCTATCTAGCATAACAATGCCTTTTGGAGGAAGTGGTCAAAAGGTGTGAAAACTTTTGTCTAAAGGAAATTGTAAAATAAAAATTGGTAGGCTACCAAAAGCTCTTTGGACAATCTGCTTACTTTGCATTATATTTCTATTCAAACTTACTCAATGGTCAGCACATTTGTAAAACTTCAAAAAATGTTGCCAAAGGCTTATATTTTTGTATGGAACACACGACTGAACTCTTGTGCTGCCTTCCTGCTGCCCTTGGAGGTCAAAACTCTGATCACAGAATGATGTAATCTTAGAGTTAAATGTCAGATGTGTGTGTACAGCCACAAGAGTTGAATCCAAAATGATACAAAATTAAAAATAGAGCCTGATCAAATCATAATTCTTTAACAACATAACTGTTTATTGTTTGTCACTGTGTCAGTTTTAATAATGGGCAATGACTCTGGGATAAAGTTGAATTGCATTGTATTCCAGAGGCCGACCGCTGTGTGGTGTCATTGACCCAGGGCAGAAAGAAGCTAGCAATAATCAGCTGTCATTTCCTCTAAAAAAAAAAAAAAAAAAAAAAAAAAAAAATTTGTTGGCAGTGATTTCATACATCAGTGAGAATGAGCAGCTGTGGTTCTGATGCTAGTACTCAATATTTTACAGCAAAAACATGAGAAGATCTGACTGTTTATATCTACTGCCACTGAATGAAAAATATGTTTGACCCAACAATGAGCAAGAACTCCACACAACTACTAAAGTGCCCATATCTCGAAGACATTTATGCAATATACAAACAATTTAAAAAGGGAGGTATTACAGCTGCTAGCACAACACAGTGAGTTTTAGGAAGAAGAGGGGGCAAAAAACTAAGAGCCAAGTTCAATTTCAACTTTTATCACAATTCTTGCACACTTTATGTCACCATAAGAGCACATTGTTAGAGAAAACAAATCACAATTTGTCTGTCACATTGCCCAGCCCTTTATGTATATAGTGTAAAGAGAAGATATTTCTTATAAAACAACAACAAAAACTAAAAATAATAAAAATATGAAATTACACATTGCTATTGTCAACCAAAATACAATTAGTTTGGGGTGAGATTAGCTTATTATTGATGTATTTATTTATTTATTGGCAGTAATTCTTCTGTTGCTCTTTTCTTCTTTGTTACGCAATCCTGACATGTACCAAATCCCATACTGGCAGTGGTCACAGCTGAGAATTCTCATAGGAACTAATGGCCATGCATAGAAATAAGATACAAAGAATGTTTATTGAGCGGTTCAAAATGATAATGTACAGATCGGCAGTTCGAATACCCCACAACCCCTCCCTGAGTTCAGTTTGTAGGCTGCGATCAGCTTAAGAGTCCAAACACATTCAAAGTTCATAAATACGTTCAGGTAAACTTTATTAATTGACCAGAAGGTGAGGTAGATTGTGGACTGCAGGTGCAATTTGATGTAGAAAGAAGTCTTCAGATTTAGGCTTGAGGGTTATTCCAGAGCTTGACATCCAAGAATGAGAACCTGGCCTGTATGGGCACAGGACCATGGGCCTCAGTCAATAAATCGGTGTGTTCACAATCTAAATTCCCTCATTCTCGATGTGGCAAAGATCTGTCGACCTGTACCTATGATTAAACAGTGACTTTAATAAAGATGGAATGCTGTCATAGAGAAATGATGGTAAATGAGAACTTTAAAACCTACCGGCTTCAAATACCGGCTAATATTGGGCCCTGATTGGACGCAATGAGTCACATGAACAGGAGCGCCAGACTCGCAAAGGACACAGTGGAGGAGAGACAGAGAGACAACTAATATTATAATATTAATATTATGATATTATTATGACTTGGTTTCGGGGGATAGTACCTATTGAAAATATTCATGAGTTTTACATCAGTTAAAAGGCAGTTTGTGGAAAGAGTTTACAAGAAAAGTACAAAAATACAGGAAGTAGCGGTGAGCTCTAAAATGGAATACCTCGACCTATGTCATCAACACCAAAAATTCTATCAAAAGTGCAAAGACAGTTCACACAATTTTAAGGTAGTTTTGTGACAGTTTAAACATTCATTTAACATAGCAAATATGGGTTGTCATTCCTTTTTATTAGTCTAATCATTACTATTGTGCAGTTAAAACAAGTTCTGGCCCTTGTTTACATTATGTCATGTCTGTTTCTTGTGTCCAACCAGGAAGTAAAAATATAAACCTAACTGAAATAAATAAGTAGGCTAAATATAATGAAGCTGATGTTTTTTGTAAAAGTAGTCTAACCTGCCATTTGCACTATAAGTATTATTGGTCTATATAATGTTGCAATGCCATCTAAAAACTAGCAATACCTTCAGACTTGCTACACACTTCAACAGCTCTCCATTTCCCCTGCTGCTCCTAAACCTCTTCACTCCTTTCTGCCTGGCTGGCTTGGGCTCGCCTCCTCCAACTCCGTAATGTGTTCAACCTGTGTTTAGAGATCCACCTGAGGATGCTCTTATCATGTCCCTCACACACTGGCTGCCAGCGGAGATAGCGGCATCACATGTCTACAGCTCATTTACTTAACTCTGTTGTAGCTCAGATGTGGTGTGGATAAAGCCTGCATGCATGTGCAGTACTGACTGATTTGTTAAGACACCTGTTTCTAAATTTGGATCTCTTAAGAAAAACTATGATGACAGATGTATGATGGAGGTTTGGAAGAAATGTGTCTTGCTCCAGTACAGATATACTGTATAAACAGCTCTTGGGGTCAAAAAAATTAAAATAAAATGTCTGCTGCTGTTTGCATCAATAATGCAGGAAGTCTGCATTAGCATGCTAGTTGTTTTTAACTTTACCATCACAGCAACTCTGCTCTGGTCCCTGTTAATAATCCTAAATGAGTTAGGATGCTTGGCAAATGCATAAGGCAAGTGAGGAATAACATTTGACCACTGTAAACTATTCAATGAATGAAGTAGTTCTGTTTTTAAGGCAGTAACATCAGGTACAGCACATTTTTACTGACATTTTTGGGGAAATGTGTCCTCTGTCTTTAACCCATGCTGAATTTAATACCACTGGTCTTAGTGCTGTATGTTTGCAAGTTTTCTCTCCAACAAAACCCACAATGTCGATGTAACGTAACATTATTTTTTTTTAATCTACAAAGGTTTGAACTTTGAGAGTTTTTAAACAAGAGAGAAATGTGAGAAAAAGTTAATGCCTGTCTGAGAGTGTATAAAGAGTGTGGTGAGGGGTTTTACAGCCTTAAAACATATATGATAATTGTAAAAAATAAAGCTGACTACATCACGGATTTCTATGGCGAATTATTTTTAGAAAGTTACCCTGGCGATAAACAAGGAAATAAGCAAATTAACCACCACCGACTTTGGAGTGAATGAATGATGATTACAGTACAGAACTTTAACAAGCTTTTAAAGTGCACGGACTGTGGAAAATTCCTAGCAGAGCAATGGCATCTCTATGGAGACAGGCAAATGGTGGACCCTACAATAAAAAAGTTACACACTACGCCATTAAAAACAAATTGCATGATTATATGATAGATCCCTAGTGATGGAAGTATGGAAGCGTGTGGTGTGACACATGTTTTTTTTAAATATGTCAACAACCAAAAAAAATGACTGTGAAAAGCTTTTGAACATGCACGGGGTGTTTAGTACTGCTATTTGCAAATGTGATGTTAATAAATAAATGAGCTTTGTAGTCATGGCAATTTCAGCATAGACCACAGTTTAGGAGCTTCAGAAATGTGTCCTAAAAAAGAGTGATTTTCAATGTCTAACCCCTTCAGCTTAATGGATTACTCAAACATGAATGAAACACACAAATTAGAACTCAGGGTATGTTTTTGATCAGGGAACAACATGGTTAAAAGCTAAAAGCACACTAATAAGGACATAGCACTGCGCCTACAGCCACCTCCTCACACACTGCCTTTACTTCACATAATGCATCATCAATTCAATTCAATTCATTTTATTTTTTTAACGCGCAAAATCACAACAGTTGTCTCGAAGGGCGTTCATGTTTTGGTTGATGGGGGAAACCGGAGTACCCGGAGGAAACCCATCCAGACACGGGGAGAAACATGCAAAACTCCACACAGAAAGGCCTGGGCGACCCGGGGATTGAACCAAACATTCTTGCTGTGAGGCATGAGTGTTGCCACTCAGCCACCGTGCTGCCTACACACAAAAACAAACAGGAAAATCAAACAACAGGAAAAATCAGACAAAACAAGAAAAATCGGCCAGGCGAGGAGAAGGAGAGCCGGGCGAGGAGAAGGAGAGCTCTTCATTCAGGAGTACCTATCTGGAGAATGTGCATGTTTTGTCGGTGAGGGGGAAAATGGGAGAACATGTAATCTCATATAGAAATGTATTAATGAATTTGTATAGGAGAATTGTACTGTATTGTATTTTGGCAGTTTTTCAGAGTGACTGCCACCACTGGGTTGACGTCATATGTCCTTGGTATTGTGGTTTTGTGTGTAGTGGCAATGGTTGTCAAAGGTATTCAAAATCTGATACTGATCAATACTAAATCTAGTACCAAAACTAGATATTCATTTGAGCAGGTGTAAAAAAGTTACATTCACAGGACAGAAATGAATGAATGTCTTTTGAATGATCTTGAGCTGTATCAAAACAAGTATAAGACACATAGATACGCCATGGACCACAATGGAACATGGTAATATAAAAGAAAGTACTATGATTAAATTTTAGTATCGTGACAACACTAGTAACTGGACTGTATTTTGCCACTGTGTTGTTTTGTTGGTCAGTTTTCATGCACAATGCTTGTCCAACATAAACACATTAAAGGCTAATCTAAATACCCACCTCGTTTAGGAATCCAAGCCAAACCCTTCCTGCTGTGAGCTGAGTGTGCTAGCAACTTAACCTTGGTAAGATATCTTGCCTCTGAGGCGTGAGGGTGAATTTTAGTACAATAATAAACATACCACTTTATATTCAGATCATATTTTAAAACCAAAATCAATTATTTAAAGCCCTGTACCCCGTTTTTTCCCCATGTACAGTATTTGAGCAAAATTTGTCCTGCCCTACAATGTATAAGCAGCTCTCAAGGTCAAAAGAAGTCTAGAAATTGCGCTTCGGTTTTTCAGGTTTTTGAGAGTGTAAAAATCAGGTATAGCTCCTGCAATACCCATAAGTAAATACTGTTGCATCTTAATTATAGGTATTTTTTTTAAGTTAAAGAGGTATCCTAAAACTATGCCTTATCTATTATGTGAACCTTTTTAACTTTTATTAAAAGTTAGTGTGTTATGGCCTTCTTAACTCTAACCTAACTCTTTACTTGTTATGGATCTCTTTAACCCGACCTCTGTAATACCATCTGTTGTTATGTACGGGTGTTGCTGTTGTTTGTTGCGTCCAGCAGCCTCGAGTCACTTGTACTAGACTAAACTGGTACAATTGTTTTGATGATATAAATACACTGTATGTATTTGTCAGCTGAGGGTGAGATGACACTATTAGGGACAACAGCTCTTTGACAATTGTGCACAATTGATTCAATAAACCAGACTTTCCCCGCTGATCCTGCTGCTCTCACCTTTGCTGTCTTCATCTTTGCCTTTTTAAACTTTTGCATTATACATCTGAAGCTCTAGGTCTATGTGTCAGCCAGTTTATTTACGCACTGACAAGGGAAAACTACAATTCTTCAGTACTTTTTGCTTTCTGACGAGGAAAGGCAGCACTGATCCTTTGACCGGACAGAGCGGCTGACGTACAAAACAGTCTGGTTTTCACTAAGACTGGGTTTACTTATACAAGTCTGGAAAAAAAAAAATAATCGACACTCTATGTTCAGGGATGAAAATTTAAGCTATAAGCAGCAAAAAAAAATTGTTCAAGTAAGATTTAATCTTACATCAAAGTAATATTACTCAAGTAAAGTAGCATTATTCAGACCAGACCTGGTTATTTCACAGTCTGCTTTAATCCGGCACTGTGTTTCCAAAGTAATGTAAAACATATAAGCTGACCAAAGCATTAGAAACAAGCTGTATGTTTATTTGCCTTCACTTTGTCACTTGTCCAGTTTGTAACCGGCATGAAGTCATTTATCCTGCAGACTTGAGATTCTGCACTTTTGTAAATAAAACCTAATAAATTCAGCTTGTCTAGTGCCGGGCAGAGATACTCACTCACCCTTCCCGGTGGCTACACGCACACAGATTTAAACGATCTCACGTGTATGTCAACAAACGCTATTTTTAGATCACCACAAATCTTCGCCTTGTTCCTAGTCTTCGATGTTTTTATGCATGCTAGCTACAATATCAGTGCAGCTGTTTGTTTTTTATGTTGGCAACTTAATATTTCTATAATCAAAATAATCCATAGGAACTCCCTTAAAGATAAGGTGAGAGGCTCAGTCACACAGGGAGGAGCTCGGACTAGAGCTGCTGCTATTTGAACTATGCTTCAATGTCACAAGGGCAACTTTCTGTCAGGAGCGGTGGGCAACCATATAGCTTTTAGGTAAATGATTTCTTCCTGATTTTAAACATTTTGTGAGGACATTTGCCCATTCAAGAGATATAACATTTTAGCTAGCAGGAGGATTAGCCTAGACACACTGAGAACTCCTCTCACAGTGGATTAAGACCTTCTTAAGGTCGTCCATTTCATTGCAAATTATATAATCAATTCAATTGTTACAGAAAAAGTAATCTTTAGTGATATCCTGTTACATGTGTACACCATCATTAAACATTTTGTTCACTGTTAACCGCAACATTGATCTAAAACGATTTATATTTATATTTAATAGAATAGGGTCTATTGACTTTCTGTTCAAAATGCAGCATCTTCTGATTGGAAAAACTATGCAAAATGTTTCAACATTTGTATAATTTCTTTTTAGAGAATGTCAGGTTGAAAAATATTTCCACATATTTCCACAGTTATCTGTGGGTAAAAGACTGTTTTTGATGAAATAAAGGCTTTTAAACTTTTCTAAACATATAGAGTGCCTTGTTTTTTGTTGTCTGTTTTTCTATGTTTTTTGAGATTTTACACTACAGACAACTTCTGAAACATTTTCCAGTTAAAAAGAATCCTTTCTCCAAAGGGCAGCTGTCCACAATTTCAACGATAAATTCTCATCTTATTCTTTTTTTAGCCAGTAAGTTGTTATGGCCATACCTACATATCAATGCCTGATCTAGTCAGATTTCTACTAGTACTTGGATGAAAAACCACTGGGAATTCCAAATGCCACAGTGGGACTGTAGTGGCTCTAGTGCAATCTGTTGTTATGTCCTTAGGCAAGCCACTTCAGCCACATTGCATTTCATTGGCAACATTTCAATTTGGATTTTGCCAATTAATCAACCAGAACCAGTACAGAGAAATGAGCAGAGATTGGGGGAAGGTGAAAGCAGACATTTTCTGAGCACTCAAGTCTTACCAAACATTATTAATTTTAACTTTTTTTTTAAACAGTTTTAGAATTAGTACAAATTCTTCATGAATAATATTGTTTTGACCTGTATATATCCACCTGCATCTACATCTTGTCCAGCAGCTTTTCACCACCTTCCCTCTTTTACTCTAGACCACACTCTTGACCCTTCACCTGTGACAAGTAATCAGCCTCTTCCATTTACAGTAGAGGCACATACATAATCCTCCCAACACTTTTCTTACCTCCCCCACCTCCTCCACGTATCCCCCGGGAACCAGCTGGAATGAACCGGTGCTTATAGCAGAATCCGCCATTGCCTTGGTTTCATAATATCTGTAGGTAGCAATAAGGACATAGATTTTTTCCCCCCCCTGTGGTTACCCTAATGAATGAGTAGCAAAAACGCACAATATTTTTCAACTGTACCATAGCAATATTGCAGCGAGGATATCAATAATGCAAAGATTGGTGAACAAGCAATATTGTTGTGGTCTTTCATGTGGTGTAGAAATCTGTTATATAGAGAAATGTGCAGGTTTATCCTACTGCATCTCTGCAAAATAGGCCATGGTTTCAATTTGATTTTAAAATAAATACAAAATAGAATTTGCGTTCAGACAGGCCTCCATTTTTGCCAAGTTTATCTGTTTATTTGCGATTATTTAGGTTACAATATAATCTTAAGTGTAATGTAAGTTAATAAGTAAATCTAAATACCACAATATCTTTAGCAGAATCAGAATGTTTTATAAAACTGGTCACATATTAGAGGAACGGAAACATATTAGACAATGGTAATGAAAGAAAACTAAAAACCAGAGGAGAAGACCAGAACTGAAGACGTGGCTTGGATGAGCTGCCAAACGTCTTCACTCCTACAACTTTTTGTCCAGTCGACAGATTTGAATTTTTCTTTTTCCTCTGGTACGGCACTAAACTGGTTCAAGTCCTATCTAGAAAATAGGGAGTACTTTGTTGAAACTGGAAAATGTATATCAGATAAAATGTCCCTGACCTGTGGGGTGCCCCAAGGGTCAATCCTAGGACCCCTGTTGTTCAATCTCTATATGCTGCCGTTAGGCCAGTTAAGATGCAGCAATAATGTGTCCTACCACAACTATGCAGATGATACTCAGATCTATGTCTCACTGGCAGCAGGTAAATATGGACCAGTGGATTCACTTTGCTACTGCATCCAACAGATCAGTGTGTGTTGTGCTATACAAACAAACTTGCCTTGCCTATGTATCATACCTGGATGACTGAGGGATTACACAGACACAACTTATTTTTGTACTGTTCTCCTCATTGTTTTCTCTACAAATGGTGTTGATGTTAAACTTTGATCAATATTTACCACAGATACTACCACCAAACCAAGTCTGAGTTAGAAAAAAGCACAAAACGCATAATAAACACAGACATTTTAAAATCCCCTCGACATTGCTTCATTTCATCTTGTTTAACTTTTCGTTTTGCTCTATGTCAACTGGTATGGCACAGCTTCCAAACCTAATCCACAGAGGAATGTTTTTGCACATATTCACAATGATTAAGTCTGATGGCTAAAACTTACCAAACCGTTATGAAGAGCAAAACAAACCTCTTTTTGGTGCTTCTCTAAGGACTCTTGGAATATCGTGCCCGGAGCTATTGTCGTCTGCTTCTTGTGTGTCTCTGTCCCTGCGTGTGCTGTGACAGAGTGCGTTTTATGTGCGCCGCTAAATCACTACAGTAGCCACACTTTGCCCAAGGCTACACAGGCAGGAGCACGGGAGAGACTAAATTGGCCCAGATGAGAGAACGGTGAGGGAAGGAAGCCACAAGGACCTTCCACTAAACGCTGAGCTTATTAGCCGAGACGTGAAGATCCGAGGACGTCCACAAGCATTACAAGACATAACTTGGCTTGGTTATCTTTCCATTACTCTATAGAATGTAGTTGGACAACGTGGTGGCTTTACTTTCACCATGATTTTGAACTGAGTCATGTTTCAGAATGAGCTGTTTGCCTTGCCCTACTCTAATCTACTTTGCCCTTCTTGGCCCGGCTTTGTTTCTGTTACTCTGTAGGATTTGGTACCATATCCTTGGAAACAGCTCTCAATAAATCAATATTCATGGAACCTCTGTGGTAACCATGTGTTCCGTTAGCGCTCTGACTTATTGGTGAGCTGTTGTCTACTCTAACCAATCGGCCCAATTTCTAATAAGGCCAAGTAGGTACTAAAAAAAGTACCCGTTACTGGTTAAGAAGGACTAGTGGAAATGATCCAAATTACGGAAGTGAAGAGTAGGGCCAAATAGGGCTATGGATAAACAACCATCTGGGATTATAACAGGCTGTTGTTTCCACATGGTTCTTGTCCAAATGATCAAATTATGTTTATTGTTTTAGATCCCCATTTGCATCTGCTGCATGCTGCGTCTATGATTATTATTTTGCTGGACACTGAAAAATCCATTTACATTTTCTTTTAGACCAGCAAAACATCAGGTTGAGTAATTGCCAATTTATTTATTTTTTTCAGGACAATTGTTTTTATTTATTTTTATTTTTTCTCATTGCCCTTACATTTTCCAGGAAAATTGGCAAATTATTTTTCAGGTTTTCCAGGACATGGTATCCCTGTTGTTTAGTTAAGAGTCCATTTCATGATAATTATGAAAAATAGTATACTTGCAGGACCCGTCTTTTCCTATATCCTGTATTTGGTTAACTGGGGATATTTAGCACGAAGTTTATGTTTATGTCTTGCAGTAGCCTCTAATTGTAAGTGGCCATTGTGAAAAACGGGCCAGACTATTTTAGCTATTAGTTGGGCCATTATTATAGCTCCCCCTAGATTTTCAAAGCTCAGCGATGTTGTAGCCAGTAGCCCAGCCTAAGCATAAATCTATTAGAGGAATAATTCTTATTCTCACTGAAGATGAAAATAAATTACTGGCAGCATGAATAGAGACTGGGGAGGAGGGGCCGAGGGATCCAGACCATCTCACTCTGCAGTGCAAAGAACACCAGCCATGCCCAATGTATTAATAAAGCGAGATACTGCAGGTGAATAAGAAAAATCTTAAATTAAGAGATATCAATTTGACATTAATTTATGTGTAAAAACTTCCAACACTGACAATTTTTGGGACATTTGAATCTCAAAAATGGGGGTATAGAGTCAGGTTTAAATTTTGTTGACTGATACTAAAAATCTGAAGGGGATTTTGGATAAGTTATTTAGTATTTGAGTAAACTAAATCTCACTAAAAAAATCACATTTTTAAAATTTTTTGGAGGTCAATCTTCAATAAATGAGACTTAGAATTAGAAATCATTCTGTATGTTTGGCCAAAATATTGTTAAGTACCAACATAGACTGTATAAAGAAGTGGACTAAGGGAGTGTGACGTCACCTATAGCGTTCAGCTCCAACCAAATGAAGCTTGTCAACAGTTACCATGAGACAAGGTTTAATTTTAAACATAGATTATAAAATGCTGGCACAAATTTTTGCAAAATGTTTAAAATAAGACAAAGAAAGAAATCATGAATGAAACTCAGACTGGCTTTATTTCAAATAGACACATTAGCTCAAATATTAGATACATATTGGATTTGATTGATTATTCTGAATTAAGAGACTCTGAATATCAAGCTACAAGGTATTTGACACTGTCAAACACAAGTTCCTCTTCAATACAATTAAAATGTTAAAATTAAATGTCATATCAAAATATAAAATGCCTCATAAAAATAGTCAAAACTCCATTATGCTATACCCACTTACAAATCTAAGCTTTCATGTATTTCGTTCTGTTCATCAAGGCTGTCCAATCGCCCCATTTCTCTTTTTTTGGTCATGGAAGTACCCTAAGAGTAAGTCAAACATAGACAAGTTGTTCATGGTATCAGTGTTTCTGGAAGAGAAATTAGAATTACACAACTTGCAGATGACACAGCCTTATTTTACAAGATAGAAATCAGGCTGATTCTGGCATTTCACTGGTTGAGCTGTTCTCTGTTGCCTCTGGACCCAAGCTTAACAAGTCTAAGTGTGAAATTCTATGTTTATGCACTCCTTCCGAGAACTCCATATGCAACATCTCTGTCAACTTGGTATTAATTTGTGTAAAGACATGAAAGATAGACAAGAACAAAACTTTCTTTTAAAACTGAAAAAGACCAGTGCAATATTAAACATGTGGTTGCAAAGGGACATCTCAATTTTCAGATGTGTGCTGCTAGCTAAGGCTGAAGGTGGTATCTCCAGACTTATTTATCTAGCCTTGTCTTTGTATGTAAAGCACCCAACTGCCACAGAAATCAGTAAGACTTCATTTGGAAAATAAACACCTAAAGAAATCTGTTTTAACAAACTCTAAAAGTGAAGGCGGTATTGACATGTTGGACTTTGAAATCTTAAATTATACTTTTCAAAATCAAAGGAATGTTTAAAGAAATCAGACTCGATGGCACTTTATTCTCTGCAATATTTTGGAATTTTGGTCTACTACCTATCAAACTGTCTCACTTTCATCAGCAAGCTTTAACTGCATGGAAGAATTTTTCACCTCACACAAATACAATATGGAACAACAAATGTATTCTTAAGGGTAAAAATACATTTATTTTTTTTTTAATCAAACCTCTGATCTGTCTCTGATCTGTTTGATAATTCTGACCAAATTTTAGATTATAAGAATCCTTCCCAAATCCTTTTAGAGATTACAAATGGCATAAAGGCATAAATTTCGACAATATCAAAGCAATACCCAATCATCAATAAAATACTCCATTTCAAGATTCTTCATACATTTTACCGTACAAACACATTTTTATCGAAATTTCTACAAATTGATCCAAATTGCAGTTTCTGTCTGGCACACCCTGAAAACATTATCTATTTTTTTTTCATGCCCACTTAGCTCCACCTACTGGAAACAATTAGAAGTTTATCAGAAATGACAAGTTCCAATAACCATCAAAGAAGAAAATATTACATTATTATATGCATCAAAATGGGAAAATGGAAAAACTCATTAACTTATTCATACTTCTTGTCAAGTACCATATCCACAGAGCAAAATTCTCAAAATCGAATATCTATATTAAAAAAGGAAACTTCAGTCAGTTTGGGTTAAAAATAAAATGCTGTTAAAAATTTAATAAATAAGAGTTTTAAAAGAAAATCATTTGCTTTACTCAAGTTCTTATTGACCTTCAAAAGTTAAAACAACAAAAGCTCTGACAATTACGGTGGAGGATGATACAACAGCTGTTTATTTTGCGGACTTGAGCGGTGGATTAATCAAGGATCACGCTAACGTCGGATTAGCCCATTAGTGTGTTTTCCTGGCACCTCCTTCACAGTGCCGCTAACAAAGACCATTGTACAGCTACTTCATCAATATTTATTGGCATGGTGAGAGGATTGTGGGAAGTATTGGTTGCTGACATCATTAACTCTTTGTGTTGTACTAAAAATTGTAAATCATAGACGGACAAAGAGGGTTAATACAAAGCTAATTATTAGAGCTACATGGAGAATTCAGAAATACAATGTCGTAGTAGCTGGAAGTTAAAGTGTAGCTATGCCTAATCCTATTTACGGCTTTGTAGGCCTTTTACACAAAATGCTTTATTCTTCTGCTGCTTGATTTTAGATGACATCACAGCAGTCTATAGGTAATATAACAGTATTTAATAGAGATGGGGACAGCTAAACTGAATAAAATTAAAATATAGATTTTTGTAATACAGTGAGTTCTTGGATCTAGTCACTAAAAGAAATAATCGGGTTCAGCATTTGCGCATTTCCCTTTTGGACATTTCATGACAAAGTACAAGATGTTCATAAAGTCTGTTGACAATTTTAAAATGTAATTACAAAGGCAAATGATAAGATATTAATTAGATTTGCTATATTGTACTCAGTGGTTATAAAGGTTTTTAATCACATTGCAATAATTATGTGCAATCAAATTATTGGTACATTTTTCTTCCATGAGCGATCAATTACCGCAAATGTCTACCTTGACTGAATATGTCGCACCACAACTGCAGAACCTTCAGCCAACCATCATTTTCCAGTAAAATGGTGCTACCACATTGGGGACTGATCGTAAGTTCCTCAATCAAACATTTCCAGACCACTGGATTGGAAAGGAATCCATGAGAAGATATTTTATTGATTGCCTTTGTATTTTTTTTTTATTGTAAAGAGATTTTATGGACACTCTGTACAATGTAATCAATGGGAAAAAGGCCCTTGTCCCCCCAAAATGGGAATATGACATTGTCACATTCTCGAATCTGAAAAGCGCCAATATCAACATAAATGTCACCCCTTTAAGTAGCGCCCACATATCGTAAACTCTAGTTACTTGGCAAGCCAGAAGCACGCACTGATATATTTTTTTTTTACAGTAGGTCTGAAACCGTGTCCTGTCCCCATCTATTCCAGAGGGCATGATTGACAGGCTGATTAACCAATCAAAGAGAAGGGGATGATGAGGATGAAAGAACAGCGTGGATTGCTGCAGATTCAACAAGCAAAGCAGTAAACTGGCAATCTCAGGTAAAAGAAGTTATATATTTTGTCTTCCACATTTGAGAGTCACATGACACAAATTAGCAGCTGTGGTTGGACTGTCCCAAGTTAGGGTGAGGGTTTGCGGCCCTTTATGATCCAATTCCAGACCCTTCTGGATTCTGGGACTGACTGGTCAGGCAAAAACTTTCTACTAGTTTGGGCCCCCTACTTTTTACTATCTTTATTAATTCTGTTGGTTACAATTTAAAAGAAGGCCACATACATTTATGCAGATGATGCTGTTTTGTATACAAGTGCCCCTTCTGCTGATCAGGCACTTTTAAAACTGCAACATTTTAATGAAATCCAAAATTCCCTCATTAATCTTAAACTGTCTTTGAATGCAAATAAAACTACATATATGTTTTTTCTAAAAAAGATAATAAAATAAATAAAAATTAAGTAATGTGCAAGCTACAAATCTTTATATGCTAAATGGTACATCAATTGAAAGAGTCAACACTTATAAATATCTTGGATTTTGGCTTGACGAAAACTTATCTTTTAAAAAACATATCTCAGAATTATGTACCAGTTTAAAATTAAAATGATCATTTTATTACAGAAACAAATAGTGTATCCCAATAAATTACAGAAAAAAATAGTGTAAGCAACCTTCCTCTCCTTACTGGATTATGGGGATGTGGTACTTGCAGACTTCAGCCTCTACTTTGAAACCGTTGGATCCACTATTTCACTCTGCCCTTGATTTTATTACAGGTGATGGATTTGAAGCCCATCACTGTGTTCTCTATGAAAAAGAGGGTTGACCATCACTGTCTGTTAGAAGAGAACAGCTCTGTATGAAATGCATCTATCAGGGATTTTAAAACAATTCCACTTTGGTGAATACATTATTATACAGTACATCCACCAAAGTGGAATTGTTGTTTAGCTGTAAACTGTGTCAGAGTTCTTGTGTTGGTTTGATCCAATTCAGCTGTCCCAGCTGGATTGTCCCCATACTTCCACTACCCAAACACTTCCTCCAGCTCCTTCAGTGGTAAAACTATTTGTGAATAAGACTTAAATGCCTGAATGTTAGATAAGTTAGATCTTTTTGCCTTTATTCTAGAGGACTCCAACCAGAAGGTCAGAGATTCCCCCACAAAACAGTGCAGTGTATGAATGTAATGTGTGGAAGTCAAAATCATGGGAGACCAAAATTAGGTCATCATGATGTAAATACTTCATTGTTAGATCAACAACATGGTTTAAAGTTCAGATTAGATTAAAATAGTTTAAAGTTAGGGTTTAGGTTAAGCTTGAACACTGTTATTCACCACTGTTAAAGTTAGGATCATTCTCCAGGAGATGAATGTATGTCAATGCAATATCTCCAAAAAGCATAGAAACCCATTGTGCATGTGAGTGATCAGATGGTCAGAGTAGCCAATGGCACAGATTTTGTGTCAGCAGCGTTCTACAACCAGTGTGAGGTGAATGAATGTTACGTTGTATAAATGAAATGCATTGTTATTAAGAATATTATTTTCTGAGCTCTCTTAATCAGGCTAATATGTAGTTGTTTTTTACTGAGGTTAAGTTTATAAGTGTGCTTCATAACTTTCAGAGGCCACATTGGATATGTATTTTTGGGGATTTGAAGCATCCGCTATCTCCACCTGCAATCTCTGTGCAGAATACCAGCCATGCAATATGGTCGACACAACCTGAAAATAGTTCTTCTGTAAAACCCTGACTCTTTTAAAAAAAAAAACAAACAAAAAAACTGGCACTATAATTTCAAAAGAAAAGGGGAAAAAAATGCTTTTGAGTCTCTTCCCTGACAGTGTTTCTCATAAGGGAACTGTAGGGGGAGCTCTATCGATGAAAGTTGCTTAGTTCTGATTTAAAGCTATGGTGAGCATGTTCATGCAGATGATTACAGTCGCCTCCAGGGAAATACTCAGAGTTATGGCGGTTTACATTTCCCAAGATCAACCCCCTAGTGCCAACCTGGTGTCACATGAGGCAGTGAAGGCTGTACTGGTTCCCTTTTTCAGAGCCTGCTTCAGGATCACAGAAGAGATTGTGAGCAGTGAGGTGACCAACGACATCAACTCATCCCTGTCCTGTGTCAGTGTCCAGGAGAACAAATGGGTGATAAAGGAGGGGCAAACCTACACCATGCTAAAGCACAAGCTCCACACCATTGACAGCTACACCAGTGGTCCCTAAGAAGTTTCCTCAACACCTTGTTACAGGCTATCCTCTCACAGAACAAAGAATCCACTCATGTGCCTTTAACAACGCAGAGCATCAGCAGCCAAAAAACACAGGTTCCCCCTTACAGCAATGAACTGCTCTTTGGTGTCCATAAATATAAAGACACAGATATAAAGGTGAGAATCAAATGTTTTAGAGATAACAAAGAACTGAGACAGAGTGGGCCGGGAGTGACATCAAGAGCCCATATGAAAACCAACAGGATCAACGCTGTGCCTCATCAGCCCCAAATTCCGCTCTATCCCCCCTGCAGGCTAATATGAGGCCTGACACTGCACCTGCTGGGAATAGACCCACACACCTACAGAAGAGAAACAGGACAAGGACTCAACATCAGCTAAACTGACAGCTCTGTTAGTACAACTCTGCAAAAGCCCACCTTGTGTTATGCTAAGACCTTTAGAATATCCAAGATCCAAATCGTCAGAGAGCGCAAAGTCAGGGCTCTCGGGCAGTGGTGGAGGAGGACTCTGCTCTTCTGAAGACGTTGATCCAGCTGTCTGCAGACATTCAGGAGAAGGGCAGTTTCTATAAGAGACACTGAGATGATCTTTTGGAGTCTGGAAATTTGTCAGGAAGTTCAGACGTTTCAGAATTCATGCACAGCCTGGGGGATTGGCTCAATAAGCAGGAGCATCAGGACTCAAAAAGTGACCCAATCTGAAAGTACCTTGATAAGATCCACAGTGGTCAGCACTGTGACCACCAAATAAATATCTATGACAAGCTTGTGTTGGAGTCAGGACCCAAGAGCACAGCGGCGACTGATCCAAGAGGTCACAAAGGAACCCAGAACAACATCTAAACTGCAGGCCTCACTTGCCTCAGTAAAGGTCAGTGTTCATGACTCATAAGAAAGAGACTAGGCAAAGATGGCATGCATGGCAGAGGTGCAAGGAAAAAGCCACTGCTGACAAAAAGAACATAAAACCTCATCTCAGTTTTGCCAAATAACATCTTGATAATCCTCAAAGCTTTTTGGAAAATATTCTGTTAACTGATGAAACAAAAGTTGAACTTTCTGGAAGGAGGGCATCCCGTTACATTTGGTGTAAAATGAACGGAGCATATGATAAAAAGAACATCATGCCAACAGTGAAACACGGTGGCTTTGCTGCTTCAGGACTTGAACGACTCGCTGTGATTGAAGGAACCATGAACTCTGCTCTCTACCAACAAATCCTGAAGGGGAATGTCCGGCCGTCAGTTTTTGACCTTAAGCTGAAGCGCACCTGGATTCTGCAGAAGGACAATGATCCAAAGCACACCAGCAAGTCCTCTTCTAAATGGCTTAAAAAAACAAAATGAAGGTTTTAGAGTGGCCTAGTCAAAGTCCACACCTGAACCCAATAGAGACGCTGTGGCATTACCTTAAAAGGGCAGTTCATGCTTGGAAACCCTCCAGTGTGGCTGATTTAAAACAATTTTACAAAGAAGAGTAGGCCAAACATCCTCCACAGTGATGCGAAAGACTCATTGCCAGTTATTGCAAACGCTTGACTGCAGTTGTTGCTGCTCAGGATGGTTCAACCAGTTATTAGGTTTAGGAGGCAATTACTTTTTCACTTGGGCCATGTAGGTTCTATGGCTTTTTTTTCTTAATACATAAAATCAGCCCTTAAAACAGCATTTTGTGTTTATTTTTCAAGTATTTAAGTTCCGGCTTGTGCTGAAATGGCCAAGAATGACACAGATGCAGAAAAAGTAAGGAATCGGTATGGGGGAAACTACTTTTTCACAGCACTGTACGTCTACTAGTATAATAGCCAAATGTAACTATCACATCTGTGTTAAGACAAAAAGAATATACTTATTTGCATTATTTGGGTCATGTTGATGCTGGAAAGCAAACAGCTATTTTACACACCTAGTTTTGACAAATGTGAAACTCTTGCCTATTGTATTGCCATTTATATTCTTCTGTAAATAATACCAGATTATTTATACACATCTAATTAAACTCCTTTACTACAAAGTCTGTCCTCCTAACTTTGACACTGTAAGGCTGATACTAATTTTAATTTTATAAATGAACTCTAGCATTCCATTTATGAACACAAAATTGTGTTTCTATGAAAATGTCAAAATGTGATAAAAGCATCAAGTTAACTGGAGACGAGTACTATGCAGTTCTACACAAAGATAAATATATAATCTATAAATGATCACAACATTTTTCCTCTTTTAAATAACTTTCTATAGATATCACTTTGGAAACCCTAAGAGACTCAAGATGTGGTTGATCAACATCAGAAGAAAGGATTAGACCCCATCTTCATCTGTTCATCTGTGCGGTGAGCACTTTGAGAAAGATCAGTTCCTGCTGGATGACCAAGTATTTCTGATTTTATTAGAACAAAATTATATTGCACATAATATTTTAGGTGTCCACTGTCTACTCTTAATCATGTCCGACAATGGCTATAACGAACTACTAGAGATTTTATTGGCATTTAATGTTTCTGTAGGGCAAGAGAGGGATGAAGAAATCTGCTGTGCTTACTATTTTCAACTTTCTAGCTCATCTTCAAAAGATGGTATCGTTTCTGGTTTCAAGGGCCAGTTTGGTAAGTACAGAAGAGGTAAGTGATCAGTCTGTCTCATTCAAACCAAAGCTTGCAGGTTGCTAATAGTGATCTTAGTGGTAGCATTGCAGCATGCCTGGACCAAAGTCTGAAGTCCTTTGTGAGGTATGTATGTGATGTTTTGTGCAGTTATGCTAATAGATGTTATTCAAATAGCTCATTGTGTAAGCCCAGTGCATGGTGGTGGAGCCTGTTTTATAGGAGCTGTGCTGTAGCCCATGGTGCTGTGTGTTGTATTCACTGCATCGTGACTGAGTGAGTCCCTCACCCTGTCGCTTATGCCCTGTAATACCCTATGATTGCGATCTTTGCAATCAGCACATTGTAGAGTGATCAAAAGGACCACTTCCGTGAATCTTGTAGGCTAGGGGTTTGACTATGACCACGGTAAGTAAAGTACAATTACTACTGATGGCATCAGAAAGCTGGTTCTTATTTGAGCCTGGGGTGTGAATAAAACACGCACAACCAATATTGAAATTTTAAAGTTGAAATATATTTAACTGAATTGTATTGAAATGCATTATAAATAAATAAACATGATAAATAATAATATACAGTGAATAGTATTTGTATTGTTGGTTGCTGTAAAAGTTCAATGTTTTTTTGTATTATTAGTTTATGCCAAAGTTTGTGAATAGAATGTCCAAGTTTTGATCCAAAGTTCAAAAGAATGATATACATAAGTTCCAAGGAAAAAAAAATCTGCAGTAGGATGAGTGCATCTGAAAGTCAATTTATTTCATCCTACCACATAGGAGCTGGGTAGCTCGCCATCAAGATGTGTGGGTTGTAGTTCATATTTCTTTTTTCAGTCCAGGAAAAAAACCTGACCATTGAGAGGTAGACAGTTTGGAATGAAAAATACTGGCACTCCAACACAAGCTATCAAGTGACGACCATCATGGCAGTGTAAAGCTGCTGGCAAACTGTCCGCAGACCCTGCCAGCTGGACAAACTGTTGTTCTGGATGCCATTCCTTAGCCATTGCTTTAGCCTTGCAAGGTGAAAAAGATGTTATAGTTCAGCATCCGACATCCTTATCCCTGCCTGGTGGCCTGCTAATAAAGTCCTGTGTGGTTGATCTTCCTCCACTCCATCTCTGCTATCTGCCAGTAGTTGTGACAAATGAGTCTGACCTTGATGCCATCATCCCAGTCTGAGCTGCTATTGCAGAGTTGAGCGCATTCCAGTCAGTCCTTCACAAAGAACAGAGCGTCCATCAGCCCAAGCAGCCACTACAGTTTCAAGAGCAATCAGAGTCAAAGCTAAAATAAAACTCACCCATCTCACCAGAGTGGAAGCACCAGGTCTTGCCAAGCACAAGTATTCCTGAAGTCTTTGCCAAGAATGACCTCGGCTGTACCAACAAAGTCCACTACCAAATCAAGCTTTCAAATCCAACACTTCAATAGCTTCTGGAATCTGGTGTAATATGAAAATCAGAAACACCATTTGCTTCACTCAAAGTAGTGGTGCACAAGAAGAACGTCAGCGTGAGACTCTGTATAGACTACAGAAAACTGAATGCTCAGACAATCAAAGACCCATATGTTCTGCCAAAGTTGGAAGACACATTCACAGCGCTCTCTGTGTCTCAGTGGTTTTCGGTCCTAGATTTGAAGTCTGGTTACTATCAGATAGAGATGGAGGAGTCAGACAAATGCAAGACTGCTTTTATGTGCCCAGTAGGTTTCTAGGAGTTTACAAATGTGTCAAATCTATTTCAGCGCTAGATGGAAAAGTGCATGGGTGATCTGAATCTGAAAGAGGCACTCGTTTTCATCGACGATTTGATTGTGTTTGTCTCTACCTTGGAAGAGCACAAAGAGAGACTGATGAAGGTGCTGGCCTCAAGCTGCCTGTGGAGAAACGTGTGTTTTTCCAAACATCAGTGTAGTAACTTGGGCATGTGGTGTCAAAGAGTTGAGACAGATCCTGACAAGATAGCTACTCTAACATCTTGTTCGGTATTCCAGAATCTCAAGGACCTGCACTTGTTCCTTGGATTATTACCTATGTTTTGTCAAGGACTACTCATCTATTGTCAAGCCACTGAATCACTTGACTTCAGGCTACCCACCAAGCCAGAAAAAAACAGACAGCGTCTGCAAAACCATAGAACTACATGAATCCAAAAGAGCCTTTTGGGGGCACTGGACTGCCGTATGCCAAATGCCTTTGACACAATCATTCAAAAGCTCACTTCAGCTCCTATCCTTGCTTTTGCGGATCCCAGCAAACCATACATCCTCCATACAGATATACAGATGCCAGCTGTACAGGACTTGGTGCTGTATTATATCAAGAACAGGAAGGCAAGAGCAGAGAGGTTACCTATGCAAGCAGAGGTCTGTCCTGAAGTGAATCCAGGTACTCTGCACATAAGCTGGAATTCCTGGCACTCAAGTGGGCGGTAACGTAAAAGTTCCGGGACTATTTGTATGGCACCCATTTCACGGTGGTCACAGACAGTAACCCCTTGACCTACCGGCTGACCTCTGTAAAGCCTGATGCAAGAAGATATTGATGGTTTTCCGCTCTTTACACCTACACGTTTAAGATAATCTACAGAGCATTGTTGTGGAGCTCCACAACAATGTTTTTGTGAGGAGAAGGGAGATTGGGAGCAATACAACCTATCAGCTCGTGTTGCCTGAAGAATGTCTGTCTGCAACTGCACGACCAAATGGGACATCTAGGCATTGAGAGAACACTCAATCTCAAAAGATAACACGACCTTTATAACTTGTACTGTATATATGGACTTTCTATCGCTGGAACCTGATCAAAGCAAGAAGAAAGATGTACCTATAATTACTGACCACAATTTCCTGGTGCACTACGGGATTCCTGAGAAGGTTCATAACGATCAGGGACCTGATTTTGAGCCCCGGACTATTAAAGAGCTATGCGAGATGGCTGGCATCAGCAAGACATGCACCACCAGATACTACCATCCTTGTGGTAATCCTGTAGAGTGCTTTAACCACACACTTTTGGACATGTTGGGTACCTTAAAGGATGAAGACAAGACATACTTGAGGGACTTTGTGAAACAACTGGTGCATGCCTACATTTGTACCCAGAGTGATGCCACTGGCTTCTCCCCGTATGAACTCATGTTGGGACACCAGCCACACCTACCTGTAGATTTGGCATTTGGCTTGCCTTTGGGTGAGAAGGCTCAAGTTACAGTTTTTCCCAGTATGCTAACCAGCTCAAAGCCCATTTTGGAGAGAGCTACTGAATTGCAGCTGAAAATTCAGAGTGTGATGCAGAGGAATAAAGCAAGTCTTGTCAAGCAAGTACAAGCTGATACAGAGGTACTTATTTTTAAAATACTTATTTTGATCCTGAACCTGATGCAGCCCTGTCACCTGAAGAAAGACTCTGAATCTCCAGAGGCTATACGTATTGTTTTCGAGCCTTCTTCATCTTCAGCGGCTGTCCAGTCCAGAAACTGATCCACCAGCTTGATGCCCAATGAGAACACGCCCAGAACCACCTACAATACTCAAGACTTGGTCATCCTTTACTGCACAGTAGTCAATCCTTGTTTCATGGGATGAGCACAGCATTCACCTATGCTTTGAACTCGAAAATCCACCTGCCCTTGTCAGCAATCAAGTCGTCTGCCATCAGCCAGTCGCATGTACAGAGAGGTCCATGAGTACTGGGAGGGACATGTAACCCACACTTCCTAAGCCTTTTATTTTGATGCCACTCCCTGTTGCTGCCTTTAAGTTGCAGTGTCACAGAGGTCACTTTTTTTCCTTGGAACCTATTTATATCTTCTTTGGATGAAAACTTGGACATTGCATTCAGAAACTTTGATATAAACTAATTATGCAAAGAACATTGAACTTTTTCAATAACCAACAATACAAATACTATTCACTGTAAATTACTGTTTGTCTTGTTTAGTTATTTATTTATTTTTTTATACTTCAATATATTTCTGCTTTAAAATTTCAGTATTGGTTGTTTATGTTTTATGCACACCCCAGGCTCAAATATGAACCAGCCTTCTGATGCTGCCAGTAGTAATTGTACTTTCATGCTTGTGCTTTCGTGCCAGTAGTAATCGTGCTCTTCCAGCACCCGGTAGAACTTGAATAAGGCTAGACGGAGTTAAAAGTGACTGACAGGGCAATGGTTTTAAGAGAGAATGCAAGGTGTAGTGTGGAATAAAGCACTGTTATGTGTGTGCCACCTAGCCAGTGTATGAAAATATAAAGCAGGCTCAGAGCAGCAGTGGCCATGGCCCCCCTGGCCACCACGTAGCTACACCATTGCCTATATTGTCATTAGATCTGAAAAGCAGGTAGTCTTTGATGGTGTCTTCCTTGCAAAAGATGAGGATGTCACAACTCTTGTAAACTATGTTCACACAAAGACCAAACCTGTACTACTGCTAACTTGAACACAACAGGGGCCGTGACAATATACCACCGAAAATCTTCATCACAGCAAAATAATTTGCATTTCTAATTTTTACTAGGTGTCTGGAAGCGGTATTTGTGGTGAGTGGTCTGCAGCCAGAGAAACCTCCCACAAATCTGTCAGCAAGCTGGTTGAAGAGGGGCTTGAGTAAGTAGTGTGCTAGAATGGAGTTCTCCTCTGTGTACTTAACATGTACAGGGCGGACATTTTTGCTCATTGCCTGTACCTCCAACAAAAGGTCCCAAATTGTACCTTTTTCTGTGTGGATGTAGCCTGTAAATACTGGCCATACCTCAAAAAAGACACACTGTTCAGCTCTAGTCACTGCTTATCATGAAACCTTTTCTCTCAGTGTTTCATGCAGAAGCTCATGACTTCAAATGTGAAGTAAGTGATGGAGTCACAGACTGTATAAATCCTTGTTAAACAAACTCTAGTGCTGTAGACCTTAAGTTGTTTTGTTGATTTAACAGTCGAGGATGTCCAAGTCAACTAAAGTTTGTATTAGCCTATTAATAATTTTATTTGAATTATAAGGACTTATATAGATCATTGCAGAAAGGAGAAGGCTTGTAGTGAGTTAGTCTAAGATTTGGGATTAAATTGTGAGTCTAATCTGCCTTTTTCACAATAAATACACTGTTAAGTACTAGATTTCTATATAAATATCTCCAATACTGTGAACACCTGTGGTCATGTTGGAGCAGTTTAGGTCAGATACATGGTATCATGTAGATAATGAATGGTTTTGAGAGCTTTTGCTAGCACATGCTAGCTCCTTTTAGTTGACTAATTCGGGCATGAACGTCTTTAGTCGACTATAGCTCTACTAAACAGGATTCGTCAACCAAATAACTTCTTCTTTTCACTACATATGCTGATTAACAGCAGGGTATGTTTAGAGCTGTATCATACATCACATTTTTTGCACAGGTGTCACTTTGAATGTAATTAATTCTACTTAGACTTCAGTTGTTTCAGAGCCTTTATCAGCGACTTCACCCTCTAATAATTCACTCTGGGATCCAGAATGCACACTTCTCCAATACTTTATCCCTGTGTATAAAAAAGTACAAGGAAATGTCATCATGGACTTGCCAGGCAGACATTTATTTGACTACAATTGTGTTTATTGGGATTTTGTATGTAACCCATTGTTAAGAGATTCATTTGTATTAATGCCATTCTTTGTTTTTTAGACCAGTGCTTCTATAACTTAGTATGTGTATGGGCCTTCTACAGGTCTTTATGTTTTTGTCCTCATTTTGATTAGCCATTTTGAACTACCTTATCCATGATTTAGTTTGAATTTAGAGCATGTATAAACCTAAATTTAGGCCCGATAAAGTGCTACTTGGTGTATTAAGCATGTCACTGGCAGTGGTCAACCATTTCAGTACTTCAAAAAAGGCTAAAAATTAATGAATATATGTAAACTTAGTCAGCTCTCTGTCAGCATACAAAATGCCACCCTGACAGCTTGTTGTAGGCTATTTATTATTTATGGTCCCTGGACAGATGTTGTTTTTCAACAAAATCAGCAAGAATGACATAAAACAAAAAAACTGAAAGGTTGTGATTATTTAAAGAGCAATACATTAACTTGAACAATAAAAAAAAATAAAATAAAATACAGTGTTCAAAAGAACACGTGCAATACTAATACGTGATGGGGCAAACCAGTGCAGAAATTTTGTGAATATCTTTCAATGAGAAATGTATTCTTTCTCAAAATCATGGGAGCAACTTTCCTTGGACCAGAGAATAAAGTTTGCCATAACCTTATGTGTTAATGCAGGTGCACTTTACCTGGTTTACCGAGGCTGGTGGACTATATAAGCATTCCCTTTTTTCGTTGCTCCACTTTTGTTCACATGCATTTTTGAGTCCCTGTGCAGGCAGCTCTGTTCTCCATACCCAGGTGAAGTCCTAATCCTTTACTCTTCATTCTAGAAAATATCCAAATTCCTAAATCATTGCTCCTTTAGTACTGCTGTCTGACTGCGAGCTTGGCACCTCTTCACTTTCACAACGCGCTGAACTTCGAGTCATCTTGCATCTCATCATTTCAAACTCCAGAAAATGATCTGCGTAAAGCAGACTCCCACCCGTCAAACCTGGGATTGTGAGCTCACCTTGGTCCATCTGATGTATGTGTGCCTCCTTAGTTGGGTTAAGTTCCCTTGCGCTGTGGGACTAATGGTAACTCCCCATTCATGTTTTTAGGTGTCATCAGTGGTCAGCAGCGGCACAGAGCACGCCGCCTTTGTGATATTTTAACAGGCCAAATGGTTAGAGCTGACATGTATTAAACAGTTTAACTTAGCTTAGCTAGAATGCTAAAAGACTGGAGCTAAGGTCTGGAACTTTCTCCAAATACCTAGTTGCAGGTCTGTCTTTGCACTTAAAAACATCCAGAAGCTCTCAAATGTGCAAAATAAGTCTCCGTCAAAAAGTCCAGATGTTAAGCTAGCGCTTAGCATACACTCACTTCCACTTCAACATGTGTAAAGTTAATACAAAAAAGGGCCAGCAGTAACAGCACACACAAAGAAAATACATCCACTGCAACATACATAATACAGCTTTTTAACTTATTTACAGGTACTTTTAAACACATTACAACTATATTCATGTCACTTATAACTTGTTTATAAATGTATAGTTTTTCCTTGCCGAGGAGGAGGGTCTAAGGCTGGGTGATGTTCTGGGACAGTTCTCCATTTGCTTGTTTTCTGTGGGTTAATCTACTCTGTTATTGACCAATGTTTGTTTCACTGTTGATTTTCTAACGTTCTTTTGGTTAAATCATGTTCTGCCCTACGAGGCAACTGCTGTTGTGATTTTAGGCTTTACAAAAATAAATTAAATTGAATGATGCTTTTTAATAATTTTAAATTGTAACTTAAATTATGAACTTCTGTTACGGTATGGTAATTGTGTATATTTTTAGCTAGGTTAAAATTAAATACATTTTTGTTTTTTGTTTTTTTCATTCTTTTTTGAGTTGTATGAAGAAATGTCAGATTTTTACACCATGGGTTATTACAGTGCCTTAACTTGCCATCGTTCCATCATAAGTGCCTCTCATACTTGATACTTACTGTGAATAAACATAGTGTAACGCTGGCAATCACTGTTCCCTCTAAGCTGCGCGCGTGCGCACTTGCGCACTGCTGACACGGTCTCCGTGCACAGAAAATCTGTGCTGCGCACAAAAAAAAAGAACCAGAGTTGAAAATAAAATAAAAACACAACAATTCATTCTGTGCTATTTTTCAGTGTGAGTCAGTGAGTGTGACCGGGGACGAGCTGCTCAAGCCAATTATGTGATTCACATACATATTTGCGCAGCTTATCCACGTCATTGACAGGCTCCTCATGTCCCGCTATCAGTGTTTTAGCCGATGTGGCCGAGGTGGAGTGAAAACTCGCTAATGATGCTAAGTGTTTAACCCCTTAACGTTCCGACGGCCCGCCCTCGGGTGCACTGTTTTGTAGCAGTTTTGCGTTTTAAACATGACGAAACGGACAAACAAAGGAAGTACGCGACCGAGGACACTGGATGTTTGTACAAGTTAAACTAGAGGCATCTCGGACTCGGAGCGGTTCATGGAACCGAGTGAAGATCTCTTGCCTAAGGACACAATGACAGAAGTTGGTCTGAGCGGGACTTGATACTCCAACCTCTGTCCCAGAATGACTATCACACTGTACAATCATGTACAGTGTGTTCTTAGTTTACAGTGTGTGTTTGTTTACATTTTGAAGAGTGTGTGTTTGTTCACTGTTTGCAGTGTGTGGTTTGTAAATATAGATTATTTTGACCCATACAACTTGTTTTGACTATATTTTATATACAAATACACATTATATATCGTGTTTTGATATGATATGTAAATGTACAGTAATAGAGCAGCTGTGCAGATACAGATTCCTCTCAGTGTGTATTGGTCATTGACTGTCACTAGTTTATGAGTTGTAAAAATCAAATGATCGTGTCATATACTGAAAAAGAGTTACCGGACTGTCTCCCAGACCACAGTAGGACAATCTCACTCAGTCACAGCAAAAGCTTCACACAATGGCTTATACTCATAATACAAGTCAGAGCTTTATAATAAAAATGTTAAGTGTGTTTTCAACATTGGAGTTTACAGTTGTCTTGGTTTGGTTGCAAGCTCATGTTTTGCCATAGTTAAAATAAAATATTTATACTTCCAATAGCATTAACATACTACACAGGTCATGAGCAAGGCTTTTGTCATTTTCATTGTATAAGTGGCTAAAGCACTTAATTAAAAGTCTTATAACAGAAATGTAAATGCTGTAATTTGATTCTTTTAATAAACCATTTAAACCATGTCGCTCACAGTGGTCCATGGGACGCTCAGGGAGTTTGTGTGTTTGCTCAGAATCATGAAAAATTAGAAGGAACATTGCTGGCAATGTATAGGGATGTCTGGTGAGAAATGTGACTGTCGTATTACTAAGTTAATGAGTAATTAATAAAGTATCATTTCCAAAGCAATACACTTACATATAGCACATATACCAGTCATCTTCTCTTTGTCGTCATATGAAGAGGACACTACAGGCCAGACATCGTGCACACACACCTCAAAAATGCAAATATAGGGCAAAACACTGCTTAATTATCAGCAGTCGGGTCAATGAATCTGTAAGTTTTACCTTATAGTTCACTGTGAGGATGAGCCTGTGATGACAAGACCATAGTTGCCAAGTCCGCTGCCCTGAGGATCTGACTCAGTAGGTCCCAGTTTTCTTGGGCTGGTTTTAAAATGTGTGTGGTCGCAAAACACAGCATACGGACTTGTTATGGGCCCAGTAATGTTAACACACTAGCAACTACTGCCCCTGCCACCTGCATTAAATATTGTAGATCACTAATGGTCATCAGAACAGCAATAGGTTTCTAGGCTATGTTGACAAACTAAGAAGTGATAACCTGAAATATGAAATGTTCCCCTTCATGTTGAACTGCAGTGTTGTTGTCTGGGGGGGTGTGAGCAGGCATATGCTGGAGTGGGATCACTTTGCAATCTGAAGGATATGTTTGACTTCCCCAGGTTCCAGGACCTGAACAACTTTAAAACCAAGACTGTGAAAACGGACAAAATTACAAGACGAAAACAGGTGTATAGCTGTATAAGGAAAGCCTAATTGATCTGACTGTATATACAAAAAAGGAATAAGCAAAAAACCAACTCCAGTTAAAACTTTTTTAATTTTTTTATTGTTCACTGAAATTGTTACTACTGCTATTCTTACTATGATAACTACTGCAATGATTATGACTGCTACTACTACTAGTACTATATAATAACCTATATTTTACATTTAAGACAAATGCTGTGCCGCTGGTTCCCAGGTGTCATATAAAGAAGCATTTTATGGAGCTAACTTATTCCCTGATTGTGGGAAAGATGGACTGGTGTGTGAGTTATGTCCTCGAGTAAAGAGAGAGCCACTGTCTGTGAATGGTCGTGTATGTTAGATGCAAACAGCATTGTGAAACAGCTGGAAGACGAAAATATAATCAGCTTGTTTTACTACATTCTTACAATTATTTGATAACACATCACTTACCACTCAGAACATGGTGACCATTTGATTTTGACTTCTGCTTTTCCCTTAAACATTAGATTAATGAAGCAGTGTACAGTGGAGCAGGAGATGGTGGAGCAGGGCAGCTCCCAATCCACCAATAAAGACACCAATATACATTTTCCAAAATTATATTTTAGGACACATAGTACTGAATATTAAAAAGTTATTTAAACCAACGACCTACATGCAAAAATACAGACCAACAACAGCTGCATTAAACTACAGACCTTGGTACATCGCCATGGCTATGACCACTAGAGCCATAATTGTAAGTGATTTCTTCACCAATATTGATGTCTCTTTTGGCAAACAAACACAAGCAAGGCTTGCCATCCACAGACACTTTATCTTGCTGTTCGGGTCGGTGTGGACCTCATTTACCAGCCAACTAATTGACCTATCTTTGTTTGTTGCATACAAACTGCAAAAGTGATGAATAGTTGTATAATTTATTGACTACAAAAAAGAAAGAAATACATACCACCACATCTTCCTACCAAACTTAGACTCAAACACAAACTTGTCATAATGTATTTTCTGCCTTGTCTCACACTCATCTTTCTTGACAAGTTCACTTGTATCCTGAAATGAAATCTCCTCTGTGAAATGGTGCTGTGGCAAATATGCCACGACCCAAAAAAATAACATATGTAGCCATTGAAAAGTATCACGTTTTTAACATATTAGATGCACTTAACTTTAAATACATTGATGACTTTTACATCTACCCAATTTGTCTTTAACAATTTTAATATAAAAAATTGCATCTTCTTTAGGACCATCTTCTCCTGCACTTTTAAAAATGACACACGGCAAATCTAACATCTAGGTTGATCTATGGTTTTGTCTTATTAGTCTAAATGTGAAATCTTTTAAATGTATGGTCTGGCAAAGGCACACCCAGTGATGCACCTCATATAGGTCCAGTATTATCTCTTATTGCAGTATTTTTCTGTAGCTATATATTGTGTTTATAAATTTGTTATCATGATAAGTCTTTTAGCAGCACTAAAATATACTTTAGTCTTTTTTGGTGTACATGGAGTCTGTGTGGGTATTTGAGACTTGATGGACGCTGATTTATTTTTGTGTCTGAGAGATCTTTCCTCAATGTGGCCCTATATGTAATTACTCAATGTTTGTGAAAGCTGCTGCTGAATTAGGCTAAGTTATTTCCATCATAGAATGTCTGATTTATATGAAAACAAGTGGAATTTCACTAGAACATTCATCTTGCACAAACATGTGGGATGTTTGGCTACTATAAACTGAGTTTACAGCTCAGTACTGTTTTATAGGCAGTAATGGTGAAAGCAGCTACCACAAAACAAGTTTTCATTTTATGCATCAGGTTATGGCAAGTACATCCAAGAGTTTTTACCTCGAATCCTACAAAATAGCCCTTTAAAAGTGGCTAATACTCTCCAACAGCTCACTGCTTTTAACACTCTCCAGTGAATAAACAATGATCCATCAATAATCATTTGCTTTACTCAAGTTCTTATTGACCTTCAAAAGTTAAAACAACAAAAGCTCTGACAATTACGGTGGAGGATGATACAACAGCTGTTTATTTTGCGGACTTGAGCGGTGGATTAATCAAGGATCACGCTAACGTCGGATTAGCCCATTAGTGTGTTTTCCTGGCACCTCCTTCATAGTGCCGCTAACAAAGACCATTGTACAGCTACTTCATCAATATTTATTGGCATGGTGAGAGGATTGTGGGAAGTATTGGTTGCTGACATCATTAACCCTTTGTGTTAATCATAGAAAATCATAAAAAGTGTAAATCATAATGGGACAAAGGGGGTTAACACAAAGCTAATTATAAGAGCTACATGGAGAATTCAGAAATACAGCGTCATAATAGCTGGAAATTAAAGTGCCAGTTTGCCTAACCCAATTTAAATCTTTGTAGTTACTCCCTTTGTGTTTATTAAAAAGTAAAGTAGCGTAGTTTTGATGTCCTAAAGCAGAACTGATTGCTAATTGTTGACAAAGGGGTCAAAGGTGACTGCATCCTACCCTAGTAATTCGGTAAGTTATTATGTATTCATCTAAGCCAGGGGTGTCAAATAAATTTTCACCGAGGGCCATATCAGCAAAATGGCTGCTCTCGAAGGGCCAGATGTTAAATAAATCTAACTACTTTTTTAACTTGTTAATTCACTGTTTCTGTATTTATTACTTATTCAAGTTACAAATATTTTATATGCATTTGCCTAGATGTAAAAATATGGCTGTGTAACTGCGTATCTCCTGGTAAAATTACTTTTTAAGACCATCATACCTTTTAATTTACCCTGTCGAGGGCCACACAAAATGATGTGGAGGGCCACATTTGGCTCACGGGCCTTGAGTTTGAAACATGTGATCTAAGCAGAACTGTTGATTAGCTGTAAACCAGGGATCCTAAATCACTGGGCTGCTGACTATCCAGTTCTGGACCCCTTTTTTTCTTTGTTTTACTTTGAAAAAATAGTGTAAATTAACCTGTTAAAAAGAAAACATGAGCAAGAACATTTCTGAGCTGTTGTTACTGGCCCTGCCTCCTTCCACTGGTGCCTGAAAAAATCTAATCTTTTGGGACAGAAGTGAGGGTGGCAATCTGCGCTACTGGCCCCTCTGACCACCACCAACTCACACATCACATTTATAGTAGGCAATGCAGGTGAAGTGCCTTGCCTAAGGGCACAACAACAGTTTTTGCCATTGGCGTCCCACTGTGGCACCTGGTATTCTTAATGGTCCTCCATCCAAATACTAACCAGACACAAACCTGCTGAGTTTATCAGATTTGACGAGATCAGGCTTTGGCAAGGAGGTTTGGCCACATAAGGTTTGGCTGCGGGTAAAACGTCCAGACTTTCCTCTCCCGAACATCATTTTATTCACAATCATCTGTTAATAAAACTTGAATGTATGAATGCCAGACTTTTTAGCTTTTTTGTAGCTTTTTTAACCTTTTTTTTTTTTTTTTTTTTTTTTACCTTTTTTATACTTAGAGCATTTGTCTATTTCACTATTTTCAGATTTTTCTTAAAAACAGAATTAAGATTGTAGATGTCATTTTTTACATGTTTTGACAAACTAAAGGTAAAAAGTAAAATAGTTGTCTGCAGTTAGCAACAACACAGCAATAAGCTAGAAATAGCTCTTTCCTAAGTTAAATGTATGGAGAAAATACATGGTACATACTTAAAAACAAAACAAAAAAACTAAGCCATATTTTTTAGACATATTTTTAGTTTTTTCTACAATAACAGCGTGTCTTCTACTTCAGAGAATAAAGAAAAATAAATTAAATACATTAGCAATCCTGCATATTATGAAAAATAGCTAACATTATTGTAGTTTTGAGCTAAAGAAAAAAAAAGGTCAAAGAAACAAACTTCCGCCACATGTACAGTTATATAAAAAACACATGATTTTAAAATATATATATTTTTATAAAACATTTTGGAAAAACCTCATTCATTAAAGCCTCAACATACCTCACAGTGTACTACACCACACTAATTAACCATCATTTCTCCCACAGTTGTAAGAAAAATCACCTTCTTTCCATTTGGGCCTAAAGTCTCAGCACTTTCTTGTTCCCAAAGCAGAACATGATGACACAACAGTCATCTTTGGAGGGGGGAATTGTTTGCGGCTTGTTTCGTATTCTTCCGGGAACCATTTGAACACAACGCCATTTGCTCTTATTGAATTGGAGGTGGCACTCAATAGGCGTGGATGATGGCGAGGCACGCAGAATGGAGGTCTAATGCTCCTGCAGATCTCCTGGGAACCTGCCCCATGCCTGACATAACAACATATTAGGCCTTTTAAAGCTATTGATTAGTAAATACTGTTTACTTGCCCACACTTACAGCAGTGGGTTAAAGGCACTGGACCTGATTTTTACTATCTCCTAAACATGAAAAACAGTTTGCAGGGGTCCAAAGATTATTCCTCACTTAGGAGAGAGACAGTACCTGAAAGGCTAGGTCAAAAAGAATCATCCATGGCACTGTGCGTGTGTGAAAAACATTAAAAGTCCTTTATTGCATCATCATGGAGGAGTACAATGTTAACAGATTAAATACTTTAAATCCCACTGGAGTTTTGCCATGTTTTAGATCAATATTGTGATTTAAAATGTCCAAGTTATAACGTAATGATCCATGAGTGTGTGCAGGAAAAAAAAACATATATATATCTTCTTTAAAGTATTCAACACTGGCTTACTCCAAAATACTTATGTAATATACACAGAGTCTTCCTTTGAGTGCCACAACTATGCCTTAATCCACAAATCTGACAAAAACTCTGAAATCTGTTCAAAGACAACAGTATAAATAATCATGACGAGCTGAATCCACTATACCAACTGCAGGCATGCTGGAATCTCCCCTCTGGTCATTAAAAATACAAGCTTGCTGTGTTCTGCCACTGTTATATGAAATATTAAGATAAGAGGTTCTGTTTAAGAGCTTTTTTCATATGTACTGTTTGTGTTTATTACAGCTGGAAACCCTTAAGACTTCCTTAAATCTGCAAAGAGGATTTAAGTAAATACAGTAATCAAAAGATGAGGTATGGCTATGAGAAAGAGGCGCAGTCCAAGTGTACGTTAAAAAGGAAATTGTGCTTTTAAGGTTAACTATATTATACAACTTGTTTGACTCCATAAACTCCAAGCCAAACTTTGAGACATTCTGCATGGAGATAGACCAGTTTAATGCCACGCTATGGAACACTGAAGATAAAGTAATAACACCAACCTGCCATCCTACAGGACAAGTTATGAGACAGGTCTGTCCTAATTGGTTGATCTGGTGAGTAGTCATTTTGATTTTAGACCCAGATAAAGCTAAAATGATTAAGGTTTACGGCACAAATGTCATTATACTGCTTTGTCTGAGTCATAAAATCACTTCTCTAAGGCTGCAGTTAACATTTATTATGCTAATCGATTAATCTAGCAAGTGTTCCTTCAATTAATCTATTAGTTGTTTAGGACGTGAAAGGCTCCTGAATATACGAGTTTCAGGGGAAGCTGAAGTGAAGCCACATGAGGAGATCATGGTGGAACATATTTACAGATGAAAAAGAGCTTTAATCAAAAACACTACATTTACTGTGTCATTTGTTTATAATTCCTGATCTGAGTCATAAAGCCTCTTCTCTCAGCTCAGGGCATGTTTTGGAGCAATAATTATTTGATTTGAAATAGTTGACAGCTATTTCAATAATCCATTAGTTGTGATTAACTGATTCACTTCTCTACTCTCAACACATTGTATATTTTGTTGACTATATATAGGCCAAGTTCACAATTATTCATTAAATTGTAAATTGGCTGACAATTATTTCAGTAACTGATTAGTTGTGATCAAGGTTCAAGTCTGCCTGTGTAGGGCAGCAACAAAGTCTCTCTGTCAGAGACGTAAGAGGCAGTAAGTAAGGTTCAAACCCATATTATAAAGAAAAAACAAAGCATGTTTGAAACTCTCTAATCACCTGCAAACTTATGATAAGCTATCTCACCCACATCTCTACTTGCATTTCTATCTTTCGTGCGTTTTTATGACACCACCATATTCTTCCTGTACACTGGCTGCTCTTGCACATTTTGAATGAAGCTAACTTAGCACAGCTGTCCCTGTCATGCATGACTCCTCTGGTCACTTCCTCCTCCTCTGGCTCTCCGCGCACATCTGCTAGTGCCCCGCATGGACATATGCAAAACGTTTGTGATGTTATCTTTCCATCACTACATCCAGACAGGTTCTGCCTGTCATGTTGGAGCACCTGCTGGAGAAGACTGACCCTGTAATGGTGGGCCTCTTCTGTTGCTACTTTGATGAAATAATCAGTGTTGGGCATCTTACTTCAAAAATGTAATTAGTTATAGTTACAAGTTACTTCTCCCAAAAAGTAACTGAGTTAGTAACTCAGTTACTTTTTGGGAGAAGTAACTAGTTACTAGGCAAAGTAACTATGCCATTACTTATTATGTTAAAACAATAAAAACACAACAGATGTGAACCTTTAACATTTATTTCACTTTAACAGATTGCCACTATATTGTATTTGTTTACAAGTAAATTATAGAATGTATCAAAAATAAAAAATATATAAAAAATGTTATTTGAAGTGCAAATAAATCAACATGTCACGCAATATCAGACAACTGTACTTCAAATATTTTCTTCATTATAATATTGAAAAAAATCATTGCAATGTATTGCAAAACTAAGGCATTCAAATGTAAACCATGTAAAATAAGACAAAACCTTTAAGCTTTTCTGGCCACACACTGTAATTCTCTGCCCAGTGTCAAATATTAATCACTCTCATTTCAACATAAACTGAACTTTATCCAACTCTTGAACATTCATTAAAAGATTCACACAATCCCTCTAACACGTATCTATTCCTTTATTTATCTATCTATCCATCCAATCAGCTGTCGATGCACGTGTGGACAGGACATCATTTCCCATCATGCATTAAGTGTTTGTAGTCCATGCAGGCGGCCGCTGGCGGTGGAGAGCTGCTGCGCTCGCCTTGCTCAAAAACTTCCCATTACCGGCGCACAGGTTATGTCAGAGCAAGTCGGTGGCATCATGGACACAAAACTAACCGACATGCACCGCGCACGGATCGACGGCGATAGTATCTGCGCCCGCCTCATCTCAAACAAGCCTTTTATTTCACCCCGAGCCGCGTTGCAGCTCCTCGGCTGAGAGACTCTGATGAAGAGAAGAGTGAACTGAATTAAAAGTAACGCGCCACATTTTATAGTCAGTAACGGTAACGGCGTTAGGACGCTGGGAAAAGATTACTCCGTTAGTGAAAAAGTAACGCAGTTAGTAACGCCGTTATAATGTAACTCTGTTATTCCCAACACTGGAAATAATGAATATCTAATGAAAGTGGGATATTAAATGAAAAATACTTTATCTATCTCTTGATGAATAGTGATTTATTTGCGAAGGCTGGTGAGGTATGAAATACAAAAAAGTGTATTCTTTGTTACAACAGATATGGACAGGATAGGACAGGACAGGACAGGGCCCGCCCTGGTCACAGGCTACCTTTCAACATCCCAAGCAAGTCTCTCTAAGTCTCCCCCTTAGAGTATCTCCTGCCAGTCTCTGCTCTGAGTACTTTTGCTCTGAGTCTCTGCTCTGAGTACTTATGCTCTGAGTACTTATGCTCTGAGTACTTATACCAGAGTGACACACATCATACTGTTCTGGATCACAGATCAAATGCATTTACAAAAAGACATGATAAGAACATTTTCTTCACAACATGAATATAGATTTCCATCGCATTAAACTCTCTTGAATGTGGAAGTACACACATCATGCAATTTTGATTTTTTTTTTTATCATGTTATGGTTATCAAAAACATACCTATAATTTTATTGAATGTCATTCATGTATTTTTCATTAGTCCTTTTTATGAGATCCTCTCCCATTTACAAGATCCTCTCCCACTGAGCCTCAAATTTTCATAATTTGTGATGTCAGGGGTAGAAATCTGGAGATTTCCTGCTCTGTTCCACATGACTGAACACAGACTAAACTAACGTATAAGTGCTGTATAAGTGCAGACTTGTACCATCATAAAACTTGAAAAACAGAACTAGCCCATTTTTCTTGTTCCCAAAAACTGTTTTTATGACAAATCTGTGCTAGGGCAAAACAAGTTTTGCTCAAATCCATATTAAAATCAATAAAAAAATAAATTGGGCACACCAACTTCAATGTGCTTGTAATGTCTATAAACATAATTATTTATTTCAATCATAAGTATTAGTAGATGTAAGTTGTATCTATTGCCACTTCAGCCCTGAATAGACGGGAGCCTCGTTTCAAGCAGGTACAGTATTATGAGTGTTTCCACTGCATAAAGTGATCTGTACTACCCGTGTTTAGGGAACCAAAGCACACCGCTGGATGTACTACCTTCCAAAGGGGTCTGGAACACATGAGACCTGGTACAGGCTTGCAGGGGGCGCTGTGAGTCATGCACAGTCATTGGACGACCAGCAGCTCCAGCCAATGCTCCGTGTATGGGTCCAGGGCAGGGCTCTGCTACGTGAACAACTGACGTCACCTCAACATAACAATATTAACTTAATAAAATCTAAGTTAAACCTGAATTATACTCTCATAATGCTGATCTCAGCGAATCACAAAAAGCCAATTAGTATTCCAACTTTGTGGTGCTGTGAGAGGCTAACGCTAAAGCTAGCGTAGATCAGTTTTGCGAAGCATATTAGCTCAACATATACGTTGTCATTACTGTAAATATGGCGGTTTATCACAAGATCAAGTCAGCGTCTCGTGAGAAACTATTATTTTATCTCTATACCTGTTTTTTTTGCCATCTTAATGATGATCGGTTGTCACACATGCTGCTCTTGGTGCACTGCTGGCCCTCCAGTGACCAACCCCGCGAGCTCATTGTTGTGCCTGCTTTTGGACATGACTCAGGTCTAACAAGGCACACCTGCACAGGCCGCCACAAGGCTCAGGTGAGTCTTGTTTGACCTGAGTCATGCCCAAAAGCGTACTGGGCTGTTTGTAAAGAAAATGCTCCCAGCTGGTGGTGCCTGGCCGTAACTGTTCTGTGCCAAGGGGGCCCCATGTGAACCGTGCCAGTGGAAATGGGGCTGATGTGTGGCTGCCAATCGGTGCCTACACCATTCACTCACCCACAGCATTAAGGAAGGTGGATCATCCGTCCCTTTCATCAGAAAAGTTGCATAGTGCATCTTCAACGCGTTGAAAATGCTTTGGTGCCTGGAAGGTGGAAAAACACTGTATTTAAAAATGTGACCATTTACCATTCCTTTTTTTTTTTTGCAGTGTACAGTGGTGTTGATGGAGCATCTCTAAGTGAAGTGACATGAACATGGCGGCGTGAAGCACTGCTGAGGAGTCTGATTTCAGCTAACACACTTTGGGATCTACATCAGAGCAGATGTGCTAAGAGCAGCTCTACTTCCACAAAAGCGTGAATTCTGCAATGGAAGGAAAATGAGTTACAAGCTTTTGCTTAGGTATGGAATATAAAAGTTCTTTACATTCAAAGAACTTTTAAAAATACACTTAGAAGAGATAAGAAATTAACCAGCCTTAACTTTTTAGCGTGATAGCAAAGTCACTTCAGTCAAAGCCAGTTGTTCAAAAAGGTTCCTCATTGTGTCAGTTTGAGTGGTTCCCACATGATGAGATCAACAATAAGAGTGGACAAAGTTGCCATTCTCCATTCACAGTTCAGGGACAGGCTCGTCATCTCCTCTGAGAGTCTTCTGAATCGTCACCAACCATAAAAAACCTAGTCTGCGTAACAATAATGTATACAGCTAGTTAAAAGTCCATTTCTCTGTAGTAGAAGTAGCTATAGCTTTGCTTTTTTAAATCTCAAATGATCAAATATTGTGTAATTTACAAAATTAGTAAAATACATGTTTTAAACTTAAAATTTCATTATTGCACATGAAATTGCTTTTAACCTATGCAATAATAATTAAATGAATTACTCCTTTAATCTTTTAAACTCATTAACCATGTCATTTGTGATTAATATTTGTATCCAATTGAATTAGTAACTTTTAATCATTTTTTGTGTTTTTGTAAATCATGAAATTAACTCATTTATATTACCAAACAGGTAATAATACAGCAACCCCTTTAAACTTATCCACAGAATCAGTAAATCCTAGCTGGTTTAGCATTACATTAGATACTTTTGAATAAAGCATCTAAATTTGCATTTAGCATCAGAATAAACATCACATCTCACCAGGAAACAGTGCAAAATTAAATGAAAGTGCAGTGACATTTGTTGTCAACTTAATTCTTGTTTTAAAATACCATAAAACAAGTAGAAATATATTTCACATTGACCATAAGTCGTAGTTTACCACTCCTGATTAGCATTAGCATCGCGTTAGCGCCCTGTTAGCATCACAATTCGTCGGCTGCATTTGAAGGACATTTATGTAACTTCCGGTGCAACAAGGCCTGTCCCATTTCATGCACCCGACGAATGTGGTTGTCAAATGTGCCCTGCGTCTCTGTGGAGATCGGCCGTGAACGAAGTGTGCATCTGAGTAAACTTTGCACACTGCTATATCCCATCATGGGCCGTGCGTGACTTCTTCTACAGGAGAAATAGGGTATATTTTCTTAAATTTTTGTAATACTAGCTACAATTGCGAAAAAATCACCTAGAACATTATATTTGCCCATTGATAGTCAAAGGTAAAGATCCTAAAATCCTTACTTCATTCATTCTAAACAGAAATAAACGGCTGTGACAACGAAACTTTGACTCTTCTATGAAATAACAAAGAATTAAAAATAAAACTGTAATTATTTCAGTGTCCATTTCACACCTTTAGACCATGAGTCAACAGTCGTATAGTGCATTAGTCAGCAGCCATCACAGTTGCTAGGTGACGTAACATAAGCGGCGTAATGTAAGCGCAGACAGAGGTTGAAGTACGCTCTGTGGCGTAGGCCTGTCCTGTTTTGGCACAATCTTTGCAGCCGACAGGGACTACACGGAGGAGTACCCTTTGTCGGCCGGGTACTTCGAACGTTACGTCAAAGTGTGTAATTGGGACATGGTCATTGACTCACCAATATGATGGTTTAGCATAAACATGGGACACACTGTCACAGACACTCTGGTTCATGCATGGAATCGACTTAAAATTGCATAAACAAATTCCCAATTATAATTATAATTTTGTATCATATTTACATCAAAATAATTCAACGTGCACTCACCGACAATCTGTGAGTTTAGCAAAATAAAGGGTTTGTCAGCTAGACTCTCTCGTGTGTGTCCAAAGCATAAAAGAACGAAAACTAATGTGAACCTGACATCGCATCTCGAGGAGGTGGGACTTAATTACTTTTGACAAATAAGAAGGTCATCATCACCCAACGTGACTGACAAAACAGGAAGTCAATAGACTGAGTGAGAGGATCACACTTTCTCTTATCAAAATAAAAGTTTTCAAAATACAATGAGTGCATTAACATTAAGAGAAAACTAAAGCACATTTTCTCTTCTGAGTTACATAAACGATCACTCAAAGATGTGTGAATGAAACAAAACACAACTCCATGCATGTTTTTGAGGAGATAACAACATTCTAACATGGCTTATAGCTCACAAGGGTCAGCTTTGTGCAATATATACGTCTTGATATCTCCTTTAACATAAGGCCTATAACCTGAAACATAATTAAAAAAAAGACGCATTAATAACCATGCGTTTTCTGTGATTGTGCTATTTGTTTCATAAAATTAGACCCCATTAGAGCTGTGAAAGACGTGCTATAATTGCAGGACCGTTCGTTTAGAATTAATAGCAGCTGTGTTTACTAGGAGCGAAAACAATTAGCGGTGGCTACAGGGCTGCCACTTTCACAAGAGCGGGCGGAGGTTTGCTGCCAAGTTCAGCTCCAATGTGTGTAATGCGCCGGGATTGAAGCGGCTTGCCTATGAGGAGGATGTTATATGACAATTATGAGACAATAAACACCTCATAGTTTTAAACATGCAGTTAGTATCCTGTCACACGCCTTTTCAATGAGTCTGTGCTAATAACTTTCAGACAAAACCATAGCAACGGTGCCAATCAAACCTGTTGCTAATGCTAGCGGGAGCAACCTCGGAGAGAGATGGCGCAGATTTGTGTCTTATTAATGGTCATTTCTTGATTTATATGGACACATTACGAAATAAAAATACGAGGATCATGTAGAGCGGATTAATAGGAACATTTCAAGACCAAAATGACGATCCTGACAGCAGCAGTTACAGAGAGAGGGGAAACAATTTGTCAGTACAAAGTGAATTGGAGCCAGAGCGGATGGAGCTAAAAATGCGCCCATGATCACTTCCTGTTTAGAACATGGCCGCTAGCAGGTTAGCTATGTCCATTTATATATACAGTCCATGGGCAAAACAACTACACAATAGGGACAAACAAGATTTATTTTGGAAAACTACTGAATTAGGTCTTTGGTGTAGAGGAGTTTCTGTGGGTCAGTCATATTATAATTTATTCTGATAAATATGTATACATCTGCGCTAATATGGATACTGGTGGCATTGGAGGATCTCTATCGGGAAAATTCCTACAATAAATCAGGTCAACTATTTTTTCAGTTTGAAATAGATGAGAAATGAAGCAGTGGCTGTGTACAGTGTATTAGAGCATGGATTTTAAAATGTGTTTAACTTTATTCTAACTTTACTTCAATCAGTAGGCCTCGTCTTTACACTTTGGATATTGACATGCTAATGCCAGTTACCTTTAAAATCCAGGATGATTTCTCTTTATTTTTTATACAAATTGACATCAGTCTGGTTCCCACGTTCTCTGTTGTGTCTCAGGCCCCGTCAATCATGATCGTCCAATCAGATTCGTTTTTTGTTGTTTTTTTCTTTTTGTGAGGAATGTAAAATGAATGAGCTCATTGGTCACCTATGATTTACAAAAAAATAAAATGTATCTCACCTCAGATTAACAGAGTTTAGTGCTTCGCTCATAGATTCTGCAGAAATCCACAATGTTTTCTATTCCCTGTTTTTTTCTTTATTTTTTTCGATATGATTGGACCACCCCTGTCCCCGATTGGCTAATCCATCTGTTAACCAGGCTCATCTGAAAATTAGTAGATTCACCAGTGACCAGATGCACATCTTCACCTGTTTTGGCTGCAAAAAATGAATAAAAAAAACAAAAACAAAAAAACAAAACACACCTAGTCTTTTGAATTTAAGTTTGAAATACATGTATCGGGAGAATTCAGTTCAATTTAGAAAGTTTGATAGACATAAATCCCAAATGTAAACACTCATATTGAGAATGAATTGTTTGGAACTCATGAAAACTCCCATTGCCATTTATAAACAAAGCCATTTAGATCCAGTGTTCAATCACTGGATATCTTTGGACTGTAGGTGGAACATTAAAAAAAAAAAACAAAAACATCTATTCTGACTTTATAGCAAAGTTGAGGGTTCAATTGCTCCTTCGAGTTTCTCTTTTTTATGTGGAGTTTGCATGTCCGACCCACTTGAATGTATTAACCCACAGCACTCCAGTATTCTACATGTAACATTCTATAACTAACTCATCCTTCAGCTTGGTACTCCTGATCAACATCCAGGGTTTCTGAACATTGAAAGATGGGTCAAATGCAGAGAACCCATATCTTCTTGCTTAACACTTCATTACAATCTGAAAGGAATTGAAGCCTTTAAAAAACCTAGGTTTAGAACAACAACAATGGAAAAAAATGTGTTTCAGTCAAAGGTGTCCCAATAAAAACAATACAAATAAAATAAACTTCCAAATCTATTCCAGTGTTTAAAAGAAAATGTCAAATACAATATGTGACAAAAATATGAGATAGAAGAGTACCTGTCCTTTTGTGTTAATGACTGATGGAGTGTCACTTAAATAAGTCGCTTGTAAGTTGGAACCGTTAATGTTTTTGTGTGAAAAGGGGCATCTTAAATTAATGAAACAAAAAATTTAAACAAAAAAGGTCAGGTATGGTCATCATGTCATCACAATCCTCCCTAACTTCACCCAGCCCTCTTAACCACAGAGAATACTGCAGACGTACTCACTGTGTCCCTGCACCTTCACTTATCGGTCCTTCAGTTTTTGGAAGGGAAAAGAGGGAAACAAGCTCATAATTGGATTTTCTCTCGAGTCAAATGCACAGCCCTGAGTTTAGACTTTGTGCTTCTATTCAAAAGAATTTTAAACACTAGCCTCTGTATAAGCCTGCGACAATAGCTTTTAATTACTGAAGACGCATCAAGCCATTTCAGAAACAGGCATTAATAAAATGGCAAAAACAAATGTGTGTATTTGTCCACTGTTTATTATTATGGAGCATTTTTGTCCATTCTTCCACTAACAAAGCATACCTGAAGATATGTTTTGTTACTCTTACTTATTTTCTATTGTTCAAAATCTCATCAAAACACCAACCGAACCAGGCCTAAACCACAACTTAAAGCTTTCTTGGAGCTTTCCACCATGTTATAGCATTGTCCCTTCATCAAAAGTATGTCTGTTTGATTAATCTTATGATTTCTCCCAGGCAATATTTGAACTCTACATAAATATACAAAAGTATGATATAAAACACAACTTCACAAACCTGATGCGATGTGCAGTTGTTTCATTAGTGTGATTCATGATGATTGAAAACAATACAAGGTAACATGGTGATCTAAATATGTTATGTGTTTACAATGAATACCCCACAGAAGTGTGAGACTTTACAGAGACATCACATATTGTTGTCTATGGAAACACTGTGCAAGTCTTATCTCCTGGCATGTCTGAACAAAAACAATCCCACACAATGTACGTTGAAGCATAGATGTCGTAACAGAAGGTGACAGCCTAATGTATAAAAGACTCTTCCACATTAGCTTTAGTGACACAGACTATATTCACTTTACATGTAAAGCCTGGGATTGTGTCAGGCTCCTGTGTGGAAGGTACATTTGTGTGAAGGGAAAAGCATGAAAAGATAAATAATTGAAATGTAGCTGTAGTTTGGCAAAGAAAATACGACCTGTGCGCAGCGGGACCTTGGTAAAGCGTTTACCCACAAACCTGAGGGTTGGCAGTTGGATTCCATCTCTGGCCATTGCAGAGATTCAACGTTTCCTCGGGTAACACACTTCAATCACATTGCCATTTGTAGGAAAAAGCCATTTACACAAATTCACTGTTTGGGCTGCATTTGAACAGAGCTAAGCATTATTGAGTTCTCACTGAGTTTTTCTCATGCAAAATTCCTCCATTTTAGACCAAGAGGTTAAAATGCAACATAATTTAAGGTGGTTATAATGATTTATATATTTTTTTTTCATGCAATAAAATGTAATTAGTTTTGCCTTGGTACAAATATATTATAAAATTAGCTCTTAGTGTCAAATTGAAGCCACTGTGCGCTCTCTGCATTTAATCATGGAATGTTGTGTCCCCTGTGAACTAGAAAATACACTGTTAATGCAATTATTAGCATAACTGTGATAGCAAGTTGTGAAGCGTACTTATAAACTCATTGCAGTGAATAAATACAATGCTAGGAGTGCGGTAGTAAGTTTGGACTGCTGTAAACAGTTTAAAATTAATTAGTTCAGTTTTCCATGCTTTAAGACAATAAAAAAAATCAGATCCAGTGCCTTTAAAACTCCGCAGAAGTCGTGTGATATTGCCAATGCTGTCTCGTGCCTCCTTATCTCTGCTCTCTGAATGCTATCACTCTCCTAATAACCACTTTACACTCTGCTGAAAAAAGACCCTCTGCGTTGGCCCCTCACTGTAAATTCTTATATTTTTCTCCCAATTGAGCCCACCGCTCCTTCACACCACAGCAGGCTGAAGAGCTGCAGGCATAGATAGAGATAGAGTGTGGTATAGATGTGAACACAGTGTTTTGAGATAAGGCGTGATGGTGGCTCCCGGGCCCCGTCTCTGTTCACTGAGGGCCGATCCACTTCCACTCAAACAGCCTCTTCTGTCAAACCATCAATTTTCCCCGGGCTTAGCTGGTGTCGGGATGTGGTGTGAGATGTGCTGTACTCAAGAGCGCTGTCCAGGGATATAGAGCAACGTCTGTGCAAGTTATGTCATAAATTCTGTGTGTGATTGCTATTATTTTATGCATTCAGTTGTTAAAGGTTCATTATGTAACTTTTGTTTTCTGCTTGTTTCCATGGAGATGTGATCACTTGCCTGGAATGTTCCTCAGTATGACATTGTCTCAGTCTTGTATTTATTCAACTGCAGGTGCTCTTGATGTTAAAAAATCCCCTGAAAAACATGCTTCCTTATTCTGAGTGGGCCACCTCTCCACAGAGCTGACCTGGTGGCATCATCCACTTGTTTCAATGGGGAAAACTAAGTTTAATGTCATCCTGTGAAACATGTCAGACAGTAAAGTAATCAATGGAAACGATTGAGCTCATTGGTCATCTATCATTTAGAACAAAATCAAAATTCTTGTAAGCAGCCATATTTGTTTTGATGGACCATGTGTGTCCCTGTGTTACGACCCAGCTCAGCTAGGGAAAGGGGAAGTAACAACACAAGGTGGAAAATGGTAAAGGAATGTTAAGGTAAAAACTAACAGAAAGAGGCTCTTAAGAGTGATTTTCATGCATAACTTAAATACAGCTACCAAAACAAAGTACGGAATTTATAATAACATAAAACAAACAATCTCTAGGTCTAGAAATGTTTCAGTCAGTCCGAAATGCAAGTATCACAAAGACACAGTGCAAAAGTGGCATGCTGTTCTTGACAGAACCCAGCAGCCAGGAGTGGGAGGGGGTGGGTCCTTTTAAGGCGTGGCTGCCCCAGGTGCAGGCCCAGGATTGGCCAGGCTCTTGATTACTGCTCCAATTAGACACAGGGCCCTCCAGACAATCAGCAGCCAGCTGGAGGAGCACCACCTGGAGAGGTCCATGGGGAGATAGAGACATCACATTGGCCTGTAGGAGGAGCTGGAGGCCTGGGGCCGTAACACCCTGATTGGCTAATCCACCTGTCAGTCATGCCTACCTAAACCCAGGAAGATCCAGCTGTGATCAGACTAGGGATGGGACGATATTAAAATTTAGACTCAGAATTATTGTGACCAAAATAATCTCACTTTATGATATTACCACGATAGTTATAAACCTGTTAACGTTCCAATGGCCCCCCTTCTTCACAACTCTACAGCAATGTACATACACTTCTGTGTCACCCACACAAACAATCTACACTTCAAATGAAAGCTACGGTGCTCGTCTTTCTCAATATGTAAACCATTTTCACCTAAAATCACCACAGTGCTGACAGTAAACCCTTTTTTAAAGAAAAGCCAAAAATTTACCTTTGAGGGCTCTGGTTCTGTCAAACATCAACATATTCCCACAAAGCTGGCCTCACTCGGTCCGTATAGGTCCAGAGAATATAATCCAGTGAAGAAATTATGTCCACATAAAATAAATTAGATCCTTCATGTCCAATCTGCTGCAGGAAAGTATTCCAAACAAATCTGCTCTGTCACTTTTTTGCATTTCTTTTGTCGACTTCAGGCATAATAAACTTCTGACATCGGCATCTTTGTTCCTCAGCGCTAAACACATGTGTAATACCCACCCTTTAATACTGTCATGTCATTGTTATTCAGCATCCAAATCTGCTTCTCTCTCTCCTCAGATGCCCTTCCCCTCCCCCACTACCACCACCACTACTACTACTTCTACTACTGCATCTCCCTGTGGCCTGCCTTGGAAGCGGCTCTGTCTACTCCCATCAAAACACATCCATTGTCTTCTTGACATCTTTAGCAGCAAAACCCGACTGCAGGGTTAGAGTTAGTCGACGATGGAATGTTAAAACGCAAGTGGGCGGAAAAGAAAATATGGAAAACTAGGATACTCGGAAGGGTAGAAGTGACCATATGTGACCTTTACGAAGACATCTCAATGAAGGAGGCCGAGGGGAGGGACAGTGAGTAATAATCTGCAAAGGAAGTAGAAATCTTGCACCCTAAGGCAGTATTCACATGTGTGGAGTGAAATATATATATGGGTACTCACCTTGTAAAGCTCCATTGATTTGGTTTTTATTATTTATTTTCTTGTTTATGTATTTGCGAGTGCGGCAGCTGGGAGGTCATGGAAGATGAGACGTTGCTTCGAGCTTGTCTAAAAATCCACACCTCCCCGTGCATTAGGAGTGTAAGCAGGGAGAATGGATTGAATGCGCGCTGCACTGCAAAATGATGTAGGTAGAGAGGCCTGCCACCGGATATAATAAACACATGTAAGAGCTGGAATTCTGATAGTTTTAGCGTTATTTTTTCTCTCATTTCAACAATATGACATTTGCCCTTAAAATGCATGATAAAACTCTAAACCTTTCATCTATAAGTGCTGATAAACAGTAAGAAAAACTGGCACAAAGTTAAATAAAAATAAACAAAAAAAAAGTTTCAGAAAGTGGTGCCATTATTCAACCACAAAGGTCTGATCGATTGTCAGTTGAAAGGACTTTAAAGACGACATATTGTGCTTGTGTCTGCTTTATAGTTATCTCTGACACCTGTGGATTATTGTGTTATAATTTGGACATTTAAAATCACAATATTCATCTAAACCAACTTAATACAAGAAAAAACGAGTCTGCTGACTTCCACGATGCAAAACTGTGGCGCCCAATGGGAGCTGATGTTGCCATAAACGTCATCACAGTAAACGCTTAGTACCAAAATAACTATGCGAGAGTGCTGGATCCTACATGTATCACCGATTAAGAAAGTAATCAGAGAATGAAGTAAGTACGTCACAGTGGGTGTGTACAAGTGGTGGTGAAAACGGGGGTGGATCGGAGCAATGACGTCTCGAAGATATCAGAATAAAGATTACTTAAAAAGGCACGAATCACTCTAAACACAACTTCAAGAGGGTAAATGAAAAGGGGAAACAACTACAACATGGTTAAAAGCTTGAAAGTCATTTTAAACTATGAAATTCATATGGTAAGTTTGTGGACTTATCCCTGACAAATATTGATAAGATTAAAGTTTTTGTATTGGGTATTTCCTTCAAAAGCAATAAATCTCACATAGATTTATACAAGCCCTTCCTCATCATCTGAGATTATGAGAGATTATGGCATCAAACTCTAAAACGTGACCTTGCATACTCTAGGAATGCATGGCTTTGAAAGTATTTTTTAACAATAAATAACAATTGAATGCAAAATACATGCACCAATACCACAATACCATGCATCATATCAGCAAAATTCCACATCGCACCCTTAAGTCACCTTTAAACATAATAAATCTAAAATCAACATAAAAACATACACGCATAGATCCTTGTAACACATGCACACTCGTACTCCGCACTGAGACATTTGTATTGTCCCCTGCATGTGCTCAATGTAGTGTAAAGTCTATCACAATGGCCTCTCGATGATGTGTGAGCTGCCGACCGGGGCCCAGCTGTGGAGGGCTTTAACTGCTTGTCATCACTTTAATTAGACTTGTCACTGCAATTTTAAACGTGCATGTGCGGCCATAGATACATTCTACCTAACCGTCCCCTCCAACACATCTGGAACCTGCGATTACCTAACAATTAGAATATACGCAGACGATGCTGTCATCAATACTGAATAGCTAAACGGAATTAATGCGTATACTGGCCTGTTGAGATATGGTGTTAATTTGCATACCCGATTGCGCTGCTAGCATGAATGTGAATGTGTGTGTGTGTGTGTGTGTGTGTGCGCGTGTGTGCAAGTGGACATGCTAAGAGGGTGTTTAGAGGCTCCATTGTAATGAGGTGTGGTGGTCAGCCAATGCACTGTAGCCAATGTTTTATGGCTAGCAGTGTGGTTAGTGCCACGCTGGGCTCTGGTTGTTGTACGATCAATGCTAACTGCGGCTAACCTCGTGAAATATAAAGTCTCGGGTACACTATGTAAATCTGTGTGATTGAACATAACAGACGTATTGATTCAGTGTTGCTAAGATGCATAGATCACATGAGAAATGGGAATTAATGGTTTCCAAGCTCCCTTTTTACTTTATGGCGTTGTTGGTGAGCGTGTTTGGTTCGACTCCATGCATGTTTGAATAGCCCTGGGATCGCTCATGGGCCCTGTTCGAGCCCTTCTTACGGTTAGCAGGACGAGCCTGTACAAAGCTCAGCCCACAAGCTTATGTCACCCATGCACGGCCATTTTCACATATACACAAATGCAGGATACAGAACAATTCACTACAAGTTCACAAACACAGGGAATATGTAGTAGTTCATCAGCGGGATGCGTGCTAATGGAGCTACCTGCTTGTCTCCATGGAGATACTGTGAAACATTTACCTCAAAGCCATTACATTTCCATAGAGACAAACCAAGCTGGTGGTGTTACATTGTGCACCTTAAGATTATTGCTATTCCACCAGAAGAGACAAGGAGCTGCAGCTGAATTAGTAAAGTACGACAGATACACAGTTTATTGAATGGGGAAACTTTGATCCTGGCAGGTGGAGACAGCAGTGATTTGATGAAGGGAGAGTATGATAGAATCTTTGGATATAATATCTACATGGCCAATAGACTGATTGGTCGACAGAATCCGCCTGATTGGCTAACAGTGATGAACCATGTGACATGTGACACCACAGACTATTTAAAGAAGTGAACTAAGTTCAGCCCATTGAGGCTAGTAGTTATAGGGGGGAATTTGGAGTCAAGTTATATTTGGAATTCCGACTGAGAGTATTATAGAGCCAGTCAGAAGTAGGGGATGGGATGGTATACAATAATATCATCAATCGAGATTAAAAAAAAGGTCATTATACTGCCTTGGTTTAATGATTATCATGATAACATTGTTAATCGTGACTATTTTGGTCACAATAACTGTGAGTCTAAATTTTAGTATCATCCCATCCCTAATCAGTAGTTAGGGTTAAGGTAACGCACCACTCGCACTGCTGGTTTAGTAGGGGATGAACACTTAGCAAGGCTGTCAATCAAACGTGTTGCTAACGCTAGAGGGACCAACCTCGGTGAAAGAGGGTAGCTCATTGGTCTGTTATTAATGTTTGTATCTTGATTTCAGGACAAAATAGTGGGGGTTCAAGCCTGCCAGCTTACAGAGAGAGGTGCGATATTTTTTTCAATAAAAATAGAGCCAGCATGCCCATGTTCACTTCTTAGTTAGAATGTAGCAGCTAGCAGGTTAGCTATATATATATATATATATATATATATATATATATATATATATATATATATATATATATATATATATATATATTATATATATATACATATACATATATTACTGTGTTGTCTGACACAACGTAAGAAAACCCTGTTCTGCCTTCACGCCCCATTACCCACTCTGCTCCCAACATTTGGAAACTAAACATACAGTTCCACCTCTTCATGACTTCCCGGAGCCCGGACGATGTTTATTCCAGTTTCGCAAATGCAGGCTAATAGTTTAAACCATCCTCCTCCAGCTTTATAATCAAACTAGGAAACGTTCCAATTTCCTTAGCCCGCGTCTGCCTCATTTGACTGGGGACATTTTCGTGTTCGCATCGTCCGGGCTTTGCAGGTGAGATTAGCTGTCATGCTACAAGGAGCAGGTAAATAACTGCGGGACACGGTGTCACATAGCGGGCCGGAGGAGGAGAAGAAAAGGGAGATTTCTTTAATTCTTCCAGCCGGGGGTCGATGGTCCATCCACCCGTGTAATGAGCTCTCTCAGCCAAACGAGCAGCCCTCCAAGTGGAAGTGCACGCAGAGACAAACAAGAGCATCCTTGGATTAAGGATGGCTGATATTGACAGAAATGTATATCTTGATATTTTGGGGGATTCTGTCAATAACAATTTTCATGTCATATTTTTGGAATGGATCTTAAGACTGTTTAAATCTGTTTAAGAGATACATGATAAAAGGTAACATGGTGGTCTAATTATATGTGTGAACAATTAATACCCCATAGAAGTGCAATACCCCGTCTTTAATGTATTGAGGTTCAAGGATCGCACACACAATCTATTAGACTGTTGTCTCCAAGTGTAATGCTATACTGTGAACCCTTCTAGGGAAACCAATAACATCGCCATAAAGACAAGCAGGTGGGAGACCCTGCAAGAAAAGTTACACAGTGCACCTTTAAACGAGACATATTATGGCAAAAGATAACTGAATTCTGTGAATCAGACAAAAATAAAGAGTAGACGACGGATTACTAAGACCTTTTATACTATTTGGGGGGGGGGTGAATAAAATTTTGTTCACTGTAAACAAAACAGAAAAGAAAATTATAAAAAACAACTTAATAATAGAAACAGATCCCATGACTTCCTGTTCAAAACTGCAGAACTGGTAAGCCTCAGTTCTTGATAGTGTGAACTTTCAACATAGCAAGCACGAACATAATGATCCACGGATGCCATAGATTATAACTATATAGCAGACACAAGCACAATATGTCTTCTTTAATGTAAACTTTAAACTCTATTCTAATCTTGCATGCCTTCAAAACAATGATGCTATCTTGTGAACAGCACATCGCCTTGGATCATCTGAGGGCACTGTTCTCTCTATCTGGATGTATAATGCAGAGCTAAGCAGGTGTTTCACTCCATCAAATGCGCAGCGATCATCCTTACATTTGTTGTCCTTATGAATATATATGTTATGTTTAACTTGTCAAACGTGAGTCCACATCTGCTCAACAGCCCTGGAGGTAGCATCATTAGCAACTCACATGCTCACAACTCGACACATGCTAACGCTAATCAGGTAGAGGGCTGCAGATTGGCCTGATGTGTCTTTCTTCCCACAAAAGATATGGACAGCTAGCCTAGTGATGCAATACAACTCAGCATGTTTCAGAAATAGAATAAGAAGGGTTAGGAGTCTAACTTATTTGATTTGTAGGTAATCTTTCGAATGCTGGACTCTGTTTACAGGGCACATTACACCTACACAAGCATTTGAGAGGAGATTAAAATATCTTAACTGCAAAGCTAATTCATGAAATGCGTTTGTAGAGGTCAAAACTGCAGGTGTAGCAAGTTTTAAAACAGAACCAGACTGGATATTTTGCTACTTGCAGAGGGAAGCTATAGTGAGGACTGTTCTGTGCAGAGTTAGCATGTTTCTTTCCATGCAGTTTCCTCCATCAACCCAAAACATGACCATTTTGTAAAATCCTCCAGCTAAAGCAGCCTTGATCAAAGATCTAGAGATGGGCCTAGTTTCTTCAGCAGCACTGAAGGTCAAATGTGGAGGAGGAATTTCATAACAGGAACAAGAATTCCATACCTTTAAAATTCTTAATTCTATTGGGAGTCTATTTTAACTGGACACCATAGCCCTCTGCTGGCTTTTTATATTAAATAGTTACTTATTGTTTAAACATGTGGTCTCACACATGCAACTTTTAAAGCCTGTGACCGAAACTACACAGCAGTCTAGTCCTTTAGTCATTTAGTCGATCAATCTGTTGATGGTGTCTTGTCTTAGACAACCAAAACTTGCATTAGTCAATGTTTTGATTTAAATGGTAAGGATTTACTTGGGACAACACAGGAAAGGATACCTCCAGGAGGAATCCAAGACATCAGCTGGCTCCTCTCAACGTGGAGGAGCAGCGGCTCTCCTCCGTGCTCTTCCCGTATGACTGTGGTCCTCTCTAAGGGCCACCCTGTGGAGGAAACTCATTTTGACTGCTTGTATCCGTGATCTTGTCCTTTTAGTCATTACCCAAAGCTCATGACCATAAATGAGGGAAGAAATGTAAATGTTCAACTCAGCTCCTTTTTAATCACTATAGTCTGATACACCCACCGCATCACTGCAGACAAAGCACCGATCCGCCTGTCAATCTCACGCTCCATCCTTCACTCAGTCGTAAACAAGACCCCGAGATACTTGAACTTCTTTACTTGAGGCAGAGACTCTCTGCCCACCCAGAGAGGGCAAGCCACCTTTTTCTGGTCGAGAACCATGGCCTTGGATTTGGAGGAGCTGGTTCTCATCCCAGCCACTTCACACTCGGCTGCAAACTGCCCCAGTGCCTGCTGCAGGTCCTGGTTTGACAAAGCCATCAGACGAACAACACTGTCTGTAAACAGTAGAGATGAGACACTGTGGTCCCCAAACCAGACCCCCTCCAGCCCCTGACTGCACCTAGAAATTCTGTCCATAAATATAATGAACAGAACCAGTGCCAAAGGGCAGCCCTGAAAGAGCCCAACATGCTCGGGGAACAGGTCTGACTTACTGCCGGCAATGCGAACACAGCTCCTTCTTCGGTCATACAGGGACTGGACAGCATTCGGCAAAGTGCCCTGGACCCCATACTCCCAGAGCACCCCCCAAAGGACACCACGAGTCAAAATGTCAAATATGAAATACTCAAATATCCCAGAATCACTCAGAACAAATGTTGACATCTCAGAAGTCTCATAGTCAGATCAGGCAAGTTATTACCTTTGATTGACAGGTCAGTGCTGCATATATACACAGTGAAGAGAAGAATTTGCCAAGAATGTTTTACAATATACGGCAATAAACTTATCATTCTTGCATTCATTCAATTACAGGTTACTTACATTGCATAAAGCATTTAAATTTCATTACGACTGTCTCAAGGCTAACCAACATTAAAATCTGAACCCTAACCGTGTGTCTTCAACTTTACTTTCCACTTTAGAAAGTAACAATTACCTTATATAGAGCTCTTCCATAGGGTCTATATGGAATAGCACCAAACCAATATTAGTTTAGCGTGTACATCTCCTCTGCTTTCCTCTGAAACTACGCAGCCGCCCAGAGACAGGTATGGATTTGTTCTTTGACACCTTTTTGAATTCAATAAAAAAAAAAAATCAAGAACATGTCAAGAGTCAGAGTCTAACAATCTAACTATACGGCACGTTTACAGAATTTCAAGGTACCGCCTCTGCTCCCTCCATTCTTCACTGTTCCTCTGAGTAATGACACAAGGCGGGTTATGCTTTATCAGTATTTGTATCTTTTCCTCTGCTTTTTATATACTTTTTTCTGCAGGATACCGATAACTTTTATTGCATTTTTACTTGCTGTGTTGTTTATCATGCATATAACAAGCGTACAGGTTGTTCAAATTTTTACTTTGATTGGTGGGATAGTATCTGTGGTAAATATTTATCATACTTAAACATCAGTCAAGTGGAAGTTTGAAGAAATGTTTGGGGAAAAAGTGAACTCGGTGCTTACAGGAAGTAGCACTGATTTCTAAAAAGGAATCCATCTATCTATGTCATCAATGCATAAAGTTACAAAATGATTTAGGAAGAACATAACATGTGTGAAAAATGTGTTGTACAGAAGTTAATGTTGTGAAAAGTTATAGCTAAAAGATGTAAAAGGAGTTACATTAAACTAGCACCCCCACCCTTCACCTGGCTCCTCCCCTCACCTGCCGTCTCTGGTCTTCTGTCCAGACAATCTATTTACAGATGGTAGCTTTAATATGTGAAAAATATGTTTTTAAGAAGTGTTTTAAAATTGTTCTGATTAAATATGAGTTAAGAAATAGTGAATTAAAAGTGTGAGATACTTGGGTACTATCTTAAGGTTATTTGTATACTGTACTGCACAATGTATCCGACAGAGCAGGGGTGTCAAACTCATTTTCACAAAGGGCCACATCAACAAAATGGTTGCTCTCAAAGGGCCAGATGTAACTGTAAGATGTATAAATCTAACTAAATGTAACCAAATCTAATGTAAAATAAATGCAACTACTTTTTCACCTCGTTAATTAACCGTTTCTATATTTATTACTTATTCAAGTTATAAATGTTGCGTATGGATTTGCATAGATATGAAAAAATGGCTGTGTAACTGTGTATCTCCAGATAAACTGATATATATTAAGACAGTCACACCTTTTAATTTACCTTGTTGCGGGCCACATAAAATGACGTAGCGGGCCGCATTTGGCCCATGGGCCTTGAGTTTGACACATGCTATAGAGGGAGCAATTTACACTGAAGTTAATGGTAAAATATTTAAGTATATTTTAAATCATAGTAAAAAATAAAAAATAAAGGTGCACAGTGGAGCTTTAACCCATATTAGTTGCAGATTGGTGGCTCGAGATCTTGTGCTATCCCTACCTTGAACATTACATTGTTTAATAAAATACTTTCTTGTACAACCTTCATCATAACGCTCTTTTATCTTCACTATGGTTCCATATACATTAGCATGACATAGCACATCCGCTAGACCTAATATGTGGTTTGAAAAACGGCAGCGCTAAAAACCTTTCAAGCTAAAAGGACTTGGATTTACTGTTGAGAGCTCTCAGCAGTAGTGCTAACTAGCTAACAGCAGCGCTAGTGGCTGCACAACCTGTCAGTGAAAATGATCCGCTCGATTTGATGGCCTCTTATTCTCACTGCTTTGGCTTGTGGCTGCTCAGTTCAGAATATGTTTCTGCAGTGAGTGACAGTAATTAGGACAACACATTATACTCTATTAAAATGCCACTGAAGAGATAGACAGAAAGGAATAGAACAAGGAAAGGAGAGACAGGAGGAGAAAGAGAAAGAAAGGAGATAGTTTAAAGGGGCTATACTCATTACTGCAGTGATGCGGTCGCTGTATCGGACCGTTGTGGTGAAGAAGGAGCTTAGCCGGAAGGCAAAGCTCTCGATTTACCAGTCAATCTACATTCCTACTCTCACCTATGGTCATGAGCTCTGGGTAATGACAAGGACAAGATCACGGATACAAGCGGCTGAAATGGGTTTCTTCCACAGGATGGCCGGGCGCACCCGTAGATCTAGGGTGAGGAGGATGGTCACAGAGGAGGAGCTCGGGGTAGAGCCGCTGATCCTTCACGTCGAGAGGAGCCAGCTGGGGTGGCTCAGGCATCTCTTCAGGATGCCTCCTGGACACCTCCCTGGGGAGGTGTTCTGGGCATGTCCCACCAGGAGGAGGCCCCGGGGAAGACCCAAGACACGCAGGAGAGACTATGTCTCTCGGCTGGCCTGGGAACGCCTTGGGTTCCCATCAGAGGAGCTGGAGGATGTGTCTGGGTGAGGAAAGTCTGGGAGTTCCTGCTTAGACTGCTTCCCCTGTGACCCAGCCCGGGATAAGTGGAAGAAAATGGATGGATGTTTTGTTGAGAGTCCAAAATCACCATATTTGATCAAGCTCAAAGAATCTTATATAAATTCACTATTTCACAGATTAGCCCCACAACCATGCTATATTAAATATTAAAATCCTTTCAAATGACAACAATCCCATCTTTATTTATGATCACCAAGAAAGAACTTTGAGCCAGTTTTTGTTTCATATCGATAGAGCCAGTAGTTACAGAGATATTATCCATAAACCAGGTCAACAAATCTGCGATCTGACACTTAAATAGCGAAATTACTTGTAAGGAATAGTGTGATTGGGCTAAGAGGTATCCACACTTCAAACTCCACTCCTGCAGCCATTTGTAATCAGAAACACCTGGCGATCATGTGTGATGTCACATAGTACTTGAAATTGCAGGAGCCACTGGAAGCTGCAAAATCGATTTAGTTGATTTAGTACTTAGTTCCACTTTAAACTAATGATCTAGAGTCTAGGCATCATTGCGAGGACATAATAGTTTGTTTTGAATTGGTTATTGCTATGACGACATTCCTAGTTTCTCATAACTGCGAAACACATGCATTGCTCCTATACTTTGCCTTACACCTCTGTAGAATGTATATTAGTATAATCAACATACATACACACTGTGAAAAGAAATACTAATATGCATGCTAAGTGATGTATTTCCTGCTGGGGATATGAGTATAGCTGGTGTTTGAACGCCTTGCGCCAGTGAATTGTGGAGGTAAGCACTTTGTGGGAGCCGGCGGAGGGGATGCACACCGACTCCGATCACTAATGAGGAATTTACTAAACCCACAGAGTCTACTGTATATAACGGCCCCGGCCCCAGCCCCAGCGGAAAGACCTGACACTGCAAGTACAAGAGAGGGAAGAGAGATAGAGAGAGTGTGAGAGAAAAATTAGACGGGGGAAGGGAGAAAGAAAGAAAGAAAAGGGAAGAGAAATTAGTGTTGTTACAATACTAGAAACTCGATACTGATTCAGATGCCACAATGATTAAAAACGTTCTTTCTTTAGACCAGGGGTGTCCAAACTTTTCTCAATAAGGGCCACATATAAAAACATAGACAAAGCTGAGGGGCGACTGAGGGGCATAGATTGGTCGCCAATACAGTGAATACTTCAAATCTATGTTATTATTAGAAGTTAGACTGAACCATTAAACCTTTATTCCCCCGGGCCACAGTTTGAGCGTGCCTGCTTTAGACAATACAATGATTTTCAACATTAAACTGTAGTACTTTCTTTCATATTCCCATGTGGCCTTTTATCTGTGTACTCCCTCAGTGTCCAGGTAAGTTCCATAGTGGTCCACGGGTGTACACTAGTCGATGTGTCTTATACTTGTTCTGATACAGCTCAAGATCATACTAAATATATTCAGAAAAGGTTCATTTCTGTCATGTGAGTGTGACTTTTTTAGTATCGATACCTACTCAAATGAGCATCTAGTTTTGATACTAGTTTTAGTATCGATTAGTATCAGATTTTTGGTACTTCTGACAAGCCTAAGACAGATAAGGTGATATCGAGAGAGAAGGAATGAGGGAGTAAGTTAGACTGCAGAGCGACAGAAAGAAGGAAGGAAGGAAGGAAAGAGAAAGGTGGGTAGAGAGATATGGACAAGAGAAGAGAGAATAAGAAACAAAAAGAGTGGAGAGGAAGGGGAAAAGACAGTAAGGTAGGGGAGAGGGACGGGGGAAAGAAAGAGAAGGGGAGAGAGGGAAAAAAGGAGGATGGGGAATGAGGAAAAGATAGATAAGGTGAAAAGAGAGACAAAGGGGGGGGCAGAATGAGTGAGCGAGACAGAGTGGAAGAGAGAAAGAGGCAAAAGAGATCAGATCAGAAGAGAAAAAGAGTAGAGAAGGAGAGAAAAGATAGAAAGATGCAGGGGAGAGAGAATCAAAAAGAGAGAGGGAATGGGGAAGAAAGAAGAGTGATAGAGAGAAGAGAGAAGGAAGGAGAAAGAGAGGGAGAGAGGAAGAGAGAGCGGATCATAGAGAGAGAGAGATCAGAGAGAGAGAAAGTGAGGGAAGAGTAAGAGAAAAGAAAAAGAAAGCGGCAGGGGAGGGAGAGACAACAAGAGGGAGGGGATAGGGAGAAAGAGGAGGGGGTAGAGAAGGAAGGAGAAAAATGAGGAAAGGGGAAAGATTTTGAGGGGCAGAGAATGGAAGGTGATAAGAGAGAGAGAGAAAAAAAGACAACTCAGAGATTTCAAGAACACAATTTGGCATTGGCATAAGAAACCCTAAATTTCTATCTAAACCATTTAAATATTAGATTGCCCCAAAACAATAATTTCAGTTTTATCTTTGTTTAAGATGAGAGAATTATTTAGCTTCTTTACATAGTTCAACATATACTGCTTCATATTTTTGATGCCTTCAATGTGTACCAAAAATGCAAAAAGCAGTAAAAATAAATAAAAAATAAAACACTGCATGAGAGGGTGTGTCCAAACTTTTGACTGACAGTGTACATCAGAGTCTAACATTAGCAGAGTTTGGCTATTTGTGTAAATCAACTCCACTTGAATTGAAGCCCCATTGTAAACACCTGACAGTGTAGCTGATGTTGTTACGCTGACAGCTGCAGACAATGGGAAAGTAAACAGCACAGACAGGTGGGGTTAGCATTAGCGGTTGGAGAGACGCTAGAGTGCGTGTTTTATTAATATCCATTTGAGGGAAGTGTGCTGGCTCTGCTAATGCTCCTCTTGGCTTGGGCACAGTTTGGCTCACTGCTGGAGTAAGTTCCCTGTGTAACCCAGAGGCTCAGGCAGACAGCTCACAGGAACAGACAGACACATTTTAACTCTTGCCTTTTATTGCACTTCAGTTCAACTGTGATTAATGCACAAGTGCTACCTGGTACCTGGCAAGGGAAAGGCAAGGTAAGCTTATTTCTATAGCACAATTCATACACAAAGTAATTCAAAGTGCTTTACAGGATAAGAAAGACATTAAAATCGCAATACAAACAAATCAAAACATAAATAATCATTATAAAATGAACATTAACAGCCATATGCACAGCTAAGCAGAATCATTTTGAGCCTGGATTTAAACATTGTCAAAGCAGAGGCCTGTCTCACATCTTCAGGAAGATTGTTCCAGATTTTTAGGTCCTCAGAATGTGAGATGGTTCATATGGCACTGACATGTCAGAGATGTACTTTGGTGCTGGTCCATGGAGAGACTTGTACACAAGCAGAGCTGCTTTAAAGTCTATTCTCTGAGCCACAGGAGCCAGTGCAGAGACCTGAGCACAGGACTTATGTGCTCATACTTCCTGGTTCTACCTGCTGATTTTATAAATAATAATAATGAAGATATATCTGTTCACATGAAGAACAGGTATTATGTTAAAGTATACGGTGACTTGTCAGGGAAACACTAGAAACACTCATTGCACTTACCCATCATTCCTTCATTCCTTTATTTATTATTTATTTTTCTTCAGTTGAATAAACTGGCAGAAAAACTCACATTCAGTTTTATCAAGTTCTAAAAGATCAGCAACTTGTTAAAAAGGTAAATTAAACAAGGTTTACCCTTATCTATTTTAATATAATTTGGTCACGTTTGGTGGGCCGGATTAATAAGCCCAAAGGGCCATGTGTGGCCCTGGGGCCATAGTTTGCCCATGTCATTGGCAGTACTTTTAACAGCAAAGTAATTAAAGCCATTCTACTATTATAACCTCAGTAACACCACGATACATTCTGATACAGACTGGAGTTCCAGACTTTATTAGAGATCCAATGGCTGACAATATGTGAAATATATCCATCTGGATGATTCAGTGCACTGCACTTATGAATATGATTCTGTGTGCGGCTCTCAATGGAGGGAGTTTGGACACCCCTGAATTATAGTAAATGGCACGGTGGCAGAGTCTGAGCTTCAGTTAAAACAGTTACAACAGTCTGAAAAGATGACAGATACAGTGTGTTTAAATTCACTTAAGGGAATTACACTGTTTAGTTTGAGTTAGTTTATGAGAGTATTTCATAAATGAGGGGCATAGAGCAAGGGAAAACTGGATTTAGATTCTGTGTAGATGTGTGGTACTGCTAAAGTCAGTCTCTCCTGAGACCTGGTATGGTAATGATGAGAATTGAATTGAATCATGGAGGTGAGACATTGTTTTGCTGTAAATGAATATGTGGGTGTGTAAGTTTGCAGGTCTGCAGTGAGGTCCAGCCAGCCCTGCTGCACAGATCACAGTGGTGAGTATAGTAATTGTCAAAAGCAATGATAAAGGATAAATAATAAAGGATTCCCTACCTTAAACCATGGTGAAATGTGGCTAAATGGCTGGCACTCTCACCCCACTTGAACGTAGCAACAAACCACAGACGGCATGTTACCATGTTAACAGACATCCAATAATAAAAGCAGATAAATACTAGGCTCGTGTTAGCTGTGGAGACACGGAGTGAGCTGGAGGCATGTTACTGCTAAAGACTGTCATTTGTATGTTGCAAAGGAGCATCTGGTCAGCCAATTACCTCCTCGATGTGTCCTCGCACTTGAGTGGCACACACACACAAAAGCACACATGCACAAGTGTCTAATGCCTCACTGACTGGCCGCTAGCCATGTGCAATGTGCCGAAGAATACGGCCCCACGTTTATGTTTATGCCATCAGCTGGGAAATACAGCAGTGACAGAAATATGTACATTTTAGGAGAAAAACAATGACTATAGCATTTAAATAAAATAGTCTGTAAAATGTATAGAAAAACATTTTAACCATGTTATATTGTTATCTCCTCTGAAAAAACATGTTTCATTAATCCATTAATCAAGTTGTCATGTGGGCACTCAAAAATGATTCATTTGCATTTGCCCGGATTGTTGCATCACAGGTAAAAATCTGGACTTCTCTTGCTTTTAATTGTTATGTTCATAAACATAAACTAAATATAGTTTCCAGACACTATTTGGTCCATTATTCATTCACTCCACACTTGGCTGCCCTGGGATAGATGGACAGAAGCGAGGTGCAAACAGCCCATCTGACCACCACCAATCACTCATACACACTCTATGTACTATGTGTGTACATAGTGTGGACACAGCAACTTGACCACTGGGGATACCACTACTGCAAACTGTTGCTTAAGAACACAGGAATAGTTTGCAGTTGTGGTATTCCCAGTGGTTCCCCATCCAGGTGCTAACCAGGGCCATACTTGCTTAGCAACTGAGATCAGTCAAGACTGGGAATTGACAAAGATGTATGGTAGTGGTTTTGACTTTTTAGTACTGGTTTAGACATGGTTTGGTCCACTATAAACAAACTTATAAAAACCTGACCTCTGCAATCTCTAGACTACCAACAGCAATGACACGGTAGCAAACCCTATAAAAACACTTACATTATGTTGCTTTTGCCATACACAAAATATTGTACTTTACTGCAGCCCTTAGCCTCATGTGCACGCTGCCTTATGTAAGCCATAAACTTGAGTCACCACTCCAAAGGCTCCCTAAATAACAGCGATGTGCAGGGGAGGAGTACAGGACAGGAGGAGTGAAAGGCAAGATGGAGAATGGGTAAACTGCAAACTAATGACTTATACATCAAGATCAAATGTGAACAGACAATTGTCCACTACCATTAATAAAGTATTACTGCAACACATTTTCAATTGTACTGACAAATTCATAAAGATGGTTGAAGTGTCTTGCTCAGCGACACAAAGGCAGTATAAATTTAGTTGGTTGGTGAATGCATAATGGTGTGGTATGGTATGCTTTTTATTTGTACAGGGACAGTGCACAACAATACATGAACCAAGACAAGTCATAGGAGAGATGATGGTGCCAGGTTATAGCATGAATCCTCATTCACACCGGCAGTCCCTGAGCAGGTTGGAGGAAATAAACATAAAACTATGGATTCAATGTATATAGATAAAGTGACCACAAATGAATTAAAACAGATACTACCACGCACTGTCGCATTGTTCAAATACTATTCTCAAAACAACATACAGCCAAGTACATAAACATGGACTCTTACCCACTCTCCTTAACCCACCCTCCCTCTATCAAGGCTCTACATATGAAGACATACACACACACCGACACACACACCCACACACCCCAACACGCACACACGCACACACACGCAGACACACACAGACATTCCACATTTTACTGACCATTCAAATCACATGTGTACAAACTTGTTTAGATATTAGCCACTGCTCTGACTAAAATCTATGTTGGCAAATTATTCACAGCAACGGAGGAAAAAGCCAATTTGGTGAGTGTGGTTTTACATTTGGGGACACTGCTGGAGGATGAGCATGTCGCTCGAGATGTAACATAACATAACATATATTCATATGAATGAATGAATGAATGAATATTCAACCCCCTACACTTCTTAGTAGCTGTTTCACCTGCACATGGCTAATAGTATCTAACAAAACTTTAGTGAGATTCATTCCATTGACCATCTGGTTTGTGGGTAAATGCTTAACCCTCTGCCCCACTGTGTGTTACCATTCAGTTGAATTACTTTCCTCAAGCGTTCCTAAACAAATAGAGTTGTGCTTAAACACTCATATAGACATTGTGGGTGTGACATGTGACTTGGATTGCCATGGATACTATGGCGTTAAAGGTGACATATTGACCAAGTGGCCAGACCCTCATGACAAAGCCTGATCTCGTCAGATCTCAGAAGCTAAGTAAGGGCCTGGTTAGTGCTTGTATGGGAGCTACAGTGCAGCGGTAATGGCAAAAACTGTCGTGTCTTTAGGCAAGGCACTTCACTCTAGTATGACAGTGGTGTGTGCGCATGTTTATGATGGTCAGGGGGGCCAAAGGCGCAGAATAGCCACCTTGCTTCCGTCAGTCTGCCTCAGGGCAGCTGTGACTGTAATAGCAGCTTACCACCGCTGAGTGTGGAGTGAATGAATAGTGCACCAAATTGTAAAGTGACCTTGAGCGTCTGGATAAACGCTATGTAAGACTAATGCATCATTGTCATGTGTAAAATGGACTTTTCTGCTAACAATGTTCCCTCATTATATGCTTACTCAAGAATTTTATTTCTATGCATGTTTGAGTAATCCAGTATTGTCCTGCTCAAATGCAGGACAATGCCCGAGTGCTCTGAAAATGTCTGTTTTTCATTCACCCTTCTTGTAGGGTTAAAAATGTTGCCATTTGTCAGCAGTAAAAACACGTGCATGGAAATCTGCTGCTTGCTACTGTGAAATGCAGAGGTGGGGTCAGTTCTGCAGTTTTGAACGGAAAGTGCACCTGTCTCTATAATTAAGCCACTTTTGTATACAGTTTACAATGAACTAAATATACTAAATACCCCCCCAAAAAGTTTTCATATGATTCAAACCACTAACCATCTGGTTGTTGGGCATAAATTTAACTCACTGCACAATTATGTAAACACTGAATCATCATCCTAACACCCCCTTAAATCTTCTAAACCATCTAAACATGTTGTTGCCATGTGACCAAAAAAAACCCCTCAAATGTTCCTGAGTTCTGCCTGTAAAGTCTCCCCTGAAAGATCAAACATGGGCCACTAAACTGATAATTCTCCGCCAAAGAAAACTCAACACTCTCTCTCTCTCCTCACTAATTCACCAGGGGGGTAATTAAAAGCAATCGCTTGGAGATGCAGCCCATCCCAGGCAGTCCCAGGCAGGCTCTGGCATACTGGCTCCCACACGTCGACCATGTGGGAGGCCGGCGCACGTGGCTTTGATAGCGGCAGGCTTTTTATCCCCTTGGCAGCGCGTAGCGTGTGAAACCCTTTTACAATGTCAATAAAAAGCATTTCTAATCATTCCCCGGGCATCTCAACACACACAGCCCGAGGTGTGGTGAGTGTGATGTAAGGTAAATAAAAAGCTGCTGTCAGAAGGTAGTAGTAGTAAAAGTATGCCAGAAATATGTCTTCCATAAGTGATGATTTGTTTTAGCTTTGTTTACAGTAAGCTGAACCTGATTAACCTCAGCCTAGCTCACAAAGTGGTTGAATGGCAAGCTGCACAGCAAGAAAGTCTGGGGTCCAACTCCTGAGAGGTGGGGTATTTGCAGACAATCCAGCTTCAACCATGAACTAAAACACGCACCTTATTTAAAATCCTCGGGCTAAGGTAGACCTGACCAAGCCTGGCTCAAGATGTGGGGACTAGTTGGCAGGTTTTCCCAATTCAGCAGCATTGAAAGAGTCAAGAGTGTGAAATGCAGAAAACAACAGGGGCAAGAAAGTGAAAAGTAATTATCAGTAGTGACAGTAGTGTTTCACCTTTTGCCGAAGCTGATAGAGACCTTCACTTAAGTTGGCGACATAAGCTACTGCCATCCTACTTTGGATCAGCGGTGGATGAAGGAATCAATTCTGTTACTTAAGTAAAAGAGGTTAAAAAAAAAGTTACTCAAGTAAAAGTATCAGATGAAAAAATCTACTGTGTCTGTTTAAAAATGTACTTTAAGAGTAAAAAGTAAAAGTATTTCACACAAATGTACATATTTTGGGCAACAGTAGCAATACAAGTCAGTTTCTTATTTTTTCTAATGAATTTTGTGTATTATTTTATTTTATTTTTTATCAAATCAAATGAAAAGTACTTTTTACTTTTCAGTCTAGTTCAAAAATATAGTGGAGTAGAAAGTACAAACACCTGCTCTCAAATGTTGTTGAGTAAAAGTAAAAAGTATCCACTGTAAAATGTACTTAAGTAAAGTACAGATACCTAAAATTTTTACTAATAGTACTACAGCACTTTACTCTTTTACTTCGTTAACTTCTCTATCTATCTCTTCAACTGCTGAAGCGAAGCAAGGCCAAGTCTGGTTAGTATAAATGTTCTGTATGTCTGAGTTCACAAATCGTAAACGTCATAGCCAAAAGAAAACATCTCCGCAAAAAGAACATGCAAACTCTGCACAGAAAGACCCCACCTGACGCGGCAAGTACCTTCTTGCTGTGAGGTGAGAGCGCACCTCATATCCACCCTGAACCTGTTTTTCTGTGGCTGTTGTTTGAAAGCATCTAAAGCTCTTGAACATAAGGTGAGAAATAAAAAACAGAGTCCTGAGAAGACGCTATATAATGTATCAATATCATTCGCCTTCTTCTTATGACCTCCAAACCACACACAAACACGCACAAGAGGTCACCACCACACAGGCATTTACCACCATACATGTGCAGGGCCGGCCCAGCCTATAAGTGAACTAAGCGGTCGCTTAGGGCCCCGAGGACTCAAGAGGGCGCCCAATCTGGCAACCCCCCTCATTTTAATTCACAATGTCGCCACCCACCGCTATCTCGAGTATGTCAACATGCTATTAGCACTTAGCATAGCATAGCATCGCAGCGGCAGGTGTAGTAGCAGGCGGCGGGGCCCAGCCCAGGCCCAGCGTAAGGTGGTGTTGCTGTGTTTGTGACCGACCGCGCAGCTTTCTTCTCAGTAATGAAAGTGTCATTATGAAACATAACATTTTCATGATCGTGTTTCCTGCCTGTAAATTATGTGTGTGTGTGTGTAGGATATTGTTGTTAGCCAGTTAGCGGGAAATCTGCTGTTATGCATCTCTTAACATTAAATCCAGGCTAAGGCGTTGCTGTCAGTGTGTCTCACTGTCGCTGCAGTGTTTGGTGCTACATTGCTCGGCTAAACTATCGAGAGAGTCTGGGCATGGAGCTAACAGGACACCGGTCTTTCACATTTGTAGAAGACCTGAGCAGCATAATAAAGCCAGTTAGTAACAGTCTTATTTTATTCAATGCCATTTATAAACTATATATAACTATTATATAATTATAATCCCTATCCCTAAACATTTCACATTTTACTTAAAATTAATGCAGATTCATAGATACAATACTCATTGCCTATGATCCAGAGGCTGTAAAGTGTAGAGCCATGTGGCTCGTGACGGCAGAAACTTTATTTAAAAAGATGTCCGATATTTCAGGGTAATGTTAAATAATCTTTCAATTGTTGGATGTTTTATTGATTTTCAATCCATGTTTGAATTCACTTTTTAAGTTGCATAAATGCCATTTTTTATCCAATGCACCACCACATTGTTCAATTTTATGTATTCATAAGGTTAATATTTGGGCTTTTTGCCTCTTCCTGCACCTTTTTTTTTTTGTTTGTTTGTTTGTTTTTTTGTATAAACTGTGTCCTTTTTATTGTTATATGTTATATGAGTGCTAAAAACAAATAAATAACATAATAGTCACAAATAACGGCAAAGGGCCTGTGATAAAGCTTAAAATTATTTAATTTCATCATTATTGTCATTATTCAAGAATTTGGATTTACATTTAGTCTGATTGTGTTTTATGTTTTTTCTGCAAAGGCTCTTTAAGTTCTTTGCCATTGGAGATGAAGTGACATCCACATCTCAAGATGCTGCTGAAGATGCTGAGGCTGGTGATGCCTGGTGATAATAACTTAATATTTAAGTAATTTATCAGAGTGAAACACATTAGTAATTTATTAAAATAAATAAATACAATACGGTAGTCAACACAAAGCCTAATGTTTTTTGTGATATCAACACAGTTTGGCCCAATGTTATAGCCAATATTGTATTAAATTATCTATACTAATCTATCAACAACTGACTGACTTCAGTCACTTACTCTTGGCAGTGTTTATCATATCAAACATAAATATATAAAAGAAAAGTATATTTAATGGGTCTTATGTTAAAACTGATTTAGTCTAAACAGCTGTTTTTTGTAAAAAATATCTATCATATAGCTTTTACAACCTGTACGTATATTCTCACTTTAGCCAATAGGGCCACATTATAATGCACCACCTGTTTTGATACGGTACTGTGTCTGACTTAAGATTCTTGATGTCTATGGTGTGTTATTTATACAGCCTGTAATCTGTAGAGATCTGTGCAGTATCAAGATGCAATGAGGGATTTGTGTTGCTGATGTCGTGACGGCCCCCAAGGCAAATTCTGCTTAGGGCCCCCTAAAGGCTAGGGCCGGCCCTGTGTGCCGGTGAACACATGTGCAAAGGCCATTACTTGCACACCTCACATTGTCCAATCGATAACTGGATTGTGTGTAGCATAGTCCCCAGTTCAGTGTCATAATCCCATGAAGGTGAACCGACGCAACTCTGCTATCATCTCTCGCAGACGACATGTTAGCTGGTTTATACAGGCAATGAAACACCAAGGTCCATGTTATGCTTGTTAGTTGTGGTTAGTTCTGGTATGAAATAGAATTACAGTGTTAAAGAGGGCATATTTTAAAGAACAGATATCAGATTACTACCATGTTATAACGTCCATGTATGTTTGAGTATTTTAGCGCTCTCTCCCTGGCTCTCTCTTTATGATTAGCGGTAAGATTCTGTGTAATGCTCAGCCCACAAACGTACGTCAGCCATGCTCCCACACGACAACTCTCCATAAATATACAGACGCATGATACAAAACCGCAGCAACTTGACAAATCTGATGCGATGTGCAGTAGTTTCATTAGTGAGGGCTCTAAGGGGGAGTGACTTAATGTGGAGAGCAAAGGGAGGGGAGACTCAGAGCTTCGAAAACAACAATGAAAGGTATAAAACATGTTAATACATAGTTTCAGACAAATATAGCGTTTTCAGAATAATAAAAAGTAGCATGGTAATCTAAATATATTGCGTGTTGCTAGTTTATACCCCATAGAAGTAAAGTAACCCCTCTTTAAGGATGCTTTAGTTACCTTTGACCTTGTGTGTAGTCCTAGTTTAGAACTTTATCGATGGTTTCACACTTGTTTTGGTAATTCACATGTGTCAAACTCAAGGCCCGAGGGCTAAATGTGGCCCTTCACATCATTTTATGTGGCCCCCGGCAGGGTAAATTAAAAGGTCTTAACATGTCATTTTATCAAGAGATACCATTACACAGCCATATTTTTACATCTACGCAAATGAATATGCAATATTTGTAACTTGAATAAGTAATAGATACTGAAACAGTTAATTAAAAAGTTAAAAGTAGTTAAATTTATTTTACATCTGGCCCTTTGAGAGCAGTCATTTTGCTGATGTGGCCCTCTGTGAAAATATGTTTGACCCAGTGGTTTAGTACCAAACTTGTTGTACAAAAGGACAACAAGTTTAGTGCTGTTGTACTCCCAGTATAGTCCCAGTAATGAATGTGTAAGTATAACCTGGTTACTTTTTCAGGTAAATGTTGTATTTTCCCTCAAATATTTAAATATTACAAATGCACAAAATGAGACTGCTGCAGCTAATAATAAAGTATTTTAGTATTTTTATTCCTTGTCAACTTGGAAGTAAGTGCCAAAAGCATGCAGCGCTCTGATTGGCTTCGCTTCGGTGGTCCACCCTAGTTTTACTTCTCTGTACCAAGCTGTCTTCAGATCTGATTTGGTTTAGACGTCATTGTTCAGAACTGGTTTAGTCCTTTTTTTTCCTTTTGGCTTGGATATGGTTTGCGTTGGCCCTAATTACGTCCAGTTTTTTATTCCATGTTTAGACCTGGTTTTAATCCCATGTTGGTCCTTATTTAGCCCTGGTTTAGTCTTCTCATTCACAGTAAAAGAAAAATACAGCTCTGGACCAAGCTTACAGTAGGATTTGTTGCAGTTGCTCGCCCCATTGGCTTATAGACCGACAGGCAGGGGGAGAGATAGTGTGTGAGAGTGAGTGTGTGTGAGCAGGTATTCATGACCATGTGAGGATTGAATCACTTCACGGTTTAAAGGTAAAATAATACGTGTTCATTTCCACTGTGGAGCTTTTCAGGTGGAGGGTCCAATACCATGTCCGTGCAGATGTTATTTCTTTGCGAAGAATATTTTACGGTATTAAACTAATCTGCGTCCATGGAAACAAGCAGGCGAAGTTGCTGGAAAAGGAGTGCTTAGAAGGTCCTGGGTCCTTCCAAGTATTTCTATAAACATGTACGATAAGGCTGTTCTGAAAATGAGATTACGATGTTCATTGGGACTTCTCTTGTTGAATGACATAATAAATAAAGTTACATTTCAGATCTATGGAGAGGCAAACCACCCTGAAAACATACATGAATATAAAAGTGCTTTTTAATGTTTGTATAGGTTTTGTTTTGTTTTGTTTTTTTGCAATTAAAACGGCCTTAATTGAATAAATGATAGATCAGCTTAATGCCATATTCTGTATCATCCCTGGCTAAGCAACAACATCTCCACGTATAAGCAGGTAGCATGCCATCCGCGAGAAAAGTTATCGTCAGCCTTTACAGTCAGTCAAGTGTGGTTAAGATTAGTCTCAGTCTCCAAAAATCCGAAATGTAAGTGAATGTATGTGAATGTCCCCACAAAGCAAGTAAACCTACAGTGTGTTTATGCGTGTGTGGGAGGGGGTCGGTGATGTGAAGGGGGGGGGTTGGTGGTGGTCCTGTGCACAGAATGCCAAACAGCCTCTCAGCGGGGGTGCTAATGGTTTCCACTGACAGGTGAGAGGACGAGATGAGCACTAACCTTTGGGAGGCACCAGAGGATTCATGGTCTAATAACTCAATGCCAGAGCACGCCGTGTATTTAAGCAACTCATTTCTTCTGGATGTATTCATAATGCGGGCTAAGCAGCATGCCACTGCCCGGACTTAATATGGCAGTGTTTGGGATAGGGAGGGCTCGTTTCCATCAGACGGGCACTATAAGGGCAGAGGAGCGATTGCTATGGTTGTCATAGTTACAGCAAATGTCAAAGCTTTGAAATGGTATACGGCTGAGGTATATTTAATCTTTTTATATGAAGTAACTGGCTTCTAGTGGTGGTTTAAGTGGATGGGCGTACACAATCAAAAGTACTGGTATTAAAATGTTAATCCTTAATGGTGCACTGTGTAACAGGCGTGGGGGTTGAGTGGCTCGCTGCACGGGAAGAAGGTTCTGGGTTTGATTCCATGTCTGGGTGGGTTTCTTCCGGGCACTCTGGTTTCACCTACATCAAATCCTCCAGCTAAAGTAGTGCTGACCAAGTTTAGCAACAAGATCTCAGCGACGGGTCCCCGGGCGTGGGACTTCTCGCCCACTGCTCCTGACAGTTTGTCCCAGCAGCATGGAAGGATGGGTCAAATGCAGAGGACGTATTTCCCAACAGGGACAATAAAGTGTAACCTAACCTTTTGGTGCGAGGTCCACCACCTGCTTGTTGCCATGGAGATATCACTTTGCCTGATCTGTGCACAAGATGGAATTAAAGTTACATTTATTATTCATTGTATAGTTTCAGCTGTATTTGTTGGTCAGAAAACATGCATTATTTTGAGTGGGGTCATCTGCTTGTTTCCACGGAGATCGATATGTTTGCCATACTGTGAAGCTTTCTAGGCAGAGCAATAGTATTTCTACGGAGATAAACACGTTACAGAAAGTATACAAGCCAAGGCAAGTTTATTTGTATAGCACAATTCGTACCCAAAGTAATTCAAAGCGCTTTACAGAATAAGAAAAACATTAAAATCACAATACAACTATACGAGAAAGGTTACATAGTGTATCTGAACATTTGAATAAGTGAAAGGAGTCTTTGTTTAAATTACAACTTGAGTTACGAGTAATTATTTGGACATAACTGATTTCTTTAGAGTTAATGTTTCTTTTAAAGCTGGGGTTCCTGATTATAGAGCTGTGAAAGTAGAAAATAGTTACAGTATTTAAATTTATCGCAGTTGTTTCTCGCTCGGCCAGCCAAAACCACAAGACTAATTTTGACTGTTTTCCAATGGCCGTGATTGACAGGCTGGTTAACGAATCAGAGAAATGCATGGTCCTCAAACTACTTTTGAAACATTTATCTTATCATCAATTTACGATAGTTAACTTTATTTTCTTTTAGTGTTTGAGGTGTATTTACCTTGGCATGTTTGGGTAAGTAAAAAAGTACAAAATAAAATGCACAGGACAGAGAAATAGCAGCGATGTCTGCAGAAAATAAAACTGAAGCACCAAACTTTTAATTATCTCATTTACAAGGATAAAGTCTCTTATCCGAGCTTTAAAGATGAACATTATATAGTCTAAAATGGAATATGTGAGGGAAGAGTCTTGCCAAGGTGTTGCGGGTTTATATACAAAAGTCACTGACACTTTTAAACCTTCAATAGCTCCTATAATTCTTAAGTTATACTCACCAATCTTAGCAGTAGGTAAACTGAACCTTCCAAGATTTTTGGCGATATATGCGGTTATAATTGTTCACTTACACTTGAACTTATCACTACTTAAACTAGGGGAAGTAAAAATGACGTTATAATGTTTTTTTAAGTGTCCAACATTTTCGGTTTGGCCCTGAATAGCCCGATCCAACACACTTTACATAACATTTGAAAGCATTTCCGGGCTTATGGCTCTTATTTGATCCTCGATATTACGTTTTAAGTCGTTTATTGTCTGAGGAAATCGGGACTAGTCAGGTCTTTGAAAACGACTTATTATTCCTTTAATGGCATTTACGCTTGGGGCATCTCTGGTATTAAAATGTCGACGTAACACTGTTGGGTTTCTGAATTTGACCCATGTGACTCAAAGTACCTCTGTACAATGAGGGTTCGTTCCTCGGTGCTGTATTTGCTCATATTAATGTCAGAAGGGTAGGTCTATTTGCTCTGAAAAAATAAAAGAAAAATATTTAGAAATAAAAGAGTTATGAATTTTTTTTCCAATTGTCAGTGATTTTATGGCCACCCTGTAGATTTGACCCACTACACACCGCTTACATACACATTCAGGTTATTGCCCAGACACAATCCAAAAAATATGATTCCATTTGTTGTGTGTCGGCAATAAATTAGATAAAAGGTCACTAAAAGATCAGCTTGAAAGATAGTTTAGAAACCATTCCCATAAAGAGTTAATTATGATTTATCTGAGAGAGACTTTATGCAAATGTAAAAACCTGATTTTCCTCATTTTGATGCAAAAACAGCCCTTGGGGTTTGGATCATGTAGGCTGCTACTCACTGTGCAAATAAGACTTCGATGTGAATCCATTTAGATTTGCTTTGAAAAGAAATTCAGAAATGGAGCAGAAGAATGACAGGATGCTTAGTGGTTTAAGACACTTATAAAAGAAATAGTTTGAAAGAAAATCCAAGTGACATTTGAGGTCATTTTTAGGACAAAGCACTGATACAAATGGGGGATAGTGAGGAAAAAAACATTAGGCAAATCAAAGTACTGGTTGGATTGTAACTTTGAAGTAGAATTTTCAAACACAAGATTAAGGAATGAAAAAAACACTGCATTAAGGAATATTTATTAACGTAATCACAAAAATGTTAAAACTGTCCTGCTGTTTTCCCTGTTGTCTCCCCCTCTTTTCTGTGTTGTCTGTCTCTCCTCCTCTGACACCTGGCACACCTGGATACAATCTCCCTCATTACCCGCAGTAGAAGTCCAGTTTTTCATCCAGTTTGTTGTTGATAGTTCTCCAGTTAGTAAATGTATTTGGCTTCACAAAACAAGTTAACTTTCTCTGAGCTTCTTGAGTTCTTAGTTTTGGAAGCTGCTTGCCCGTCTCCTCGCCTGTCTACCTGCACCTCTGCACCGTCCAGCCTCATACTTACCACACTGACCTCATTACTAGTCTGTATAATAAACAGTTGAAGTACTTTTGGGTCCTAAATAAAACTGTAAAACAAGAATTATAAAATCCACATTGTTTAACTTGTTCTTCAAGATAATAAAAAGTAATTCTTATTTTAAGGCCCAAATCAAACTGACAATATAAGAATGATTATTGATTATGACAGTTGTACCACCTGTCTCAATGGATGACTCACTAGTACTTGAGTACGTTTAAAATGCATTTTTGTGATCCTTGTGATCCCAGTTGCCATGTTATTCCCATCCTATTACCATGCTATTACATATTACTGCATTTTCATGAGGGGGATATAAAGCTCGAAAGCCCCCTCAGAAACTCCAAACCGGCCTTCATAGTAACTCTTTCACATTTACATTGTATTCTTAGGTTGTGGAACTTTCTAGTCAAATTATTTCAAAATGTGATTTTATCACATAATGAACTGATGATGATTTGTTTGTTTCGAGCATTGAGCTAAGATAATTCTTCATATTTAACAAAGAAAGGAAACAAAATGCAAGAATACACTTTGAATGTATCACATATACAAAATGTCTTTAAAAAGTCTCTTTGTGCAAAAGGGAGTGGGATGAAGTAATATTTATTTCCACTCCCGTGTTCTGCATGTGAAATAGTACATAAAGCAGTGCGCTTCCTGTACATACATTATGAAGTCAAATAAATCTCATGATATTAAGAGATTCAAATTTACATATCCAAGACTAATCAGTTACAGCACTGGTTGATAACAATAATAAGCACCTTATAGACCGCTTCTCTACTGTGAAAATATGTTTTTATGCACATGGAGGCAGACAGGCACAAACACACACATACAGAGACACAGAGACACACAAACAGACACACAGAGACACAAAAGACACCATCTAAACTACAAGGTAGAGTCCTTGTAGTTCAGATGGTGTTTACTTTAAAACTGTCCACTCCTCTCAGTTGTTTTGTTTGTATCAAATCTGTTGCCATCTGTAATCTCGGTTACCTTTTCAATTTCTCTGTTACTGATGTAGATTTTTGATTCCCCTTAATTTTTACAGTAGCCAAAAAGCATTACTTTTGTTTTACCAAGATTTACAGATAATTTGTGTCTGTCCATCCATAATTTTATTTACCCAATTCATTATTAATAACATTAATAAAGTGATCATAATTTTCACTGGAGTAAAATGTGTCAGTATCGTCAGTGAACAGTATATATATTTAAAAATCTGATGTTTTGAATAGGTCATTGTACAAATTCAACAGTCTGGGCCCTAATACTGACGCCTGGGGGACCCAACAAGCAACTACAGAACAAGAAGATGTTGATTCTCCCATAATTAATGAAGTCCAATACATTTTGGATTTTTATTAAATATTACAGCTTCATTAGATAATGTGGTTGTACGCTAGGATTGCCAACGGTAACAGTCCCACCTATCCTGGCCTATTTCACTCAGAGAACTACTGTTGATAGAATGACAGCCCAATCAAACAAATAATGGGTCATTGGTCAAAGCTGTGAGGTACTGATCCAAATGTCAAAATACTAAAATGTGCAAACTCCGCTACATATACGCCACTGTTTTGAGCCGGCACTCATACGGCACCTTTGTGCTGGGGCAGGGGTCCTGCTTCAAATACAGTTGACAGCAAAGATAAACTGCAGTAGGTTTAAATCATTACCCTACAGATGAGTTATAAAGTTGCAATGCAGCTACTGTGAAAATTTAAATCTGAAGAGGACTGGAAAATCCTCTTCAAACTAACATGTTTTGACTATGTCAGGTTTAAACCGAGACAGAAGCACAATTCATCTGTGCTGGGGAGATGTGAAGAAGCGGGGAGTAAACAAACATTTGTTACAGTAAAAATCTTCATTCTGACCTGGATCTGCTCTGGACTATTACTGTCCTTTAGGCAACGTCTTGGCATTGACAAGTGAGAGAGTTGGCATGTGATGTGTGCAACAAAAGGAGCATTTAAGGTAAGACAGGCTTTATTGATCCCTCGTGAGTGAAATTCATTCTTTGTAATTGACCCATCCTGGATCTTGTCTTAGCTGGAGGATTGTGCATGTTTTGGTTGATGGGAATGTGAATCGGAATCGGAATAAGCCCACCCAGACACAGAAGCCATGTCCCAATTCAACGGCTGCACACTTCGACTGCATTTGACGGACACTTACATCACTTACCTGGAACTTACCTCGAACCTGGACCCTTCTTACTGTGACGTTTCTGTGTAAGCCACTGTGCCACCTAGTTGTATTTTGTAATCATTATGCCATACAGACTCAAAAACACATACAAAAAGACCTTGAAATAACAAAGACAGTGCCATTATAAAATCAAAATATCCAGAAATATGAAATTATATAGAAAAATAAAATCAACAATACACTTCATGTGTTGTATTATTATTCTTTAGAAGTTTTGAAAGTTTAGAAGCCTTCAGTCACCATCTTTCAACCATTATTTCACTAAAATGTGTTTTGAAAAACACAATTTACATTAGAAATAATGTACTGAAAATAAACTTTCCTTGCCATTGTTCTATTTTTTGAGTCCTGCACACTGTTGATATTCAAGAAAGTACACGTCTTCCTTTTAATCCATAGCCCTAATCTGCACCATCACACTACCCTCTCAGCCGGAGCGCCCCTCTCCACACACGACACCACTGAACACCGGGCTGTATAGAAGTGTACATAAACACTTGACCTACAGCGCTGCCTGCTCAAACAAACCTGCATGGCCTCTGCTGTGTGGACGTTAGCGTAATAGCCTTTTAAACGTGGCGAGGAGAAAAGTACCTCATCAAATTATCCCTCCATTTATGCACGCTAAGAGCTAGCATTTCCACGCTCTACCTGCTTAGCCTCTCACTGCGGCCACACACTCCTCACTGTGCCAGGGGAGGGAGCGGGTTTGGTGGTATATACGCGCAGGTCCGAAATGATAAACGATCCGCGAAGGACCTCTCATCAATCTGAGCTGCAGTTTACACAGTAGTAATGATGCTTATAATACGACTACACTGGAAACAATAACAGTTATCATGATGAGAAGATGGCCATGCATTTGGCTTGGGAGGGAGTTTTGCGTTCACGGTACAATATGAAAAAAAACAACAAAAAAAACACACACATAGAATACAGGTGGATTTAACTTGTGTATCTTGCATTGAGATCGATCAATATGAGGAAAAAAATATAATTTACTTTTTGTCATATTGCCCTGGACCTAATTTATTCAATTACATGAGTTATTATAGATAAATAAATACATACATACATGATTTGACCTTAGTGCCACCTGCTTGTCTCCACGGAGGTAGATCATGTCACGCTTTTTTGTCACGGCTAGACTACTGTAATGCACTTTACTTGGGTATCTCCCACAATGCACTTTCACGCTTATAGTTAGTCCAGATCTCTGCAGCATGGCTTTTTCTTTGCACTGGCTTCCTGTTAATTTTAGAATTGATTTCAAGATTTTATTGTTTGTTTTCAAAGCTTTGAATGGACTGGCCCCACAATACAACTCGGACTTCCTCCAAATTTACATCCCACACACACTCTGAGGTCCAACAGCCAACTCCAGCTCATGGTGCCTAAGACGGGACTTAAAGCAGGGGTGACAGGGCCTTCTCTGTGGCGACACTATTGTGCAAAAAAAAACAAAACAATGGCAAGTGGTTAAACTAGGGGGCTTTCAGTGGTTCAAAGGTATTCCCTGCACTTGTTTTATGTGAAATAAGACATACATCAACCATTTCCTACTTGTTCTTCCCTGTTGTTACTTTGCATCTCAACCAATCACCTCTCATGGGATTCATATAAAAAAATAATCTCCCTTCTTGAGTCATATTCAATTAAATGTGTACTACGCAACTTTTCTGGTGGGGACGATCCGCCATTTGCTTATCTCCGTGGAAATTTTATTGCTTTGCCAAAAAACGTTCCATATTTCAATTCAATTCAGTGCAGGCATTCAATTGGTCAAAAGCACGTTGAAAAACATGCATTGCTACTGGAGTCGCCTCTTTACAGATCTGACCTATAACTTGGCCTGGAGGTGGCACATCCTTGTCTCCATGGAGATAGAAGAGTTTACAACTGTGAAACTTTCCAGGTAAAGCAAGAGCATCTCCAGGGACAAGTGGGTGGCGAAACATTCAACCAAAAAAGTTACCGACATATTTGCTCATGAATAACTCTGATGGTAGTCCGGAAGAGAAGATGGAAAGGCTGAGGAGACTGATGTTCTGCTGCTGCGATGAGATTTCTTTTAAATGAACTTCACCAAATTTGTCTCACTACGATATTTTTCTAAAGTTCACGCTGACCAATCATTCCTTCGTGCAGCCAACATAAAAAAGATGACGCATTTTGGTGCAGAATGGAAGCTGTTTTGTTCGACCAAATGTTTTTTCGGCACAGATGCAATATTATTCAGCCCGCACTACACAAGCCGCTCTGAAAATGTGGAAATGTGGACTTAACAATATTCCAAGCCAATACCGTCTAATCGCTCCAATTAACTGAGCTAAATAATCCTTATGCAGACAGTCTTGACAGTCGCCGACCATGTGTCAAAATTGTGTTGGGCATATTTTGTTTTTTGTGCTGGTTTACTGAATAGGAAAAATCATGTTGGCATTGACTTTAGCTCCATTGACCAGCTTGTGTACATGTTCTGAGAAAGCTGCAGATGGTAAGTGCTACGATAATTCAATCGTAATGGCGGCCATTTTGGATTGCGCGTAACTTTGCTTATAATGGGGAACGGAAAGTCGTAGGCCATGATGAAATGCATTTAGCCACAAAACAAGTAAATTGGGCACGTAGGAAAATAGGCCACTGCTGATAATGTCATTCCCACAACATGTCAGTAACAAGATTTGCACAAAACTCTATACAAACCTTTTATTTTTTGCAAAATAAACTGAAGTAGTCCAACACTGGAGTTCTAACACAGGAGAAGTTTGGGGTTTTTTTGTGTTTTTTTTAATCAGGAGACATGACCCCTCAAGACACTGTGATAGTGTTTTCTATTCTAGTCTAGAGCAGTCCACTCTGGTTATGCTTCTGTTGTAGGGAGTATTATACCTCTGATGACATAGGCCAAGATAACAAGGACTGAGCTGACAGTGAATGCCCTTGGTAAAGCAGATATAAAAAATTCAGTTTACTCCTATTATTAGCAGTACACAAAATACAGCTATCCCGCATTTAAAAAGTATAGCAAAGCAAAACACAGGTCCCCCACAGACTCCTCAGACAGAGCTTAACCACCGTGAACTTACTATTTGTTCAATAAAAAACTGCATGTTAGTTAATATTTCTGTAAAGATGCCAGAATGATTATAATCCTAAAATCAAGAACAACGCATAAAATTTTCATGAGTAAATAAATAAACTAGATACACTACCACCGACACAGAAATCCCTGGACTGGCGGAGCTGTTGTTTTCACGTTTGTGTCTCTGCTCACCCAACCATGAGTGTTAAGAAGTGATGGTGTGAAAAAATATAGTTAGATGTACTTATATTTAAAATGTATGTATTTATTTATCTTTATTTATACATGGGAATCCAATGAGAGCACATGGACTTGCTTTTTCATGGGCACCTTGCTTAAAATAAAATGCAAACAGAAAAACAACCAAAACAAACAAGAATATAAATCCATATAAAACAGGTGCAGGTGTATATTAAAGCTCGTTGCCAGATTATTAAATTGCAATTGTGTCATCAATGTATCTAGTTTTGCTTTTCCTTGGAGTGTATTCCATTTTTGTGAAGCAAAACAGCTAAAAGCCTCTTTTTCGTCTCAGTTCTGGTGCTGCTAGTCCTTAGCCTTACGCAGTCACGTGATCTGGTATGAAATGTTCCGGTATCAATGATTAACAAGCAGGTGGGATATTCTGGCAGGTTTTGTAGTCCCTTATAGATACATTTTATACAGTGCTGTTTTCTTCCGACAGTGATGGCCAACCCACTTTTTCATAGAGAATATAGTGATGGGATTCAAATCACCTGTAATACATTTGAAAGAAATTAAAGATAACCAAAGTAAAAAAAAAAAAATTTTAAAAAAAGGCAACAGTTTGATGCTTTAAAGAGCGTTTGTCCACTGATAAAAAGCTTGGCGGTTCAAATCCGGTTCTCAACATAAACATGGTTCCTAGAGTGGACAGAACCACAGACCCACAGGTTGGTGGTGCGATTCCAGCTCTCACAATGCTTTTGTTGTGTATTTGGGCAAGACACTTAACCCACCTCACACCCAGTATCTATGTACACTGGTGTATGAATGCGTGTGTGTTGAACCCTCATGGATACCTGTAAGATTCTTTAAAATGCAATAAAATGCAAAACAATAAAAGGTAACATGGTGATCTAAATATGTGTTAGCCGTTAATAACCCATAAAAGTACCTTTTAAAATGGAACTAAACATCACACAGGACTGCCCTGGGGCAGAGTTTGAAGTGTGGATATCTGTTAGACTAAACACTCTCTTCTTTGGTCCTCCAGGTACTGCCACGTTTAGCAGTTCTATTTGAAATGTGGTTGTGGGCAGAGTTTAGACCCACTTTAATTAAAACAACCCATCACATACACCACTCGTTCTCTGACACCACGTGCAAGGATTCAAAACTGCATCATCAGATAGAAACATCCATAAAATATTCATAAAAATCCAGGCTGGGAAATCCGATAAATCCTCACGATTCCTGACAGCTGGTCGCTACAGCGCAACAACGATTACTCCAAATTCTCCCCGGATACATCTGGATGTCCTGTCTGTCTCCTGTCTCTCTTGCGCTTGGAGCTTGTCATATGTTCTTTCTGTTTTATTCTTTATTTTTGTCATGAAAATATCGAAGTCAATGCTCCTCCACATATTCACACTTGCTCCTGATAGTCATAGATTCTTGCCTGAGGTGCTTACTCCCACCTCTCACAATGGAAGACAAGTAGAAGGACATAGTATGAAAGATAGATTCCCCAGATATTAGGTAGACATATTCAAATATAGCTTTTATTGATAGCAATTGAAATGTTGATTTATTCTTAATTACAAAAAGTTGTTGTCATTTGGTGTTTTGGTTCTCAAGACTCAAGAATTATCTAATCAGAAAGCAGAATGAGTCTCTCATTGGGTTGCTAAAGTCAGTGTCTAAATCTAGTTGGTCAAAATCAAAACTACCTAAACCCCAGCACCTGTAGCCAATCATGAATCAGTGCTAGTGCAGCCTCTGCAGCTCAGTGAGTGAATTCTGGAGGTTCTGAGCTTTCACATGAGGCCTGGCCTGTCCATATCCTGAGACTTGATTGTGTCCTCTGGTTAAGGCAAGTCGTGTTTATTGTCTTTTTAAAAACTGCAACTAAGCAGGCTACATAGGTAGACCTACTTAATAGTTGCCGTTTTAACGTTCTCGAATTATATGATGTCATAATTTCAGATGGAGGGCAGGGGCCTATATAACTCTATGGGAGATACACTGTTTTGGGAAGGAATACTCAAATCTATGATCCACAGATCTTGCCATATTAGTCTTATAGCTTATAGTCTTTTAGATGACAATCACCTCTTTGGGGTTCAAGTAATGGCATCACTTTTTGAAGCTATTGTTAAAGCATCATTTCACATTATGTTTATTTGCGCTGGTGGAGAACCAGAGAAAGAGAAGTTTGTGCTGAACTTTGAATCAGTTTTTGTTCCATGTGGATAGGCCCAATAATTACAGCGATATTAACCATAGACCAGGTCAACAAATCTGCAGTCTGACAGTTAAACAACAAATTCCACCATAGTATTCAGATCTTTATCATTTCAAAACATCGATTAACTTTCACTGCATTTTCCAATATTTATGTCACTCATGTATAGGAATTTGGAAAAAAAAACAAAAAGCAAAAACAGTCAATTCTACATCACGATCTCCACATTTACCCCTGACAGTCAGAGCTGAGTTTCTAGCCTAAGGCGCTGACTCCCACCTCTCACAATGGGAAAAAGAAAAAAAAAAACACAACTGGACTATTTTCCACTGCATACTATGAAAAGAAAACATCAATTTTTCCAAATGGATTGCGCACGTCAAATGAAGATATAGAGGTTCATAGTTCATAGCGTCCTTCGAGGCACCTCCCTGTTTCAATAAGTACCAAAAGCACAGTTCTATGTAATCACTGAGATATGAGATAAATCATACAGCCAAAGACAATGTGCACATGTTGGGTCTAATTAGAACAAGAGAGAGTCAATCACTGGAGAGTGGTTTTAGATTCAGGCTTGTGTGTGGCTACAAAGGCCTGCACTGTGCAATTAAGATTGTTAAAATATGTAGGATTGGTAGTATTTAATCTTTTATGACAATTAATGTAATGTTTTGAAAATTGGGATAGAGCTTGGGATCAAATTGCAAAAAATACACCACAGAAATACATACACAAATAACATAAAAAAGGGAACAACAGAGCCATGAGACAACCTGATAAGCTCCTTGGTCACCACTGACATGTCAGAAAACTAAAATTTCTTAGTTACACAGCAGCTCAGTGTATCTATCCATTTTCTTCGGCCGGGTCGCAGTTGTAACAGGGACTCTCAGACTTCCCTCACTTCAGACACTTATCTTGTAATTAAGTCAGTGTATGAATTTTCAAAACACCATTGTTGTCAATGAAATTTTTAGACTGACTAAAAACAATAGTTACCTGTAAGACACTTTATGCTGGTCCAGAAATATCCCGCAGGGTCTGAGAACCTCTTGTTGAACCTCTTAATTTTTCTGACAATGCATGCTACTTTTCTCAGCTAGGGTCATAGGCTCTGGGCCATGACTGAAAAATTACAAGATTCTGCAGAAAAAGGGGTTAAAATTCTTTTTGCAAGGTGGCAAGGTGGTTCCTTACTGATACGAGTGAGGAGCTCAGAGCAGATTGCTCCTGTAACATTGAGAGGAGCATCTCTTTTGGATGGATCACCTTCAGGACATGTTCCACTAGGAGATGTTTCAGAGACAGGCCTAAGACACACTGAAGAAACTACATCTCTCCGTATCCTGGGAATGGTTAAGACATATTATGCTTCTATAGCTTTATATTTGTAAGTTAATAACAGAAACAGGTCCACTGATTTCCTATTCAAATCTGTAGAACTGAGAAGCCTTGCCTCTTCATAGTGGCATTTCACCAAAGGAAGAAGGAAGCAAATTTGTATTTCAATTGTACTTTCCATATTTAATCCCACATGTACCAGTTTTTTTTTTTTATTGCAAGTTTGAATAGAGAAGTGGGGAGAGACATTTGTGAGAACAGAAGTATGCTGTATAATACAGGATTATTTAAACATGCTTGAATCAATCTGAATACAACTCTAAGTAAGAAAGATGAGGAAACATCACTACAACATGTTTCAAAGCATAAAAGCCGATTTGCATAGTATGTCCAATGTAAGAATCCAACTGAAAAGGTTAAACAAAGTTGTGAATTGGAATAGTGAGATTTGGGTATCTGTGCTTGGGCTGCTGTGCTAGCCAAAGTAAATGAATGGATGGGAATGCCAGAAGTAGGTTTAAAACCGTACTAGCCCATAATATGCCTCTTTTATCATATTCAAAATTACAGCGTAGCAATTTTCCATTTTTGCGCAATGCCCTGGAAAAGGCTACTGTTCCCTGCTACTCCATGAATATGCATGCTCATAGAGTGATAATGACTTATACAGTACAGTGCAGATTTGCATTGCCAGTAATAAATGACTTTATTGTAATTGTTAATGGGCTATTGTCTGCTGTGCTGTGCCTACATTCATTATTGTTAAACATTGCCCTCTTGCTGTAATGAACACTGGCATACGACGATGGTATGTTGTGCATTTTATCAGTGAATATGTGAAATTAAATAGGCCTGGATAAGATGGTGTCCTCCTTTTTTCCGACACAGTAACATTCCACTGTATCGATCTGATGTGCAGTGAATGAACTGCAACAGCCTAGTTATTAAAATCAATAGCAATAACTACAATTCCTCAATTTGAGATTGGCTCTTGACTCAATCAATGTATATCAAATTACCCCGGCTCTAGAGCGCGTAATCCCCATCAGAGAGAGCCAGGTTGGGGCCAGAATATAGATCAGCACACTAACATGCAGAGGACCTTATATAATGAAGCACCTCCATGCTAAATTACAACTGAAGTGGTGGGAAACAAAGGAGCCAGGCAGTCAATATGCGCTCTAAATACTGCATTTATTCTGAAGGTATTAAAGAAGACATTGTGTTTGTGTCTGTCTATATAGTTATAATCTACGATGTCTGTGGATCATTATGTTTTAGTTTGGACATTTGAAATCACGATATTGATCTAAAACGACTTAATAAAAGAAACAAGTCAGCTGTTTTCCAGGTTGGAAAAATTCTGGTGTCCAATGGGAGCTGACATCACCGTAAACTCCATCATAACAAAGAGCCGCCCCGCAGGACCATGCTCTGCAGATCACGCTAGCAAGCAGAGGATTGTTTTTCATTTGTACCAAAATGGCGGAGCTGCTAAATACTGCATGTATCACTGATTAAGAAAATAACTGAACAACAAAGGAAGTACAGAGCAGTGGGCATGTACCAGTGGCGATGAAAACGGGGGTTGATGGGACAAATGCAGTAATCACTACTCTAAATACAACTTTGAGAGGTTAAAAGAGATGGGAAAACAATTATAACATGGTTAAAAATTCAACAAAAAAAAATTTGCATAATATGTCTGTTCAGTGTAGCATGGTGGCTAAAAAGGTACAGTCAAATCACAGCAAGTAGCTCTCAGGTTCAATTCCCAGACTCTCTGATGCTAGCATGCTCTGTCTGTGTCTGCTGAGTTTTTTAACTTGGAACATGCATAATTGGCTACTATTTCAGGTAGGCACTTTCGACTGCCCACTGTGCAACCATTAAAATTGTTCCTGTATTTCATAATTTCTTGCTGAAAAGTTATACATTGTTGAAAATATAAGTGACTAGACAAGGAGAAGATTATGTCTGTCTTGCCTTCAGACCAACTGACTGGTTAGCTCATTGTTAGCATCACTAACTCCTGCTCAGTTGTATAAGGTTTTTCCTCTTTTGCACTGTTTTGCGCTGTTTAAAGTTGATGTCGCAATGCTAATGCTAATTCTGAGGCTAATTCTGAGGCATAATAAATCTTAAAATAACGTCATAAACTGATGTAATGTAATGTAATCTAATCCTTAGCATTAGCTTTGAGACACAATCATGTAGCTAGTGCATCATGTTTCAATATAATCACCTCCCCAGTCCTACATGTACAAAATAAATAACACAGTAACTATTTTTTAATGGTAATTTCAATGTTCTGTCTTTATAACCGCAGCACCTGAGGCTCGAGCTTCTGTTTTGGATGGATTTTTTTTTTTTTTTGGCTGAACACCTGGAGAGGGCAGGGTATCTCCACTGCTGCCCGAGCCAAAGAAAATGAATGGAAGGGATTGCCAGTGCTACTTTTAAAGCCACATTAAACCAGAATATGCCTACTTTATTATATCCAGTATTATAGCTTGGCAATTTTCCAGCTGATGGCTGATTTGATGGAAAAGTTGGCCACCTCCAGCTCTGAAACCTAATGTTGCCTGTGACTTAATATTAATAAAAATAGGAATTAAGCCTGCTAATCAATGCACTATTTCCTAACACAATACTGAAGCTAATTTTGTATTGGCTCCTCAAAATAGCGTATTGGAACATGGCAACACATGCTGGAAGATAAAGTTAGAAAATTGGTGGAAAATTTCAGAATAGTAATTTTGAATTCAAGGGATATTATCATGAAAAATCTATTATAAAAATGAGATGTTAATAATCTGATGTGATTCTAATGTGATTATGTATGCACTATTTATATATTACTCATTTTAAAGTTAACTTTCCTTTCCTTATTGGTATGCCCTTTGGCCCAAATGGCTCTGTTTCACTTTTGTGGTTGCCAGCCTTGTTCTGAGGGTTGTCTCGTTACTACTCACTGAGCAGAACATTGTGCCCAAAATGAGCCAACAGAAGGTGATCAGAGAGGCAGATTTAACCCAATAGAACAAATGAGGTGCACTGAATCTGAAGAGCCAACCTAAAACGCTAACGAGAAATCAAGAGGCCGTGGCATTACTTCTATTTGTAGAGCAGCTGACCTTTTGCGTGAATATGTAAGAAATATGGTTATACTGGATGATTCTGAACCACATTTGTATCAGCTAGATATTACAAAGAAACTTGAGTTGATCTGCCTCAGTACAGATCATAGACTATTTATATAATTGGACATTGCTAACCTGCTTGCCTCATAGCAAGAGGGTTTGGTTGGATCCCCGGGTCGCCCAGGCCTTTCTGTGTGGAGTTTTTCATGTTTCTCCCCGTGTCTGGATGAGTTTCCTCCGGGTACTCCGGTTTCCCCCATCAACCAAAACATGAACGCCCTTCGAGACAACTGTTGTTGTGATTTTGGGCGTTACAAAAATAAATGAATTGAATTGAATAGCCGCCACATTCCAGATAGGAAGTGAAAATGGGCGTGCTTCCGACTCCATCGACTCTGGCTACAATTCACGACAGGCTCGTCGTTTTGCTCTTAAAATGTTCATATTAACCCGCTCTACATGATCCAGATATTTCAATTTCACTATTGTGTTGAGTTACAAACACATATCTCTACTAAACAAGTGATGTGTGCCTGCCTCCGGATTGGCTCTTTGGTTGCTATGACACTCTCGGTCTAAATGGACCCCTATAACTGCTAACTTTGATTAGCTTCATTTGACTGGAGCTAAACGCTATGGGTGACATCACACTCACTTAGTCCACTGCTTTATACAGTCTATGGTACAGATATATATGTAAAAGCTGTGTGCTATCTGCATTTAATCATAAGACATTTTTATGGTTCGCAAAACAGGAAGTAAGACTGGTGCGCTGTTAGCATGCTACTTATTGTTAGCTACACCATGACAACAAAGCTTGTGACACTTTCAAACTAATCACTACGAGTAATATGGATGCTAGGAATACGTTAGAAAAGTGAGGCCTCTGAAATTAACTTGAAAACACAGATGAAGTCCTATATTATGTTAAGCTTAACTTTTTGATCTTTTTAGTAACTAATAGTGTTATAATGGTCCGCTTAATAGTCCTCTTTGGTTATGAAAATGCTCTCCATCCACTGGTATAAGTCTTCTCGGAGCCATGAATCTCTCCAGTTCTTCTGTTTTAGTGCATACACATTTTCTGAATAAGCATTTCTTGTTCTGCTCATTTCAGCATTAAACAGCCAACACAAAGTTGCTATTGCTTGAAACCTTATTTGAACTTCCTCTCCTCAGGCCACCATTATCTTTATGTGCTCTGAATCCATGGTCAAATTACTTTAACATTTTTTAAAGTGCAAAACTTGAAAAAACCAACGCGTAGGTGTCCGTGAACAGGAGAAGACTAAATAATTCATAACACCGAAAACTGAAAACTCTTTTAAAAATGACTATTGTTTTAATAAAATGATTTAAGCTTATTGTTGGCACTAAATCATGTTGACTTCCATCACTGCTTTGTTTGTGCGGCCTGCGTCGGGGGTACAGCGCACAGATAAATGGCCCATTGGTATTGACTTCAATTTAGAAAATGCTGCCTCCACTTTTCTCCGAGCTTAGGGCACCTGAGGGGAATCTGCTTGGGCCAGAGGAAACGTGTGAGGCCAGGGTCAGGACTTGAGTTTGGGCAAAGATTTACAACGAGAACACACCCGAGCCATCATGGTGCACGTCCAGAAGCAATGCTGACAACACACAGATAAGGAAGATTACCCCAGCTTTAATAAAAACTGCTGAATAATGCATAGGTCTTATAAATCTCTTTTTTGGACTCATATAGTGAGTGATAGACAGAGTTTCAACTCTGCCTGTTCAACCATCAGCAATCACTCTTTCATGCACTCAAATCCTCCACAGGTAAGATGGCTGAAGTCTTGTCCAATGACAGACTGGCGATATGGCAATTATTGGAACTGGAATCAAACTGCCAACCGGTGGGACGGAGGAGCTGGAGGACGTGTCCCAAGACGTGCTCAGGCCAGCTGAGAGACATAGTCCCTCCACAGCATGTCCTGGGTCCTCCCCGAGGCCTCCTCCCAGCGGGACATGCCCGGAACACCTCCCTTGGAAGGCGTCCAGAGGGCATCCTGAACAGATGCCTGAGCCACCTCAGCTGGTTCCTCTCAACATGGAGGAGCAGCAGCTCTACTCCAAGCTTCTCACCCTATCCCTAAGGGTGCGCCTAGCCACCCTATGGAGGAAACCCATTTCAGCCACTTGTATCCACGATCTTGTCCTTTTGGTCATTACCCAGAGCTCATGACCATAGGTGAGGGTAGGAACGTAGATTGATCAGTAAATTGAGAGCTTTGCCTTTCGACACAGCTCCAACAGACTGATACAGCGACCGTGTCACTGGAGATGCTGCACCGATCCGCCTGTCAATCTCACCCTCCATCCTTCCCTCACTCGTGAACAAGACCCCGAGATACTTGAACTCCTCCACTTGAGGCAAGGACTCACCATCCACCCATTTACAAATAAAATCAAATTTCTCTCACCTCAGATTAACATTTTAGTGCTTGACTAGATTGGTTCTATAGAAATCCACCATTTTTCTGCCCCCTGTGATACTTCTATCTTTTATCTTTTTCGATGTGACAAGTGATAATCCACTTGTCAATCACACCCATTTGAAAATAGAGGGATTCACCATACTCACATCTTCGTAATCTTTGTATTCTGGATCCCAGGCAACCAGACAACCACTGTTAGAGATACCGTGAGATAAATAAGTTAATACCATATCGTTTTAGGCAAAGTTATAAAATCTCGCTGGAGACAAGCAGGTGGCAGACTCTCCACCAGGAAGGTTACATAATTGAACTTAAAGGGCCTATATTATGCTATTTTCTGATCTATGTTATAATGTTGTTTCTTCATCAAAAACATACCTGGAGGTTTGTTTTATTCACACATGTTTAACAGACAAACCCTGCACAAACCGCCAGAGACTAGAGAAACTAAGATTTTTAACAAGGCAATCTCAAAATGTACAATTTAATAACATGAGACCATTTGGAGCATTCTTTTGTATAAACACACCAACACCCACACTACTTGTCCTAACACGACATCTGCAACTCACAACTCCTACTCCCACGGGGATATCCTCCTCTGATAGATGGACTTAGCAGCACTACACAGGCTCCAAGAAGGCTAGCCACGGGCGCATCTGTCACTGCTGCTTTTGGGGCCCCACATCACAGGCCTGGTCAGAGAGATATAGTCGCGTGTACGGAGAGGGGAGGGAGGGGGCGCTATGATTCAACTAAATCTATTTACAAGCGGAGGCATGTTTGGCGCAGGGCCAGGGCTAAGTGGATGAAAAGCAATAGGTTAAGATTGTGCCTTGGCGGAGTCCATAAGCCAGTCGTACTTCAAGCGTGTGATTTGACAGCCACGGGGGCCAGAGGGAGAATGCCGGTGACGTACGAGGACTGTTCCACAAGACTGAAAATACTACTGCTGTTACTGCTATGGCGGGTGGTGTTTTTAGAGGTGCCCTATGTAATCTTTCTGGTGGAGGGTATGCTACTTGCTTGTTTCCATGATGTTATTGCTCTGATTGGAATGTTCCCATAGTATGGTATTTACAAGTACTGTACAGGATTTTTTTTTAAATCTTAAAAACATGAAAAACAGGACAGGATCATTTTCAATTTTGCAGTGGTCTAAATGTATTTCTCACTTTCCTAATGCATTCTTATTCATAGTGCAAAGCTAACAAAAGACAGCATGATAACAGCACACTTCCTGGTTTTCAGACCATAGAAACACTTTATAATTGGATGCAGACAGTACACAGAGGTCTCAGTTTTATTCTAAGTGCTGCTTTTGCAATATATGTGTATCTATGACCTTTAATGGCTCAGAACTACCTTGAAAAACAGGCATTCTTACTGTGAGCAGGGCCACCTCTCTACAGATCTGACCTGTAACATTGTTTTGTGGCATCACGTGCTAGTCTCCATGGTGACACTGTAGATACGTTCAATGCCAAACAGTAGAACATTTTAGACAAAGTAGCAACATCTCCATGGAGACAAGCAGGTGACATTCTCCACCAGAAAGATTGCATAGTCAACATAACTGAGATTTTGCTGTCAATGAATGCGAATACAACCTATTGTCATTACTACAATGGTAGATTTTATTAATACCTTTTCTACCTCTGTTGGATGCACTATTCACACATTCATACAGCAGTACTCTGAAGACACCATGGGAATTATACAACAGTAACATGCTCTGAAAGTGACACAACTTGCAACCTCTGAGCTGTGATTCATCCATAGATGTGTACTTATGTACCTGTTTGCTGGAGTGTTCTCTCCTCCTGAACATACATAAAATTGCATTTTTAATCCATACAGTACAAACATGTATCTGTTAGGATCACGTTGGTTATTAGCCAAGCTGTTCCCATACTTTCCACTGTTGTCAGCACACAGTGACACAGCCCAAATCTGCACATTTTGGAGGCATTCCAAATTTCAGGAATTACCGTGAAAAAACTAAAATGTATGATACAATATAACTACAAAAGGTCAAAATCTTTCTGATCAATAAATGAGAACAGTGTAAATGTAGAGAGCTTTCTGATTGGTTGCTGGCTTCCTGGAAGAGGCGGAGAAAGTAGGTGGAGGTAAAAACAACTGAAGCATTTTCAGTTTCAAAGTAACACGAAATTACTTATATGCATGAATTTAAAAAAAGAAAAATGTATTGCGCTAAAATTAAAATTATGATCTGACTTCAAGAAAATCGTGATATTAATTTTTTCAACCCCTCTAACCCCCAACATAACTCCAGGTATGTTTCTAATGAAGTAACAACTTTCTAACATTGCCAGCACAGTACAGCATAATCTCTTCTCTTTAACTAATCCAACTAGCCAATATATTGAACCATTTTATCTTAATTATGAAAACGTGCTACATGCGGGAATGCTCACGGCTTCATAAAAACACATTTGCCCTTGCCAGCTTTTAAACAAAGACACATCTCTTTGGAACTGGCTGCAGAGATAAAAATATGCTCAGGTCTATTCTTGTCCATAATGCAAGCTTTTAGGCAATTAAAGACTAGAGGGAGCCATGCAAAAGATGCTTATTTTGGAGAACATAATGGCCGACAGTATAAAGCTGCCTGCTGACTTGCATATAAAAATGATTAGTTTGCAGCGAGTGCGTGTCAGCTCCCAAACTGGTAACATGTAAACTGCTTCACAAGGCTTCTCCCATATGTGTATATCTGCTATTCCTGACAGGGCTGATTCTAGTATGTGCAAAATGTATGTTATGGTGGCCCGGAGGTGGAACATCCAATTAGGTTTCATGCTTGGAGATGAAGAGAGGAATGGAGATTTGTTTAAGTATATTATACATAATTTGTATTGTTATGGGCTTTTAAACATGCTCTTCAGTGCCTTTGCTTTGGCATCTCAGGCTTTACAACTTAAAATAATGGCTTTATAAAGAATCACACATTATCTTTCAGCTTGGGAACTCCACATCCTTAAGTCTGGTGTAGATTCTCCATCTACTGGCAGTGGATGGAATTACCATGAAGATAAAACTAATGGTAACTACTAAAGGAACATGCCCGGACATGTTAATGTAAGTTGTAATGAAAGCATTTTGACAGCAGGAAGGCCTAAAATGAGTCTCGTGATGATTTAGAATTAAACACTGTGCAGGGCTTTTACCTGTGATGTAACAATCCTGGGGAAACTCAAACAAAGTGTTGAGGGGAACCTTTTGTACAATATTCATCAAATAAGCATGACGGAAGTGAAATACAACTCCAGGGAGCAATGTTATGATGTGGTTAAACGTTTTTTAATAATATCCATCTTTGAATACAAGTGAAAATTATTACAAATTTCTTGGAGTCAGATCACAATTTTGATTTGATCAGTTTATATTGTCTTGAAGAGGTAACCAATGGTATCTGCTTCTTCTAAATGTTTACACCTGTCCTTCAACTCAGAGCATTGCTGAGGCTCACCAATAGGTAGAAAAGTTGCAATATGTCAATTTTACCGAGACAGCAAATTGTTACAATCACTTTTGGTTCAGTTTTTATTACCATTTTGCTCAGCACTGTGGCAAATACACTGCAAACATAATGGTCAGGTACCACCACAGACTGAAAAAGACAGTTTTAAAGGGTCAATAAACATGCTGATAAATGCCAGGGACCAGCATTTATTTTCTCTGTAATAAATCAAACAATCTAAATGCCAGGGTCAGCTGTCAGTTTAGACATCTGCTAAATTACATTCAGCTTTGGGGCCCCCTAGTGGATTTGGGGCCCTGTGCTTGAGCCTGGTCTACGTACAGTTAGCAACGGCTATGGTTCATGTAGATCTGACAGACAAATAAACGTGCAGCCCTATAGACATTGACAATGAAAGAATGATTTCTGTTTTATTTCTTAACTCTTAAACCTTGTGTTGAATACTGTGTTTCAAACATTGAGGTGAACTTGTTTCTCTGTAAGAATGCTACACATGCTTATTTTAAGATATCCTCCCTGCCACCTACTTCTGTGACAAGAGGTTTTAAAATCCATCTTTTCAGTGACGTATTCTACCTTCTGGCAACAGTTAAAGCTCTACCCATTTATGACCTTGTACGAGCAGTGTGTAAAATTTATTTAAGTCCTTATAGACCCATCCTTCTATAGACAGTATAGTACTTTTCTCAGAGTATAGAATATAGAAGAAGAAGAAGCTCCTTTGTAATGTAACGCATGTTCCTGCTGTCTGTATCTTCCTCCTTTAATATCAGATAAAACTTCTTTCAACTCTCTACCTACTCACATCCTTCACAATTGCAGACATTCAGAAAAAAAAAAAAAAAAAAAATCTATATTAAAAGTTTGAAAACGTACTCAGGCATAATCAGCTACAACGTGGCAAATGAGCACAAGACCTGTAAATCCATTTAAAATCTGTTTTAGCTATTAAAACATTTCACAGAATCTGTCGTTTTAAACATGCTTTTTGGACTTAAAACAACCACATTATGGATATTAGTTAGCACATAGCAGGATAGCCGCCATGATACTTTTGAACTCTTTTAACATTTTAATTTATGGGAAAAATTGTATGGAAATTTTGATTCTGAAACCAGTGCGGACTTCAAAGTGGGCAGGACTGTTGAGCTCCATAGAGTTAAGTGTGATCTCACATCTGGGTCTAAGACTGTCCAAGACAAAGCTGTGAAGTTGCCATTTGAACCTGAAAGTGACATTATTACCTAACAACTTTATTCACCTTATTCTAGAAGATGCCGTCGTCATTTGGGTTGTATTATTTTGTGTGGGGCTGGCGATTTTGACAGCGATAAGTTCTATTTGGATTACAGAGCCGTTTTGACTTGTGTTGACTTGTTGGCGCACATGAACATAAAACATTTTACACAATACACTACTTTATATCATATTTTTGAGGTGAAACTTTTCCCAAATTCGCCATTGAACCGAATGGGGTTCCAAAGAAAAGCTCAGTTTGGAGCGTTTAGAGGCAAAAGTAGGCAAATAAGCTAAAAAAAAAAGCCTATGATGATACATATATCACAAATAAGCCCTATCTTTAAGTATAAATGCTTTAGCTGATAATTCTACTTTTCTATTCCAAAAAGTGAAGCTAGCTTTTAAAAGGACATTTAGCAGACATATTTACAAAAACAGTTTCTAAGTGTTTTGCTGTCCTTGTCAGTACAAAATTAGGGTTTTCAAAAAATTCAAAGTGACAATCTTTTTTCCTCTTCTGCAAAATTACCAGAGCCTTTTTTGTTTAATTCTCTCTAACTTACCCAAACTACTTCTTCACTTTATAGCTAACATTTCCACAATACGGTCACCACTCTCTAGTCAATGTGTTTTCAGCAGGGGGTTGAGTTTCCTAGCGTCCAAATCCCAATGACTTCAGAAAATCTCACTGTTTTCTGGTTCCCACACTGGCTCTGCACCCGAAACTGACAAAGTCCCTTTTTAGTGCTGCCTATTGGCACAAGGAGAGGCAGGCTAGCGGAGTCTGATGCTGGCAGAATATTAAGAATGGCTACCCAATCAGAAAGCAGCATGGGGGAGAGTTATTTGCATATGAGAGGTAAGGAGACATGTTGGCTTATGCATCTTGAGTTCAAGGGGTAAAATTGACTTACAGTGTGTTAGACAGGTTAAACTATTCATTGCATTAAACACAGTTAACATCAATATATAGTTTGTATTACAAACCCTAGTTTTATCTATGCTTTAAATTTTGGTGAAGTTTTCAATTTTTGGTTGGTTTAATTTAGTTAAGTTTTAACTGTCAGAAAAATGCCTTCCCAGCATGTACATTGTCTCAGCATTTTGGACAGAATGTTGTTGACAAAGGTGGAGGTGTTCCGTTGTAGAACGCGGCAGTATTTCGTGTATTTTGTACTTTTGTACCGCCACATTCCAAATTCCAATTCACTTTACATTAGAAAGCTGTGGCCTCTCTCTCTGTTACTGCTGTCAGACTTGTCATTTTGGTCTCAAAATGTTCGTATTGACCCGTTCCACGTGATCCTGGTATTTTTATTTCATGACTCAGAGCAGGCGGGAGGGGTATTACCTTCCACAGCTTTGCTCCAGATTGACTCTTTGGTTGCTATGATACTCACGGGAGGAATTCCAAAAATATGGAGCCATCCATTTTCTTCCGCTTATCCGGGGCCGGGTCGCGGGGGCAGCAGTCTAAGCAGGGACTTCCAGACTTCCCACACTCCAAACACGTCCTCCAGCTCCTCTGGTGGGACCCCAAGGCGTTCCCAGGCCAGCCGAGAGACATAGTCCCTCCAGTGTGTCCTGGGTCTTCCCCAGGGCCTCCTCCTGGTGGGACATGCCAGAAACACCGACCTAGGGAGGCATCCTGAATCCAGGAGGCTCCTCCCAACGTGGAGGAGCAGCGGGTCTACTCCGAGCTCCACTCCGAGCTCCTCTCATATGGCTGAGCTCCTCAACCTATCTCTAAGGGAGCGCCCAGCCACCATGCGGAGGAAACCCATTTCGGCCGCTTGTATCCGCGATCTTGTCCTTTCAGTCATTACTCAAAGCTCATGACCATAGGTGAGGGTGGGAACATAGATTGACTGGTAAATCGAGAGCTTTGCCTTTCGACTCAGCTCCTTCTTTATTACAACAGACCGATACAGGGACCGCATCACTGCAGACGCTGCACCGATCCGCCTGTCAATCTCACCCTCCATCCGTCCCTCACTCGTGAACAAGACTCCGAGATACTCCACTTCAGAATATAAAATATGGAGCCTGGCCCCAAATTCGCCCTGTAACGGCTAGCTTCACTGAGCTTCACTTGACTGGAGCTGAACACTACGGGTGACGTCACGCTCACTTAGTCCACTTCTTTATACAGTCTGGGCACTTAACTGATGTACAACTATGATAAATATTTACCACAGGTACTATCCCACCAGAGCCTGAAGCAATTAGAAAAACATGAAAACCCTTTACTTTGCACTTTAAATATAGTTATCTTCTAAGTGTTTTCCAATATGCAGTTTAGCACAGAAGCTCACTGATGCCAACTGTGGAGGAAGAGCGTGTTTGCCATTTGTCGCTTTAACAAGGAAGTCGTTACGTTTTCACAAGATGCTATCACGTTTTAACAGCAAATCAAATTATTATGAGGCGGGTAAAAACTCATTACATTATATTACCTGGATGAAGATATTTAAAGGTGCGCTATGTAACTTTCTGGTGGAGGGTCTGTCACCTGCTTGTCTCCATGGAGATATTATCGCTTTGCCTGCACTGTTCTTCACTATAGCAAGTTAAAACAATAGAGGCACAAGTGTTCTGTAATTGAATAGAAATAAGAGAGTTTCATGCCATTTTGTGGAACATTGCACACAAAGCAATCATTTTTCACTTGTGATGGTACATAGTGCAGCTTTAAAATAAGGAAATGTTTTGTTAATTAAAGGTCCAAATTTCCCTTTTCAGCTTTAAGTCATGTACTAAAACATGCCAGGAGTAGAGTTTGTTTCATCTATGCATGACTGACTAACCCTGTATATTCTACTGACTCCATTTCGAGAGATGAAAAAGATAAATTACACTGTGTGATGTCATCAAGTGGTAATCCAAGAAGTGCTATTTTGTGTTTTTAAAATCCATACATCATCACTGACTTTTTTATTATCTAACCTGCTTCACTCAGTGCACCAGCAGAGTATTGTGTATTATTTTATGAAACTAGGGCTGTTTTTTTTTTTAAGTACTCATGGTTTAGTAGGATCTGGGTGTGGCAAGGCATCCAGTTTATCCAAGTTTTTTCCAATGTGCATGTTCTAAACTGGCATGTGTCTTCTGTTTGGTTAGCGTTTTAGCAATTTAATAAGGATACGCAAGTGTATCAGTCGCTGCCTTGCTTATATTCGTAAAAATTACCCATGATGCACATTAGGTTGCTAGTTGTTGTTAGCATTACCGTGATGGCAAAACTCTGAAAGCTGTGAAAAGCGCTTACAAACTCATCATTGTGAATAATTAAGATGCTCGCAATGCATAAGGCAAGTGAGGAACAACTATGGACCACTACAAACCGTTTTTAAGCCGGCAAAAATCAGATACAGGGCCTTAGAGGAAAACATAATGATAGATGTGGATTTCCAGGGGAAGCACTATACAGTAGGAGGGGGGAAGCAAATAAACACGGTGGATGCTGCTATCTCGATGCTGATCTTCATGACAAGGATGGATGGGATTAGGAATAAGCACACCATTTGAGAAGCCTGTGTGAGATGGCGATGTTTAGGAGATAAAGTCTGAAGAGCAGAGTGAGAAGGTTTGGACATGTACAGAGGAGGATCAATAGACTGGCGTGTGCCTGCAGTCGCCCCGAGAGACCACCACACGAGATTTATGGATGTAGAGCCAGAGGACGAGAAGTTAACTGGGGATGAACAGAATACAGCGTGTGCATGGAAACAAAACATGATTAAATGGGCAATATGTGTCATTGATTTTAAAGATTTCCACCATGTTTTTAAATTGTTAGTCGATCAATGTCATACCTAGAGTTGTGTTAATTGTGTCATGCTAGGTTCCTATGTAATTGCTTTATTGTATTTTATTGTGACCAATTAGGAACCCCTGTAATCCTGCCAGCAAAAAGTAAAAAAACATTAATATTAGACATAGCCCGTGAGCTCTGCCGATAGTTTTAGGCTGATGTGTAAGGCCGATTTGGATTATTTTTCCCAAATTATGCCATTTAAATTTACTACCCACTCAGCCCTTTTTCTACGTACCCACTTAAAGGTTAAAATTGTATTCTTTAGGCAGCTGATCAGCCTCTGCTTGAGATTTAAGGTGATAGCCGAATTTGGAATTTAGATCAGTTTTGGCCCTTGTTTGCATCATTGACTGTATAAAGAAGTGCACTAAGTGAGTGTGACATCACCCATAGCGTTCAGCTCCAGTTAAATAAAGCTCATCGAGGCTAGCGGTTATAGGGGCCAATTTGGAGCCAATCCTTCCCACCCCCACCGGTTTAGCAAAGAGAGGGCGTTTAGCAAGGCTCTTGATTTGTCTGTTATTTTTGTTCTCACCTTTACTTAAGGACACAATGGCAAAATAAAAATACCAGGATCATTTAGAGTGGGTTGATAAGAAAATTTTAAGACCAAAATGACGAGGCTCACAGCAGCAGTTACAGAGAGATGGGTGACAATTTCTCAATGTAAAGTGAATTGGAGCCAGAAATACGGCAGCTAGCAGGTTAGCTATGTCCATTTATGTATACAGTCTATGATTGACATTATGGTTGCTAGGTAAGTTATAGAATTACCTCTACATATGTCATATCTGCTGATTATTGCTGGGTTTCAGATTCTATAATGTGACGATGCCAGTTTTTAAATCTACAAATGCTGAACCTGATCATTTCTATTATTAACTAGACCCTATAACTTACTGTTCAAAGTACTACTTACTTATACTTAAAAGTACTTTTCATAACTACACCATGGCATTTTAGTCCCATCCCATTTTAGTGTATTAAAAACAAGTAAAAAGGAAAAACAAAATTATTTACACGAATCCGGGGGGCTCACAGGAAAAGCAAAGTCATTGAATATGCATTGTACAGTAAAGTCAAATAATTCTTCACCCAAAATGGAGAAGTCAAGAAAAGTCTGTTCTAAATGGGGTGATATAGTTGATAAACTTTAATAATATTAATTTTAGCTGCCCCTGTCTGTATTAAATATTATTGGCCTATTGACCTCATATGGCCCCGCCCACTTTTGTCTCCAAATCGCACTTTCTTTGTAGTTGCTTTTCCGGTTAAGAGGAAATCCCGTTCTTTTAAAAGGCGAATTCAGGAAAAGTTTTACCTCAAAAATATGATATAAAGTAGTGTTGATTTGAGTAAAATGGTCTATGTTCACGTGCGTCAACAAGTCAACACCTCACCGATTTTCTGGGAGGCGTTAAAGCGGCTCTGTAGTCCGAATAGAACTTATTGCTGTCAAAATCGCCAGCCCCGTACAAAATCATACAACCCAAATGACGACGTCGGCGCCCATGGCAACTTCTAGTGTAAGGGGAATGGAATATTGTGATGTCATCTGAAACCCAGTAATATCCAAATTATAATGTTAACCAAAATAAAAATAGAAAAAAAAATGCAAAATGAGTTGTCTAACCTGCCAAATGCACTTTAAACACTTGATCCAAAATGTCGCCTTGCATACTTTAACATTAACAGGCCTATCCTTAATTTAGCGCCCTGCTCCACTGCACGCTCCCTTTGCCTCGCTTCCACGAGGTCTGCGGTTCCAACCTCTAACCTAACCCCGGAGCTTGTGGACCACCGCACGAGCAGACAGGCGCATAATGAAGGTCACCCACCAAAACAATAACCACCCACCCCTCCTCCAGAATGCTTCCCTTAACTCCCTACTTTATAACTCCCTGTGTAGAATCCATCACGCCGCTAATGGCAAAAGCAAATATAATTAACTGGGCTCTGTTCAATCATACGTGGAAAATAATAATAATAATAATAAAGAGTAGATGAATAAATAGCGCTAAGGCTAATTTCCTGTGGGTTTATTTATATATTTTCTAGATTAATAGTCTGTACTGTCATAATAGCTTTTATCAGTGGGCTTATGCTGCACTTCAGTGATTGTAAGGTCACATATAATGCAGGAACAGCGGTGTACATTGTAAAGAAATGTATAAACAAAGAAAGAATAGTATCTACGTTCTATGACTTCAACACAGAATGTTTATTATAATATAAATAATTGTTCCCACACAACAATTCTCCATAAATATACAAAAGCATTATACAAATACATAGCTACTATACACAGCAACTTGACAAACCCGATGTGATGTGCAATAGTTTCAGTAGAGGGATGCACGCTGATTGTGTTGTGATAGTGCTCTGAAGGGGGAGTGACTTAGCATTGAGGGCAAAAATGGGGAGAAAACATGAAACTTATAAAACATGTTAATATGTTGTTTTTGGTGAGTACAGTATTTTCCAAACAATAAAAGGTAACATGGTGATCTAAATGTGTTGTGTGTTAGCAGTTAATACCCCATAGTCAAATACAAAAAGTATGTGACTTCTATGGGGTTTTAATTTCCCCCTTAAAACCCCCTTCTATGGGGTTTTAATTTTTGAACACTACCTTATATCCATCGGAAAAGAGGAGCTAAATACACTGAAACTGGAAACAGCTTTTGTTTACAGTTTTTGTATGTAGGCTAGGTCTATTGAGCTACACCATGTGTGCACTGTGCCTGAGACATAATTAGCATATTCATACAACTCTGTGCTTCCACACCTATTGGCATCTTCGCTCACTCTATTGTTCTCTTGTTTCCTTTGTTTGCTTTGGGTCTGAGGATAGAGTTCTATATGGGGGACAGGTGATGTCTGAGGCCCCCATTCCTGTTCAAGGAAGGATTGTCTTTCTTATCAAAAAATGCTTCTTTAACTCCTCTCTCAAACCATTTTTCTCTGGCTAAGATCTGAACCTCACTATCGTCAAAGGAGTGGTTAGTGACTTTGAGATGGAGATGTACGGCGGACTGGAGTCCAGGAGCTCTCGACAGTGTTGGTACAGTCTCTTGTGGAGTGGCTGTTTAGTTTCTCCAATGTAACACTCACTGCACTCTTCACTACACTGAATGGCGTACACCACATTACTTGTTTATGCTTCGGGGTTTGTCCTTTGGATGAACCAGTTTCTGTCTTAAGGTGTTAGTAAGTTTGAAATAGACCGGACTCTCAAACTGTCTGAAAACTCTCTGTGGCTTTTCAGACACACCAGCTGTGTAAAGAATAATTACACTTTTCCTTCTAGGTTCAGATTCCCTGTTGTCCTGTTTTTTAGCTCTCTTACATCCATTGAAGGCCCATTTTGGATATGCACAAGAAAATGTCTATCTACCACTCTATCAATTGTTACTCAACTATTTAATAAAGCACTGACAAAGACACCAGAGTTCCCAAAGCAAAAAAAAAGTGAAGTGAGTCTCCCCTCCTTTTACTCCTTGCATTAAGTCACTCCCCCTTCAGAGCGCTATCATAACACAGTCTGTGTGCATCTCACTAATGAAACTACTGCACATCCTATCAGTGTTGTCAAGTTGTAGTGTACAGTTTTGTATGATGTTTTTGTATATTTATGCAGAATTGTCATGTGGGAGCATGGATGACATAAGCTTGTGAACTGAGCATTGCTGAGAAACTTAGAGCTAACCGCAAGGAGGGTTCGAATAGGGCCCGGGACAGATCGCTAAAATACTGAAACGTGCATGGATGATATTGAAAAACTTTTCAGGCGTGTTTCTGACGAGGGAATATTACAACCCCCACTTTAATATCTCTGAAAAATACAGTTGTTAAACATAATTTCTTTGCAATACAATTAAAGAAAAAAACTCAAAACAAATTACTCATAGGTTAAATATAAATAAGCGATATAATATATAGTCTAAATAAAACAATAAAGTTCAAATCCTTTCTGAATTCAGTTTTTAACAGACAGCGTATATTCACAAACAATACAAACCTACTTCAGTCTCAGTAATTATAGAATGACACTTGCACAATGGCCACTCATCATTGCCTTGATTTACTTCTATTTTTCCTTAATGTACAGACTTCCCCAGCGTCGCCCTGATAGGATTTGGTCGTGACCCTGTTTACAGCCTGTTTGTCACTGGCTATACAAAACTTTGCGTGTGCTCTCTATTGCACCCAATCAATAAAATCCATGATGGGGCATTGTTCTTATTATAGAGCGTTTGTCAGACACAATGGGATTCCGGGGTTGATGGATTTCTGAAATAAAGCGGCCGGTTGTGAGGCCACTTTATTTCAGAAATCCAGGTTTGAGTTGATAGACGTGCTCATTTGCATCCCGGGGCTAAAACTCTCCAGTCTGGCCTTGCGTGCATCCGAATGGAAGACCAGGTAGTGTAATGACTTTTGAGTAGGTTGCAAGAAAGCAGTGAACAGAGAAAATTCAAAACAACAATGAGTAAATCTGTTATACTGAAGAACTGATACATTGAAAAACACACACAAAAAATTGTAGATCACTGTGTTACCTTTTATTGCTTTGAAAATGCGATATTGGCCAAAAACAACATATTAACATGTTTAATAAGTTTCATTTCATTTTTGATGCTCTGATTTCCCCACTCCCTCTTCAGAGTGCTATCACAACACAATTAGTGTGCACTGCACTAATGAAACTACAGCACATCATAAATATGAATATAAATGTTTATTAGGCTTATTTAGGCTATTAGTTTATGTACATGGAAAATGCAACTCAAATATTAAAAACCAAAAGGGATTTTTTTTAATTTTTTTTTTCTGAAATAATATGCAAGAACAAATTTTGTAAAACCATGCTTTGGGATATTGACCAAAATTTAAACTTGTAAAATTTGTGACAATCTGAAAAATTATAAATCTTGGACACTTTTTTGAATGACAAATCTCCAGCTTACCGCCAGAAATTCTGAAAAATATTGTTCCAGCCAATTTTATTACTCTCAAATGATTTTGAATCTGAATTTCGTAAACATGAACAATACAGATTTAAGTTATGGCCATTTACCACAAATAAACATATAAATTTATGCCTTACACTTGTATTGTACGTTACACGTGTAAACTCTTGTAGGTGGTTGACCACTGCTCTAACCACTGAGCTACTGTCGATTCAAAGTCTGCATTCTGGCCAAACCACATACTTTTTCTGACTGGACAGGCCGTATGCTCTTGATTTAAAAGACAAGCTGATCATTGACGATTATGAATGACTGCACAGCTCTAGCTGACAGGCTACAAATTCTGTAGTGTTGAGTCCACTGTTGTGAATAGTCTATGTTTAATGGTCTAGGCGTCTAGTCTATGTCTTTGTATATGCAACAGGGTTGGCCTTAGCAGTCCCCTTTGTATCACATTTGTCCAACATCACCAACATGTTTGTATGAGTGTCCACAGCACTCCACAATGTTTCAACCCGTGTGACTTTTATAGATCCCAACTTTCTCCTGAAAAGTGGTGCACGCAGCATATGTTCCTACTTTATGAATGAGACCCCAGGACTTCTTTTCATTATCTGCAGACAAGAAGGATGATTTCTACTCCCAACATATGCTGCCTGTCTCTCCCAGCTTCACCCATAAGGGATTATAATTTACAGGAAAGAGGACAGCCTGCTTTTAATACACAATGAGAACGCAAATACAAAGACAATACAAGGCCACAGGATGCGAAAGATTGGGTTGTCATGGGTTTACCCCAAATGCCTCACTGCACTTTGCATACATTTTGTTCATTTTATCTTTTAACTCATGTATATATGTTATGTTAGTTAATGATAAAAAGGGTGATGAAGCAACCAATAATGTAATAACTTCCAATGACGTAATAATTTTGTCCAACTTTAACCCCTTGCCAATAGTGTACTACTTTATTATAATATTGGCTGGGTATTACAATATTGGCTGGACAAGGGAAAAACATTCCATAATGTAATAACTGCAGCCAGTAATGTGATAACAATAGTTTTTTTTTTCTGTTAATTCTGTTGCAGGCAAATTAATTAAACATATTTTCCATATAATTTTATGACAAAAATGCAACATAGAACTGTTAATGTCTCTTGTGCTCTTGCACAAAGACTCATCTTTCAGAAAATGTCTTTAATGTTGTATTGCCCATGAGCTAAACTACTCAGAAGAATCTATGCTTTCATCCGTGGGGTATTCTTGCTAAGTAATTCTTTCATTCACAAGGTTAGGCCAGTGTTCTGTCCTGTACTCTGGTAAAGTTTCAGAGCACTAATGCAGCATTTATCGTCCTTTTCAATGTGTTAGCTGTCTGCAAGTGCTTCTCGTATACATAGATTTAGATGGAATGGTGCTGAAAATGGACGGAATAAGTTTTAGACTTGGTTAAAAGTTCAAAGCATTGACATATCTTGCTCAAGAGAAAGTTGTATAATTCTTGATAGAATCTCTACATGTAGATATGGAGCTCCAGGGTCATTCTCAACTTCATCAACTGTGTCAAGCACAGGGTTAGTTGATGACTGACTATCAACACAAGGTAGGCCATAGACTGTATATATAAATGGACATAGCTAATGTGCTAGTCATTGTGCTCCAAACAGGAACTGAGCATGGATGTGCTTCTGGCTCCATCAATGCATTTGATGCATGGCTGCATTTCACTTTCTATTGAAAAACTGTGGCACCTCTCTCTGTAACTGCTGCTGTCAGGCTCACCATTTTGCTCTTAAAATGTTCATATTCACTCGTTCTACATGATCCTGGTATTTTTCTTTCACTTTTGTGTCCATAACTCAACATATGAACATTAATAATAGACAAATCAGGCCTTCTTTCCTCAAGGTCGCTCCCGCTAGCATTAGCAACAGGTTAAGTGCCCGCTCCCTGCTAAAACAGTGGTGCAGGCGGAAAGGGGCATTACCTTTGATAGCCTTGCTCTGGATTGGCTCTTTGGTTGCTATGATATTCGTGGTCGGAATTCCAAATATGGAACTCAGCTCAATTCTCCCCTATAACTGCTCACCTCGATGAGCTTCATTTGGCTGGAGCCAAATGCTATGGGCGACGTCACACTCACTTAGTCCACTGCTTTATACAGTCTGTGGTAGGAACTCAGGTTTAAATTGAGAAGCAGACTTGAGAAAATCCAGTTCACCATCAGGTAGGGCTGTTAGGGCATCAGACAGAGTTACAATAATGTAATAATGTATTACATTATTACCAGTTATTCTAATATGTCCTAATTACATTTTAAATTGGCCAAAATTATGACATTATTGGATGTTATTACATTATTGGCCGTTATTAAGTTATCAGTCAATTGTTTGAAAGTGCTTGTGAATGCTTAATGACACCAGTAACTGTGATGAACAAACTCCTAGTTCACATTTGCTTGATAAGTGAAGCCTGCTCACAGTGGCTCTGCGTGAGAGTGGAATTCAGAATATCAATCTTGTTTTGGGTAGTTTTTGATTATTAGAGTTTTCAAGTCTTAAGAATGTTTTAGCATGCATGATAACGCACAGAGGGTTACGGTAGGTTACGGTCGCGACATTTTCTAATTTGATTTCACAATTTCAAATGTAGGCAGGAACTAATATTGGTAGATATAGCATATTTTTTTTATAAAGAAATATCCTAAATTAAAATCTACAAATGTTGAACCATATCCTTTTGGAGCACAACACCACCTGGTTCTGGAAGTAAATTTGCCATTCTGAAAAAAAGGGCTAATCAGCTATAGTCTCGTTTCCAGTGGCATGGTTTGCTTGGGACCACATCATGTTTCTGTTCATGAACACGCACCAACAGCAACAGAAGGTGCTGCTTTCTGTCATGGAGCACCAGAAGCAGTGACAGCTACAAAGACACGAGCAAATGCACAAAATGCTCCTGCAAAGCAGCGATACACAGACGAACAGAAGAAGTAAAAGAACACTTTCTTTTTGGAGCCACATAGCGGGCTGAGAGCTTGGTCTACAGCAGTACGAGATGGTGGGATGTGACGGTTGTGGCCATGTGATCTCCAAGACCTGTTACTGATGATCGTTTATACAAAAAATGTCCATTCTTACAAGGTTCACACTATTTTTGCCATGCGTGTGCCGTTAGTGGTGTGCTGCTGGTCCACTAAGTTATTAAAACTTTTTTGCAGAATATTTATTTTTAAATGTGCTTTTTGGATTTCAAACAACCGCATTATGGATATTAGTTAGTACATAGATATTTAGCCTCCATCGTTAAAATCTTAATATCAGAATCTTTCGAAAAGCCTAATGGGGGGGCGTCAGGGGCATCGTGTTCACATGCAAGGTGTATGGTGGACATACGTCTTGGCCGCATCTTCAAGCGTCAGAGCGGCACAAATCTGGTGTTGACGCGGCGCATCTTGAGCGTCCAGGCGTCAGAAGCTCTGTTTGCACGTCCAAAAATTGAAAAGAACTTTTTGGCATTCGACGCGCAGCGTCAACCAATCAGAGACTACGCTCCTGTGACAAAGCGACGTCATTACCCGGAACAAATAGAAAGACATCAACCAGAAACAGCGGCAACTTAATTATACTGGGCGCAGAAGCTTATGAATGTACACCAGGGCGTATAAGGGGGAAATGAATGGAAACTTTACTTCCTGAACCAGAGGGGACATCGAAGAGAGCAGGACTTGTTAGGGGACTAGGTTCACAAACCTGCCATTAATCTTGTAACTAAAGGTCAACTGTATGTCATTGTGAAAAAAAGGATATTGTCAAAAAGCAATTTTCTCTTAGGTTTTTTTTTTCAGTCTTTGTTTCATAAAGAACCCCATTCATTATTAGATATTCATAATAAACTAAGCTAAAAAAAAAATCAAAAAAAAAAATCAAAAAACAAATTCTAGAAATGAAATTCTCCCATTACTTCCTGCTCAATTTTAAATTCTCCAGAATCTTAATCTTAAACTAGCATTGAGACTTTATATCACTTTAACTTGTCTCAATGAAAACAAGCAATGCCAAGGTCATCAGGTCAAGTTAAAGGTCAGATCTGTGGAGAAGTAACACTACTCAAAGTAAGAATGCTTGTTATTACATTTTCAGTTTTTATGAATAGAAACTTGTGCAACGGAGTAAATGCAAAATAAATACATTCAATACTAAATGTTTTCACATTCTAGACCAGGGGTCACCAACCTTTTTTAACCTGAGAGCTACTTTATGGGCACTGAGTCATATGAAGGGCGACCAGTTTGAGACGCTCTTCTGAAATAACACATTTGCTCAGTTTGTCTTTAGTTATACATTATTAATAATGATAAATGATAATCACCTATGTGAACACACTGATCATGTTGCAAGACACTGATCACATTAATGATTTTTCAAAATAATTATTAACAATGAGCAAGGAGGGAAACATCAGTATTCAGCACTTTAACTTTACTAATCTTAGTAATTGTTAAATTTCCAGATGACACTTACATCACTACATCTCATAGGAAAAGTGTCTCATTTTCACTATCCATTGACAAACCTTTTTAACAAAACATAAATAATATACATTGCACCGTGTTTCATAAAGTTATGAATTATGTAATGTTAAAGAAAAATAAGCTTACATATTTTTAAATAAATCTCGGTTGCGTTGTGTGACTTTTTCACCGGTGTCGTGAAAAAAGCCTGTTGTTTACCCAAAGCTGCGTTTAGCTCTGGGCTTGTTCTGCCCATAGTGGCGTCCCCGTGGGGAGTGCGCGTCCCCGTGGGTAGTTAGTGTGGAGTTTTGTGAGACGTAGTGAAGTGTCCCTCCACATTGTGCCGCTTTGCCGTCACCACAGTCGCTCCGCAGATGAGATACGTACAGGTTTCTTTTACAGTCTTAAATCGTTGTGAAAGTGATCTCTTTATTTTCTACCATGTTTTGGAGGAAGAAACTGCTTTCAGCGCATCCTCACAGCGCTCGCGAGCGGAGCACTGGTTTTGTCACGCGCACAATACTGACCTTTGAAGTGAGTAGGTCAAAGTTCACCTTAACTTATCTAAACTTCCCGTAAAATGAACATATGTTTAAGATATTGTCATTTTAAAATCTATATAAACACAAGGGTGATAAAAAAAATAGCAACAGAATAAAATTAAATTTTAGATGCAGCTCATTAGTGAGTTGTGCTATTTTTAGAACCGGTCTGCGGGCAACCCATGTGGGGCTTGGGGGCGACATGGCGCCCGCGAGCACAGGGTTGTTAACCCCTGTTCTAGACAAAGCATTAACATTTCCATGGTGGTCCTTCTAATAGAAAAGCTTACACACTGCACCTTCAAATACACAATACCCTCGTACCTGTTGCGCTCCTTCACACAGCCATAATGACTGTAGTACGTTGCCTCGCACATTTCCTGGTCGGTATTTTGGTTAGCCCGGGCCGCGCGGTGAAGGGGATCGGTATATCCTGGAGTGAGTCAACTCTCCTCAGCCGTGGGTCGATGGTGCTGACTGAGGCGGACAGCTAATAAATCACCTCCCGCCGGTCCCAAAATGGCGGTTGTGATTGGGGAAGGGAAGGGAGCCCTGAGTGCGGGTCAATGAATACAGCTCAAATCGATTCTACCCTCCTCTCCAGCGCGTATACAGTAGCGCTCTCAGGCCAAATGCTAACCTAGCACTTTGCTGACCTGCCTCCGCTGAGCACGGATGGGGTAGAGCAGAGAGAAACATCCACGCGGGGCCAATGGACACACAGCAGTAGCTAAAGCCGGGTAATGGCTAATGCTAAGGGCTAATTATATCTGTCGACCTTAGCAGTACAAGGTGATGGTGTGTCTAACAGTCAGACGAAGGTAACTAAGATGAAGATAAAGGGTCCCCACTGAGTCAACACTGGTCGACTAGTACTTGAGAAGAGATAGTGTGAGTAAAAGACTGCTGTGTGAAGTTTGCACATATGACAGGTTAGACTATTTATTTCACTGAAACATAGTTAACATAATAATATCTAAGATTTTAATAAAAAAAAAAAAAAACTGCCAGAAAATGCCTTCCTTCCACTTAAATTATGACGACTGAGGAATTACACAGATGGCTAGAGGATTAGATTGTTGCAAAAGCTTTACATTAATAGGGGGAATCAGAGCATTTAGAGCAGTTGTTCTTAACCTGTGATCGATCGAACCCTAGGGGTTCAGTGAGTCAGTCTCGGGGGTTCGGCGGAGGTCAAGACACGCACTCAACTCATATGATTCGTGGACTGCGAGCGCCTCCAGACGCTGGCCTTGTCCCAAATCGACAAATGCACCCTTTGATGTGCCTATCGAAGTACCCGTCTGACTTAAATGAGCCATTCGAATGGCATAAAAAAAATAAAACGACATAAAAAGTGAAGAAAAGGAACAGACTTTGCTGTGAAAATGACATGAGAGTGGCCAAGGTGAAGCCATGCATTTCTGAACTGGTCTCTCAAAGGCAACAGCAGAAGTCACACTGATTTGCAGTAAATATTCATTATTATTCTAGCCTGATGGAAATCAGGTGCTGGGTGTGTGTTAAAATGTTAAAAATGATAAATAGCATAAATACAATAAGTTCATTATTGGAATACATAAGATTAAAAATTTAAATGATTTCCATGTGGTAGTATTAAAAAAGGTCATGTCTTTGTGAAAAGGTATGTATGTAATTTGTTGTGAGTTCATGCATTGTATTGGTTTTATTCTTTGAACACAGTGATGTTAATGCACGATTCATTTTGTGCACCAGTAAAACACACATGTGTCTTGAATTTGAAACAAATATATATTTTATTTTTCAATAAAGAAAGCTTCGGTGAATGGGCATATGAAACTGGTGGGGTTCAGTACCTCCAACAAGGTTAAGAACCACTGATTTAGAGAAAGCCCTACACATGAGAACATGCAAACTTGCCACATGCTTCTTTCACTTGTTGTAGAGGCATGGACGTACATGCATCAGGATTTAAAAAAATATATAAATACTTGTCATTTTTATCATAGATGAACATGCACATGAGCACAATAAAGTAGGAGTACCAGATTTTCAAACCTTGACAGGAGGAAGTAGGTATTTAAATCTAACTTGTTCCTTGTTCTCACAAACCCGTTGGCTTTAGAAGAGCTTTTTCAGACAGAAAGATGAATCAGCACAGCCAATCAGCTCTCACCACAAAGCATGGATCTTTCTTACAAGTTTGCAATAGATAAAACGCTTTACAATTGTCACATTTTTCTCACAAAGTTCTGCTTTTATGAAACACATTCTGGAGAGGAAAACAAAATGTACTTACTTCTAAGAGAAAATTCCTCTGTAACGCAGCTTGCATTGGCCCATTTCAAAAATCCATTCTCAACTGAAAAAATGTTGAAATCTGTTTCTACAAGGCAAATATGGCCATGTGTAAAATCTAGTACAGTGACATTCCTTGACAGCAAAATATTGTTTCTTTTTCTTCATTTCTTATATGTAAAAGTTAAATAGAACCATGACCGGTACAAACACAGCCAAAACAATATATTACCATCACAATATAAGATGCATGGCCAACCCTGCAGACATGTTGTGAGTTGATGAATTATGAAACGGACATATGCTCGGTGAAAAACTGTTACGACCGGAACTGTTGAGCTGTGCAAAAACACTGATGATCGATGTTTTTACCTGTTCTCTCGTGCTAGCTGTGTTCCAGTACAGCCAAAGCCATTAGCGTTAGCAGCACTATGTGATTGTAATGTTCCCGCCGTAGTGCTAGCCTCAGCAGCTGGCCTGGGCACCATTTGTCTGGAGCCTTTCGGAGTCCTGACCTGTACGGTTGGATAGGCTTTGAGAGGGGACCCTTTCACTTGGGGTCAGCGAGCGATGCATGTTTCCAGCGCTTAAGCCGCACTCATTTTCACATGAACAGCTGCTTTCTGCCATCGGGCTGTTCTAGGCATCCGAGTCGTCAGCGTTAACGGCTACGCTAACGGTAACGTGGATGGGAAGCGTGACACAGGTCAGTGATAGGCCTCAGGAGCTAACACATGTGGAATCACGAATGTTCAACCAACGCTAATGGAGACATGTGGGATTTGTTAAAGTGTATATTAATTTAGAGCTGAAATTAGATTTTTATGTTTAAAAACGTGAAAAACAGAACTGATTCATTTTAAACGGTTTGGTCTAAAGTTTTTCCTCATTCTACATTCGGAGCATCCTAATTATTCACTGCAATGAGTTTCACACTTTCAGAGACCTGATCAGAGTTCGGCCAAACTACTAGCATGCGAACACATACTTCCTGATTATTGTACAAAAAAATGCTTTCTAATTAAGGCACACAATAAGCAGTTGACATATTTTGACCTCAAGAGCTGCTGACAAAATATCTGGACTGGAACAAGACAAATTTTGGAGCAAGACAAATTTTGCTCAATACATCAGGTCAAGTTTGAAGATTTTAGCAACAATTCTTCTTGAAGATTCTACCAAGAACTCTCGACTTGACTGAAGATCCAACGCCTACGATGTGGAGTCTGCAAGCGAAGCAGTTGTGGTAAAAGCATTCCATTCCATTGTTAATATTATCTTTGGCATATGTGGACTGGCTTCTAATTGCAAGTGTTGGAGAAGAGCCGTAATAAAAAGCGCATTTAAACACAGTGATGGTTGGAGCCAGTTGTCCCCCCATTACTGCAAGAGCCCATTTACAAAAGTGCTTAGTATAAATTAGACACTCCTACATAGGCTAGCAATCATAGAATAAAGCAGAGTCAATTTACCACTCACGGGATGCTTAAGGCAGGACTTATTCTTACTTACTGGGTACAACTTTCAGGACCAGTGGGTGGCTGACTGAAGTGCCAGGAAACTTTCTCCAGATCTTGAGGCAAACATCTTGGCCAGGTGAAGGATTAGCTGAAGGATTAATCTCCAAGGTGAATGTCAGCTATTTCAAAAGTCAAGAAAGAAGCAGACCCCTAATGTAAGAAAATTCCATCCAACTTCGTAACAATACAAATTCAAATACATTTTATTCTTTAAGATTAACTAAAACTGACACAAACATTGCAAATAATGGCTCAACACCAAAAAATATTCCATGGTTAAGTTTAAACAAACCATATGTAAGATTTTGTTATTAAATGGCCCCTTTTCATGCTGCTACCTGGCTTGGATTTCACAAAAGTGCGGATCCGCTCTACCCACTTAACTTAAAGTACTTAACTGGTGGAAGCTTCTTTGTTCATAAAAGTAGGTATTTGTGTCATGAAGCTAGTGCTAACTGAAAATAAAATTAATAATTGATGTTAAAATTGCGCTACAATCTCAACCATCTTGCATGCAGAAATGACTGATAATTGTATCTATTTTTATAAAGTTTATGTTATACTTTTGAGCTTTACATTAGGTTTGCATTAGCTTTGATACTCGGCTAAATGAATTGGAAGTAGCTAGGTGGCAGTGGGAAAAGAGCTTCAAATCAAATACACTGCCTGGCCAAAAAAAAAAGTCGCCACCTGAATTTAACTAAGCAAATAGGTTGGGGTTGCTGCGGTTGGTCTGGTCTAGGTTCAGCAACAGTCTGTGCTCAAAGAATGAGGTCAGCTGACACCTGAATGTACTGAATGACCAGGTTATTCCATCAATGGATTTTTTCTTCCCTGATGGCACGGGCATATTCCAAGATGACAATGCCAGGATTCATCAGGCTCAAATTGTGACAGAGTGGTTCAGGAGCATGAGACATCATTTTCACACATGGATTGTCCACCACAGAGTCCAGACCTTAACCCCATTGAGAATCTTTGGGATGTGCTGGAGAAGACTTTGTGCAGCGGTCAGACTCTAACATCATCAATGCAAGTGAAAAATTGGTGAAAAATTAATGCAACACTGAATGGAAATAAATCTTGGGACATTACAGAAGCTTATCCAAACAATGCCACAGTGAATGTGTGACGTAATCAAAGCTAAAGGCGCAACAACGAAATATTAGAGCGTGTGACCTTATTATTTTGGTGGCGACATTTTTTTTGGCCAGGCAGTGTATAACTTTTACTGGCTTTTACTGGCTACTGGCTGTATGTAGCCTTTTACTGGCAGGCTACATACAGACGCTTTAAGTTCACTTTAACGTCCCCATTGGGAAATTTGTTGTCAGCATTTGACCCATTCTTCAATGCATTTGGGGTAACCTGTTAGTAGCGTTGAGCAACCATCTCCAGATCTTGTACAATTCCTGGTCAAAACTATCTAGGAGAGAACATGAAACTTCACACAGAAGATTGAACCCTTCTTCCCTTGAGGTAAGAGTGTCAACCTCTCTACACCACCCTACACCGGATTAAGAATTTAAGAAAATATACGTACATTAGGCAACTATATCCTTCTCATTGTACACTGTATAATGATAAAATTCCACTCGCCTGTCCACTATTGCATACTCACTTTACCATAAACTACCGTGAAATAGGTCTCGATTCCCTTTCTTCACAGTCATTTCTCTTGAAAAGAAACCCTATTGGACTACCAGTAACCATTTATCCGGTATTTGCCCTCGAGAATTCAAATCCAAAGAGACCAAACTATTTCATTGTATATATAAACCTTAAGTATTCCATGGACAAACTTATATTTACATTACCATAGCAACACCAAACACAATTTCTCAGGATCTATAATGGACTTACATATAGCTGTGCATTATGGATAAACTGGCGGGTTTTAAAAGGATCGTGAAATTTTATGCATTTTTTACACAGACTTATGTTGAACCAAGATAAAATCAGCACAGAAGCAGAGTAGACAATAATATATAAGTACACACACACGTATACTCTTTGAAAGGAACCGACACAAAAGATTCGGATCCTATTAAAGTCTCCTTGCTAGTGAGAACCAATGAAAAGACTTTGGTGTGCTTCGTTAACCCTGCTTCAGGCAAACAAACCAGAGACAGACAGATAACAACCAAGAAGATAGCCACAAAAATATATATTCACTGTGTTAAGTGACCTTTTCCTGCTCATGGCCCTCTGTAATAGCATTAACACTGCAGCTACAAGTGCGGCCATCAATTACCCGGCTGCACCACCTTAGCTAACAGTCCCCTGCGTTCACTGTTTTTCTGCTCTATAATCCTGCGTGTGTGTGTCATGTTATTGTCAATTAGCATTATAAAGCAGTATTAGCAATTATTAGCATTGGCATGGTTACAGATGACATCATATATCCATAGTGTTTAATTGAGATGGGGGCGGCAAAAGGTCTGTTGCTAATGTGAGTGGTGTGGATGAATAAAGATGGATAGCAGAACTTTTCCAAATAATCAGGTTCAACGTTTGGGAATTTTTTTAATGCATCTTATTCCAGACAAGTTCATGAATTGGATTGTAGAGAATAATGCAAAATTTAACAACGTAACATGAAAATATAGGAATTTTAATTACGTAGCTTAGTGCCTAAAATTGATATATTTGGTGGCTAATGCTAATTACTATAAAAATGCAAGGCAGGGTTGTGGGCTGAAAATTGGACAGAATCGTACTGGTACCATAAGAAGGGTTCCAAAAGAGCCGGGAGAGATCGCTAGATTACTCAAACATGCATGGATGGGAACGTTGGAACGATGGAACGTTGTTATAACATGGTAGAAAGCTCCAAAAGGTTGATTTTAAGAAATGTTATGATTTGGGGGATATTAATTTTTTAACTATCACACATATAGATCATCATTTTACATTTTGTTCATTTGAAAATGCGATAAAAAAAAAAAAAAGATAAGGTTAATAATGGAAATAGGTCCATTGATTTCCTGTTCAAAACTGCGGAACTGATAGGGTAACTCTTCATAGTGGCATTTCACTGTAACAAACAGCAGATTTTCATTCACATGTTTTTATTTGTTGAAAAATGTGGCTATGTGACATTTTTGAACCTTACACATATGACCCAGAGTCTGAAGTGTAGAGCTGTGGGATTGGTTAGGAGGTAGGTGAGCCTTGAATACAGAATAACAACAGGATTACTCAAACATGAATCAAACACAAGTATTATCATTATTATTACTGAGTAACATAATGAAGAGGGAACACCAATATAACATGGTTAAAAGCTCACAAAAGTCGAATCTTGATGTTATTCATATATCCGATATGCTTTTGTGAACCAACCAGGGCACTTTGTTGTACATGCAGATTCTATATATTTTCTTTCCCATGTCACATTTGACGCACATACCAATCTCTCATGCGTGCTTTTAATTAAGTCTATTACTATCTCACACGTCTTTCCATATATTCTCAAGGAGACAGAAGGGCAGCCAACCAGTGATACTTGTTTGCGATATTTTTTTATTATATAGGCTATGATATGCCCTGTTTCAAAGTCACTATAGTAATATGCAATCATCAGCAATGTTAATATTAAATCACTGTTGTCACATCGTAATGATTTAATGTCATGTCACGTGTTTTGTGTATATACTAGCAGACAATACTAACATAATTGCATGTTAAATATGCATTACACTATACAAGCAAAACAGGAGAGTTTTTGATATAAACATGCCAAGGGGCTGAAGGTAGAAGTAGACAGAGGGCAATGGTTTTAAAGTAAAAGAAATCCACAATAAATGTTCATGTTCATGACCCTTACTAAAAATTACATTGCTGGAGTCCCTCAAGGTTTAGGGAAATTGATACTGACATGTTTAATATCCATTATATTCCAATGCTGTATTATGTCTGCTATTATTTCCCCTTGACAGATTTTTGTTTGTGCCATTCTGCTTTGCTCCTCTGAGTTTTTAAAGTCAGAAGCCAGATAGAAGTGTCTGTTCAAGATTTTGTGGACTGTAGTCATAGCTGATTTACCTTCACTAACTTCACACACATACATATTAAGTTATGCAAAACACACATCTTTACTCTGACATTCACCTCTTCACAGATCTGATCTGTAACTTCATCTCGTAGCATCTGTCTGACATTGTAGAGATGCCACACTGTGACTGTGGGGCATTTCAGGTAAAACAATAACATTTATTGACTTGAACAGGTGGCAGATGCTCAACCACAACTTTTAAAGTATTAAGGGTAACAAATGGAATATGGAACATGAAAACTGTACTGCATACTGTTTTCTTTTCTCTCACTTACAGTTACAGTCATCTTAAACATTCTACTTTCTAAATTAAACAAACAACACACAATTTATGCACATAGATTAAATGTGGATGACACTGAAATCTTCTTGATTGTCCCAGGCAAATGAATATTGCATTACTGAAATGTATACAAACATTATGTGGCTTCCAGTGGATGCATCAGATTAAAAATAAATACAACACCACATAATGAGCAAAATGCATACAGAGAACAGAGCTGCAGAGAGGCAGATAATCATATACTGCACACAATCATTTATTTAGCACCATATTTTATTCATGTTCATATGCAAGAAGAAGGCATCACCTGTAGTGTACGCACAATGCGCCGCCATTGTGTCTGCAGGGCCATACATCATTCTTTCAATAAAGCCTCATGGAATTTTAAATTGAAGTAATGTTTAGCCTATCTAATCAACTAGAAATAAAATGTGAACTGACAGCGCCATGTTTGCATGTTTTGGCTCTGGACCTCCAACCCTGCCGGTAATATATTAGTGGCAGCGGGGGGACAAAGATGGAGGGAATGTGGTCATTAACTGAAGGCATGGACGGGGGGAGTTCTACCTCTGCATCTAAATGGTGCTTAATCCGACAGTCCTGTCCTTTGCTTGGTTTTGCTCTTTGCAGATTCACCCAGGGAGGTAGAAAGACAGAAGGTTCATGGCTGAATGTGGTTTAACAACTGGCTCACATTTATAAAAACAAGACATATTTTTAAGTTCATGTACACCAATGAACACAGAAAATGGAAAGAGTACAATTTTGAGCTAAAATTTGTTCAGAAAAAATGTCTTTATTTTATGTATAATTTTAAAGCATCAAATCTATCTAGCATTTTTTGGATGTTCATTTAATACAGAAAATAGAAATAACAAAAATATGACACAAACTTTTTATATTTCAAGTGTTTATGTGTTTTGTTTTGTTTTTCTTGTCAATTGGGTATTTGTCTTCTAAATCCAGCCCAAAGACAACCAAATCTTACAGGTTTACAAAAAAAAAGAGAAAGAACAAAATTCAGTTTATGAAAAAAAAAAAAAAAAAAAGGATTTTCATATCTGGAATATTAAAACAAAAAAGTCTCACTATGAAATTGGATGATTTATGTTTTTATGTTAGCCTTGGTTATTCGTCTCGCTAATTAGTTCTTAGATAAGAAAGGAATATACATCAATATAAAAAGTTATTATATAAAAGAGGCTTTTGAATTTTAAATACATATAAAAAGTATTTAGAACATCTGTGTTTTTTAATGAACAAATCCCAAACATTCAACTGACTGTAGAGTTTTCCATCTGCATCGAAATAATAACAACTAGCCCAACACTCGTCTTTCTTTGTTTTTCCTCTTTACCATTTCACTCCCAGGGATCTCACAGCCGCTCATCCTCCCATCCGTCTCTCTTATACCTCCCTCTATAGGCTCCAATTCCCTGTGTTTCACCAAGGACGTGGCTCTATCTCCTCCACAGCCCCCTTCCCTCTCCCCTACTCCCTTAGCGAAGTCTCTCTCCCTATCGCAATTCTTTGGTCTCTCCATCTTTCTACGAGATAACTGTGGGCCAGCTCTTTCATCTTTCCCCTCCCTCAAGAGCGCGCTGCCCGGTACACCCGGAGCAGTGGAGTCAGCATTTCAGTCCTATGTGATGTCGCGCGCCCCTTACCATTCTAAACCTCCTCCTCCACCTATGTACATACAAGGTCTTTACAACTAGAGAAAGCATGATACAATACACTGGTGACTCTTCTATGTTGCACAAGGGATGCACTGTGTCTTACAACAGTGATAAATTGCAGCCAACCACATCTCCACTGGCTCGTAGATGTACAGAGTGGAAGGTACCCTATTGCTTGTAATGAAAAGATTGGATTTCAGCCACAAGTTTGCACGGGGAAAAATTTGTATCTAACATGAGTGTGCGTGAAGGCGCGCGGGACATGACACGTGAGACGGACAGGGAGCAACAAGAGAGCATCAGACGGAGACAGAGGAGGATTCTTCCAGTGGAGGGAAGAGGGGAGGGAGCGGGTGCGGGGTGTTGAATGTGTTAATACACAGGAACACTGCATCAAACCAATGCACTGCTCTGAGGCTGGCTGAGCAGCTGAGAGGAGTGCGTCAGCAGTACATTCACGTTGCCACTGAAGGACAAAGGGAGGGGGCAGAGCGAGCGTCTTAGGCAGCCTGCAACAGCGACACGCGCGCCGACACTGGAGGGGGACGTGGAAAAGCCAGAGCCCAGAGAATAAACAGGAGGACGAGCCGTGGATTAGAATGCTGCTTGTGCGCTGCCGTGACGGTGGGCTGCCTGTTTGAGTCCTTGCCTGCGCTCTATCTGTCTTCTGCTCTTCATCTGTCACTTCTTCCCTCTCTCCCTCCTTCTCTCTTAATCTACCCAATTCCTTCTCTCTCTCTCTGTTTTCCTCCGTTCCTTTTCTGTTCTTCTCGGGCTACTGCAGTAGTCCAGCAGCCCCAGCCAGCCGGAGTCTGACAGCCACACACATGGCTAACTGCCACAACTTACTACCTCAGCTCCGGGAAAAGACAAACTACCACATGAGCAGCTGAGGAGCGCTGTAGGAGAGGACTCAGAGGACAAACTGCGCAGTAAGGACACCTTGTTTATGGATACAGAGCCGGAGTGTCCACGCGTCCTCCCGGTGCCTGGCTTCTCACTCATTGCAGAAGAGGACAAGAGCGCTTCCTCTCTTCTTTTTTTTTTCAAAGAGCTGAAGCTCCAGCAGCGCAGTGCATCCCCTTCTCCACCCCCCATCCTCTGCCACCATCTCACCCACCACCCCCTCCCCTCCAGGAGCAATAGACGGATTACTGCTAACTGTGCACACGGCAGCCTGCAGCTGCTCTGACCGGGGCCAGCCAGACCGACGATTGGACTAAAGCGTGAGCAGAGAGAAGGAAGATGACTGTGCCGGCAGTTCTTTAGCCTTTTCTCTGCCTCTCAGTCTCTGTCACAACGGGGCTAATCAGCGGCTGACTAGCCCTTGGCAAAGTCACAGAGAGGGAGGTCTAACCCACCAAACAGCCGAGCTGCCAGACCATGCACCAGGACCCAGAACACTGAGGATTTCTACATGTTTTTGTATTCTCCTGTGACTTCTTTTTCCGCCACTCTGCTCCTGTGTTCTGTTTGACTGCGTTATGGATCATTGTGATTTATCCAGCGCGGAGTGCCGATTGGGGGTCTGCAGCTTGGCACTGGGGCTGTTAGAGAGGGCAGAAGGGATCCGCGGAGCTGCCAAGCTTTACTGGCCTTACATCTGCTCGTAAGTGCTTTCCATGCTGCTTTCAGTCTTTAATACCAGGAGCCATTTTGTACCCTTGGCTAATAAAGGGCCACATCACTTTTTCAGAAAGAGGAAACAAGAAAACAGCTCTCGCCCTGGGATGGATTTATAAATGAATGTGATGCAGGACTGCTTCTTTTTGAGACAGAAAAGAGAAGAAATGCTCTGATTTCAAACTAATGAGGTATGTCTCTGTAATTGTTTTTCTTACATTGCTGCAGTGCTCGTGCGCTTGTACTTAAAGCCACTCTTACTCTGTCTGTCTTTTTTCTCTTTTTCTCTCTCCCTCTCACACTGTCATGATGTAGCACCCTTCAACACTGTCGATGGAACTTGGGGGCACCGAGTTGCTCCAACCAGGCTAAGGTGGTGTGTCTGTGGCGGGTGTGTGCCATCTCCCCCTACCATGCAGAATAATGAGCCCTCCACACCATGAGTCCTCTGGGCCAGGTTAGTGTGAAGCTTACCTGGAACACAGCTTTGCTCGCCGTGCTCTGCCTCATGGTACCTCTGAGTATGTGCCAGTCCACGGGCCCCGCTATGGGCCCTACTCACCCACAGAACTGTCCAGCTGTGTGCTCCTGCACTAATCAGCTCAGCAAGGTGGTGTGCACCCGCCGCGGCCTGGTCAGGGTGCCCCCCAACATCCCCACCAACACCAGGTACCTCAACCTGATGGAGAACAGCATAGAGACTATCCAGGCCGATACCTTTAGGCGCTTGCACCACCTAGAGGTACTGCAGCTGGGCCGCAACGCTATCCGACAGATTGAAGTGGGAGCATTTAATGGGCTGACCAGCCTGAACACATTGGAGCTGTTCGATAACAGGCTGACCGTCATTCCCAGTGGGGCCTTTGAGTACTTGTCAAAGTTGAGAGAGTTGTGGCTCCGGAATAATCCCATCGAGAGCATCCCGTCCAACGCCTTCAACCGTGTGCCGTCCCTGATGAGGCTGGATCTGGGAGAGCTGAGGAAACTGGAGTACATCTCTGATGGGGCATTTGACGGCCTTCAGAATCTCAAGTATCTAAATTTAGGGATGTGTAACCTGAGGGAGTTTCCTCATCTGTCTCCTCTGGTGGGATTAGAAGAGCTGGAGATATCCGAGAATGTTTTCCCTGAACTCAAACCCGCGGCCTTCCATGGACTTAAACATTTGCGGAAACTCTGGATTATGAACTCTGCCATCACCATTATAGAGAGAAATGCATTTGATGACAACACAGCTCTGGTGGAGCTGAATCTAGCCCATAATAACCTGTCATCGCTCCCACACAACCTGTTCACCCCACTGCAGTACCTCGTGGAGCTGCACCTGCACCATAACCCATGGCGCTGTGACTGTGATGTGGTGTGGCTTTCCTGGTGGCTCCGAGAATACATCCCCACCAACTCCACGTGCTGCGGGCGCTGCCACACCCCGCTCCACATGAGAGGCCGATATTTAGTGGAGGTGGATCAGACCACCTTCCAGTGCTCTGCCCCGGTCATCCTGGATGCCCCCAGAGATCTGAATATTTCAGCAGAGAGAGTGGCTGAGCTAAAGTGTCGCACAGCGGCCATGAGCTCAGTGCGATGGCTTCTCCCTAATGGCACTGTATTGACACATGGGTCGGCTCACGCGCGGATATCTGTGCTTAATGATGGAACGCTCAACTTTTCCAATGTTCTCCCCACTGACACGGGCATCTACACGTGCATGGTGAGCAACATGGCAGGAAATTCAAATGCCTCAGCATACCTAAATGTTAGCAACGCTGAACTCAATACATCTAATTTGTCCTACTTCACCACTGTCACCGTGGAGATCATGGAGCCCACAGTGGAGGAGACCCCTAAGCCCAAACCCACACTTCCGGCCTCCCCTTCTGTGTTCCAGCCGGTCTTTATCTCCACACCTACTGTGCTGTTCCACAACACTCAGACTCCCAGGCAGGTGTCCATCCCCACTGCCAAGATCCCCAGTGGGCCCGCAGCCAGCCTGGACGAGGTCATGAAGACCACCAAAATTATTATTGGCTGCTTTGTTGCAGTCACCCTGCTGGCAGCTGCCATGTTGATAGCTTTTTATAAGTTACGCAAACGACATCAACAGAGGAGCACAGTGGCTGCAGTGAGGACCATAGAAATCATTCAGATGGAGGAGGAGGTTCCTCCGGTTCCTCCCACCACCTCTGGATCTAGCGGCTCAGACGACACAGGATTGGTACTGCCCACTTTAGTGGAACACAACAGCAACACCTTTAAACCTGGGTACGTGTCCTCGTCCTTACGACAGGGGAGCTATGGCGCACACTGGACCCATAACAACTCTGTGCACCGCTCTGTCAGACAGCATCACAGCCACATCAGCACTATCTCTGACCCTTACGTCATCAAGAGCTCTCATGGCAAGGATAAGGTTCAAGAGACCCAAATCTGAGGAGCTCTCCCTGGATTTTACTGACTGCCCTCCTCCATCATTCTGCTCACTCGCCCATGCAATAGAATGCACAAGGAACAAGATGGTAACTTTCTTTTGTACAGTGAAAACTCAGACAGTTTTTTGTTTCTTGTACATCCCTATACATACGTATATAAATATGAAAAAATACAAATATATATCTATATATAAATGAATGGCAGTGGTGAGATCTGCAGATTATATTAGAAAAGAAAGTCATTTCAAACTATTTTCTAATACTTAATGACTTCTATTTAAAAAAGACAAAGCTACTGATTTGTTTTAGTGAGTACAGATGGTCTTGCTTGTGTCTAACGCAGGATGAGGCATTTCATTTGTTTTGTCCATATTTAGAATGCAGTAAAAAGTCTTTACACAGTCGCCCCTTTCTAAACAGCCCCCAATGTGAGCTCCAGTTTGTACTGTGCCAAATATCATATGCAATAAAACCGTGCGTAGTCCCAGTACCACAGCAAGACCCGCCAGGAAAATGTCTCTAGATTTGTCCAACGATAGCACGGTCACACAGATAGAATGTGCTGTTCAGGAGCTATCAGCCAAATGCTTTCGGACTGCGGTGAATTTCTGCAGCTAAGGATTAACCATGTGTTGGCTGCAGCTATAGCCTATGCGTTCATTTGCCAGTGTCTGATTTGTAGCGTATTAAAATGTTTCTTTGGTGTCCACTGGAAAAGATGTCATTTCAGGCTGCTATACAAGTCAATGCAAATGTTCTGTCATTTGGTGCATTTTGTATATCTTCCTGTCCATTAGGTTTTCGACATGCTTCTTTATGGCTTGTGTAGTGTTTAGGGCTAATTTAGTAACGCATTACAGCAGTTGCCTGATTTGTCTAAGCAAGGGCTCATTCCGATGCTAATTTTCAGAAGGAACAGATGCGGTGCAGTGATACGGGGCTGACCGCTCTGCTGTGGGAGAAGCTAAAAGAAAACTGAAGCGAACTAAATGAATGTCTGAAACTGGGGCTTTATCATGGACTATACATTGAGAATTTGACTTTCTTTTCATTTGAACTGTTTACTTTGAGCAACACTATTTTTATGGAGAGACTAAGGAGGCTATGAAAAATGATAATAATAAAAAAAAATCTTGGGTTTGTATTTCTCTAAACGGAAACCCCGATGTCTGTCTTTGTTTGAATTATCTTCCATATGTTTCAGTGTTAAAGTGCGTATGACAGGTTTTCTTGTTTTTATAGTTACGACTTGATTTGGGCGGGATAGCACCTGTGGTAAATATTTATCATAGTTTTATGTCAGTTAAGTGGCAGTTTGTGGGGTAAAAAATCAAATGAAAAGTGCAAAAATACAGGAAGTGGTGAGTTCTCAAACAGAACCTACCTCTATTGTTCCATTCCATCTAAAATACAAAGCCAATTTACACACAAACAAAGCAAATTTCTGACAGTTTTAACATTCATTTAACCCAATAAAAGTGCTGTAATTTATTTAATTAGTGTAATTATAACTATTTAGACTAGTTCTTAACATTATAGTTGCTAGGTAACAGTCATGGAATCAGCTCTACGTATGTCATACCTGCTGCCAAAGTCCAACCAGAAAGTAAAATTATATATATTAAAAAAAACTAAGCAAGATTTCTATGTAAAATCTTAAATATAATTAACTATTGTAGTGAAATGAGTAGCCTAACCTGTCATATACACTTTAAGTTCTGCAATGGCTGGAGGCTGTATTGTACTCCTAACACAAATCCCTGGTCTTACGCTGCTATGCATTTGCTGAGTGAGTACATGAATGGCCCTTTAAGTAGTGGGTATACAATGCAGCATTCAAACGGCACACTGGGGCTCTATGCAGGTCAGATAGGCTGCTGGGCTTTGATGCCTGGGATTACGGGGCGGCAGTGGCACAGTGGTTAGGGCGCACACGTCAACCTACCCAAAGGTCGAAAGATGCTGCTCTTGTGTCATTAGGCAAGACCAGTGTTGGGACGAATACTTTGAATGTATTTACAGAATACTGAATGCCTGCATTAAAGGGCCTGTACCAGATTTTTTTTTTTTGTGGCACTACAGATATTTTGTATAAGCAGCTCTTCAGGTTAAAATAAGTCTGCTGCGTACTGTCTGCATCTAATTATGAAGTGTTTTATTGTCTGATAGCATGCTAGTTGTTAGTTTTACCATGATGGGAAACTACACTCTAGACTGTGTAAGTTTAATAAGGAAAGTGAGGGGTAACTTTAGTCCACTGCAAAAAACTTCAAATGAACTGATTCTGTTTTCAGTAGTATACTTTCATATTTAGTTGCATTATATTATAGTGTAAAAACGCAGCACAGGATTGAAACAGCTTTATGTTTACAGCACCGTTTGCAGTGCATTTATTTATCACTAATTAGAGAAGCCAAATCGCACATTCACGGACCACAAGAGTGATGTTTCCTGTTTTTCTACCTATTACTGTGCAGTTAAGATCAAGTACTGCAATGAATTCCTTTAATTTTAGGAAAGTAACTGTACTCTATATACCACCAAATTAATGAGTAACTGTAGTTTAGTGTTCTGAATGTGTATTTTTATACATATATTTAGTTGCTTCCCACCACTGGGCAAGACACACTGAATAATGTGATGTAGTGATAGGCTCTGTGAGTCCAAACAGCACTACAGGCTAGACAGAGCAAATGTATTTGTATAACACAATTTGTTCACAAAGTAATTCAAAATGCTTTACAGAATAAATACTCATTATAAAACTGGTATTAAAAGAGTAGAGTGCAGAATAAAAAAACACCAAAACAGAATTGTTTTGAGCCTGGATTAAAACACTGTCAGAGCAGCACCTGTCTCACATCTTCAGGAAAACAGGTTTTTAGTTGCATAAAAATGAAACACTGATTCCCCATGTTTAGTCCTGACGCTCGACGCCAGCAGGAGGCCGGTCCCTGAAGTCCTCAGAGTATGAGATGGTTCATATGACACCAAGATGTGGGAGATGTACTTTGATGCTAGGCCAGACATGTATATATATGTACAAGTGTACATGGCCCATGTGTCAAAAAGTTTGCCCACCCCTGTGCTAGGCCATGGAGGGACTTGTTCACAGCAGCGCTGCTAAATAATTCAAATGCATTATTGGTAATATTGGACTGAAACATTGATTTTTCAGCAACTGTGATGGGGAAAAACCTCAATTGCCGTTTATACAGTTTGTGGGGTTTCATATGAAACATCTCACTATTCTAAGGGTCAATAGTACTTAAAGGCACACCTGTACCTGATTTTTGTCTCAAAAATGTGAAAACCAGAACTAGTGCAGTTTAAACAGTGGTTCAAAGTTGTTCCTCACTTACCTTATGAATGCATTACAAGCATGCAAGTTATTCACCACAATGAGTTTATAAGTACTTTTCACAACTCTCAGAGATCAAAGCGGAGTTTTGCTCTGTCAGTAAAACTAAACAACCACCATGCTGATGTGCACTTCCTGATTTTAATAAAATGCTTTCTAATCAGATGCAGACACCCTGCAGCAGTATTATTTTGGCTTCAAGAGCTGGTTATACAATATATCTGTACTGGGGCAAGACAAACAAACACATGGAAAAACACAGGTTTAGAGCCTTTGGTTTCATCCATGTATAAGAATTTCATGCCATAAAGGTCTGAGGCTATAATCCTTTATGAGTGAGAAACAGTTTGTGGGTTTGTTTGTTTTTTAAGAATTCTCAAATACAGAAAATCCACAAATGTTCAACCTAATCATTGTTAGTGATTCTCTTCAAACTCACCCAGTTTATTAATTTTGCTGCTTTAAAGTCCTACAATCACACACTGCAAATCGTTTTGTCTTAGTTCATTTCTGCTGACAGAAAAGATGTTAAAGGTGCAATATGTAACTTTTCCGGTAAGGGGAGTGCCACCTGCTTGTCTCCATGGATATGCTATTGCTTTGCCTGGAATACTCCATGGTATGGCATTAAGGTACTCTGTCCTGCATTTATTCAATTACACCTGTCTTTCCTTCAAAATGACCTTGAAAAACATTACATTGAGCAGGGTCACCTCTTCACAGATCTAACTTATAACATGGCCTTGTGGCATCACCTGCTTGTCTCCAGGGAGATCCATAAGTTAAAGTCATACTGTGAAACATTCCAGGCAAACCAGAAATGTTACATGGTGCAGCTTTGACCTATGTTTTTATTTCATTACGGAAAGTCCAGAGTCCAAAGTATAGAGATATTAACCATAAATTATTATCAACATATCTGAATATATATTCAAATCTGTCCTTCTAACTACCCCATTATCTCCATTCACAAGGTTCATGTCAATGCCATTTGTTGGACTTTTGACCATTCAAAAGATATCAATATTTGCTTGTTGAATTGTCAGTTGCTATGGAAATGGTCATCAGCTTTTGTCACTTGAAATCCATGGATACAACGTTACAGCATCACATGAAGGTCACTTAGTGAGAGACGGGTCTGGCTAATTTGTGGTGTGGTGGAATAAACATACGCTAATGGCTTTTGACACAAATACACAATATACATTTGTAGATTTTGCTTTTTAAATCAGACATATTGTGCTGATGTGCTTTATAGTTATAAACTTTGACACCTGTGAATCATTACGTCATAAACTGGACACTTTAAATTTCAATATTGATCTAAAACGACCTAATACAATAAGTTTGCTGACTTCTGTGTTAGAAATCTGCTGTGCCCAATGGGAGCTGATGTCGCTGTAAAAGTCATCACAACAAAGAGCCACGCAGCTGTCAGCTCCTCCTGTGGATAGCTGCAGATAACACCAGCGACCCGTGGGTTTAAATTTTTTTTTTTTCAATTGAATCAAAATGACTGCCGAATCCTTCACATATCATCATTTAAGAAAAGAAAATTAGAAAACGAAGTAAGTACAGAGCATTGGGCGAGTAAAAGGAGTAGATCAGAGCAATGACGTCTTGAATGAAGGAGAAAAACAGTACTCAAACATACATGAATCACTCTAAATACAACTTTAACAAGGTAAAAATTGGAAGAGTCGATTTTGCATAATAAGTGCTTTAGGCAAGGCGAGGCAAGTTTATTTGTGTAGCACAATTCTTACACAAGGTAATTCAAAGTGCTTTACAGAATTTGCTTGGTTTAATATTTCCTTTGAAAATACAACTGATGGAGGAAACTGACTCCTGCCCTCCACTGGAGACAAAGACGTCATGGCGGTCTACTACTAGACACCAATCCAGTAACATACATGTGACCAACCATGAATATATTAATCTAAAAAGAAAACAAAAACTTTACTGCAAATCTGTGTTTATACTGATGCAACCTGTCACTGATGTAACAAATGGTTCACAGAATTTCAGTCGGAGTTGTCTGGGAAAACAATTTATTTATATATTTAAGCGGAAATTACAGAGTTCCCTTATTACGAGCTTGAAAAACAACAAAATGCCGCAAAGCTAGAGGCAAGATGTGTCGCTCGAGTATTAGCGTTGTTTAAAAATAGAAGCTCATTTAAATACGCCGTGTACAGTATATACTGTATCACTATTATCGTACAAGTAGGGCACTCATGATGTAACACGTCTGGTGCACCAGTTGAGTGGGAGTGACAATTATATTTTATTAGTATTTCTTGTGTAAATATCATAGCATTTTTGGTTAGTCCAATGTTAAACCAATGGAGATTTCAAGATGCTGAATACAAAACATAGCGTTCATTCAAAAGTATACTGACACTAGAGAATGTTAAATGTCTTTACCTTTACCTTTTTTTTTTTTTCTTTTTTTGGCCACATTTTAGTAATATTTTTGCTAATGCATCTCTGCGTATTACTTGATTCACTACATTGTTAAAAGTGTACAATGTAACTTCTCGTGGAGCATCTGCCACCTGCTTGTCTACACGGAGATATCATTAGTTTGTTCTTGAATGTTCCACAATATAGTACTTTGGGGTTGCCTCTCCACAGATCTGACCTATACTTGGCCTGGATCCAAGGATATACAGTAGATAAGCTAAATGTCATACTGTAGGACATTATGGACAAAGCAATAACATCTCCATGGAGACAAGCAGGTGGTGAAAGATTACATAACACCCATTTAAACGTTTTTTTTTGTTTTGTTTTATGCGTTCAAAGTTCATTCTTCCATACAGTAGAAGCTAACGTCATTTACCACACTTTACTATACTAATTATGACATTTTTATCAATACATGTTGCTTAATTCCATTGGCGTTAGCGTTATCGGTCCGTATCTGTCTTGACGGCGCGGTGTAGTCGCTCGAGACGCATTCTGTTGTTGTGTCCTTGGGGAAGACATTGACTGGAAGGATCGCCAAATCACCACGTAACCGTAAGAGCTACGCAGTAAAGTATACAATACGGTTAGCCTAATTACGCATCCACTATTGCAGTCATCCAGGAGAGGCTAATAGTCCACTTAAATCTGCCGTAGTGGTACAACAGCATGTATTTACATCACTCCCATGACTTGAGAGCTTTTATGAATGACTGAAGATGCCATACACACCTGCCAGTTAGTGCCATGTTACAGGTGGGCCCTTATCCAGCAGATGGTCTCTCCAAGTCTGCCATCATGTCATTTGAGCATCCTCGAGAAAATCAAAGTACCCAACAGGCTACATTAACTGCAATCAAATCGAAATCGCAAGTTGAATGGAAACAAAAGACAAATCACAAAGGCGGCAATTTTTGAAGCACCATAATTCCCTCCACAAACTACTTATCTCATCGTTATTCTGTATAAAAATGGCCCTGTAACCCTGTAGTTTAGATCCCCCAGCTCCTTTTCAATGGTTAATTCAATTTTAGCCTTGGTCATTCCTCTCTAAATTAGTTTGTAGATAAAATGAGCTATTGCATAAGCCTCCGTCATATAAACATAAAAAGAGACGGTCTTTTGACGGCTCTTTGAAATGATCAAATAGACGGAGAGGATTCGGATCCCGTGAACGAGCCGAAAGTCCAGTCTTTTTTGTCAGTTCTCCTGGCCGTGTTTAAAATGTGAACTTACAAACCTAATCGCAATTGCAAAGCTTGAAAGAAAAACTGCAATTATAACTTTTTTTAAAAATCCTTCAATACACCGCACAAGTCTCTTTGTACCATGGTAGCGCGGTCACAATACTAAACTTTCCAACGCAATTTCGATACTACGCAATAGACTCGATACCAATTCTAATACCACAACGATAATAAAAAATAGTCTTTTTTTAGACAATGGAATATCATTTTTAACCTATATATATATATTTTTTTTATATTTTTATATTTATGTATTTATTTATAATTTTTTTAATTATTGTTATTTTATATTCCCAAGTGTGTTTATATCTATAATCCCTCCGTGGTCCAGGTACGTTCCATAGTGTTTAGTATAGACACTTGCTCAAATGAGTATCTAGTTTTAATGGTAGTTTTAGGATCGATTAGTATCTGATTTTCGATACATTTAACATCCTTACACAGTACCATGGTTGTATTTTACCATACGAAATGTTTTTGGTGGATGCAGTAATGTGTGGGCTGAGAGAGACAGAGAAAAAAGAAGGAGAAGAAGAAAAAAAAAAGTGTCTCTTATTATGTCCCCAGCACAGCATGTCTCTGGCCGTGCAGCAGACTTGGTATAACAAGGCCTATTGGCTGTTTGTTCAAGTCTTTAATGTCCGTTATATCTGGCAACACGGAAAGTCCAGTGACAAGTAGGCTTTCTTTTCTGCCACTTGAATGCTAGTGGAAGGAGAGAGGAGGCGGGTCTGAGCGCGCTGGCGTTTTAGTTTAGTTTCTGATGGCGAAGAAACAAAGTGTTCAAAGGCACAGTTGAGGATTACAAATTAAAGAGCTCATATCACACTATTTTCTGATCTATCTTATAATGTTTCCTCATCAAAAACACACCTGGAGTTGTGTTTTGTTCAATTCACACATGTTTAACCCACAAATCCTGCATATTTAGGCTGAGTTCTTCTCTCAAACTGAAAACACTCTGTTGCATGTGGTGATACAGGAAGTGTTCCACTGTGTTTTTAAACTCCACACACCTTCATTAGAATCATTTGGATAATTTTAGCCCTGGAATTGCCAATCTCTACAGAAGAAAAGGTAAAAAAGGTCGCTGTTAACTTGAAAACTATAGCTTCATGACGACACAAAGTGGATGTAGACAGACTAACAATAAAGCGTTTCTCTTGAGGACGTAGGAACATTATAACACGACTTAGAGCTCACAAGAATCAATTTTGCGTAATACAGAAACACAATGAATTGCAACCAAAATCACAATTTCAATCACAAAACGCTGGAATTATTTAGGTAATAAACTGTTATCAGCAAACAGCAAAAGATAGACAGACCCTGCTGATACCCATGGGCTGTACCCATTTTTTTTACATATAAAACAAAATAAAATATATAAGAAAAATAAAAAATACACTGTGTTTTGCCCCAGTTTAGACATATTGGGGCAAACTTAGGGCCAAAATGTATTTGCATTTTAGCGTACGTGAACAAGGATGTCAGGCTGATGCATTGTTAGCATGCTAGTTATTGTTATCATTACCGGTATCTGCTCTGGGCTCTGGGAGTTGTTAAGTGCCTATAAACCCGTGGTGAATAATTGGGATGCTAGGAATAAGTTTGGACAGCTGCAGCTTATAATTACCATGTTCTGTTTTTCATATATTTAAGAATAGCATACAGCACCTTTAAGTTTATACTATATAAATAATCAAAAATGTTAGCTGCAATTTTATATATTCTAATGGGATAATACGGCAGGTAATAGTATCCCAGGTTTTGTGATGTTAAAGCAGTGGCTCGGTTTGTGTGGTGCGTCTATGAATTGTCAGAAAAAAAGGAAGGAAGAGAGAGTGCACTTATATGAATAGCACTAAAGTAGACAGGCTGTTCCCGGCTAAGTACAACCGCTAGAAGTAAGAACAAGGAGGAAACGGATTGAATTCATGCTTCAATTCTGATTTGAAGATGGATCAAGCGCTCTGGTTAAGTGGTCCTCAGAATGTTCTCACCAAGTACCACCTCGTAAGACGTTTAGCTTAGCATGCTCCTTGAATAGACCAAGGCTAAATCTGAACGGGCGTGAAATATGCTTGAACCCAGACTAAATTGTGAGGCAAAAAAACACTCCTGGTTTAAAAACTTCAATTCATTCATAACTGAGGACACTTCATATCACAGAGAGCCCATTTGGGTTTATAACAAAGTGGTTTTAGTCGTAAGATCTGGGAACTCAAAGTAAGGAGCTAGTTCTGCTCACTGACTGGGAAATTTGGCTTGAGAACAAAGCCAAACAATCTTTTTTTTTTTTTTTATCGTTTATAATTGTGATCATTTCGAGTTTAATGTCCATATGTACAGGATAAGAAGGTCCTATGTACAACATTTAAAGTACGTGTTTATCTATACAAATAAAATCTTAATCATGGCTTTAACCTTTTCTATATGGAGACAAGACAGGTGATTGTCCACCACCAGCAGAGATGTTATTGCTTTGCCTGGAATGTTTCACAGTGTGGCATTAAAGTAGAGCTAAACACTAAATCAACTTTTTTAGTTTGAATAGCTTCTTCTGTTCTTAGTCATTTTTGGGAACTTGAAACCTTAAATTTGCAGTTTTGTGGTCAAAAAATGCATAAAAATGGGTGTGTCCTGGCTCCAGTAGCCAAATGTCACGTATATGATGACATCACACATGACTGCCCTGATTACAGTCAGGCATTTCTGGATGTAGGACTTTGAAATGTGGATAACTGTTAGACCGATCACACAGCTCCTTATACTTCCAGACCCCGCCCCTCCTCTCCTGTCACTCTTTCTTTAGTCCTCTACTGTCCAGTTTAGCAGCTCTATTTGAAATGTGGTTGTGGGCGGAGTTTAGGTGTTTAGTCCCACTTTAAACTAACCTATCTCAATGAAGATGACGCAACTAAGAAAAGTGACAGGTCATATCTATGGAGAGGCAAGCCAAGATACTATTAAACACCCATAAAGAAATAAAAGCAAGACCGATATTTAATTGTTGTTTAATACCATAGTGTGGAACATTCCAGGCAAAGCAATAACACCTCCGTGGAGACAAGACATCAACACACTCTTTATTAGAAAAGTTACGCAGTACGCCTTTAACATTGGGCCACAGCCACTTTGAAGAATAGGAGGAGAGGTTAATGTGTATCTTTCCTCTTGGGTTGCCTGCTTACTTATCTTTGTCAGACTTTGAAATTTTGGCTGTATTTTATCACGTTGTAAATGAGCTGTGACCATGTATTGTCACTAAGGCTGCCACCCTCCTCTCCTCATCCCTATCTCTCTCCCCTTTCTCCCTCTCTTCTCTCACTAATTGACATAGAGTCACTGGCTGTGTCCAAAACCACTCCCTAGTCACTTTAAAGTCTACAATATAGCAATTACTCAATTTTACAACAGAATGTGAAGGCCTAGTGGACTTAACTGCGACGCGTTTAATAGCCTGGTTTTAAACAGCAGATGTGGCGGATGTTAGGTCAGTATGGTGCAGATTGGAACATGTTTGCTGAAATTGCTTGTTTGGGGGTTCTTGCCAAGACTATGTTCAGAATGCGGGAGGGATGTGAATGTACGGCCATACTTAGAATGGGTAAAACTGTCTATTGATTCATGTTGTTCCTCTCTGCCATATAATCTATGACATCCATGGATCATTATGTTAGAATTTGGACATTTTAAGCTACAATACTGATCAAAAACTACTTAAATAAAAGAAAGAAGTCCGCTGACTGCTGCGTTAGAACATTTCTGTGCCCAATGGGAGCCAAAAACCTCACAATAAAGTGCACTTCCTATGGACAGCTGCCGATCATGCTAGCAAATACCAGAATTTGGCTACATGATGCTGCCAAAACCTACGTGTATCACCGATTAAGAAATGGAGTAAGCACAGTTACAGTTTCGCCATGGTGGTGAAATTGTGGTTTGATCGGAGCAACGCCGTCTTGAATACAGGAGTGTAAAGATTACTCAAACATACACAAAGCAATCTAAATACAACTTTGATTGATGAGTCTGCTTTAATGAATCTTTAAGTAGTTTTATCCAACTTTAGGGCTTCTGTTTTAACAATGGAATGTTGTTTTGTCGGCATTTTGGTCTTTTTTCTTTCTCTTTAAACATGTGATCTACCATGAAGACAATTCTATAGAAAGAAATGGTGTCCTAGCATTCCTGTCTCACAACAAGAATGGTCTAGGTTAGATTCTATCAGGGCCTTTCTGTGTGGATTTTGCATGTTCTCCCGGTGTCATGGTGGGTTTTGTTCAGTACTCCAGTTTCTTGGATGAAAATGTTTTGGTTTTTCTGGAATGTTCCACAGTATGGCATTATAATCTAGCTTGCATTTATTCAATCATAGAAGTGTTCATAGCACAAAAGACAAAAAATAAAAACAAAAAACAAAATAAATTAAAAAAAAACATGCATTTTCAATGTGTGGGGTTGACTCTCCACAAACCTGATTTGTAACTCCTAGTTGTGTCAAGTCTTTAACTCATTGGAGATATCTGTGTAAACTTAATTGTCCAGGTAGTTTCCATAGCAAATGTGAGATAGATTAATTTAATGCTATACTATTCTAGGGTAAGCAATAACATCTCAATGAAGACAACCAGATAGAGTCTCACACCAGAAGTTAAACTGCACTATTAATTAAAATGGCAATGGTTAAAAAAAAAAAAGTGTTTGGCTAACCAGTACTGACAATGCTGGCAATGCTCCTACTTGCTACTTTTTATTTTATTTTATTTTTGGACGCTTTGTCTTACCAGGACTCACTCCGAATTCCACAGTCGCTGCGCTGCTAGTCTCCCATGAAAAACAGTTACATTTCCCATCGACTATACCATCAAGTCTTATACTGTGACGCGGTCCCTCCATTTAAACTCGACTATCTTGCACTGCCCTTCCACCCGTCTCTCAACATCCCCTCCCCCCTCTGCCTCCCCATCACAGATTCCTTTCTCCTATTGATTTCCAGCCATTGGTTTTTTACTGATGACACTCCCGCTAAAGATACCATACGTCTTTGTGGAGTAAGCGGCTTGTCAGGTGCTAATGCTAGCCATATTGATGAGGCACGTTAAAGCTAAAAAAGATCGGAAGAGGGCTACCACTGTACGGTCCGTCGGGGTGCTAGCATTGATAAGATCTTGAGGGATATAGACAAGAAGGGAAAAGCATCCAAGGATAAGGAGGTACATATGCCATTCTTTGAGGTTGCAAACAACGGCAGAGCCAAGCTGTTTTAAATTCCAAATGCAGTGCTGTTGTCAACATGATTGGAAACACATATCAATAAGATAAGACCAACAAAGAAGTTACCTACATTTTTCAACCTCAAAACCAGTCACAAATGGAGAAAAAAAACAAAAAACTGATAATTATTTCAGTCTTTCATTGCCACATTTATTTAAACTTATCACAATTAGCCTATGCATGGTTGTAAAAGGCATTAAAATGAGCATAGTTGCCATAGTAATTAGTAATGCACAATTCAAATCAAAAATACACCAAATGGGGCCTATAAAGAAGAAGCCAAAATCCGTGAATGCGCACTAACATTATGCTAAATGACATATATTAGGCTACCAATTACTTTAATCCCGATAGTACAAAAACTAAACTACGGACTTCTGTGTGTTGGCTGGATCGCAGTTTGAGTATGGTGGACTTGTGGAAGAGTCTTAATCTTTAGCCATTTGCAGAGCCTGACCTTTCCCTCAAACGGATGACTAAAGTGAGTCCAGGAGGTACAGGAGACTGATGGCTTACTGCTTGTACTGCGCTGCACCCTGGGAACCATAGTGAATTTCACAAAAGAGGACATTCACACAGAGACACAACTGACCTAGTTCACACAAACCCAAACAACTATGATCGGTTCGAACTACAAGCCAGTATTCATATTGCAAAAGGTTTATTCAATATTACCTCCATATATTAAGATGACAAATTAACAACTTATTAGTGAGATGTATTTAGCTCATAGATTGGATATATAAATGGACATAGCTAACCTGCTAGCCTTGTTCCTGATAAGAAGTGAGCATGGGCACGCTTCTGGCTCCATTTCGCTTTACACTGAAAAAGTGTCACCATGTCTTGTCTTGTCTTGTCATTTTCGTCTTAAAATGTTCGTATTGATCTGCTCTACATGATCCTGGTATTTTTAGTTTTGCCATTGTGTCCTTTACTCAAGATATGAACATTTCTAAGAGACAAATCAGGCGCCTTCTTTCCCTGAGGTCGTTAGCGTTAGCAATGATAGTCTCACTTCGGATTGGCTCTTTGGTTGCTATGATACTCGCAGTTGGAATTTCTAATATGGCTCCAACTTCACTCCTGTAACTGCCTCAGTGACTCACACTCCGTTAGTCCACTTCTTCATACAGTCTGTGGTTTACTTTGACATGTTTGGGCTGTTAGCTGCAAGCCATCCTCAGAACTGTCACCAGTGTTGTTGGTGATGTGTCATATATCAGCTGTTGTTACTTCCTGAAGGCGTGGACAGCCTGACAGACCACGCCTCCTGGCACCCGGTGGTCCTTGGAGAAGGGTGTCCCATGTGTGTGAAAGGAGGATCGCTCTGTCATCATGGTTAATGGTGTCTGTGCTCTGCGTTCTAACTTCAATAGCCTCCTTGATCCAGCGTTTGAACTTGCTGGTTTCAGCTCCTATGAACCGCCACCAACAACACCGGTGACAGTTCTGAAGATGGCTCACAGCTAGCAGCCCAAACATGTCAACAAGGTAAATACATCTCACTGAGAAGTTGTCTGACTAAAAGAAAATAAGAAGTTAACAATCATAACTCGAAGACAAGATGGACGTTACAAAAGTTTTATTGTGTCTATTCCATTGTCTTGTAATGCCTTTTTCCTGATCAAAAACTTTATTTTTTTCAATTATGCAATGGTTTAGCCTGAAATCTTCCACTGTGCGTTACTAAACATATGCATTTTGTATATAGCTCATACATGTGACCTGGGGATCGGATGATAAACAATAATACCACTTAACATGATAAAAGGGGTAGCCAATAATCATTTGTGGGACATTATATATAATCGTGATAATCGGCAACAAAGATAATTGCCATTACATTTCCAGAAAATTTAAAAAAAAAGCTATTTAACCACAGGGGAGCTGACGGGGGGCACAAAGGGGTCTGTTGTCCCAGAGACCAGGGTCTTAGGGGCCCTTGTAATTAATTGGAAGTTAGTTTTTAGCATTTTTAAATAGTCTTTTTTGTGTTTCTTAATTAAAGTACCATTTATTGGCTAAAAACTTTCTTTATAACACTTCTCAAGGATTTTGCTAAAAGAGGCATTATTTTCTGACTGTTGTTGTTTGTTGAGTACTTTTATTTCAACTACTCCCACTGGTTCACTGGTGGAGGCTGCAGCACAGCTCATGTATGACCACATGCTGAGAGCCCAGGCACAGAAAAAGACCTGACGAAAACAAAGAGACTAAGGTGCAATGATACTCCTTGATGTTTGACTGTGAGGCTACAGATGTCAGCCCACTTTACAACGTATGTCTAGACTAACACACTGGCACATGACACGCAGTCTACATTTAAACTTTACTTCTATGAGGTACTAACTATTAACACATAACATATATATCACAATGTCACCTTTTATTGTTTAGAAAATGCTATATTTGCCGCAAACATTCATTTTTGTTTTTGACGCTCTCAGTCTCCTCTCACCTTTAAAGTCAATTACAAGTCTTTTAATTAGAACTTAAAAACCTTGAAAACATGCATTCTTACTATGAGCAGGTTTGCCTCTCCACAGATCTGACTGAGCAGCAGAAACTTTGGCAAAAAAAAGTTATATAGTGGATTTTATTTATAGTCGATGTCAATGGTTTTAATTGAAACTAAATACCTTGGAACCATGCATTCTTATCATGAGAAAGGCTTGCCTCGCCACAGCTCTAACCTGTAACCTGGCCGTGTGGAGCCACCTGCTGGCCTCTACGGATTTAAGTTTAATGCCATAGTGTGGAATATTCCAGGCAACTAATAATGTCACCATGGAGATATTTGGCAAAAATTTACATTGTGAATCTTCTAAATCTTCCTCTAGAATCTCCGTTTTCCCCAGAGAGCCAAAAAATGTCAAATCATTTCCCAAAACAGTTTGTGGAATTTTCTCATTTTGAGCCCCTTAAAATCCTCCATCTGTCAAAAATCAATTAGAACATGCAACTGCAAATAAATGTAAGATTCTGTCAATTGATCCCAGCTGGCTATGGACAAACAGACGCACAAGCCAGCACTGAAACCAGCCCGTCTGACCACTATTGTGATGCTAAACATTCTTTATTTCAGGCCTCGGCACGCACAGGCTGCTGGTGACGCAAATTGCAATTGATTAGGCAAAATCAATGTCTTCCTTAGTATTAAAATCTCATTGACAAACATCCAAATTTAAAGCTCCTGATGGATCTCTGGGTTTGGCCTAAGCTCTTGGAAAATGCATGCTCCAATAAGCTTTCATCTGATCATCGTACAGTGTTGTATTGGGGGTTCCATCATGGCCATATTCTTCCCCTGACTTGGCAGATTTGAAAATAATGCCCAATTTATGATATTTGTCCCTAGTGACCAATTGGTGGGCGATTGGTGACTCCCAAGAGGACTGATCAAATTGACCTAATGAATGAGGTAGTATAACTGCTGAACAATCACTATTCTTTGGTCCTGGTTTCCACTCAGTTTGAGGCACTTTACCGTATTTTTCACACCTTAAAAATATGAAAAGCAAAACTAGTTAATTTTAAACAGGTTACACTCTGCATGCTAACACGTTCTTCCTGATTACGGGACAATAACATGGTTTCTAATTAGCTGTAGAGAGCATGCAGTGGAGATACTTTGACCTCAAGAACTGCGCGGTGAAAGCAGTCAACATACTAGTGATGTGACATTGGTGAAAGAGTCAGCTCTTTTGAATGGTTCCTTTACATAAACGGTTGGATCCAAATCTTGTTTTTTACAAGTAACCACATTTTTCTTTCACATTTGTATGCATTTTTGACTAATTCACGCTGAACTGACACAAGAGTCAACACAGAAGCAGAGCAGGCAACACGAGTAAGAGCTTTGTGCACAAAAAAACTCCAAAACAAAACATAACAGTGGTATCATAACAGTTTTTTAAATTATTCTTATTGCAGTACAACATTTTATTAGATTCTGCATCATCTCCCACTCTCAGTTTGAACCATTTTAGCAACATCTGAGCCATGGTCATTTTTCTCTGTGATTCGTATGTAGATAAGATGGGTTCTCATATTGGCTTCTGTCATAAACAAATATAAAAAGAGCCAGTCTTTAGAACAGCTCTTTGAAATGAATGGATCCACAAGATTCAGATCTAACAAAGGAGCTGAAAGCCCCAAGATTATGATCGACCACATTGATGACCAAATTGATCAAATGAGCAGGTCGAATGAGTAGGTGAAATGAGAATCAATACACTACTACTAAAAATCTTACTGATTATAAGAGCTGTGTCTGTGTATAGCAGCCGGGCTGAATAGGACTTACTCATTCACTCCATACTTATTAAAATCACAGCTGCCCCGCACAAGTTCTGCACTTATGGGCCTCTCCAACCACCAATCACTGACCCAAACACCACATTCATATCTGGCAAGGTGGGTGAAGTGTCTTGCTCAAAGACACAATGACAGTATCCACGGTGGCACCTGATATTCCCAGCGTTCTCCCATCCAAGCTCTAACCAGGCCCAAAGCTGCTCAGCTTTCAAGATCTGTCGAGATTGGGCATTGACAAAGTGGCGTGGCCATTGAAAAGAGTAATGATTTCCTGGAAAGGATAATATCTCAAAGAATCAAACATTAAGTATAGAGCCGTGGGTGGGAAGAGAGAGCGGCCATTTTCTGAACACTCAATCGTCAAATACAAGGCAATACTGGATTACTCAAACATGCATAAATTCATCAAAATACAACTTTTAGAAGTGGTGGAAATAGTACTGAAAATGTGTACTCAAGTTTAAGTACAATTACAAGGCTAATAATGTACTCAATTACAAGTACTGTTGCCATATTTGTACTTAAAAGTTAAAAGTACACTTTGAAAATACTACTCAGAGTACTCCTAATTACTAGTTACTTTTTAATGCAATTTAAAAAGCATTTATATCACACTTTTATACAAAACTTGAAACTGAATTTGGTCATTTTAAACCACAATCTGCATATTCTGAGCTTTGGCCAATCAGAACGGGAGATATAGTACTGTTATGTCTGTTTGTTGGTACAGAGAGAGACTGAGACAGCTGTGGACTGGGATCATTGAGACTCGTGTGGTATATTCAGATGCAGATTGTTCAGTAATGGGAATGGGGGAGTGACTTAGTGCAAGAGTAAGGGGAGGGTGTTATTACAAGTTTTTGGTGAAAATATCATTTTCAAAACAACAAAAGGTAACATGGTGATCTGTTATGTTTTAGCACTGAATACCACATATACGTGTAATACACCCTTGTTTAAAATCTGCCCAAAAAAGGAGAATTCCCCCTAAAATCTACTCTATGACAGTAAAGAGACTATTTGCAATGAGTTACTTTGCACTCCTTTGAGACTGAGAGTAATGATGAGGGAAAACATTATAACACGATTTAACGCTCATAAAAATTGATTTTGCATAATATGTCCACTTTGAGTATCCCTAGATCGCCAATTTTCCCCAAGAAACTTTCCAGAACCGTTCCAAATGACTAACTATGCCGTGTCTCTGAAAGCTTATACTCCTTGACTCACTCTCAGCGGCACTTTTGGAAACTCGCCTACACTTGTTATTTTTTAAAATGTTTCACTTCCGTCGCTTTATTTCTCTAATTCAATTGACCGTGCCAATAGAATCCAAGGCCCGGCGCGTTGCTATGGTTTCACTGGATGCCGGGGCTGTGGTGATTGGCTGTTGAGGAAACTGCAGTGGGGCCTGTGGTGTTGTGAATAAGCATGTGTCTGACTGTGGCCCTGACTGAATGAAACTGTATTCAGATAGATTGTGAAGGTCCTTGGTGAAACAGCCACTCCAAATAAAGCTCCATAGACTTTTTCATGGCTGGTATTTGTGCGTTGGCAAGTATATCCGAACGGAAATATGCTTTTTCTTTCTTTTTTTTTGCAAACTTAATATGATGAAGAGATGAGATGGTTTAACACAAACAAAAGTCGATCTGTGTTGAATAAAAGTGTATTAGAGAGATTTTATAAAGGCAAGGTAGAAAACATGGTTAGCTCTTTTGTCTGCAAAAAGGTTTCCGAATCATGGACTTTCTGTGTGGACTTTGCATGTTCTCCTCGTGTCTGGTTGGGTTGAATTTTGTCACATTCTAACCTGCTCCAAGTTTTTGAAAAAAATTGTGTTTTTTATGTTTGACTGCACAAAAACAATTGGTTTAGCAGAGATTATTTCCACACATAAATCATTTTTACTAATGAAAAACATGGTAAATCAAAACTATGAATTTTGCTGGATAAACTGGTTACACCTCACTACAAGAGGAATCACAATCACATTAAAATCACAGTTTAAAATGTGAACTTTGAACGGAAACATACTATTAAAACATAAATTGTGAATCTAATCGTAATGTTAGTCAGAAAAAAAAAATGCAATGTGATTTTGTTCCCCAAATCGTTCTGCACTACCCCCCAGTAATATGACCTTAAAGGGGAAATATTACACAGAATTTATTTTAATGAGCTTTTAACTATGTTTGATTCATGCAGTAGCCCTGCACTGTCCTGCATTTGAGGCTTGACTGCTCAGAAATAGCTGATTTCATCTACCCCCTGTCTCCGCCCAGTTCTCTGTATTGACTTTACTTTCCCCGTAAAATTCTGTGCTTGACTTGGGGTCAAATGGAGATAGTTTAGTCCTATATTATACAAAATTGACTCTTGTGAGCTTTAAGCCAGGGGTGTCAATGACATTTTCACCGAGGGCCACATCAGCAAAATGGCTGTCCTCAAAGGGCCAGACGTAAAATAAATGTAACTATCTTTTTAACTTTGAATTAACTGTTTCTGTATTTATTACTTATTCAAGCTACAAATATTGCATATTCATTTGTATAGATGTAAAAATATGGCTGTGTAATGGCATATCAATTGATAAAATGACATGTTAAGACCATCATACCTTTTAATTTACCCTGTTGAGGGCCACATAAAATGATGTGGAGGGCCACATTTGGCCCGCCGGCCTTGAGTTTGACACACGTGCTCTAAGCCATGTTATAACGATGTTACCTCATCAAAAATATACCTGGAGTTGTGTTTAGTTTCATTCACACGTTTGATTTAGCCTTTATTATTAGTCTGCCTACATCTCCAAAGCTCAAAATGCTCTGTTCCACCTTGTGATGTCGTGAAGCTGTAGTTTTCAAGTTGACAGCTATCTTTTGATTCTAGAGAAAGTGCATGGAGTTTAAAAACACGGTGGAGCGGTTCCTGTATTACCACGAGACATCACAAGGTCTTTTCTGTGTGAGAGAAGAAGCAGGGTTTGTGTGTTACACATGTTTGAATGAAACAAAACACAACTCCAGCTCTGTTTTTGATTAGGAAACAACATTACAACATAGATCAGAAAATAGCGTAATATGGGCCCTTTCATTATTATTGAGATTTACAATGAGAAGTAAATCTACGTTTGTTATAGTTTAATACTAAATACCCCCTATATGTCCCCTTTAATTCATCAGGACATTCCCAGTATATTAGCAATACGATTTGAGCGTGTGCATATTCACTTGTACATATGCAAACTGCTAGATTAGCTAAAACTGTCCATGCTTTTGTTGCTGTTCAGCCAAAATAGAGACATACCAGCTGTCTTCACCTACTACTCAAAATAGTGAATGGTGTGCTTTTGTTCTCAAGGCGATACCCACTCCCATAGACGCACAGGCAGAAGACAAGCCTAGAACTGACAGACGGCCATATTAATAATATCTATTTCAGACACATCACATCCAATATATATATGTATTTTTTACATTTGACTGTGCAGCTATTTTGGTAAATCCAGACTGAAACCTTCTATATCTAGCTCACAAGGTTTGTTTGTTTGAAAGCTTGCCAGCGGCTACTAAATTTTGCGGTAACTAACACTTAAGTTGTTGTTTTTTTGCTTTAATCATATTGACATTAGTTAGCATATAGCTAATTAGCCTCCGTCGCGCCTTTAAACTCTTATTTATATTTGAATTTTGGGAGGTCTGGGGGGAAAATGAATGGGAGATTTACTTTCGGAACCTTGACGGGCTTCGAAATGGACAGGACTCTCGGGATCCATAGAATTTACTGTCTGGTCGCTATGTCCAATCCCATCCAATCAGGTTCGGTTATTTCAGTGACACAAGGAAAAAAAATCAGCTCACTGGGCATCTATCTTTAGAACAAATCTAACTTCTCTCACCTGTGGTATCAGTCCTCTGTGTGCTCATTTCCTTTTCTTTTTTTTCACACTCAAACCGTCATGTTTGTTTTGGACTGCTCTGAGTAGGATTGTAGTCTTTAAGTCGATAAATTGGTCCATGATGTCGTAATTGACCAAAATTTGGATTAGTTGACTAATTATGTTATTTAAACGTTTTGCACTGTATAACTTTTTTTTGGAGTAGGGTCCACCAACCACACGTCTCCATGGAGATGCTGTTTTAATGCTGTACTGTGAAGAATTCTGGGCAAAGGAATAATTCATTCTAGATTGAAGATTCAAGATTCTATTAAGATTGCCACAAGTAACAACGAAATTAGCTGTAGAGCATTAAACAGTAAGCGTGGCTATAGTGCAAGACCGTATTAGTGCAATAACGTCCCTCCACCTGAAAAGTTACGCAGTGAAACTTTAAGGATGAGATAGTAACAACAGTACAACAAGTAGTGTATATAAGGCATTCACAGTTCCCAAGTACTATACAGTATAATTATTTTACATTCCAGCTGTTGTCTTGTGAATTCGGTTTAGTCAGAGACGGGCAAATTATAGAGAGTTTTTTCTTTATCTTTATTTATACAAGGGAATCCAATGAGAGCACTTGGGCAAAACGACTAACAAAATAAACAAGTATATAAGTCCACATAAAACATTGCAGGTGTGTGTATAAAAGGTCGTTACCAGATTATTAAATTGCGATTGTGTAACCAACGTATCCAGTTTTGCTTTTCCTTGGAGTGTATTCCATTTTTGTGAAGCAAAACAGCTAACGTCCGCTTTCCTGTCTCAGTTCTGGTGCGGCTCGTCCTTAATCTTATACAGTCATGTGATCTGTTCCGATATCAATGATTAACAAGCAGTTGAGGTATTCTGGCAGTTTTTGAAGTAGTCCCTTATAGATACATTTCATACAGTGCTGTTCTCTACTAACAGACAGCGATGGCCAACCTACTTTTTCATAGAGCGTACAGTGATGGGCTTCAAATCCATCACCGGTAATAAAACGAAGGGCAGAGTGAAATAGTGGATTTGACGGTTTCAAAGCAGAGGCCAAAGTCTGCATGCGCACCACATCCCCATAATCCAGTAGTGGCATAATTTTAGTCAATTAATCGATCAACAGGGCGTGTCTTTAGCCCACCAAGAATTTCTTTAGTCGACCTGCAGCCCTAGCTCTGAGAGGCTAATGCAACTGTCAATCACACACGCCCATCTGAACTTGAAAAGCGCGTAGTCTCGGTTCGCCGGCCTAAGCAACTTTACAACGTGAGAGGATACACACACTTTTTGTAAATGGCTGCTCCCACCACCGAGGTCCAACATTATTGCCACTTTTACCATGCTTATAAAAGACTGTAGCTACTGTTTGCTCTTGACTCTTTATCAAAGTCAGAGCAGTACTTTAGTTGCAAGTGTATAGACCCTTTTATAAGCAATGTCATTGAAGGCATACCCACCGTGACAACAGAAGCGGGAGTAGAATGCTAAAAAGCTCCATTCTTCTCATCTTTCTGCACCTAATATGCATTTAAATAGACTCTGTATGTATAATGTTCTAATGCTGGTTGCTACCATTTTGTCAAGGTGCATGCTAATGTATTGTTCTTTTTTTGTCCCTGATTGTTTTTTATTATATTTATTTGCAACATATACACACTATTATTGGTAAGTACAAAAAAATCTATACTTGGTGTTTGGAAAATAACCCAAAAGCTGTAATACTGCTGTTATAATATAAACGTAATTGTTGAATATTATATAGGTGGAGTACTTTACATCAATGGACCCACATATTCACATACGCATACTTAAAGCTAAACCTATTTCACACCGTGGAATAAAGATGTAGGTATTTACACCTGTTTAACTCATCCGTAGCTCTCACAAACCATTCAGCAAACGTTAATACATATCCACATGCATTCATTTTCACATCTTTAGAACACCTTTATCACGTGACACAGTAAAACTTAGGTGGACCACCCAACCCCGGCCAATCAGAGAGCTTCTTTCCGTGCTTACTTCTGCGCTGATGAGGAATATAACTACTTTATTATAGCAGCAGACAGTGCACGGCAGTCACATCTTGTCTCAAAGTGCTGCTTTTACGACGTACTCTTTGTACAAAAACACAAAATTTAGTCATAAAAAAGTCAGGTACACTAGTTTCTTGCCCGAAGACACAGCACCGGTACGCACTCGTTGGAACTGGGATTGCAACACCAACCTCTACGTCCATTGTTGATTGCTTTACCAACTGAGCTTTTACCCCTCTATAGCCTATAATATAGTCAACTTTTCTCAGGCTATTGTCACAAATTGCTTATTAAGACGCGACAGTAAATATAGCACCAGTTCTTTATAGCAACATTGAGTCGTTTGAGCTAGAATGTTTGCTTTAAGGACAACTATGCAACTTTTTTATTGGAGGACATGGCTTCTGCTCATCTCCATATAGATATTGTTTTACCTAGAATGTCCCACAGTATGGCATTACACTTACCTATCTGTTGTGATTTATGGATGACATATGTTTTATTGCTAAAAACAATAACTGCAGACCATGCATTCTTATTATTTCAAGCAGTGAAAACAGATCTAGTTCATTAAACACAGTTAGCAGTGGTACGAACTCATTCCTCACTCCTTTTCTAACAACCCAATTCTCCACTGCAGTAAGTTGAAAAGCACATTACCCAACTTTCAGACGGCACAGTGGAGTTTTGACGGCAGGGCGCTACTAACCACCGCTAGTCCAAATAATAACAATTAAAAAACACATGTTATAATTAAATGTTAGACCTCTTAACAACGTGAAACAGAACTAGCTGATTTTAAACAGTTTGCAGTGATCCAAAGTTATGCCTAACATATCTAACACCCTAGTTATTCTCCACGATGAATTTATAAGGTCTTTTCACAACTTACAGAGGCAAAAGGGGAGGTTTGCCCACACGGTAATGTTACAAAAAACTAGCATTCTAACAGATTTTTAACTAATCTAATCAAATCTAATCTAATGTGATTTATTGTATTTATTTATTTATTGTATTTTATTTATTTGTTTATTTATTGTATTTTATTTATTTGTGTATTTATTGTATTTATTTATTCATTTATTCATTTATTTATTTATTTATTTATTGTATTATTTATTTATTTTGTGGTGATAAGATACACCAATAAAGGCCAAGACATACCAAAATATATCAAGGCATACCACATAACATGGCATGTAGACGTAATGTAACCAGATATTTTCTGATTCTCTGAAAATAAAACGCATAATGTAAGTATAATTATAATATTATTAGATGCAGACAGTACACAGCAGATTTATTTGCACCTCAAGAGTTGCTCATACAATATATTTGTACTGGGGTATGCAAATTGTGCTTAAATACATGGAAAAATGAATGGAGCTTCAGCGTTCTGTTTACAAATGCTGGTTAATTATGTCTTCTATAACAAGGAAACCAAATCTGTGACTCCCAGCTTTAAAACAACATACTATTTGAATTTAGCGCACCATTAGCACGTGGCAGTCTGATCCAGAGGCATCAGTGTACTTTGTTTATGTGTGCATATGTTTAAAGTGGAGTGACTTGGTTGGCAGTGAGCCTGTTCAGCGACGTGGCAGCTTTTTAATGAGGAAATGAAGACGTGCTTGTTTTGTGTATCGCAGTTAGCGCCTTTATCACCGGCTCACACTGTAGTTCAACTTGAATGAGCTAATTGCTTTAGTCTTGTTTCCATCCGGGTTCCCTCCTTCTTCCTACTTAAAGGCGCTGTATGTGAGTTTTACTGTCTTAAAAATCAGAAAAACTGTTCATTTGAAAGAGCGTATGGAAGGTTTTTATGATTTTCTAATTTTGACTTAATTTGAACCTATCGTTAACATAATACTTACATATTTTTATACCAATCAAGAAGCAATTTGCAAAGAAAAGCTGAAAAATATGTTGAAATTTACTGGAAGTAGAGTTCTAAAACACTGCTGTCATCACACTAGGAAAAATTTTATCCAAATAAGGCATAATTTACACAAAACAAATTCTAATGAGATATTAATGCCTGTGTAAATTAGTCCACTTTTGTGTGATGTCGTGATTTTCAACCAGGAAGTAAAATATTAAACCTAAATCATTGCCAAACAAAAAGAAACTGAAAAAAAATAAAAAATAAAAATGATGTTCAACCTAGTCATATGCATTTTACATGGTTTGTGAGACAGAGTTTTGCCCTCATGGTAATGCTAACAACTAGCATTCTAATGCACACTTCCTGATTATCAGACAGTAAAATGCTTTCTAATTAAATGCAGATAGCACTGAGGACATATTTTGACCTTAAGAGCTGCTCATACAATATATCAGTACTGGAGCAAGACACAAATTGCTCAAATGCGTTTCACAGCCCACACACTTTTTGCACAAGGTCCTTACACTCTCACCTCGCCACACATGCACAACTTCCAAATTACAATTTACATTTCTTTTCATCATTTAGTATTTGCACATTGTCCTAATTGCTAGTACAACTGAGTCTTGCCTTGCACCAAGCTTTCCGAGTCTACCTTTGAAATTCCAGGAGCCATAACAAATTAAAGTTCATTTTTGTGATTAATATTCATGCTAATTTGTTCCAGTTGTTTGATAATAATAATATGAATAAACATAGTTCTAGTGCTCTCGCCTTCCACTAAGGAGACACCATGGATACTGACAAGTAAAATCTATCACCTAGTTACAGTTGTAAGGTTTCAGACAGTCAGTTATAACACTCTTTTTTACATCACCTTAAAGGTGCACTGCATAACTTTTCTTGTCTCCTGTATGGCATTTATTCAGTGATTTTATTCAAGTCTTTTTACTGGTTAAAAAACCTTGAGAAACATACTCTCTCAGGTGTGACCTTTAAATTGGCCTGGTGGCATCACTCACTTCTCTCCATGGAGATAAGAAAACTGTAAAGCCATTGTGGAGGAAACAACAGGACGCAGGGCCTCCATCAGAAAAAAATTACACCGTGCACCTATAAATCACCTATAAACACTGTGTGACTTTCTCGAGGTGTCACATCACCTGCATGATCCTTGGAAATGGAAGGTAAAACCATACTGCGGGACAGTCTCCATGGAGATAGATAAGTTTTATCCCATACAAGGACACATTTTTAAAGTTAAAAGAAAAGCTTTAATTGTAATTTATGGCTAAAGGTAACAGGGTGAGGCTTTAAAATATGTTCAATACCTTTACACTAGAGTGAAGAAGAGAAAACTCTGGTTTTCTTAGAGCTCCACAAAGGGTTTTTATTACAGGATGAACAAATATAAAATAAATTCCCTCTAAAAAGTGTGTGGCTGCCAATCTGAGTCAACAGCCTCCAGTGACTCATACACCACAAAGGGTGATGTGCCTTGCCAAAGGACACGGTGACAGCATGTCCTATGATCTAAACGACGACCTTTGGGTTTGTGGGCAAACACTCTAACCACTGAGCCACTGCCACTACCAGAGCGTGCCTGTGCTCTGTGTGGAGAGCACCAGCCTTGTAAAACACAAAACTACACATTTGGATGATTAGTTTGGGAGGATGAGGTGTTTCACTTAAGGACAAAAACAAATCTTTACTCATCAAGAGAGAACAAAAACACTTGATTCATCAGTGACCTTTTGGTAAACAAGGAAAAAGAAACATTAAGCTGATTCATCAACTTTGTATTTAGTATCTAATGGTCCAATACTTCACTGAACTTCTAGTGTTGAAGTAATAAAGGAGTGAAGTGCAGATTAAGACTAAAATATAGATTTTTCAAACATGGTTGCACCGTTTAAAGGATCCAAAAACTGGACATGAAATTAGTGCAAGGCACTTGAGATTGAACTTACATTGGCTACAACTGCAGCTTACCACCACTGTATGTGGAGTGAATGAATAAAGCAATGTAAAGCGTCTTTGAGGGTCCAAAAAACACGCTATATGACCACATAATCCACACGCATTTTTACTTTTTCTTCCATCTTCACCTTCCATCTTAATCCTCAAGCAGGTGAGGATGAAAGCGGATAACCCTACACTGAAACAAAGTTCTCTATAGCAGGGGTTCTAAACCTGGAGGTCAGGACTCCCAACATAGACTTAAATAAACAGAAGTTTAATTAGGCCTATGTCCTGAAAATTGAAGCAAACATTAGACATAAGGCTACTTTGTCATTTTGCAGGTGGCTTATTCTATGGACAGCAAAAGGTTGAGGACCACTGCCCTACAGGAGAGGGGTTTCAGTTACTCTATACGGAAGCCATTGGTACCAGTATTGAATTGGATCACTACACTTCCACTACTTGGTATTTAGGAATGAGATAAAATCTCGTGCCCCAGTTAGATTCGATTAACTTTATTGTCATTAGATTTGTACAAGTACAGAGCAACAGAATGCAGTTTAGTATCTAACCAGAGTGCAATGAAGCAAGTAGTAGATACACTTTTACACACAACAGGAATATTCTGAAACAGTTGGACTATATTAAAGTTCAAATTGCTACAAGATTGTGCATGAGGAAAATGATCATGACATTTTTTCCTTGTTTTACATTTGCTTGGACCAAAAAAAAGGGTTTATCGCTGGTGAGTTACCTCTTGGAAAGCTGTTCCAAAAAGCACTGTTACAATCGCAGTAAAAATATAAAAAATAAAAAACAAACACTGAAGCGGACTATTTATTTATCATAAAGTGATCTCAAAAACTTGTCTTGTCTCGTTCCTGTGGACTCAGTCTTGTCTTGTGGGAATTCTCTCTCGCCCGATCCCTACTGGTATCCGATCAAACAAAATGACAGATATCGCTCATCACTACAACCAAAATCATAAAACCTCTTCAAAGTTCATTCTGCATAACAATCTCCTTTCTCCATCTTTCTCCTGTACTCCCTCGTCTTCGTCCTCTTCTTTGGGCAGTGTAGAGAAATGCGGAGAGAGAGCGGATTACAGAGTGACAAAAAGCCCTGCTGCAGCGGAGGGGGATTTGGGGACGCCTGGCTTTCCTGTCGTCTCGGGCTCACTCATCTGCCTCTCCTTGGTCCATTATTGTCCCTGTGACGCATATGTCTAACACACTGCAGGGAGCGCCTGAATTAAGCAAGTGGGGATGTGTGAGTGGGTGGGTGGCTGGCCGGGGCATTTAATTGACAGAGCGCTCGCAGTCTGCTGGAGATGCTCTGACAGCGGGGAAGCAGAGAGGAAAGTCGGATCCGAAATGGAACTTCTTGAGGAAAATCAGCTGGCTGTTATCCGAAATCAGATCCCAGATTTTAGGATGAGGTAAAACAGCTGCGAGATTTTTTTTTCATCTGAGGCTAAATACTATTTTAACATATAACATATTTAGGTCACCGTGTTACCTTTTATTGTTGTTGAAAATGTGATGCATGAACATATTTTATAGGTTTTACGTTTGTTTGAGTCTCTCCTCCCTTTGCTCACTGCATTAAGTCTCTCTCCTTTCAGAGCGCTGTTTCCGCTAATGAAACTACAGCACGTCGTAACAGGTTTATGAAGTTGCCGTGTACAGTTTTTATCATGTTTTTATATATTTATGGAGAACCGTGTGGGAGCATGGGTAATGTAGACTTGTGGGCTCAGTATTGCACAGATTCTTACAGCTAACAGTAAGGACGATTTGAATAGGGCCCGAGAGAGATCGCTAAATTGCTCAAACATACATGAAACCTCTTCAGGCATGTTTCTGATGAGGGAACAACATTATAACATGGTAGAAATTTTAAAAAAAGAAAAAAAGAGAAGTTATATTAGCTTGAAATGTTTGAAATTATATGTTTGCACCTCCCACATTTGGTAACGTAATAATTGTTTATGTTATAATTTGGTGTAGTGGTTCTTAAGACAATCATTCTGTTTAATTTTTATACTGATTAACTGCGAACCAAGGTAAGAATCAGCACACAAGCAGAGCAGGTGACATGAGTGAGAGCTTTATGAACAACAAAAAACATATTTGGCATCATAATAACAGTTTGATTTTTAAATTATTATTATTGTAGCACAGTGTTTTATTTAGATTATTCATAATTTCAAAGGGTAAACACACTCCCACTCTCAGTTTGAAACATTTTAACACACCTGAGCCTTGGTCGTTTCTCTCTGTGATTCTTTTGTAGTTAAAATCGGCTTCTGTCATTTAAATACATAGTAAAAGAGACAGTTTTTAAACGGCTCTATGAAATGAGCAGGTTTACATAGATATTTTTCTCGTCAAGAATGCACCACCTTCTTGTCTCCACGCAGACGTTACTGTATTGTCAAGAATGTTCCACAGTGTGACATTAAGCATATTAATGGGGATAAAGAGGCCACCAGAGAAAGTTACTGATCAAGGGCCTCAGTTACAAATAACAATGGGGTATAAGGGCGACAGTAGCTCAGCTGGTAGAAGGTTGGTGTTTCAAATCCCTCTCTCGACATAAACGTCATTACTTGAGCTTGGTGGTACGATTCCAGCTCCCACAGATGAATGCTGGCATTGTGTCCTTGGGCAACTCACTTAACCTGCCTCTTCCAAAGGGTTTGCATACACCGGTCTGTGATGTGTGTGTGAATGGATGTAAAATGTTTTGAGTGTTTTGAAGGTGGAAAAACGCTATATAGTAATGAAGTCGTTTATCAGCTCATTTCAGGCCAACTTGAAGCTGTAATTGAGTAAGTACAAGATGGATACGTTTAATTCCATAATGTGAAAAAATCCAGACAAAGCAATTACATCTCCATGGAGACAAGCAGGTGGTTAAGTACCCACCCAATGCTTCTTTGGACTCTCTCATAAAATGACCTTTACTACAACACATACATCCGATGGTGTCATGTTGAATACTGGTGCGTTATTAAAACTGATTATTTTTCCATTGTTGTCAACAGAGGGCACTCTACACCTAATCTAAGTGTTCATAAGGACAGGGGAAGTAGATTGACATTCATTACCAACCAACTGTTTGGACTTACGCTCCATTTGATTTTTTCCCCCCACATTTATAAATATATGATGCAAGATATATGTAATTATGTAGCAAAGAAAAAAATGAAATAACTCAACTAAATGTTTTTTTATATTTTTATATTCAATTCCTCAAAGGTGCCACCGTTTGCTTTGTTGACTGTGTGGAAAATCCTTGGTCGTCTTTTCAAGAGCTTATTGATGAAGTCTCCTGAAATGGTTTTCACTTCACAGCTGTGCCTTGTCAAGGTCAAGAAATGCAAAAAAAATGCAAACCAGGAAAGAAATGCAAAAAGTACAAACCAGGAAAGAAATGCAAAAAGTACAAACCAGGAAAGAAATGCAAAAAGTACAAACCAGAGTTCAAAGCAAACGATGGCTATTTTAAATTCTTTTTAATCTAAAACAAGTTCTTCGTTAATTTGAGTTTTTTTGTTTACTACATCCTATATGTCTTCATTCACAGTTCTGATGCCTTCAGTGAGTCTACAATGTAAATAATCATGGAAATAAACATGAAAAACGTATGAAAAAAAGCGCAAACTTTTGACTAGTAGCATCATTATCTGAAACTCTAATTTAAGTTGTGAAATACAGCTGCTAAGATGTCCTTTTTTTTGCTTTTTGGCCTGCTACGAACTAGTTTCCAAATTAGTTCACAATGGATTCCCGGCTTTACATACATAATCCTTTCCCTTTTTGACCAATCTGTCACAGCTAATCATTTGTGAAAAAAACGTAGTGGCACATAACAACGCTCTATGTTATGTGTTGTTACTACAGCGACAACAATTATCTATAAACATTAATTGTCACCCTGCCCGATGATCAAATAATGAGTATGTTGGATTGACCAGGCTGCATGTTTTCACGACTCGTACTGAGGAAAGTCAAATAAGTTAATTCAAGGCAAAACCGCGACGTCCTTATAGAAAGAGATATTAGCTTCATTCTTTAAGGCTTACAAAAAGCATAACCGACAAGGCAAGATTTAAAAATGGAAGCTTTATTATACATTAAAACGTGTATTTAAAAAGAGGAGCTTCTGAGGTGCAAAATCAGCACCAGTTTTGCATAATCCTCCCTAGCTATCTTGCTCTTTCCTAAATTACATTGGTGAGTGGCAGACAGAATTTCTACAGTTAGCAGGAATCGCTCAGTGCAAGCCGGGCCAGCACCGTAATTCTTTTCTCTTCTACACAAAGGGCCTAGATTCAAACTATCTCTGGATGCAAATGAACAGTTAAGCAATCAGAGCAACAAAGTCTATAAGCAGAGACAATCAGCCACGTCTACTTCAGGTCCCACAGCGTTGAAATTCATACGTTACAACACTAACCTTTAGGCTTTCCTCAGACAGGGGGTATTATGCAAATCGACTTTTTGGAGCGTTCCAACTTGTTTTAATGTTTCCTCATCAAAAACATTACTGAAGCATGTTTGAGTAATATTGCAATCTCTCCCGGGTCCTCTTCACAGTCCAACGCTCAGCTCACAGGCCGATATCACTCATGCTCCCACGTGGCAATTTTCCATAAATATACAAAAGCATACAAAACAATCCACTACAACTTCACACTTTTGATGCGATGTGCAGTAGTTTCAATAGAGGAATTCACGCTGATTGTGATGTGATAGCGTTCTGAGCAAAGGAAGGGAGGCTCAGGGCGTCAAAAACTTTACAAAAACTTACAAAACTCATGTTAATATGGTGTCTTCTGCAAATATAGAATTTTCAAACCAACAAAAGGTGACACGGTGATCAAAATTTGTTATGTGTTATCAACTAAAACGCCATAGAACTGTAATACCCCCTCTTTAAAGGTGCACTATGTAACTTTTCTTGTGAGGGAATCTGCCTCTGTTTTGATGAAGATGACGGTATTTCTTTGCCTTTAATGTTCCAAAGTATACTATTAAACATATTTATCTTGCAAGTATAAAATTACACATTCAGCAGGATCGCCTCTTCACAGATCTGGAGTCTCGTTTATCATTTATGTGCGTATATTATGCAACATTAAAGTGGAACTAAACATTAAATGCACATTCTTTCCGTACTAAACTGTGTATATGGTGTTTTAATAGCATTATCTACTGGTCTTAGTCACTTTTGGCAACTTTAGTGCAAAAACTAGGTACATTTGCCTCTTCGTGGTCAAAAACACCTAAATGCTGTCTTCATTGGGGTTTGTGATCTCCAGTAGTTGGTCACATCACAAAAGACTGCCCTGATTACAGCCTGGTGTTTCTGACACTGGCTGCAGGACTGGAGTTTGAAGCGTGGATACCTGTCAGACTAATCACACTGTTCCAAATACCGCTAGACCCCGCCCCTCCTCCTCTTGACCCCGCCCCTCCTGCTCTCCCACTCTCTTCTTTAGTCCTCCAGGTCCTGCCCAGTTCAGCAGCTCTATTTGAAATGTGGTTGTGGGTGGAGCTTAGGTAGTCCCACTTTAAGTTTGTGATTTATAAAAAGACAACTAGAAATGAAAATGAGGGGTCTAGTTAAAAAAAAACAACTCGTAACTTTGTGCGTCAGTGCTTTCAGAGATGAGACAGAAAGAGGTCTGAAGAAGAAACAAGAAGTAAGCAACTCTGTGGATTTTCAGGTTGCATATAGTGTTGTAAAATATGTCTTTGGAGGCCCTTTTTTACTTTGGATACCTGGTAACACTTTATACATTATGAACCTTAATAAAGAATGAAGTAAGACTGAAATCATAGTGAACAAACAGTTAATTAGAATGATTAAAGCATAATAAAAGGGTTTGGGTTAGGAGTTAGGATTAAGTCTGAATCTTTGTTATTACACTATTTGTTCATCCTTCTTTGTTCATGCTTTACCATTTTTAAGACGTGTAATACTTGTATCTTCTTGAATATCTTGCTTGTCCCACTAAAATTCTCAATTTGTTTCTATAAAAAACAAGACGATTAGGAAAACTGGCTATGGAGTGACACGGTAATGGGTAGGTAGAGCAGAATCGAAACAGGCACAGCTAACGGCTTCCTCCTGTTCAAGTCAAACTCCAGCAGCGGATTTGGGCAAGTTTCGACAATGGCACAAATGAAGCGAAAATCAGGATAATGTGGCAGACTGTAAGTGCGTCCCGTCTGCCCGTGTCTCGCCTGTCACAACAGTGGATCAGCGAGTGACGCCAGTGTGGGAGAAGAGAGGGGATCGCTCAAGCAGCAGTCACAATACTCACAGCGGAGATGGTCAGACACAGAGTCAACTGCAGCGCGATTCCACAAACATGTCACCTCAGCAAGATGGACACTTTCTGCACGCTGGATTTTGAAAGTTTTAAAAGACTGTTGTGAAGTATGGCTCAACTTTTGCTAATATCAGAAGAGAATTACAAGTAAATAAAATAGGTTTTGTGAACACTGAGGCAAAGGTTAAAGTAAAACATTTCAGTATAAAGAAGCCAGTTAGACTTATCTTTAAGGAATGCAATTTTAAATGTAACTATAGTCATAAATGGCTGTAATAGTCCAATGAGGTTCGTTAAATTATTTAATAGTGGGGTTTTTTTTCCAGATTAAGGTTTAGTTTGTCTTCATACCTGACCAAAAGTGTGACATATTTTTTTCGTCATTGTTGCTTGCAGAACATCCACGAAACAGCAAACAACTTCAGGCAAACTGCAACAGGGCATCAACGTATTTAAGGCATTGTTCCTGCTTTTTCATGTTCAAGTTCATTTTAAACTGTTAGGGTTAGTGGTCCAAAGAAATTTCTCACTTACCTTATATATTCTGAACATGCTAATTGTTTGATGTGATGAGTTTATGAGCGCTTTTCACAACTTTCAGAGACCAGAGTGGAGTTTTGCCATAACGGTAAAGCTAATAATAGCTAACAGGCTAACATGAATTCCCTGATTATAAGACAAAACAACGCTTTCTGATTAGATGCAGGCAGTACACAGCTGACCTACTCTGACCTCAAGGGCTGCTTACACAATATATCTGTGCTGAGGCAAGACTACTTTTGCTCAAGTACAGGGGAAAAAATCGGGTACAGGCCCTTTAAACCTCACCTGTATCACTGTAAGTAGCATTTGAGGCCACCAACTTCTCTTCTCAATCCAGTTCCTACACGGTCTATTTGCTGGTCGAACTATCATTATACCGCCCTAGGACCCACTTTTAAACAGGTAAAGACTCCCGGTAGCATCAATCCTGCTACTAACTGCTTTGATCAGTTTGTACTGCAATCCAATTTGAGAGGTAGCCTCAAGCTGAGAGTTGGCTAAGCCAATACCTTATGTATTCTGTGCATGCTAATTATTTAATGTGATGAGTTTATGAGCGCTTTTCACAACTTTCAGAGACCAGAGTGGAGGTAAAGCTAACAATTTAAAACCCCTTTAAACCTCGCCTGTATCACTGTGAGGAGCATTTGGGGCCACCAACTTCTCTTCCACAATCCAGTTCCTACACAGTCTATTTGCCGGTCAAACTATCATTATACTGCCCTAGGACCTGCTCTTGGGCTAAGAGAACTGGGTAGGTTTCATCAACGTTTTTTCTAAACAGGTAAAGACTCCCGGTAGCATCAATCCTGCTACTAACTGCTTTGATCAGTTTGTACTGCAATCCAATTTGAGAGGTAGCCTCAAGCTAAGAGCCATCTGCAGCCTGAATTCTTCAGGACAGTATCCCATAAAAACACAATATAAACACACCAGTAAAACCATATAGAAAACTCAGGTAACAACTCATCCACCCAAGAGACAAAATGGAACTGAAGCAAAAATGTAACATCCTATACGAAATACCCTGCATGTCTTGTAATAAAACATACATCGAGGCAACAGGGAGGGCATTTAGTGCAAGGAAAAAGGACATAGGACAGAATGTGAGAAGGAAACAGCGATGGCATGCACATGAACAAAACAAAAAGCAGAACAGGAGCAACTCAAACCAGCCATTTATGACCACTGCGAAAGAGAAAGCCCCATTATGGACTGAGACAGAGCAAACATCATTGGGACTGAGGACAACAAACATCGTTGCTGGATTGAGGAGGCAACTGAAATACGGAAACCCATAGAACTTTGAACAGGGACAAGGGGCTTTTTTAAATCTCTCACATGAGATTCTGTCCTGAAGAAGTCGGACTGCAGATGGTGTTGTCATCCTACCTCCACCAGCAGGAACAATGCCAAAACCTGTTTAAATTAGCTGACTGGACACGTCACAGTTACTTGTACATGGATGACCTATAGACCCTTCCAGAGTTTGTGAAGAGAACGCCAGAATTTCAAAAGCTGGTACAGCTCCAATGCATTTTCAATGGGAGAGTTAGCATTAGCCTCCAAGCATCATAAACAATGAAAAAACAGGGGTGTTTTGGTGACTGACAACCACTCAGCCACACGAGTAACACCAGAGCATGTAGATAATTAATGTTACCCATTAGTGCTGAAATTACCATAAATGCTAATGACCACATAGACATTTCTTAAATCTAACATTTTGGTTTATAATAAGACAACAAAAATATAGCAGGTCACAACAAGCTTCGCAAATCCTGCATATCCTGTTGCTGTTTTTTGGAAACTGATTTTACACTGTAGCTGCGTTTTGACCCTTGTACTAGTATGCCCCTTCTTGCCCCCCTTATTAAAATAACATATCTTATCTAGCCACCAATAAATTTGTTCCTGATTTTTCAAGTTCAAGTTCATTTTAAACTATTAGGGTTAGTGGTCCAAAGCTCTTTCTCACTTACCTTATGTATTCTGAACATGCTATTTAATGTGATGAGTTTATGAGCGCTTATCACAACTTTCAGAGACCAGAGTGGAGGTAAAGCTAACTATTTAAAAGCCCTTTAAACCTCACCTGTATCACTGTGAGGAACATTTGGGGCCACCAACTTCTCTTCGTCGATCCAGTTCCTACACAGTCTATTTGCCAGTCGAACTATCATTATACTGCCCTAGGACCTGCTCTTCGGGGCTAAGAGAACTGGGTGGATTTCGTCAACGTTTTTTTCTAAACAGGTAAAGACTCCCGGTAGCATCAATCCTGCTACTAACTGCTTTGATCAGTTTGTACTGCAATCCAATTTGAGAGGTAGCCTCAAGCTAAGAGTTGGTGTATGTGTAATTCTGTTCTTTGCCGTGAAGTGCTGCTCGGCCAATGGCTGCAGCTAGCGACAGACCGCGAGCTAATGCTGGCTAACGTACAGTTTACACACATCCAAAATTTACAACCACTCGCTCTTCTTGCAGTCGCTGCTTTGGGGATTGGAGCGTCATTGATATTCCACGGTGCACCTCGCCACATGCAGGATAGTAGCCTATAAAACAGCCAGTTCTTTGTGCCCACCTCTCTTTCCAATTGCATCGGTCCATACAGCCCCTTTCTAATTCAATATTCAGCATTTTAAGTGTGTATCTGATCATTATAGTAGTTTTTTTTACAAGCCAGTGTAAAATATTAATCTGGAGACAGGTTTTATCTGCTACTTAAAAAGTTTAATTTTCACAAGACTTTCTAGCTTTAAAGCTGAGAGGCATCTTTGTGAAGGCTATTTGATTTCTGAAATTATCATAATGAGTTTGGTGCGCTTGTATTGACTTTAAAACCATTTAGGGGCACTTTCTGTATTACCATCTAGTGACATCAGAATTTGTAATCTAGGTATGTTTTAATGAGCAACCAACTTCAGTGGTTCAATATCAGTTTTTTTTTTTTTTTTGTCTATAGCTACAACTGCCCTGAGAGGTAATGATAGAAGCGAGGCTGCCAATCTGAGCCATGGGACCGTCAAATCACAACCATACAGTATGCACTGGTTCATAATGGGATCAAACCACTGACCTTTGGATTGGTGAGAGATGCTATATCCACCCAGTAAGCCACCCAGTAAAATAAGACCTTTAAAGGTGCTGTACCTGATTTTTACTGTCTTAAAAATGCGAAAAACAGAACTAGTTCATTTTTTTATTACAGTTCGCAGTACTCCAAACTTATTCATCTTACATTATGCAATCTGAGCATACTAATTATTCACTGTAATCAGTTTATAACTACATTTCATAGCTTTCAGAGACCAGAGCAAAGTTTTGTCAACAACTAACATGCTAATGCACACTTTATAATTAGATGCAGTGCATCACTGCAAGAGCTGGATGTACAATACATCTGTACTGGGACAAGAAAAAAAAAAAAAACATTGGGGGAAAAAATGGTTACAGGGCCTTTAAATGCTTTAGACATCTTTATATCAATAGTCAACATTTTATAACTTAAAATATATGTCTGTCGTTTGCAACACTCACTCTATAACATATTCTAATAGCAACCTCTAAAACTATAAAACACAGTCAGCTCTTTGTGTCCTCCTAGTACATGGACCTGTGCGACAAACCCACCCAGCCGTTCCCTATTTCAATATTTATTGTTCTAAAAGTGCGCCTGATCGTATTAGCATTTTTACCCCCACGGTGTAAAATATTTGGCTCGAGACGGGAAGAATGGTGGGAGCCTTAAGAGTGTTTATTCATGCGGAGAGAGAGGGAGAGGAGAGGGAGCGTTTTACCGTGCACAGCTCATCAGCAGAATATATTCCCCTCCTGTAGGCATAGCTGTTCAGCGTGGGCTCCTGGTGCGTCGACACCTCTGATCAGCATGAAGCGTGCACGTGAGATCGCTCTTCCATTTCACCTCATCCAGGCCTTTTGTACCGCGAGGTGGCCTTTTCTCACGACTGTCCTAAATGGGCGCAGGGTAGATGTTAATAGGCAAGAAAATGTCAAGGACACAAAGTCATGTCCTGTTGGAACCCAGGTGAGGGACAAGGAAAAGTTGCTAGCAAGAAGCTAACGGTGTTCAGGGATGTAGCCATAGACTGTATATATAAATGGACATAGCTAACCTGCTAGCTGCCACGTTCCAAATAGGAAGTGATCGTGGACACGCTTCCGGCTCCATCGACTCTGGCTCTAATTTACTGAAAAAACTGCCACCCGTCTCTGTAACTGCTGCTGTCAGGTTTGTCTTTTTGGTCTTAACACGTTCATATTAACCTGCTCTAGATGATCCTGGTTTGATCCACAGTTTTGTCTGTGATTCAAGATATGAACATTAATAACAGACCAATCAGGCGACTTCTTTCCCCAAAGTCACTCCCGCTAGCATTAGCAACAGGTTTGATTGACAGCGTTGCTAAGAGCCCGCTCCGTGCTAAATCAGCAGTTGCTATGATACTCGCGGACGGGATTCCAAATATGGAACTTGGCTTCAGATTCGCCACTACAACCGCTCGCCTCGATGAGCTTCATTTGACTGGAGCCGAACTCTATGGGTGACGTCGCACTCACTTAGTCCGCTTCTTTATACAGTCTCTGGATGTAGCAGGAGCCAAATCTTACAGTATCATGTTACAAAAATGATGATAAAATGCAAGTCATGATAAAGATGTGGCTCTTGTATCGTAGAAAGGCTTTTTTGGTAAAATCAGAACCTTTGTCTCAAAGGAAAATGTGATTGCTTTTACTATTCCACAGTATGGCAATAAAAAGTAAAACAAGATCTGAACTGGAACTTGGCCTGGTTATCTGCTTGTTTCCATGGAGAATGATTCGTTTTCTGCTATACTGTGGAACATTCAAGGTGAAGCAATAACATATCTAGTGGGATAAGAAGATGGTAGACACAAATAGAATTCAGTATTGATGAGCAACACCAGATTTTCACTTTAAATTGTACGTATGATCTTTAGTTCACATTTCTTGATTTCTTTTTCATTGTCAAAGCTCATATCAGTATAACAAAACATTGAATACTACTCTCTTACCAATATCGTGCATCTCTATACTTGTGGTAAAAGCAAAAGAGAAAAAATAACTATTCCAAAAAAAGCTTACATGAAGTATTAGTCACCTCACACTATTTCTGCTGGTGCGCACAACGTTGCAATGTCACCGAGCAAACTTTTCCCTCTTGAATAAAAAGTGCTGATACACATCACAAGTTCCACCATCCATTAATCACGGCACATTCTCGTCTTATTAAAGCCAGCTTAGAGACTCGCCTTATCACGCCGCACTGTACATTTCCTTTCTTTGGGCTGAGTTATCCAATAAAGAAAGACACCAACGGAGGGGGGGGACCTTCCATCTTACGTAGACAAGCCCGCTAACAAGACTCATGCATCTCAATCACTGTAAACAATATCCATCTTACCTAACGTTAGCAAGGCGAGCTAACGACACCGAGGCCCACGCAAATAAATGGCTTGTGCTGACAAATACTTTAGACACAACTCAATTTTCAGGTTATTAATTATCCTGCCTCACCGATTTCCTTCTGCTTCTCAAGCTTTGAATAAAATATTTTCGGCTGCATTTTAACAATAGGTTACGTAGGCCTGTAACAACCTTCAACACGTACTCAGTCTTTGGATCGCTTTGGTCGACAATGTACATTATTTAAAAAGTTGTAATGATTGCTCGATACCTCTTGGGGGTATTGCGTTGTCTATCGTATCCATGCATGTTTTCGTTATCTAAAGATCTCTCCCGAGTCCTATTTAAACTCACCTTATGGTTTAACAGTCTGATTCTGTCCTATGCTTTTGCTATATTTCTCATAAATATACAAAATAGATACTAAATAGTACACTACAACTTCACAATCCTGATGCGATTTGCAGTAGTTTCATGAGCGGAAAGCACATAATTGTAATGTGTTGGTATGGCTAAAGGGATGGGGGACTCGTCAAAAACCAAAGTCATGTCATGTATTAAACATGTTAATGCTTTGTTTTCGGAGACTTTAGAAAGGTAACACCTCCACTTTAATGTAGACCAACATAGTGTGTAAAAAGTAATATCCTAAAGTGTTGTCCACCATAATAAATAAACTACAGGATAGTGGTCGTTCATTTTACATGACAAACTTAGACACAACCCTCCTCACCGATTTTCTTTCCGCTTCTCAGACACAAGTTTTGGATAAATATTTTAGGCTGATTTTTTATCAATAAGCAACATACTTTCTAAAATAGCTTACAGCGCATGTTCTATCTTGGGCCAACATAGTCTGTAAAACGTTGCAGAGTATAGCTGGAGCTTACAGTGTTGTCCACCATATTTCAAAAATGCAGATCCATTTTATTAAGATAAGCTACACTGTAGAGGCTAAACCACTGAAAACAAGGCAAACTAAAGGCACGAGACAGACTTTTTGGCCATTTTTCCTTATTTACCATGTCCTCATTGAGTTACAAGAGTCTAATCTGTTGTACTTTAAAAAATAATGACAACAATAGTTTTTTTCATTATTATTTTTAGAGCTGAAGCTTGCGTTACATTTTAGCAACCTAGTGTAAATTAATGATCCGTGCAGAATTTGGGTAGCTAATGTAGCCATGTTTTAAAATATCAGTTTTTTTTATATTAAACTGGGTATATTATGCAAACACAACTGTATTTATAATGGTATTCTCATTTACACACTCAATTAGCTGTTGTAGCTAATCTTTATTCTCCATTGCTCCAAAAATCTCCCTTCTCACCATCCTTCTGTACACACCCACTATTCTATACTTAATTTGTTCTTTTACATCAATATTGCAATGTAAAATATCCCAAATTTAAAATAATAATCCATTTACAGATTATACATTCTAAACTTGATTAATTTTAGGTTAGCAAGGCAACACGAGCATAAAAACACATGATTATGATGTAAATATTGTACATGTATTTGTCTACTCTTTTCCATAGTACTTTTCAAGAAGTAGTTTTCAGAAATGTTTCCTTTTTTTTTTTTTTGTTTGGCAATGTAGCAGTTCTGTCGTTGTGTCCTTAGGCAACACACTTGACCCACATTGCCTAGTATGAAAGTAGTGTAAATGATCAGTAGTGTTGGGAGGGGCTGATGGAGCAGATTGACCTGTAAAGCGCATTACAAGTACAGCATTATTATTATTATTGTATTAATTTGTAATACACTTCGCTAATGCTTTGTTCACCCTTTATTAAGTTTCATTAAGTGCAGTGATAGTAAAGTGTTACCATCCATCCTTACCTGTATCTAAGCTGTTAGATCGCCAGTCTTCATCGTTTATTTTAGGCCTTTTTGCTGGATGATAACTTTGAGGCTGTGAGTGACAACGTAGCCAACCCCCTGCCTCCTCCCACTGCTCGGGCTGCTGCTGTCTTTGCTTGGCTCTCAGTTTTGCTCTCATTCTGCCTGTCAGCATTATAAAGCTCCATACCATGCCGACGCACACACACACACACACACACACTTTGACGGAGCTGCGAGGGGAGGCCTACTGTAACTCCAGCGCCTGTTTTTCGGGTTCATTATAACAGATTGAGCATTGTTGTGGATGTGCTGCTGACAGGACAAATGATGAGGCCGTGTGTATGATCGTCTACACTCTTTCAGACTGTAGGCTCGCTTCGCTTGACAAGTGTTTATTTGTGGTAACTGTAAGGGTTAGAGGAGTTAAATGACTGCAAAATGAACTCAAACGGTTTTACACTTGAGAAAATTAGTTGTTGGTAAAATAAAAATAATGAACATATTTTATTTAATTTGGTTAATGTTAATTTTTATACATCACTTTTCAACCTTCAGCACACGCAAACACATGTGGACTGGTCTGGCCCAAGGAGCTGGTAACCTTCAGATCAGAATATGAACACTACCATCTGAACTACGGGAGCCACTTTACAGATGCTGGTGGAATATTTGTGATCGGTTTGTAAAGGGTCAGAGAGGTTTAGACATGTTAAAAAGGAGTTATTATGCAAAATGGACTTTTTTGAGTTCTCTTTTTTATTTTGCACACATCAATATTTACAACATGGAGTGCATATTTACTCGCGAGAAAGGAACATTAAGTGGATATACAAAAGTGAGGGAAATATGGGACAGACGTTTGTAGTTGTCAAAGTAAAGGGGGAGACGCAACCGTAAAGTCATAATGATGATGGCAATGGAAATAGAAGAAAAAAGACAAGAAACAAAAACAAAACAACAAAACTTCATAATAAGCGCATACATATACAGTCTATAGACACATACAGACACACACATGAATATATCAAACACATACACCTGCATATGTCAACAGAACAGTGAATACTTTATAATTGTGTTCTGCTGACCCGTGAGTCGCCAGGCACACCCCCGGGATGAGACTCCACGACCTGTCCATCCTTACACTTTGTCCCATTTCCCATGTGTTTCCCTAAGTAAGTGTGTACAGTTGTCCCTCACTATATCGCGCTTCACTTCTTCGCAGACTTTTTTGGTGCAATTTTGTATGCTTTTTTACAGCATCTGAATGTGCATTGTGCTGTGCGTCCTGATTGACAATGGTCTACAGTCCCTTAGTCAATCAGTCTCCTCCGTGCCGTGTCTCCTGTACAGTACAGAATGTGTTCAGCCAAATTTACATAAATGTTCGATCGCAGTGTGACTCTGAAGTGCTGTATGTTTGCAAGTTTTCTCCGCGACAAAACCCACAATGTCGATGAAACGTTCTGCTCCGACAAAGGCACCTACGAAGGTTTGAACTTTGAGAGTGAACAAGAGAGAAATGTGAGAAAATGTTAATGCCTGTGTGAGAAAAGTGTGTAAAGTGTGTGGTGAGGGGCTTTACGGCCTTAAAACATATATAATAACTGTCAAATTAAAGCTGACTACTTCACGGATTTCACCTATTGCTGGTTATTTTTAGAACGTAACCCCCGAGATTAAAAAGGGACCACTGTACTGCATTAAAATAAGCAATCATGTTGCTTCATCAAAAACATACCTGCAGGAATTTTGTCATCCATCCAAGTTTGAGTAATCTTGCGATCTCTCCCGGGCACTACTTATCCCCTCCTTACAGTTAGCAGCATGAGCCTACACTTCTTGAATAAGGTTCAGCTCATGTTTCATAAATATGCAAGACCACGATACAAAACAATGTATCACAACTTAAGAAACCTGATGGGTAGTAGTTTCTGAAGCGGGATGCAGTCTAATTGTGTTGTGACAGTGCTCTGAAGGGGGAGTGACTGAGCACAAGGAGCACGGGGAGGGAGGACTCACAGCATCTGAAGCTAATTACACATGCAATTTGAAAACAATAAAAAACTAACATGGTGATTTAAATATGTTACGTGTTAACAAAAAATACCTCCGCTCTCAGCAAACGTATTTTTCTTCCCCACATCCTGCTCAGATATTCTCCCACCGTAAATTACTAGGTTTACATCCCCGTTATAGTCTCTCCTGAATGTCCACACACGCCATCTGGTCCACTCCAGCTGTAGAGCAGTGGGAATTATCTGCATTTACACACAAGATGGATCTCCATGAGTTTATGAACTGAAAAATCGCGCAAGACTTCCAACTTCCATCCAAGGTAAGTTCTGATTTATTCCTCTGACTTAATCCATAATTCCAGTCTGTTCTTTATCAAACAGTTCACATCATATACAAAAAATACTGATGTCTTACTACAATTGTGTTTTCCATTTACGTTTTTTTAGGTTTAGGCAGGTTTTTACAGCTTTTATACACTATACTGCTTATAACCAGTGTTGGGAATAACGCGATTTAACTGTAGCGGCGTTATTTTGATTCGAAACAAGGAATCTAACTCCTTCCTCTGCTTTTACGCCGTTACAGTGACTGTCAGAGTAACGGGGCTCGTTATTTTACTGTGAGTCTCAGATCAGTGACAGATCAAACTCTGCTCTCTCATCTGATTCAGAGCAGCTGCAAAGTTTCTGTTATTTGTGGGAAGTAAACAAGACCGAAACGAGGGATTCGAGACAGCGATTGGCTAAAACAAGAGACCGAGTGTGAAGGTGACCAATCAGAAGCTGCTCTATATGGCTGTAAACACATTGAATTGGTTTAGCGCTAACAAGCAGGTGAATACTCAAAGTTTTCAACACACATGAGGAGGAAATACGACGATTCTTGTGGAGTTTATGGATACACATCTCTTTGTGATGGGAGCGCAAACAGACGACTCCAGCACGAGTGACACGTGTGTTCGTGTTTACAGATCACTAAAAAGAAGTCACAGCCCTCTTCTCACGCTACTTACTGGAAGTGCAGCTAATTTAATATCTGGCGCTTCACCACCGGTTTTGTAAGTGTATAAGCACCGTCATGTCCTGATATCTGTGTGTTCGCTAAATGTGCTGTTTGGTCACAGTCTGCTGCTTAAACGGGACAGGAGTTTCTGCGTCGTTGTGACTGTACAGTTCTGAGTCCGTGTTGGTGCTTTTGAGCCCCGTGGAGGATAATGGCTCTTGCATTTGGTGACTTGCAGGACAGATAAGCCTGAATAGAGCAAATTTTTACTATAAAATGTAATAGTTTCTTTATCTGGTAATTAGTCACTTTCCTCACACAGTAACGCACTTTCTAATGCAATTACTGTGGGGGAAAAGTAACGAGTAACTATACAAATTACCGTTCTTGTTTTTTCCGAACACTCCTCATAACCAGTCATACATATGTTAAATGAAGTGAACAACGTGCGTTTGAACAGACTACTCTGCGTCCACTCAACTGTGCCATTTCTGCTACTTAGTATATGAAGTACACTCTTGAATGGTCTGAAATTAGCATACTGAAAAAGGAGCGAGCAGTGTCTAAACCAGTACAAAGCAGCACCTTTCACTTCCATTTTTCATATTCCAGTCTTTCAAGTCATTAAGTTTTTGCGAATGATTGCAACAGGTAGGGCATACGGTGACGTCACTAGATAAGGCGCTTCTCTCTTAAAGATGATCCTAGTCAGATTTTTCGCTAGCACGCACAATTCTGCAGCCAGTTAAGAGTTGAGAAGCTTGTGTTTAACCTATTAACAATTTAAGCTCTCAATAAGGTTGCATTTTATATGACAATAGTTATCTTTTCTCAGTGTGAATTTGTTGAGTTGTGTAAAAAAAAAAAAGTGTATTCATTACCTTCATCCATAGTTGCTCCGTTCACATAATAAGTTGGATTTCTTTCATTGCGCAAAGTATCATCACGGAGAGTATAAGTGCGCATGCTAGAAGGAGCTAGCGGTGGCTACATTGGCGATACTCTTTGTTGTTTAAATACATAAATCTTACGCCCTCTGAGCACTCAGCACAGGATTTGAATTCCCCAGGATTGTTATGTCATAGATAAAAGTAATCTTGCACTGTTTTTAAGTAGAGAAATAATCTAAGCTTTTCTTGTTCTAAGCATTTCCGTCATCAAATCGTATTCAATACAACTGCGGGCTGCTGTAATGAATACGATGTCATTACAGCATGTTAGCATCTATTTTTTATAATAATTCCCTCTGCTACCAGTTGATCCCCCATTAAAAAAGTAAATTATTTTAAGTTATTAGCAATTATTTTAAGTTCTAAAACATGAGATATCAAAGCAAAGATACCCAAGAGCATGTTTAAAGTCAATAGCAACGTGAATTATGCAAACGACTTGTTCTTAAATCTGTAATCTCATGATAGGAGCTCACATACCGTGCACTTATACCACAAGTCCTATCACCACTTACTCATATTTCAGCTGCACATCGTCATTGTACCATTGAAGCTGAAATTACACCTGATGTGTGACACGGCACAAAAAAGACCCAATATTACAGACTATTATAACTTTGGATGATTTGGCTCAGATAAAATGGACTCCCAAAGCCAGCCTTCAAAGCGATAAGTCTTTTGTGGTTCTTGCATTAGGCGTTGAACTTGTCATGCACCGAAAGGTAATGAATGTGGGGTGCTATTTTGAGCGTGCGGGGCCATGGAAATTGTCAGGCCGCAGCAGCGAGAGCCTTGGCTGAGTGGCAGTGTGCGTTTCAAGGCTTAGTCACAAGTCAGTCCTGCTGACAGCCGCATGACCATGCATTTAACTATTCAAAAAAGTCACTGTTATTCAAGTCTGTATTTACCATTTAGACAAATAAAATGCAGCTGTACTAAAGTCAAAGAATTGGTAGTTAAAGGTGCGATATGTTACTTTTCTTGTAAAGGTTCTGCCATCTTCTTGTTTCCAAATTGATGCCTTGAATATACCACAGTTTGGCATGAAACTTATGCATCCTCGCATATCTACAGGTCAGATCTGTGGAGTAGATCGCCTCTTGTCTAACCTTTTTGTTATGACATGTGAGAGCCAGAGAGGGAGGGTCACTTGTTGCTAAAATTGTACAGGAAAAAAACACACTTAAAGCGACAGTATGTAACTTTTTAGCAATAAACCAGGCAAAAGAAAAAAAAAATGGTAAAAGAAGAGTGAAGATGTTTCGCTGCTGATCCATTCTGGTCTGATTACTAGGGGGATACTGCCTTATATCTGTCTGAAGCGAGGAGCTAACTATGCTGAACCTTTCGCTGAACTACCCTTCAGATGGACAACTGAGGGATTACACAGACAGACAAAACAAAAACATATTTTTCCACTTAGGATTTTGACTTGCATCTCCATAAACCTGGACCTCCTCCTACTTGTTTCCCTCCATGGAGAATGTTTTTAACTATGGTTTTAACGTCCTATTTCTATGGAATATGCAGGTAACACATCACCAAAAAAAAAAAAAAAGTTACATACTATACATTTAATCATATTCTACTTGTGCTGGCAGACATATTGATTCTTTGCAAGATGTCCATTTCATTCAAACACTTCTCTACACATAGTAAAGAAATAGTACTTTGTAAATCCAAATGTTGAAATATCAGATGTACTGGGAAAGCAGTTGGATGCTCCTCTTAAATGTGTTAAAAAGAACAACATGATTTTAAATGTTTCTAAAACAAGATCAATGTTAATTGGCTGCAAGCAGGGACAGCACAATGTTCCCCAACTGGTGTTAAGAATGAGACTCTAATTTGGAGCAAGCTCGCCAAATGAAATTAGTTTTTATCACTGTGGATTCCCATTTATCATGGACCCCCCACATAGACCATGTGATCAGCAAAATGGGCAGAGCCATTGCAGTGGTCAGAAGGTGTTCCTCATTTGTTATACTAGCAGTTATGTAAGAGATTAGATTAGAAAAGATGTTTATTAGCACATATAAAACAACTTGTAAATTTACATGCAAGGTTTAAAAAGCATCAGCACTTAAAAGACCAATAGATCTTATAATATCACCTCCCCTAGAACATTCTAGCTGAAACAAGCATGAACCTGCAAGTCAGTGGTTTACATTAATCCATATATTAAACATTTAAATGAACCTTTAAGAAGAACGAAGCCAAAGTGGTGGTACATTCCCTGGTGTTACATATGGAGTACTGGTTCACAAAAATAAAATGCATGTACCCAGGCTTCAGTAGTGCAAAATAATGCTGAGGTGCCCATACTCAACCAGGGTCAGTAATATGCAGCAAATGTTCTCTTGGCCTTGCTTCTACCTAAATGACAGTAAACTAAAACTATTATGAGTATATACTAACTATTATGAGTGTATACCACTTTTTTTCTAAGGCCAGCATCTTACACCCTGCAGTTATGTGCTGGATTGTCTCAGGGGCCTCTTTGCACAGCCTACACCCTGGGTTTTGTCTGGTGTGGCAGATCTGGGCCTCTATTGCTCTAGTGCTCAAGTCCTGCTCCTGTGCAGCCAGGATGAGTGCCTCTGCAATAATAAAAATAATCACAATTATGTTGGCCATGATGATTGTGTTTTTTTTTATTATTATTATTTTTTATTTTTATGGTCGACATTGATTGACCAATTGTATTACTAAAAACTTACTACTAACTAAATTATGATTTAAATTGACTAAAAACTCATCCACAAACCTGACTTACTATTAGCTAGAGCAGTGTAGTCATATTTTCTGCAGTATCCTCTTTGTAGTAAAGTGTTCAAATTTGCATAAAGCCTTATGCATGTCAAACTAAATATTGGCTTCTGCTGGAGATACACTAACAAGTGCAAATATTGGGCCAATATATCTAGTCTAAGATGTTTGCTGAGCATGTCCTGGACAGTGGCTCTTACGCTCACTACTCCTTAGCCTCCTTCCTTACAGCTAGAGTACACTCTCAGGCTGCTGGATTTAGGATGGGTGATTTGTTTGAAATAATATGCTGCAGGATTCATTTGTTTTTATTTATCCACTTTTTGTGGAAGATATTTTTTCATGTCTTCAAAACAAATAATTTCTGTATATAGCCCACTAATAAAGCTATGAGGGAAAATCGCACACTAAATTATTCCACATAAGCTTGTTCATGTGCGTCTCTGCCTTTATATGATCAAGGGCAGAAAGACTTTGAAACACGTAGTGAAATTGGTGGACTAACATCAGAAAAGCGTTGTACAAATCAGTTTGTGTAACATTGTTTAAACACTCCAGGCCTGTGTGTGGTATTGATTTCAGTTCCATGATATAAAAAATGAAATAAAAAAGTAGAAAATATGCTTGGCCAGCTGCTCTTTCTGTTTCTCTGCTCCATCCCTTACGATACCACTTCACTGTGTAAATTTACACATCACTTCAACGATGAAGTCTTTCAAGAAAAATCAGTCAAGTATACTTTAACAGAAGTTGAGGAAAACAAGAAAGTTGCATTTGAAGTAGTGTCGTAATGCTAAAATATGAAATGATACTAAAGAAAAAGCTTGATTCTCAGTACTGTTTACATTACCACAAGTATAATAAGAAAACACCCTTTTTGTACAGAATATCATTTTCAAGACAAAATAGTATTTGTTTCTTTAATATTACATTGTAGTTCTGATAGTATCCTGATACTTCATGATTTGATACTAGTTTTGGTATAAATTAGTATCTGGGCACTGATTCTTTGGACAACTCAGCTTAAGGAGGTAAAGGAGGGCGGTATTGGCTCAAATGGTTAGAGCGTTCGTCCACCTTCCTAAAATCCCACCGTAGGAAGATAATTTAGCTTGAAGTAACAAAACATATTTGCAGAGGAGACCAAGGCTGAGACCCCTGTGACCACCACCAGTCACTCGTACAGCATACTTATTCTAGGGCAATGTGGGTGAAGTATCTTGCCCAAGGACACACCAATGCAGTGACCACATCCAGGGGTGAGCACCAAATCTTGGGGGGCCTGCACTACATATCGTCTAATGAAAAATACATATTACAGACTTTGTGAGGGTTAATAAAGTTATTATGGACATGTCTTTTTGCTTGTTAGTATTGTGAGCTGTATACTCTTTGATTATTATTACAGTAGTAGCTTTTTATTTGGTTGTGACTTCTAAAAAAAATACAATATGGAACATCCTTACAAGGTTTGCATATTTTTACAGCTTGTGGACTTAGCGGTGCAGTTGTAACACATCGCCTGTGCTTCTGGCTGCACACTGGAGTGTTTACCAAGGAGTCTCTTTCCAAGTGACTTGTTGAGGGTAACAGCAGTGGTTTATCCAGCCCACACTCCAAACAGAACTGCTACATCCTCCTCAGCTGAGAGCACACAGCACCCAGACACACTTTTGAGCCACATAAATACACACATATCTGTACCTACGGTAAGTCAGACTCAGATGTGGAGGGAGAAGCCAAACATTGTACTGTACTCAAGTAAGGGTATTGTTACTTCAAAATAATACACACAAGTAGAAGTACAAAGTAGGGGTCAAGTAAGTAAGTAAGTATCATTAAATAAAGGACAAAACATGTTATTTCTAAAGGGTAGACACAAAAATTACGTTATATCGGAAGGTCAAGAAAGATAAATGTTCCAATCATTTAATATTGCCAACAAAAAGCTTTTATCACTTGGAGACTTACAGTAACCAAATAAGAGTACTGTAAATATTACTCGAGTATGAGTTAAATGAGTTAAATGAGTTGAAAAGTACAATTCCTTTAGAAAGTTACTCAAGTAAATGTAATGAGTACTACCCACCTCTGGTCAGACTACAGATAGATTGTATAAGCAGCTCTTGAGGTCATTAGAAAGTATTTTATTGTTCGATAATTATGAAGTGCGTGTTAGCATGCTAGTCGTTGTTGGCTTTACTGTCGTGGCAACTTCAGCTCTGGTCTCTGGAAGATGTGAAACTCATTGTGGGGAATAATTACGATGGACAGAATGTATAAGGTAAGTAAAGAATAACTATGGACCACTGCAAACTGTTTAAAATGAACTAGTCCTGTTTTTGACGTTTTTATGACAGTAAAAGTCTGGTACAGTTCCTTTAAAGGTGCACTATGTAATATTTTGGAGGGTTTGCCACCTGCTTATCTCCATGGATATGTTTTTGCTTTACCTGGAATGTTCTACAGTTTGGAATTAAACTTGTTTATATCCATAGAGACAAGCGGGTGACGCCATCAGGTTAAGTGGCAGGTCAGATATGTGGAGAGGCCACTCATAGTAAATATAATTTGTAAAACGGAGTATAACTGAATCCAATGCGTTTTGTTGTTGTCTGAAAAAAAAAATTACCAAAAAATAAATAAAAAAAAACAAGAAGAGTGTTATAATAATCAAGCAAAAGCAATCATTTTTGAGTATCTTGTTAGATTCAATACTTGTGAGAGTCAACCTTGACAGATAAATGAAAAGGATGCAAAACACTAGAATGGTTTTATTTATTTTGATTTTATTAATTTGTTTTTTAAAGTTTAAAATATTGTTTTGAATCTGCATTGTCACAGTTTTACAACTCAAATTAACACATCAAATTTTAATGGACATGCTTAAAACTGAAATGGAATGTCTAATCTGTTAGTATTATTATTCAAAACAAATAAATACGGCTTTTTAATCATAGTTTGACATGTAATCAATACCATTCACTATCACACAAAAAGTCCCATCTTCCTCCAAAGCCCTTCCTCTGCTCCAAATCTCATGCTTTTACTGACAGAGGCTTGGCTGTAGACCTCTCCATTAAAAAGACCCAAGCTGATCATTAACATTTTGATTGGATCCGATTAAAATACTTCTAAATTACCAGCTGTGATTTCCAAAGTTCTCTCACGACTTCACCAAATTGAGCTGGGTGGGCCAAAAATGGTGTGGTCTCACTACACTGACGTCCTCTAAGGAGACCCTAAAAGACTATGAATGTTAAAACACCAAGTATCGCTGCAGAAAATCTTTGGCTTTTCCAGTAACATCAGGCCTAAACCAGGACTCAACCTGGATTAAAGAGATCTAGAACAGGATTCAACCCAGACTGAACCTCTTCCTTATAAAACTGGAGTGTTAGGAGGTCGGACTCATGTCTCCTCTTCTCTCTGCTCACTGAAGTGTTCACATGTTATTCGGCAGTGTGGCTACATCACACTCAGAGAAAACTGTGGCAAGACTGGACCAAAAGCACCAAGATTTACTTAGATTTAAAAAAAGAAGTTTTGCAGCAGATGCTTTTACAGAAACATTCCTTGTAAGTTATTGTTTCTTTAATATTGCATTGTTCTGAATCAGATCAAGACGATGCAACACTATTCAGAAAAGGTCAGCATTTGTTGTTTTTGTGTGATTTTTTTAAGCATCTTGATACAAATTAATATCTAGATTTGATAGTAGTTTCGGTATGAATTAGTATTTGGGCACGGATTCTTTTGACAAACTGTTTTTGAAGTAAGGAGGGCAGGATTGGCTCATGTGGTTAAGAGTGTTCATCCACCATGCTAAAGGTCAGTGGCTGGAGCCCAACTCTGACCAGCACATACTGTCATGGCTCCAGGACCAAGTGATAACATGAACTTAAAAGAGTGAATTTATGATAATAGTTTGGTGCTTTAAGAGACTGCAAAGTGCAATAGGCAAGGCAAGTTTATTTGTATAGCACAATTTGTACACAAGGTAATTCAAAGTGCTTTACAGAATAAGAAAGACATTAAAATCACACAAATCAAAACAAAAATAATCACAAATAATCATCATAAAATTAACATTAAAAGAGAAGAGTGCAGAATAAAAACCTTTCAACCTTTCAATACCGTGTTATTAAGATCCAACTTAGTGTTTTTCTGCCTGATACGTCCAACGGTCTTCTTATAACATCAGCCTGTCCAGGGACTGCAGGTGGAAATATCATATTTGCAGAAACATGGCACATATTTTCTTTTGTGTGCATTGTCCCTGATCAAACAAACACACGGAATTCAATACTGTGGAACATTCCAGGCAAAGAAAAAATACTTGTGTCCCTGTATACTGCTGGGGTTTGACTTGTATCATGTTATTTGTGCTTCTCGCCGCACACCGGAGTGTTTATGAGTCTCTCCTCTCTTTTTCGTCGCCGTAGCAGCAGCAGCAGTTAAAGCCCCTCTCAGACAAAGCTGTGTTACCTCTCCTCTCGTCCAGGTGAGGATGGGGATGAGCGCTGTGGTAGTTCCGTGGCAGTAGCGTCTCTCTTCTCCAGTCCAGGCTCACACTGGCGCTTTCTGCTGCACTGCAGAGGCCCGCGCCGCCTGCCCGCCTCTTGCTCACAACTTTAGAGCCGTTTCCCCGGCAACCAGGGTGTCTGCACATGGAGAGCAACCAACTTCCCCAGATGAGAGCTTTTGTTAGTACAGTCACGATCAGTGGAGGAGAGGGAGGAGAGGGAGGTATGCATGCCATCTCACGGCGACGGATAACTCAGAGGCACGTGTCGATAAGGCTGTGGTCAGGGACTACAGTAAGCAAAGTTACACTGAGAAAGGAGAGGCGTTTCATTCACTTTCAGGCATCGAAGGAAAAAAAGTTGAATGGATTTATCTCAACAGGCAAAACTGTGATTTATATAGTTTCTAGGTTTTCATTTTTTTCTTTTTTTTTCAGAATTCATTTGTATGTATGCAATGCTTGCCAGATAAAATATTGAGATTCAGTTTAATTTTTTATTTTTTTTTCATATATCATACTAAGAATACAATATGACTTTTCACCCTCCCACAAACTTCAAAAAAATAATGAATAAAACAAAATACAACGCTATAACGATGCTATAACATGAAAGCTTCAAAAAGTTTATGTAGCAAGATCTGTCCCATTAAAAGCAAATTCAAAAGGATAAATATTAAAATCCAAGTCTAGGGCAACACTTTTAAAGAACAAGTATGCATTATTTGTGTTGTTATTAATTCTTGTGAGCTTTAAGGCATGTTATAATTGTTATTATGTCTTCAAAAACATACCCAGAGTTGTGTTTTGTTTAATTCACACATGTTTGAGTAATCTTTTATTATTACTCTGTCTACATCTACCAAGCTCAAAACTCTCTGTTCCACCTTGTGATGTCATGAAGCTGTACTTTTCAAATGAACAGCTATTTTTACCTTTTGCTCAGGACATTGGCAATTCCAGGGCTGAAATCATCCAAATGATACTAGTGAAGGTGTGTGGAGTTTAAAAACACAGTGGAGCACTTCCTGTGTTACCTCATGACATCACAAGGTGGAACAGGGGGTTTTCCATTTGAGAGAAGAACTCAGCCTAAACAAGCAGGGTTTGTGTGTTAAACATGTGTGAAACAAAACACAACTGCAGGTCTGTTTGTGATGAGGAAACAACACAGATAAGAAAACAGTGTCACCAAGGCCATTTATTTTTATTTTTTTAAAGATTTATTTTCACAGGGAGAGCTCAAAAAAAGGTTGCTAGAACAATTTCTTTTCTTGAATGTAATGGAATACAAAATTTCTATAATGAAATAATAATTTAGATTTTAAACTGTTACATAATTCTGAGATATATTTTAAATTATGTTTTCATCAAGCCAAAACCCAAGACACTTGGTGGTAACTCTTTCAATCAATGCACCATTTAGTGAATACAGATTTGTAGCTTGAACATCACTTAAATGTTTTGTTTCATAGTTTTATTTGGATTGATTTTTTTTTTTTTTTTTTTTTTGAGGAATTTTTGGATTTCATTAAAATCTTGCTGCAGTTTTAAAATCATCTGATCACCAGAAGGAGCACTTGCATACAGAACAGCATCATCTGCATATAAATGTATGTGGCTTTCTCTTAAATTGCTACCAATAGAATAAATATAGTAAAAAGTAGCAGGCCCAAAGTAGAGCCTTGGGGTACCCCTTGTGCTTGCTGGCTACTACGGCCTGGGTTCTGTTTGAAAGATAATTTTGGAACCACTTACATGCAGCAATGTCAAATCCAAAGTGCTTCAGTAACAATGTACCTGATCAGACAAAAGGAAGTTCCCCTGTCAGTAAATTCTGTATTATTACCTCAAAAAAATGCTACGTAAAATGAATAGATCATATTTTACAGTCTCAATGTTTTGGTTTTTTTTGTTTCTTTTTTTTTGTTTTTTTTTTGTTTTTTTTTTTGCTTTTTCATATTTAGCAGCTTTTATATACCATGATGTAAAGAGCAGAGCAGGATTTTTACCTATGACGTCACAATCCTGGGGGTAAAAACAGTGTTTTCTGCACAAGATCAGAGTGAATTCAAGGTAAATGCCACTCGAGATATGTTTTTGATGAGGGAAAATGTTATAATAAGTTTAGAAGATTTAAAAAAAATCTGTGCTTATATAAGTTAGACATTGTAACATAAATCAGTAATGTTGAATATATCTCTCCTCAGGGTTATGTGAAAAGATGTTGTCTAAGCCCACTTTTAATAACTACAGAGTCACCAGGGGCTTGTGTTAATTTCTGTCTGATTAAAGTGAATATTATAACAGAGTGGGCCCAAACCAGGATCAGGTCGATGGTTCAATTCCCCTGTGTGATCCTCCTCCTGCAAAGCTGCATACTTGTGTGTATTTGAAAAGAGCCAGGAAACATATCTTCATACACAACTCATAGTAAGATCATTAGAAAATTTTTCTCAAAAGTAAGGGAAATAATATCATTAAGGGTAGATTTGGGACAGAAACTAGAAAACTAGCATCGTAAATTAAAGCATTGAAACTCCTACACATAAGAGCCGTTAGGTAATTGTAATGTAGTTAGGTCTGTTTTGGCCAGTAAGCCTTAAAGAATAAGACAGAGAGAAAAGGGGGAAGGGGATATACTATGTAAAATAAACTTTTTAATAAACGGTAAGCCACTTTTCTACCTTCAGGCACTCAAAGCGCTTTACACCAATGGACCACTCACCCTTTCACACACACATTCATATACAAGTGTACACAGAGACTGAAGAGCGGGTTAAGTGTCTTGCCCAAGGACACAATGATAGTATTCATCCGTGGGAGCTGGAATCGCACTGCCAACCTGTGGGTTAGTAGATCTCACCAATCTCTACCAATGATGTTTATGTCAAGAGGAGGATTTGAACCACCAAACTTTGATGTTCCCTCATCACTGTCTTGCTCAAAGTTGTATTTCAGTCATGATCATGCACGTTTGAGTAGCCCTGTATTGTCCTGCATTTTACACTTTGCTTAGACAATTCCTGTTTTTCACTTACCCCCTATCTCTCCACCCACGTCTCTCTGTACTTGTGGTTATTCAAAAAGCATTCAAGTACTTAAACAATGTTAAGTATCCATTTTCCCACAATAAAAACAAGTAAAAGAGAAATCATCTCCTTTCTACAGTGAATTTCAGATTAACATTCCAGTTTACTTGTATAGTTCAGGTGTAGTAACAACTTCAAGGTAGAGTATGTAACTTTCTGAAGGTGGCACATTACCTGCATGATTCCATGGAAATAGCAAGTTAAAACCATACTACGGAACATTCTCCATTGCGGTAGATTGATATTATAAAAGTTTATAGCCAAAGAAACAACATTTCCATGGAAACAAGCAGGAGGAGGCTCTCCTCAAGACCAAACAAGAGTCAGGTGTTTGGCGTGCAAGCCTGCTCACAGCAACACACAAGCAATAAAGACTAAAATGAAAAAACAAAACAAAACAAGTTCCATATTGTATTTTTCATTGCATTTCCTATCGATACTTTGTAGTGACATCACGTTTATTCTTCATGTATCTCCATGTCGGAATGTTCAGCAGTAGCCACGGAGACATGATACAAACATTAGCAAACACTGCCAATAAGGTTTTAAGTCTGAAAACTCAAGAAAACTACAAAATGGATTTAAACGAAACATATTCAGGACCGTGTGATCAATATGTGCATTCATGGTCCTGTTCAGCTGTTTGATTTTCAACAAAAAGTGAGAGTGACTAACTGAAAAACTGTTGGCTAATGTAAGCTTGTGCCTGTAATGTTATTGGAGAGGGACTTGTTTCACAGCATAAATCGGCTCACCTGTAGCAGCCCCTGATAAGTCAGTTCTTTCTGGTCAGATTGTGTTAAAACAGAACTCAGATTAAAGACTAACTTGAGTAACAGAGCTTCAGACAGATCAGTGCCTCCATTAGCATCAAACCCCCAGGGAATGTTGATGACATTAGCTGCAAAGTATCAATAAAGCGTTTTTTTTTTTTTCTTCCTTACACACCACTATTCAAACACACCCACTTATCTGGTCCTCCTCAGTATAATCCTATACAAACTCTACAGTATATTACCCCGAGGCAACCCCACTCTCTCTGCACGGCCTCCCTCAGGTGTGCCGGCTGCTTACATAACTCCTCTTCAAATGCATGAGTCACCATTCCAGCAGCCTGCGCTAGATACAATTTACCTGTTGGCTCATTCACTGCGCCTGTCCCTCCACCCACACTTCGCTATTTTAACAGCCCCAACTGACCTCTCCAGCTCTGAATAATGATGGCGTTTTCTACATACACACTGCTCCTTAAGGAATTTAGTCAGCATATATTTCACGATCTAAGACATATTACGCTTTTTATGGTGTTAAAGTGCACATGACACGTTAGAGTACTCATTTCACCAACACATCATGAACATACTGTAATTATATTTAAGACTTTACAAAAGATCTTTTTGTTTTCCATTTTAATTTTGGTGAGGTTTATAATTTTACTTCCTGGTTGGACACGGCAACAGATATGACATATGACGACGTAGAGGTAAATCCATAACTGTTACCTAGCAACCATACTCAACTTAACAAGGGCCAAAACTAAATAGTAGGCCTTTATTTCGTTAAATTAATGCTTAAGCTACCGGAAAAATGCTTTCCTTGTGTGTAAACTGTCCCTGCATATGGGATGGAATTGCCGTGTTGTTGACATAGATAAAGGTATTAGAAGTGAGGTCTACTTCCTGTATTTTTGTACTTTTCTATTCAATAGTAAAAGAAAATTTCAAATCTGTCAACTGGGCAAAAAGTTGTAGGAGTGAAGACGTTACGCTGCTCATCCAAGGAGCTAGCTACACTGAAACTAACACTCCGATTGTTATATTGTTGTAGTGTAGCTCAGTAGACTTCGCCTACAGAAAGAAACTGTAAATAATAGGTATGTTAGTTTCAGTGTACTTGGCTCCTCCTTTCAGATAGATATAAGGCAGTGTCCAGCAGTAATCTGACCAGAACTGAAGAAACGGCTTGGATGAGCAACAAAACATTTTCACTCTTAAAACTTTTTGTCCAGTTGACAGATTTGATTTTTTTTTTTTTTTTCTATAGATCATACCTGGACGACTGAGGAGTTTCTATTAATATTATACCATAAACACCCACCAAATCAAGTCCTAATTATAAATACATGAAAACCTGTCATATGCATTATAAGTGATAAACACACAGTTTACGATGAGGGAAAGGCATTACAACGTGATGAAAAGCATGTAAAAGTAGATTTTCCATTCCCTACTCATGTAATGATAAAATGATTATAATATTAACACAGTAGCCAGGGTGATGGCTCAATGTATTTATATTCATAGTACACATGATCATTTAGTGGTACTAATAACACATCCGTGTTTGCAGGTTAGTCATTACTGTCACTGCACACACAGTACCTCTTCATTAAGCTAACAAGGACATAAGAACTCTTGTACATGGTCATGCACTTTCCCATTACACGCGTGGATGTTTTTATAATTAGGTTGGGTGTCTAGGTAAAGTAATGCGACTGTTTCAGATAAATGTGACTGGCTATACTTAGGGCTGTGCCAAAATCTAAACTTTGTTAGATCTCAGCGATAAGTGCAGTTTAATCAAAAGGTCTACAAGCCAATGCTGTGGCAGTAACAGGCTCGATTGTTCAGGTGACCTAACTTAGCCACAACACTAATGCATGCGTGCAATTAGGCTTAGTGTATTGTCCAATCTTTAAATGTGGTTTTCATTAAGATTGAAAAAAGATGTCTGTGTAATCCCTCAGTCATCCAGGAATGATCCATAGTAAAAGAAAAGTCAAATGTGTCAACTGGACAAAACGTAGGAGCAAAGAGGTTTCGCTGCTCATCCAAGACAGAACTGAAGAAAGGGCTTGGATGAGCAGCAAAACGTCTTCACTCCTACAACTTTTTGCCCAATTGACAGATTTGTTTTTGTGTAGACTCTGCACACCTGACTGGGCGACAGGTGCGTCGGAGGAAAAGCACATGGTCTGAAAGGTTAAGAAAACTCCCGCACACTGTCTTACTCTTGATTCACTTTTATTCACACAATGTGTTAGGAGGTACCTGAGGAAGGTCAGAGGAACCGTTGTGTGAATAAAAGTTAATCAAGAGTAAGACAGTGTGCGGGACTTTTCTTAACCTTTCAGACCAGTTGACAGATTAGATTTTTTCTTTTACTAAAGGTAGAAGAAAATCAAATGGATAACCTTAGTTTGACCCATTCATTATTACTGTATTTTAAAGACCCTACGCAATTTTTTCCCATGTATCTGAGCAAAATGTGTCTTGTTCCAGTACAGACATATTGAATAAGCAGCTCTTGAGGTCAAAATAAGTCCACAGGGTACTGTCAGCATCTAAATATAAAGTGTCTTATGGTCCGAAAATCAGAAAATGCACTGGTAACATGATAGTTGTTGCTAGTTTTAGCACTCTGATCTATGAAAGTGCTAATAAACTCTAAGTTGGATGCTCGTAACGCATAAGGTAAGGTAAAGTCAGGAATAACTTTGAACCACTGCAAATTGTTTCAAATGAACTAGTTCTGGTTTTCACATTTTTTTAAGACGGTAATAATGCGATGGCTGCTCAGTGTGCCTAAATGCTCTTCAGAAATAAATAAACTTATACTGAAATGAATATGGCTGTGTATACCTTTATAACTGAAAACACAGACACATGACCAATGCTGCCTTAAAGTTGGGCTAAACAATGTACTTTCTTGCTACTAGACTGTGTATATGGTGTTTTAATATTATAGTCTACTGGTCCTAGTCCTTTGTTGGAAATTTAACTATGTAAATTAGCAGTTTTACATTCAAAAAGAGCCCTCTTCCCCCCTCACTCTCCCCTTTCGTCCTCCTGGTACTGTCCAGTTTAGAGGCTATATTTGAAATGTGGTTTTGGATATGTATTTAGTCCCACTTTGAATTCTCATGAAACCACGCAACTTCCTTCAAGCGCCTTGCCCTTGACCGCCGTGTATACCTCTCTTTCTCTCTCTCTTGTCGTCTGCGCACTTGTGGACGGGCCCCCCAGGTACACATGGAGATTAGGATCAGCTGTGCCGTGCCCTCTGCCGATGACACCCCTCCTCATGGCACCACCTCTGTGAAGCAGGCCTCTCCATAGTGTTTACAGCACCAACAGGTCAATACCCGTTTGAGTGGGACGTATAAAATCTGACCCACTCAAGGACGTATGGATTTGACTCTAAAGCGGGGTTCAACTGCAGCCGCGTAAAAGTGTGATATAAACTGGGTCTTGATAACTGACCATTGCTAGTTTACAATTTTAAAAGGGTGATCTTTTTGCAATCTTTATATCAATTTTGTTGGTGTTGAGAATTATCCTTGGCTATAAACACTGATACCTGCATTAGAATGTTACACTGCGTTCACACTATAGACTATATATAAAAGTGCACTGAGGGAGTGTGACGTCAGCGTTCAGCTCCAGCCAAATGAAATCAATCGAGACTAGCAGTTTGAAATACGAGCACGAGTATTATAGCAACCAAAGAGCCAATGCTCACTTCCATGTCCACTTATATATACAGTCTATGTTTGCTGTATATGTTGCTATCAAATAAACAACAATTAAATAGATTATAAGAAAGACAACAGAGGAACTATTTAACAAGTTGAACATTGCACACCAGCTAATACTGAACTCCTCCACTTATCTCAATGAGGATGTGATCGTAGTACTAGTAGATGTTGTATTTTTCATAGTATTTTTTGCAGTAAAAACACCTGTAATTGAAAAAATACTTCAAACATAAGTTAATGCATGAGTGAACGTTGCAAAAAAAGCAATAACATCTCTATGCAGACAAACAGGTTGTGTACCCTCCACCAGGAAAGCTACATACATTATACTGCACCTTCAATGTTAAGGTACCCAATTACAAAAGATACAACAAAAAGAAACTGAATGGGCCTGTGGAATGGCTATATGTGTGATCTTTGGCTCACTGTTCTTGTCTTGCTGGGCTAAACCTAGGTGTTTATTGTTGCCATCGGAAACATGTCCGAGGCTGCAGAGGAGCACAGCGGCTAAAATCAACACTTCCACGAACCACACAAAAGAAGCAGTAAATGACCTGTCCATTATACCAGCAGGCCACTGTCCTCCTCACTGCATCTAGTGCACAGCGCAGCCGTCAGAGAAGGAGCAGGTAACAAGAGTATGGAGGTACTCTGATGTGCTTCCAGGTACAAGTGTATGAGGCTACTGATCAAGAACTATCTGATCCAGTGACACATAAATGGTCACAGAATAAACCTGGATTATTTTTCAGAGATGGGTAGAGTAGCTAAAGTTTCTACTTAAAGGAACTGTATGTAAGATTTAGATTTTAAATTTCATAAACTTGACATATCTATGTCACCAGGGATGTTCCAATCAAATGTAACTTTTACTGATAACAATTGTAATGGAGATTTTTTTCTTAGTTGCATGCCCCATATATTTATGATTTGGTGTTTTGGTCTCAAGATAAATATTCAATCAGAAAGCAGAATGAGCCTCACATGAGTCTGTCATTTGGGTTGCTAGTTCCAGCGCTGAAATCCGGTTGTTTAAACCTAAAATCACTCTCTCTGATCTGAATCGTCACTACCTAAACCCCAAGACATCATTAATCAGTGTCAGTGCAGCCTCTGCAGCTCAGTGACTGAATTCTGAAGGTTCACATGACATAACATTCAATTTGTAATTAGCTGTTAACTTAATTGAAATGACAAAACATTAAATATATGTTCAAAGGATAGCAGAAACTGCAGTTGTTTAGAGCTCCCATTTTTTAATTATTAAAATAACTTCACAAAGTGACGTTTCAGGGTCAAGCCCTTCTTCAGACATGAAGTATTCAGTTTAATACCCGTTTCATACAAGCCCAGGTAGTCACCTGACCAACCATGTGACAGGAAAGCTAATGAATATAAATGCCAGTTTGAATTAAGTTAAGTCAATCTGAATTAATTAAGTCGAAATTTAAGAGAGTCACAGAAAGAGCCTCACATCATTCAGACCTTTAGGAGCCAGGGTCCCCAGAGGATAGATCCAGGATGCTTCTCTTTTCAACAGAATGTAATTCACCATCTCGGTCGGGTTGTTTTATTTGTTCAATGCCCACGTATCTGCGAGAACTTACATTGTGTTGCTTTTGAGTAAAATGCACTGCTACAGGGCTTCTGCTGTTGTTATTGCGGATGTTGGATCTGTGTTTTGCCAACTTTGTTTTTAGTGGTCTAGTTGTTTTACTAATGCATGCCAAACCACATGGACATTTCACCATATAGATGACATTGTTTGTGTTGTAGGTAATAGCTCCCTTGATTTATTAAGGTTTCCCAGTACTGGGATGATTAAATGTTTATGTTTTGTGAGTAAAGTTGCACTGTGTACAGCGTCCACACCGGTAGTTGGTGGTGGTGGCAGGTGGGGCTCTCACCAGAATTTGGCTCAAGTTTGGAGGTCCAAGATGGCGATGTGAAGCTACTCAAAGCTGGATCTGACTGTAATATACGCCAGTACTTTTCAATTATTTTTATTTCCCTCCTGATGGATGAGTATTGAAGTATACAATGGATCCTTGAGTCAACTTGTGCTATACCACTGAAACAACTCCAGGCACTCTCAATCCACTCTTGTTTGTATCGTCTTTGTTTAAATCCAACAAAGGAATGACCAGTGATTCTTAAGCCTGGGTTCAAAGTAGGACCGTGAGCATCTCCTTGAGGGCCTGACAATCAGTATAAAATAATACATTTAATATGAGATTTGGCCCCAGGTTACACTGCACAGAAAACGTCGGGCCCAAAGGTCAATTTTTTTTATAAGACCCAGGAGTAAACAAAAAGTTAAATGTATCTTAGCATTTATTAGCCCATGCCAACCCACCTTTGACACCTCACTGTTAACTTCTGTCAAAGTCTTGCTTGTTCATTTCAGTCAATCTAGTAGCTTTATTGATGTAACTTTTAACCATAGACATGCTTACTGCTTACTGATAATCACCTCATAGTCTAAACACAATACCAAAATCCAGTGAGGTTGGTCTTGATAATGATAATGTATTTTAACATTATTTTTTTCAGACCAAAGGTTAGTTTGTTTTCATACCTGACTGTGAGTGTTCAAGTGACATTCGACTATAGTGTAGCATTGACATGATGCTAAAATTTCAAACTCACTGTTGATACTAAGGACAGCAGATCAATAGAGCAGTACTTTCTTATATATTACTATTTGGTCTTATATCTGTGTAATCCCTCAGTCGTCCACGTAGGTTCCATAGTGGTCCATGGGTGTATACCAGTCTATGTGGTCTTAAACTTGTTCTAATAGAGCTCAAGATCATATTAAAGCTTCTATGGTAGTTTTAGTATTGATTATTCTCTGATTTCCAATACTTTTGACAACTCTATAGTGCCATGAAAGGCCCAACCAGTCAGAGTATTAGCAATGATCATTTTGCACAACAATATAAATGTAATCTTTGTCAATGTGACTAAAACCAGTTGGAAATATACCTAAAAGGACTCACTACCTAAACCTCAGCACCTGCAGCCAATCATGAATCAGTGCTAGTGCAGCCTCTGCAGCTCAGTGAGTGAATTCTGGAGGTTCTTTCACATGAGGCCTGTTCACGTACTGAGAATGAGAAAAACTTGGATGTGTCCTCTATCTGCAGGTTAAGGCAACCCAGGATCAGTTGTGATTGTAATACCTTTTTTAAAACAGTAAGAGCACGGGCTACATACAGTTCCTGTAAACTCACTAGAAACATCTGCATCTAAAAATGAATATTGAAATTCATTCTTGCGTGTCGCCATCAAACCTCTGAACTCAGTACTGTAAAATTGTCTTTGCAAAGTCCCTTAGAATATTCATTTTCCTGTTGTACAGTTGTACATGAATATGTAAATATTGCCCCAGTGCAGATAGTGTTGTCTTGGGGTCAAAATAGTCCCACTGACTGCTGTCTGCATCTAATTAGATAGCATTTTATTGTCTGATAATCAGAAAGTGTGTGTTAGCATTCTAGTTGTTGTTAACTTTATCGTCACAGCAAAACTCCGCACCGGTCTCTGAAAATTGTGAAATTTGCTTATAAACTCATTGCTGTGAATAATTAGGTTGCTCCAATTGCATAGGGTAAGTGAGGAATAACTTTGGCCCACAGCAAACGGTTTAAAATGAACTTGTTCTGTTTTTTCACAATATTAAGGCAGTAAATATCAGTTTTTTTATTTCATTTTTGTTGGGTTTGGTTGATGAAAAAGATTGATTGCATTTTATTTCAAGGTGAAATGTGCATACTTTGAGCAGTCTCTTTGTTCTAATGGCACGCTGGGTGTAAATTGTCTTTATTGACAAGAATGCCACACAAAAGAAATGCGTTTCTCAGCACTCTGGACCAGTACAAATGTTCCTTTGCTCATTGTTCAAACACAAATAAAGGGGCATTGGCAGGAATCGACTCTTACAATAAAGATTACTGGTGAATACCAAGCTTACCCTCGCCTGTTTGGTTGTTAACACATTTATTGAACTTTTTATTTGACCATACTGACCAACCGTACACTATATATAAATGGACATACTGTAGCTACCCTGCGAGCCGCTGCATTGTAAATAGGAATTGGATTGGCTCTTTAGTTGCTATGGGTTGGACTGCGACTACCTACACGATGTTAACACTGGTGTAAAAAATTGAAAAAATAACCAAACTAGGCAAATTTCCCATTAAAATCTAAAATTCAAAATGATGTTAGCTATGTTTAAGCGAAAAAATACTCTGTCATATTCATTTTAAACGATTTGGCCAATTATTAAATACATGAACATCAATCTATGCTAAACACAACTGAACGCAATGGTTCTGCCCTCCCCATAACAGCCCCTCCTATCAGAGCCTGTGCCCCAGAAGGAGAGACGGTTACCAGGCAACAGCTCCAGCCAGACCCCCATCTCCGTCCTAGTCCTGGTACCCGCGGGGCCCGCACTGACGACGGGACAAGTTTGTGCCTGAGTGAGCCTCTAAGTGTGGAGAGGGGGAGCACAACACGACAGCACGGCACAACACAGCGCAACAAGATACAAGACACAGCTCCAACGGAAAGAAGAGGAGAGGGAAGTTTGGGTCGATATAGAATGTTTTGTTCATGCATTTTATCCTGCATAGTTATGTTATAGGTTACAGGTAAGATATTGTGCAAAATCTACTTTTATAAGCTTTTAACTGTTTTAACTGTATTTTCATTAAGATACAATTATATTTTTATTTCGTATTTTCATTGATTTGTGCATGTTTGGGTAATGGTGTATCAATCAATCACTTAATATAGCTTATACCTTATCTTGGAGGGGCAATTTTGTATTGTCCTATATGATTTACAAGATAAGTTTAAAGCCATAGCATGTAACTTTTTCACCAAAATATACTAAAATTAAAGCATGTTTATTTGTTTTTTCATTACATTTTTGTATTGCACTGAAAAACTTGCCTTCTTTTCCATGAGTGGGTTTGCATCTAGACAAACCTGACTCTTATTTGGGCTGGAGGAGGGGAGTTATATACTGAACCTTAAAGGGAAACATGAAATAAACTTTTAGGAGCTTTTAACAGTGTTCCCTCACCATTAGCTTACTCAGAGCTGTATTTTGATGAATTCATGCATGTTTAAGAATCCTGCATTGTCCTGCATTTGAGACTTGAGTGCTCAGGTACTTACCTCATCCCTGTACTTAGTTGTAATTGTAAAAAATAGGACTGTAGTTCACTTAGAGTTTCAAACTGTAAAAATGTAAAAAACTAAAAACTAGTAACTGACACTGACAGGTGGATTAGCCAATCAGGGAAACGGATGGTCCAACCATATCAGAAAAAACAGAGCTGGAAAACATCAGGGATTTCTGCAGAATCAATGAGCGAAGCATGAATCTCTGTTAATCTGAGGTGAGAGAAATTAGATTTTATTTGTAAATTATAGCGGACCAGTGAGCTCTTTCGCTTCACATGTGCAAATAAAACAAATCTGATTGGACGATGTTTGAGCGCATTTGAGACATGGACATTAGGATCAAACATAGAGACTAAAAATAGAGAGATAATTCTGGATTTGCCAGGAAACAACATGCCTTCGTTAATGGCGTACTGCAGAACATTCCAGGTAAAGGAGACAGTGGGGGGAAAAGCAGAGAGCACACAGTCGCTATAGTAGTCACATCTGTATAATATTTGACATTACTTCTAAATATGTCAAATCGCAAATGTTAAATTGCTACTTTCTCTCTTGCAGGCGTGATAAGTGCAGGTGACATTTCCCTGTGTAGTACTCTTATTTTGTCTGCCATTTAAAAATAACTTATAAGTGGACTGGCGGTCAGAGAGAGAGAGAGGGAGAGAAGTAGGACATTTTGAATCCTCGGGCAACATACTCAACATAAGCACAGGAAGCAGTCCACTTCTGATCAATAAAATCATTATTTTAAAAAAAAAATGTATAAAAGTATTCTACAAAACAATACAGTAGAACTTAACAAACCTGATGTGATGTGCAGTGGTCATTAGCAGGACGCACGTGCTGTGATATCGTGTTGTGATAGCGCTCTGAGCACGGAAGCAAGGGGAGGGGGGACAAAAACAAAGCTGAAACTAATAAAACATGCTAATACGTGAAAGGTGAATATTGCTTTTTCCAAACAATAAAAAGGTAACATGGTGATCTAAATGCCATGTGTTAACAATCAATACCCCATAGAAGTGTATTTCCCCCTCTTTAATTGTCCTATATTACGCAAAATTGAGCTTTAAGCCATGTTATAATGCTGTTACCTGGAGTTGTGTTTTTTCACCTCACCTTTCATTCGCACCTGTTTGAGTAATCCTTTATTATTAGTCTGTCTACATCTCCACAGCTCAAAATGCTCTGTTCCACCTTGTGATGTCACGCAGTGGTAGTTTTCAAGTTAACAGCTCCTTTTACTTTTTGTTCAGTAGAAATGGGCAATTCCAGAGCTAAAATTATCCAAATGATTCTAGTGAAGTGTATGGAGTTTAAAAACACAGTGGAGCACTTCCTGTATTACCACATGACATCACAAGGTGGAATAGAGCATTTTGAGCTTTGGAGATGTAGAAAGGATAACCCAAATATGTGTGAATGAAACAAAACACAATTCCATGCATGTTTGTGATGAAGAAACAACAATTTTCTTGCACATAATATAGATTTTTTTGACGTACTTTTGGACATGTAAGTCTAATGCATTTGTTTAATCTGTAGAACTGTATTGTGAATGGACTTTGAAATCATAGGACACCAAGAGGTAAATGTGAGAAATTAACAACATACTTCATGGTTAAGGTGGTGAGTAACCATAGTGTGGCAATTGGGACTCAATTTTTTCTCTGGCACGAAGGCTTTTTTTAGCAGGACAGCGTGGGAGAGAGGGTAGATGCATTTGGCAGTCATAGCCAGGAGAACCCATGATGCTGAGGTGGTAACAAATATCATATACAAACCACAGACTGTGTAAAGAAATGGACGATGAGTGTGACGTCACCTTCAACGTCTGGCTCCAGCCAAATGAAGCTCATCAAGGCTAGCAGTTATAGGGGCCAATTTGGGGTCGAGTTTCAACCACGAGTGTCACAGCAACCAAAGAGCCAATCCAGAGCCAGGCTGTTAAAGTTAACACCCTTTCCTGACCGCACCACTGGTTTAGCAGGGAGTGGACGCTTAGCAACGCTATCAATCAAACCTGTTGCTAACGCTAGCGGGAGTGCCCTCGGGGAAAGAAGGCTACTGATTTGCCTGTTATTAATGTTCTTATCTTGATTTTCAGAGACAATAGCGAAATAAAAACACCAGGATCATGTACAGCGGGTTAATATGAGCATTTTAAGACCAAAATGGCGAGTCTGACAGCAGCAGTTAGAGAGACGGGCGGCAGTTTCTTAGTGTAAAGTGAATTGTTGAGTCGATGGAGCCAGAAGCGTGCCCAAGCTCATTTTCTATTTGGAACAAGGCCGCTAGCAGATTTGCTCTGTCCATTTATATGCACAGTCTATGATACAAACACAAAAAGTACAAACAAAGTTGAAGTGTTCTAGTGTTAAATAGAAGATGGACTCACCAATGGTTCTTTCTCCCTCTTGTTGGTTTCTTTGGGTACACTGGGTTCCCATGCATCACTACAAAACATGCACTAAAAGAACTAGGTGCTTCTGATCAACATCCTGACTAAACATGGCTGCCTGGTTGTGCTTGCCGGTGGTGTAGTGGTTTAAGGCCAGTGGTGGAAGAAGTTTTACATTACAAATAAAAGTATAGACACCGGAGCAGAAAGTAAAAAAGCAAAAGTAAAAGTATCACATGAAAAAAATCTACTCAACCCTTTAAGGACTGAGCAGATTATAGACCAGTATAACTCACCTAGACTTTTATTCTTTTTTATCCATAAAAATCATGTTAAAGGAAGAACATCATTATTTTTCCTTTGACACATTGAATAACTGACTGAGAAAATCCCTGCAGCACCTGTGCTCTGATTGGTCATCTTCAAGGGACAACGTAAGCACATTACCGTAATGACAGTAACATATTTATAGAGCCCCATGCCTCTGCTTTGAGATGCCATTTGAATTTACGTGATAGCACAATTGGTTGCGGAGTTACGGTAATAGAAAATCCACAAACGCGCTCTATCAGAGACAATAGAATCCGCCACAATAGGGTTAAATAAAAGTATTAGAACCTGTTTAAAAATGTACTTAAAGAGCAAGAAATAAAAGCATTTCACACAGATTTTCAGTCTTATAAAGCTTCAAATGTAGTGATTTTGATACAGATTTGTGCTGAATTTTGTTCAGTAGAAACAATTAAATGGATTGTTTTTCCTGGCTGCTTTTATGTGCACCGTATACTTTTTCATGCTCAAACTACAAATGTGTTAAAAAATAAACACTCAGCCTTATCAGCAGACCTCAAACAACAATAAAAAAAATACTTTACTTTTCAGTCAAGTTGAAAAATGCAGTGGAGTAGAAAGTACAGATACCAAAAAAGGTACCTGTACAAAAAAAGCACCTTACTACTTTTACTTTGTTATCTTCCACTACTATTTAAAGCCAATGTGGTTTGTTACAATTTCAGCATCATGGGTTCCCTTTCTGGCCATGACTGTTTGGCGAATATCTCTACCTTCTCTCCCCATTCCATGCTGTCCAGAAAAGAAAAGAAGAAATCCTCTGGGTCAGAAAAAGTTGACAAGGGCAAAATCAGCCAAATATATAATGGCGCAAAAATATCGGTAGAGCTTATCGGCCATTGGTTGCTATGTATTCTAAACAATCGACATAAACCCATATAATATATTTAGATCACCTTGTTACCTTTTATTGTTTTGAAAATGCTATATTGATAGACAACAATGTATTAACATGAGTCCCCCTTCCCTTTGCTCCCATGTTAAGTCACTCCCCCTTCAGAGCCCTATCACATTACAATCGGCCCCGCTAATGAAAACACTGCACATGACAAGAAAATCATATTAGTGAAGTTGTAGTGTATTGTTTTGTATCCTGCTTTGTATATTTATAAAAAATTCCCATGTGGGAGTATGGGTGACTCGTACTGCTGAACATAAGAAAGGTTTTTGAGTATGGCCCAGGAGAGATCGCTAGATTATTCAAACAAGCATGGATGACGTATAAAACCACTTCAGACTTGTTTCTGATGAGGGAACAATGTTTTAACACGGTAGAAAGCAGATTTTTGCATAATACCCCTTCTTTACAAAGCCCAACATTTCTGAAGTGTAACTTGAGAGTCAGTGAGCTTGACAGATGAAATGAACAGTCTTGTCTTCTGTAAAGGGAGCAGCTGCTTTTCCACACAAACTGTCTTAGCTGCATTACAGATATGAGCCGACAGTCCTGATCTGTCAAGTTCACATGTTTTTTTGTGACGAGGCCAAACTATTGCTTTGATTCAAGTTGTGTTTTAGCAACAACACCGTACGCTCTTGTGATGCTCAAGATTAGAAACATCCTTTCTAAAAATGGAGCCTCAGGAGCCCGGGTAACTTGAATAACCGAATAACGCACGCCTGATTTAGGCTGTGGAAGATAAACAATATGCAGTGAATTGGACAAAAATGGACTTCACTACTTGTTCAGTAGAAATGAGCAATTCCAGGACTGAAAGTATCCAAATGATTCTAGTGAAGGTCTACAACATAGAGGAGCACTTCCTGTATTACCACATGACATCACAATGTGAAAGAGTGTTTTCTGTTTGAGAGAACTCAGACTAAATATGCAGGGTTTGTGTGTTAAACATGTGTGAATGAAACAAAACACTACTCCAGGTATGTTTGTCTTAAGGAAACAACATCATAATAAAAATTAGAAAATAGCGTAATATTGGCCTTTAATGACTGTTGGATTATCTCTCAATTCACCTCTAGGCTCTGAAAGATGAGAAAATGCTTATTAACTTGTGGTGAATAATTTTAAGGTACAGTATGTAACTTTCTGGCTCAATCATTAGAAACAGCAGCAACTCCAGCCCAGTTGGGTTTTCACGTTTCAGGTACAGCTCCAGGTCCAGGGCAGGGCTCTGCTACATGAAGAACTGACCTCACCTCAACATAACTAATATTAACATAATAAAATCTAAATGATGCCTGAATTATACTCTCATCAGGCTGATCTCAGAATCACAAAAAGACATTTGGTATTCCAAGTTTGTGACACTGTGAGACGAGGGTAAAGCTAAAGCTAGCGTAAACACTAAACTAATTCCGGTTTATCATGAGTTTTTTGCATTTATTTCAACTATTTGCACCTTTACGCTGCGTTTTAACCCCTCTTTATTTAATGTGTTGGGGTTTGCTGGTGTTCGTTGCATTATACACTACAAATGTAAGATTTTTTTATCTCGACGGGAGTGGAGTGCATCAATAAACAGGAAAAAGTTGGCTAGGTCAGTTTTGTGAAGCATATTAGTTTAACATATAAATTTCCATCACTGGAAATATGGCAGTTTATCACAAGATCAAGTCAATGTCTGATAAGAAACTATTATTTTATCTTTATATATGTTTTTGCTCTTAATGATGATCATTTATCGTTGTTCCTCCAGTGACTGCATGGAGGTGTATCCAGTCCCAACGGCCGTGAGCTCGTGCCGCTTTTGATCTGTGTTGATGCACTTGTAGCACTGGTCCAGTCAGCGCAGGACTATGTCACACCGTTGGGTGTGTCTTGCTAGACCTGGTCACGCCCAAAAGTGCCCTCTGCCATTTGTAAAGGAAAAGCTCCCGGCTGGGGGTGCCCAGCCGGGAGTTTTTAGCTGAAGTTTGAGGTCACAGAAGGACCAACACATTGAACTGGGCTCTAACTAGAACCAAACCAGGACAGGTCTGAACATTCCAGTAATAGTTCCCAAATGTGTGTGTACTGCACATTATTGTCTCTGACTGTCTGGACTTTGTCTCTTTGCTTTAAAACTCAGAGGTGACCTGCAGTTTGCACATGCTCAGTGCGGTGACATTGTTCTTTATTATATTTAGAGTGATCTGTCAGCATCTGCATCACCTCTGCTTTGGGTCCAATGTGAGCGCAATGTCCTACTTTTACTCCCACTATACTTCCCAAAAATGAACTCCATTTCGTACATGTTTTAATACTATTGTAGTTTCACATCACTGACATTTTTTTTGAATTCCTTTTGAACATAGTTGTGTCTGTCTGTTGTGTTTCAGCTGTATCCAGTGTTGATAGAACTCCAAGTGAATGTATTTTCTTGTGCGTCTTCAGTTTATCACAGTGCCAGACATGGATATAAAAAAGATGAGAATTACAGATGAGAGTTTCACACAAAGGTACATTTTTCTTCAAACTGCACTCACATACCTTGACAGCAGCTATTGTTGTTAAAATTAGTAATTACTTAAATGTGCTCCAGTCTACACTGTTGCCAGCAAGACCATAAGAACAATCAGGCCTGAGGTTTAGGACAAATCTGGCGAGCACAAGACTAGCTCAATTTTTAGAAATGGGTCCCCAGACACAGCACTGCGCCATCCACTGTTCTTGAGGAGATGTCCCAGCTGCACTGATGGATGGGTCGAATGAGAGGCAATAAAATGTACCTTTATCTAAACTATAGTGAAAATGTATAAATTAATTAACATAGCAAAAGACGAAGGTTAAATCTGTCAACTGGACAAATCGTCGTAGGAGTGAAGATGTTTTGCTGCTCATCCAAGCCGCTTCAGTTCTGGTCAGATTGTTGATGGACACTGCCTTTTATCTATCCAAAGGTATCTTGGCAATATTTTCCAGCTCTCTTACCAGTTTGACGGTGGTAGGCCTGTAGTTCTTGAGAAAATGTCAGTGTAATCCCTCAGCCATCCATAGCAAAAGAAGAAAGAAAGTTCGTCTTTGGTCAACTGGTATTAAACCAGCTCCAGTCTGCCCCTTTACAATATAAGCTTTGTCTAAACCCCTTACACGAGTAATGGGCTTTTTTTTTTACTAAGTATGAATCAGTGTATTAGTTTTCAATGTTTTAGTTTTCTGTATTCTAGTTTTTATGAATTGATTTACAAATCACTCTGCAAAAAAACTCCACAATGATGTATACAATGATATATACATGTTATATTCAAATTATAATCAATTTAACCTTTTCTCTAAATCTGAAATAATTCCACGTACCCCCGGTAAGTGCTAGTGGACCACCAGGGGGTCCATATCCCTGGTTGGGAAACACTATCCTATATGATGCTTATTCATACACTTCCATCATAGACCAGCTACATGTTTTGATTCAGCCTACACACTGGAATTCACTATCTACTTCTTATTTATATAAACTGCCTTTGTTATGAGAGAAATGGTGTCTGCATTGTGCCCTCTTGAGATCAAAGATATGCTTATTGAATATAGTAGTAAACAGACCAGCTAAAGGTCATGTTGCGCTAGCTCTTCAACGTAAACACCTACACATTACAGCCTTTATGCACTACTTCAAACAGCATAACGAGCCATTTAGTTTCCTTGGACTCAAGTTTATGACGATACATGCGGAATAGTAGTTTTTCCTTTATCTTCTCTCAGTCACACAGGGGGAAGGTAGCGAATTAGCCATAACTGCCCTGGGGCAAACTGAGAAAATTGTGACTTGTCCTCTTTTTTGACATTTTATTTATAAAGATTTCCATATGACACAGCAAACTGATTATTTTAACAAAACACAGAACCAACCCCCCCATCCAGAACAAAAACAAAATCATAAAAATGACTGTGGCAAAATATAAAACCGAACATAAAGTCAAAAACAAAATGCAACTAAAATATACAAAAACACTAAATAGGTTGATAATAATTATAAACACACTGAATACACCCCCAACTATAAAACAGGAGAATAACAATGCCATAAACTTGCAGTGACAAAGGGCATTCAATAATTATCTCCAAATGTTCTCCTTCATATTTTAGGATAAATAAATAAACTACTGGATTGCCCATTAAGAGTCTGATCTTTTCCATTTTCATAAAGTATAGAATGCAGCGCCGTGTAGTTAGGACAATTAGTGTTTGTCCAAATAAATCTAAAATCATCACGTGTCAAAAGTATAATTAAATGGTCTCTAAATATATCCAAAAAATCCCATTTTCCCTTCACGTCTGACTGTTTGAAGCAAAGTTGAATTCATGATGTCCTTTAGTACACCCTACTGGTCACTGAGCAAACTGCAGCAACCCTTGGTCCAAATGTCTCATTAATTTATGTTGTTGTCCTGTGCTATGGAGGCCAAGACACGCCACACAATACACAGTACTGAGAGAATGTCTTTAATACACAGTGAATGTGATGGAGACAGTGTGTTTTCCCAGTTTAATACAACTACTGTATGAAAAAGGAGTGCTTGCGAACCCCTGGAGGTACTTCGAATGGTTTCAGATTTTAAAAGCAGGTGAAATGAAAAAATGTTCTTTGTAGTTAATTTTACACATTTAAGAATAATTTATTAAGTTTCTTGATGTCAGTATTAGAAAAACAAGAAAAAAAAGACTGTACTACTAGTAAACATACTTGCTTGCCTAGTACCTCGGGGGCACTTGGACTGTGAGAAGAATCTTAGAGGGTATTTGAGATGCAAACGGTTGGGAAACACTGTAGCAAGAATCTTGTTGATGTTTGTCCAGGGGGCGAGGGTTCAACATAACTCCAAAAAGAGCCGTCATTGGATGTAAGGGAAACCTTAAAGTGACTGACAGCCTCAATTTGGTACTCCCATTGGTGTGAAAATGTTAACCTTCTGTTATTTTACAAACGTGTAACACACTGGTTACAAGTTAGATATTTTGTGCACTCTCGCCATAAATCAAGATAGTGTTCAGTGGCCTGCCTTGCCTTCAATGACAACTTCAACTTGGGAAGAAAGTTTGAGAAAACTGAGTCAGAGCATTCTAATGAAGAAACCTGCACTCAGCTGCGAGTTCAGTGCAAGAAATTATTCAAGTAAGTGTAAAAAATCTATTTGGGAAAAGTTAATTGCAAGAAAAAAACAAAATTGAGAAAAAAAACTAAATCCTGTCTGAAGGAGAGGTGCAAGAAACACAAAAGTTCAAATCATTTCATGTTGTCAACATGAAGCTTTTGTCACTTTTAGATTAACTCGCAGTGGGAAGAGGAGCCAAAACTTTAACTCAAGTAAGAGTACTGTCACACTGATATACTCCTATTTGAGTAATATCAGTGCAAGGCGTCTAAAAACTACTCTGAGATGTACAATTCTATAATCAGTGAAATAAATGTACTCGAGTAAATGTAACTGAGTACAACCCCGTCTCTCTTTACAAGCCACTGAAATGTGAGTCATATTTCTGGGTACGATGAAATAAAAATAGTCGTTTCCATCTCTCTATGATTGTTTGTCTGCAGTTTGCAATTTCAGGGAATTTTCAGTCTGCCTCTGTCTAGACAAACATCGCAAACACAACAGTCTTTGAACAGCAAAAGCATTTCTCTGGTTATCTTTGCTCTATGCAGTTGATTCTGCAGCAAATGCATTTTGGAGTCAACTATAACTAGAGATGTAACCATATCGAAATCTTGCAGTACTCACAGTAATATTATCGTGGTATTCAGAACAATTTTGCAATACTGCAGGATGTTAGCAATAATAGTATTTATACAGCACCTTTCAAATGCCCTGGCCCATTTGGCTTACAATCTCTTGGGTACACACCACATTCATACTAGGCAATATGGCTGAAGTGCCTTGCGTAAGGACACAATAACAGTACAACTGCTGCCCCACTGTGGTGCCTAGTATTCCCAATGGTCCCATCCAAGAGTCTATCTCAAGATCTGGAGAATGGAACATTTACTTCTAAGTTGAGAAAGCAACAACAGTGCCTCTTGTGGTGGAATGTACACTTTAGATTCGAAAAGTTGGTGGTTCAATCACAGCTGTATATTGTTGTGTACTGGGACAACACACTTCCCTGTGCTGTGTGACTGACCGAGGGTCCCCTGAAATTGCACAACTGAATTAATTCAAGATAGATAAGTTTATAGGAAGCAATAACATCTTCTGGTGGACGCCCCAACACAAAATGACATCGTGAAAGCAACAAACTTGTATCTCAGGTCAAATCAAGTGTGACCCACCATGCACATATTAAAGGGCCCATATTTATTTTCTCATCTGTTATAATGTTCTGAGTTCTTCTCTCAAACAGAAAACACTCTGTTCCACCTTGTGATGTCATGTACCACTGTGTTTTTAAAGTCTATACACCTTCATTAGAATAAATTGGATAATTTCAGCCAGGATTTGCCTATTTCTACTGAACAAAAGATAAACGGTAGATGCCCATTTGAAATCTACCATTTTGTGACATCATAGTGGAGAACAGAGGATTTTGAGCTTTGGAGACATAGACTGACTAATAAAGTGTTAAAGTGTCAAAGTGTGAATGAAACAAAACATGGTACAAGGTATGTTTATGATGAGGTAACAACATTCTAACATGGCTTTAAAGCAAGAGTCAATTTCGTGTAATATAGTATCTTTAAAAAGCCCCACGTTATTTTTAGCTAAAAAATAAACGTCTCCACCTGCTTGTCTCCATGGAAATGTTGTTCTTTTGATAATAAATATTCCACAGTAGGACTTGGTTTCTAATGAAATCATGCAGATAATGTGCCACCTCCATAAAGTTCCACAGCCTTGATTTAAACTACCACTGTATGGACAGTGAATATCAAATAAACTTCATAATTTATTCATAGTTCAGAGCAATAACTTGAGCTAAGATTATATCTGCCAGAAACTTATCAAACTCAACAATATTTTCTTATCACCACTCGCTCCCGGAGTGAAATAAATAACTGGGCAAGTGTACAATCCATTAAGCGAGCTCACTCCAAAAGCAGTCTCCGAAGGGACCCCAAGTCTCTGAACAACAAAGACACCAAATCGCACCAAACCACGGTTGAGAGGGAGGCTGCTCTGGACTGTCATCAAGCACTCCCGGCTCTGCAGCTTGGCTGGCTAATCACCACACACACGCCAGCAAGAATCTACAGAGAAAGCTGAACTTACCATGAACTCTTTTAAGGCTCAACAGGAGGGAAACGGGAGTGTCTGGAGGTGCACTCAAACAGTCTGCAATTTTAGCTTTTTCTGATGTCAAGAAGTATCAGGTGTATGAGGGAGTGATTAAATATATATGTGCTATATACTTGTGCTATTTTTTTTTTTATTTTATTTTACTACAAGGTAACTGCAATTAGAATGAACAAAAAAAAAAGCTATATTGACTGTGGGGAATATCAGTTACTGGCCACAACAGAAAGGCAGATTTCAGGTCAATTCAACATGATAAATGATTGAATCAACAGAAAGTTACAAAATAAACAAAGGCTAAATAAGTAGAATGTCGTCATTGTGTGATGAATGCTGTCGTTGTGTCCTGGGGCAGGACACTTAACCCGCCTTGCCCCCAGTGTCTGTGTACACTGATGTATGAATGTGTGTGTGAATGTGTGAGTAGTTCCTTCATGTAAAGAGCTTTGAGTGTGTTGAAGGTGGAAAAGTCCTGTATAAAAATGTGACAATGTTTTTTTTTTTTTTTGCACAAACATAGAAAAACATGTCTACTTAATCAGAGCGGCCTTGCATTTCCACAAACCTGACTATTATTATTTCCTCCTACTTGTTTCCATCAAAATGTTGTTCCTATGGGTATTATCCTCCTCAGTGTAGCATAAAACCTGTCTGTCTCCATGGAGAATGTTTCAAAGTATGATTTTATCTTTCCATTTCCACAGATTCATTAGGGCCACATGTTTAAACGTAAGTGGAGGGACATGTATTCGTGATCAATTGGTACATTTAGCGGTGGCTAGATCAGGCCACCACACCTTTATACAGGTTGGATCTTTTATATCAGGTCTGTCTTTGTCTTTGTAATGAGGTTATGATGTTAAAGGAACTCGCATGCCCTTATTTATATTATATTCTTTGTTTAATGCAAAAGCAAGTTCTTATTTAAATCACACTTGGAGATCCGAATCTTGGTTTGTCCTTGCCTGGAAAGACTACAAGCTTTTGCTATAAGACTGACCTTATGGAACTAAATAACCCCTGTGTGAATACCTTTTGTAAACCAGGAAATTTTACAGTTAACTGCTCTTTTATAACACCTTAGATAATGCAGCTCACACGCTCACAACTTCCGTCCATCATCGAGATGGACTCCTCAAGGTCTTTCTTCCAACATACCGCAGTAAACATGTGCAGTACTATATGTATTTGTATGCATCCAGTAGCCCAGGAACAAAGTAGTGCCCTCTGAAAGCACACTCCGTTACTCCGCAAGGACAAAGGCACGAGAGACTTTTTCATCACTGCAACATCTCCCAACACCAGATGTTTTGGTGAAGTTCCATAAATGTCATGCGCATACAGAAATGGCGGTAAGCAGGGTGGTTACGATGGCGTTGAACGAGCAGCGACAGTGATTGACCTAATTTTGCAGCAGATGAACATACATAAAAAGGCATGGGAGAGTGTTTACGTTCATAGGCTTCGCAGTGAATGCTCTCATAAAAACGTTGAATGGGCCGCGTGGAAATAAACGGTGGTGGAAGATAAAGGGGAGAGTGGTGTGGAAGGAGGGCACTGAATGGGAGAGAAGGGAGGAAGAGGAGGCGGGAGGAGGAGGAGGAGGAGGAGAGGGGGGGTCTGCTCAGTCTGTCCCGTGCTTCCAGGTTTAAAAATAGTGATGCTGTAATGAGCCAGGAAAATAAACTATACAGGAAGAAGACAGGGAAGATGCATCGGTTGCATTGAAGCAATTTATGGAAGGGATAAAAATAGCATTATTTAACAGCTGCTTATAGGTCACACTCTATAATTTGATAATGATGCATTTATTTCATTTGATTACATTGGCTGTCTTGCCTGGGATCCAGAATACACTTTGGGAAGATGTTGGGTCACCAGTGAATCACCCTGAGATGGCGTGATTGACAGGTGAATTAGCCAATCAGGGACACCCATGGTCCATTCATGAAAACAAATGTGGCTGCTTATGAGGAAAAAAGTATCACAAGGGACTGAAGCACTAAACTTTGTTAATCTGAGGTGAGAGAAATTACATTCCGTTCAAAATGATAGGTGACCAATGAGCTCCTTCATTTCACATTTGACACTAAATAAACAAATCTGACGGTAATGAGTCTGGCTCAAGGTCCAACGGAGAGCCTTGGGACCAGACTGATATCCCTCTGTATAAAAAAATATACAAGAGATATCTCTTCTGGATTCTGGATATGCACATTTACATGGCCAGAAAATATCAGACTAGAACAACTGGACTAATGTTTAGATGCACAGAAGAAAACTGATCATCGAAAGCACCTGGAGACACACGCCAGTTAATCACTGGATTTGTTTTTTCACTTTCATTTTTGTCTTAACCGTATTCATTTGCCATTTGTTGCATATTTGTCCTTGTGAACAATCAGAAAGAAATCAGATTTCCCATGTCAAATGTAACTCTTTACTTTCTGTAACATTTCAACCAGATTTTTGGAACGTGTGTAAATAAAACTACTGACCCAGTAGAGATGAGTCAAGATCTTGTGCCACAAAATCTCGCTTGATCAAGATTGTGCACACATGAGAAGATGTTTTGTTTTTTTCATGCGTTTGTATTTGAACTTGAAATTTGGCAAAGAGGGTTAAACACTGATGAGTTAACATTTTGAAAAGCCGTAGTTCCACAACACAAGGCACGTTTATTTGTATAACACAATTCATACACAAAGTAAGAATAAGAGAGACATTAACATCACAATACAACAAATCAAAACATAAATAATCATCATAAAATTAACATTAAAAGAGAAGAACATTTTTTCAGTCATATGCACAGCTAAACAACAATTTTGAGCCTGAATTTAAACATTGTCAAAGCAGAGGCCTGTCTCACATCTTCATGAAGACTGTTCCAGGTTTTAGCTGCATAAAATGCTGATTCCCCATGTTTAGTCCTGACTCTAGGCACCAGCAGGAGGCCGGTCCCTGAAGTCCTCAGAGTGTTACCATGACAGCAAAAGTATTCAATTAAAAAAGAAAAAATATCAGATGAACTGCACAGCTATTTTTTTATAAATCATTATAAATCTTGCCTCGATCTCGTGGACCCAATCTTCGTGTCTCATCTCGTTTTGTAGGAATTCTGACTCGTTGCACCTCTACAGTTCAAACATTATACACACATCATACTCCAGCAAACAGCTCCTGGCTCTGAAAACTGGCTGCTCCGACAGCACAGGGCCAATTTTAGCGCTTTAATAACAGTGGCATAGTTGGTACCTGCGATAACCCGGGGGAGAGGGAAAACAATTGCCTCCTCCCCAATGCCCTGCTGTTTAATCCGAGCCGTATCCTTGGGAAATTACGCTCCGTCTAATCATTCCTGTGGTCATCCGTACGCTCCGGCATTGATGTCCTTTTGTGTTGGTGGAGCCCATTAGTCCTGACACATGTAGAATTGATTATCATATTAACGGCGAAAAATCATTGGGCTCATTTTTGCCGAGGCAGAGGAGACAGACAGGGTTTATAATGGTTCTAGGCACTTGGATCCATATTGCCTGTCCCTTTTACTTCAGCTGCATGGACGTGTTACTTCCACGTTGAGTTTAATCATAATACGCACTGCTGATGAAGATATCTAAAGGGACATATGTCGTAATGCAATTGTGAATTTGAGCGATAACTAGGCATGAGACGATATTGAAATTTGGTGCTGTGATTATAATGGCCAAAATAATTGAGATTAACGAATAGATCATGATAATTATTAAAGTTGCTGACAGTTTAAAATGTTATGGATATGACTAATTATAAATTTAATATTATGTAGATGTGTTTATAACAACTGTTATTCACCTTATTCTGGAAGTTGCCATGGACGCTCTAAGTTCTACTCGGATTACAAAGCCGTTTTAAAGCCTCCCAGAGAATCCGTGAGGCGTTGACTTGTTGGTTACATGAACACAGAACATTTTACATGAATCAACACTACTTCATATCATATTTTTGAGGCAAAACTTTTCCCAAATTTGCCATTGAAAAGAACGGAATTCCCCCTCAACACAGAAGTGCCACCACAAAGAAAGCGAGGTTTGGAGCGTTTAGAGGCAAATGTGGGCGGGGTAAAATAAAGTCAACAGACCTGTACTTTGTCTTAAGTGTCTAGAAGAGATCATCAGGGATCAGGGCAAAATCTGTCTTGCCCCAGACCACATATAAGCAACCCTTGAGGTCAAATTATGTCCGCTGTGTGTTGTCTGTATCTTATTAGAAAGCGTGTTATTATCTGATAATCAGGAAGTATGTGTTAGCATGCTAGTTGTTGTTAGCTTTACAGTCAGCCAAACTCTGCACTGGTCTCAGAGAGTTGTGAAAAGCACATATAACCTCATTACAGTGAATAATTAGGATGCCCGGAATGTAAGTGAGGAATAACTGGACTTCTGCAAACTCAAATGAACTCTCAAATGAACTAGTTCTGATTTTCAAAATGTTAAAACTTTAATAATAGAAATGGGTTACTTACTGACTTACTGTTCAAAACTGCAGAGCTCATTCTTTGCTGCCGGATCTCTCTTTTCATTGCAACATATCATAGTAGCAAACAACTCATTTTGATTTACAGTGTTTTGTTTGTTTGTTTTTTTTATGGCTATGGGCCCCCCTGAGTATTTGCCTGGCTTGGGATCAGCTCAAAATTAGACAGTTGTCTGATGTGTTGTACATCTGGTTCCATAATACAACTTTGAGTTAGTGAATAATGAGGGATATCATTATGGTTAAAAGCTCCTCTAAACCTCTAAACACAAAGACAAACGAGGGAGGCCTCAGCAGACTTAGAAACAGATGGAGATATCAGCAAGGCAATGGAGGGTGATAGATTTTAAAGGAGAAAAGCAGTGAGTAAGGTGGTTGATAGTTCTGCTGCTCTGGTGGAGATGGGTCACAAAAGGGTTTGAACCTTAGACTGTATATATAAATGGACATAGCTAACTTACTAGCTGCTGCTGCATTACGAATAGGATGACTCCAATTCACTTTACATTGAAAAAATTGTTACCCCTCTCTCTTAGTTTTTTTTTTTGTTTTGTTTGTTTTTTATTTATTTGTCTATATTGTTGATAGAATGATTGCCCAATCCATCAAATAACTGGTTGCTGACCACGGGTTGTCTTGCTTTGGGGAGTGAGAGTTTTAAATGTTTGTTACATTTAAACATCTTGACTAAAATTGCCTGGGATTCAGAATACACTTCTCCGATACATAAAGAGTTCAGATGGGCGTGATTGACGGGTGGATTAGCCAATCAGGGACATGCTTGGTTCGTCTGTATCAAAACAAATATAGCTGCTTATGAGGAAAAAATATATATATCATAGGGGACTAAATAACGTTGTAGATTTCTACAGTATCAATGAGAGAAGCTCTAAACTGAGATTTATTTTTATTTACTTTTATTCATACAGGAGAACCCAATGAGAGCACTAGGGCTCTCTTTTTCATGGTTGCCGTGTTTAAAATACATTACAAGCTGAAAAAACAAGTATACAAGCACCTATAAAACATTAAAAACAAGTGCAGGTGTGTGTATAAAAATTTACCAGATTATTAAATTGCAATTGTGTCACTAATGCATCCAGTTTTGCTTTTCCTTGCAGTGTATTCCATTTTTGTGAAGCAAAAGAGATGAGAAATGTCAGTTTATTCAAAATTATGGGTGACCAATGAGCTCCTTTGATTCCACAGTCATGTTTAATTCTGGTTCGAGACGCAGCAGGGTGTTGACCGGACTGATATACTTCTGTATAAAAATACAGAGATCATTCTGGGTTTGCCAGACAACTCAATAAGCAAGTCTAATGTGTAGGAAGGCCTGTCACTGTAATGACCACACCAATCTAGTGTTCAATATATGAAAGCTGGTACAGCAACAGTATTTTTGGGGGGGTCAGTATTTATCGTGTCTACTATTTCTTTGCACTACTGGGAATTTTTTGGTTATTTTTTGGTTATAAGATAAGATTTAAGCCATAAAAGGTTGTATCCATAATGAGTCATAGAAGTGATTTATTCAAAGTACTACAGTGTTTCTTTCTGCTGTTTATTTAATGCACCTCATGATTTTGACGATATCGCCCTTTAAAATGTGTTACCGTGACAGGCCTATGTGTGTGAGTTAAGTTTGTATCCAGAGGAAAACCTGTCAAATGTATGTATAATTCCTGCAACTTTAGAGAATCAACTTTAAAGCAGCTCTGCTTCTGTCTCTCCATGGCCTAGCACAAACGTACATCTCCAACATGTTAGTGCCATATGAACCATCTCACACTCTGGGAACCAGCAGGAGGCCTGTCCCTGAAGTCCTCAGAGTCAGGACTAAACATGGAGAATCAGCGTTTCAGTTTCATGCAGCTAAAAAAACCTGGTTCAATCTTCCTGAAGATGCTTGACAATGTTTAAATCCAGGCTAAAACTGTTCTGTTTAGCTGTCCATATGACTGAAAGGTTTTTACTCTTCATCCTTCTCTTGTAATGTTAATTTTATGATGATTATTTGTGATTATTTATATTTTGATTTGTTGTATTGTGATTTTAATGTCTTTCTTATTCCATAAAGCACTTAATTCCTATGTGTTATACAAATAAACTTGCCTTGCCTTTACAATACCAATCATTAATACTGATGAACACTACTAGACCTACACTGACTGTTACTACACACAGTTGTCCAGAAGAGAAGTATTACAAAAGTGGAGAGCCAAGCATCATTTCTGTACACTTATCTTGTCCAGAGTTCAAAGGTCACCAGTCAGCTTTTCACAAGAGTCCAAGAGTGGAGCAGAGTTATACAAACAAACAAAGATGTAGTCTGTGCACCTTCAACACACCAACACATGACAAATGATTAACAAGATGTGTCTGTAAGACTGTTCAAAGGGTCATAGTTTTCTGACCTTAGAGAAGGATCGGTGAGATAAGAATAAAGATTAGACAATGTGGGGAAGCTGGCCTGATATGGTCATAACTTAAATTAAATCTTCATCTCAACCACGTGCACATGACGACACTGAAGGACTAAATCTCACTGCTTTTATACCGTCCCAGCAGGAAGGACCTCCCCAGGTAAGAACTAGATTCCAAAGGTGCTGTTAGATTTTAACTTTAGCAGTATTCCAGTATAAACTGTGTAATGTTGATGGCCAAAGTCCCTTTAACAAGTGTCTAAAATAAAACTATAAACACTTAAACATTGAAAAAAAATGTACAAAGACAAGAAACAAAAAAGAATTTAAACCAGTCCTCCCCCTTCACAGCTCAACCCAATGCCTTTAAAAAATGTCCGACATTGGGCACGCCCCTCTTTTGTCTGGACAATGTGGAGATTCACGTAAGTGATAAATGGATATATATTTAACTGAAATCAATACGTTTAACCAAATAAAATATCTTTAAAGTAACTGGTGTATATGTGGCATTTAACTGAAAGGTGGACAAAACAAAACAAGAATAGTTAACGGTTTAGTTGGATATGGAAAAATGAATGTGGGTTTAATGGGACAAAAGCCCACTTTGTCACATACAAAAACTTTTTATATCATAGCTTGACTGGCAAAACCAGAACGATATTTCTGTATTTTTCATCAGAGGGATATCAGTCTGGTCACCACTTCCTCCATCGCGTCTCAGGTCTCAGGTCTCAGGTCAGGTCAAAATCTGCCCTCGTGGAAATTCATTAGTGACCAGACCCACATCTTTGTAAAGTATGGGAGAAGTGTGTATTCTGGATCCAAGACAAATATCGCAACATCATTGAGCTACATTTTTAGTTTGCTCAAAAGCACAACATCTCATCAGGCTGTGCAATTTTACTCAGAAAGATGAATTCACGCAATATTTGTGAGTTCAGAAAACATCAAGAGTCCTGGGCCCGACCCACTTGATAATCAGACCAATCACAGGGTAGAATTGTGGTTTGGGCGGAAGCTAAAGGTGAAGTGAAAAGTAACCAAAGCTATCCATGTAAGCACCTTTCTATGCAAGTATCTCACTCCACATCTCAAATACTCACAAATGATCCAGCATTTGTTTTTTGAATAGTTCATAAGACCACCAGATGACATTTTTTGGAGATGTAGACCGACTTATAATAAAGGGTTATTCGAAAATGCGTGAAACAAAACACAGCTACAGGTCTGTTTTTTATGAGGTAACAACATTATAACCTACCTTAAAGCTCACCTTTAACCTAGATAAAAGTTATTGGAGAGATGCTGGTGCCAGGTCATATTTCGAATGCTAATATCCACCTGTAGTACCTGAGCAGGTTGGTGTGAGTACTGGAATTACCTTAAACTAACCATCTTCAATGCTAGCAGCTATTGTTTAAGCCTGATTCACACTGCTTGTGTTCTTGTACCTTCTCCTTGCAATGCTTGTACATAAAAATGACAATGTATGGGACTATTTTAAGTTATCCAACACAAATATATCAAGATTAAGGTGTCCAGAGGTAGTTAAAAAGCTACAATAGTGCAGAAAATATTCAAGGACACTGTTTAATTACTATTTTAGTCTGATGAAATGTGTTAAAACCCAAAGTAAAACCAGGGTCCCGATTCTCAATAACTTGTCTGTTGCAGAGATTTCAAGGTTTCTGCGCAACAATTCTGATATAATAAAAGAACGGGCTGTGTTTCTTGGCTTAGGTGTGCTTTATGTAATTCACGATGAAAGAAATGTCAAGGTAACTTTTAGAAGAACATTCTCGCACGTTGGAGTTGAGAAAGCAGTTTACAACAGGGTAGAAACAAAGGACAAACCAGGATTTAGTTTAGACTTATGCATTCTTGTGAAGATGCGTGGCTGTGGAAGCATTAAAAATACCATGGTACTCAAGACATGTATTACTTAAGTGAATTAACAAACACTGCTGCTGAACGCCGCTGTACTTGATTTTTACTCTCTAAAAAACACAACTAGTTCATTTTAAGCTGTGTGCAGCGGCCTAACGTTAATCCTCACTTACCTTATGCATTCTGATCAACCTAATTATTCACCATGATGAGTTTATAAGCTCTTGTCACAACCAGTGCGGACAGTACAGATAAAAACTAGCATGCTAACATACCCTTCCTGTTTATCGGAAAATAAAATGCCTTCTTGATGCGGACAGAGAGCAGCGAATATATTTTGATTTCTGCTTATACAATACAGTACCAGTCAAAGGTTTGGATATCTGCATTTTTTTAGGTTTACTACTTTACACATTTTATACACATACGCAAGTCAGCAAATATATGATGCAAGATATATGGGATTATGTTCTAAATATTTTTACATATTTTATATTCAAATCCTGATAGGAGCCGTGATTACTCTTTCCTTGGTGGTATTCAGAATTTCAATTCAATTTACTTTTGTTAAGCCCAAAATCATAACAGCAGATGCCTTGTAGTGCTTAACAAAATTGTCAAATTAACCAACAGTAAGTTAGAAAATCAAACAGTGAAACAGTCATTGATCAATAACAGACAAGAAGATTAAAAAACATTCAAAATATGTTACTTTCCTGCCAAAGGATGTACTTAATTACAGTACGGAATGTCAAAAGTATGGAAAATCAGATACTAACTGATCCTAAAACTAGTATTGAAATTGATTTACTATATTATTTTCTATTAAAAATGACAATATTGTCTAAAAAGACAATATTGCATCAAAATTGGTGTCAAGTCTATTTTAGTATCATGACAACACTAGATTACAGTAGATTTCATACAGAAAAATAAATAAAATGCTACTTTCGTGGAGAATGTACATGTAATTTTCAGTGGTAAGTAAATTTATAGCGAATAGTGAAACAAACATAAAGCTGTTTATAATATAATGCAACTCAACGAGAAAGTCATATGTAATAAAATTATTTCAAACTCAATTTCAATACTAAGGAATACACTCAATACGCAGTACTGATTCAGATACCACGATGATAATAAAAAACACTCTTTTTAGACAATAGAATGTGATTTTCAACATTAAATCATAGTATTTTCTGTGATATTAACACGTGGCCTTATATCTGTGTAATCCCTCAGCGGTCCAGGAAGGTTCCACAGTGGTCCATGGGTGTATACTAGTCTATGAGTCTTATACTTGTTCTGATACAGCTCAAGTTCATTCTAAAGCTATTCAGGAAAGGTTCATTTCTGTCCTGTGAATGGGACTTTTTTGTATCGACACTTACTCAAATAGAGTATCTAGTTTCGATATAGTTTTAAGATTAATTTGTATCTGATTGTTGATACTTTTGACAACCTTAACTTTAGCTGAATGAAACTAAATATGTAAAAGTAAACATATTAATACATTTTCTAAGTATTCTTCCCAACACTGTTCACAGTATATTAAGGTAAGGTATGTGCACAGAGATTCATATATGTGACAAACCAGGCAGGACAGGAGAAAAGGGCATCAGAGACAGAAGTGTTCATGACGTCAAGGAGGACTTGGCCACAAACCCATCCTTATCTGCCGCCCATATCCCAGGGTTACCATATGCCCAACACCGGCGGGATTCTGGGCCCTGAAACGCACGGTGATGCATTTGCAACACGCATTCACCGCAGGAAATCTGGCATCTCCGACTGGAACCAAAACACACGAACGCAACGCGGTTAATAGTCTTTTGAATGCGCTGCGATAAAGAGTGTGTGCGCTTGGCTCCAGCTCAGGGGAGGTGTTACACAAAGCTCCCAGGGTTAGGAGCAACACAGAAGGCTAATATCTAAAGAATCTCCGACCGCGCTAGCTAACACACCTCTTTCCCCCGCGGGATGGAGTTGAAGAGGAGAGATGGAAGGAGAACTAAAAAGGAAAAGATGGGTGAGAATATATAATAGAGAAGAAAGAAAAAAAACAAAGGCATTATGCACATGGAGAAGGTGCAGAATCTTGAGAGAGAAAGAAAGGCTAGCCGCACATGCAGTTGCTAACAAGAAAAACACAGAGTTGATTTTGCTAGCATAGTGTTGTTAACAATGGTTGTTACACTGATATGTCCTTGTAAGAATGTGAAAACATGTTGAACTTTTTCTTCACAAACTTGTCTTAACAGCTATATTTTTACAAACACAATGAAACAGAAATTCTTAACCTGGTTATCAGATTTATTTGTTTTTCTCAGTAGGATTCTACTGGTGAGTGGTTATGCTATATACTATATATTCTAGGAAGGACACTGGCATAGAATTAGGCTACAAACTCTCCCTTGTTTACCAACTATATCTGCAGAGTGAACTTGGACTTTTTGAACATGGCTCAAACTCGGAATTCAATGTTTCAATTTCACATGAACTGTTCATTCCATCACAGTTACTTACTTGAGCATTTTACTGGACTAATTCTACTTAAGCAGAGCCTAGCCTTTAGGGGGCCCTAAGCTGAATTTGCCCTCGGGGGCCCTCACCATTTCATCACAACCACTGATAAAAAGACTGCAAATTCTAGAGCAGGGGTGTCAAACTAATATTCACAGTGGGCCACATCAACAAAATGGTTGCTCTCAAAGGGCCAGATGTAACTTTAAGAGAGTATAAATGTGACTAAATGTAAACAAATGTTATGTAAAATAAATGCAACTAATTTTTAATCTTGTTAATTAACTGTTTCTATATTTATTACTTATTCAAGTTACAAATATTGCATATGGATTTGCATAGATATGAAGAAATGTCTGTGTAACTGTGTATCTCCTGACAAACTGATATTTTAAGACAGTCATACCTTTTAATTTACTTTGCCGCAGGCCACATAAAATGGTGTGGTGGGCCACATTTGGCCCACAGGCCTTGAGTTTGACACATGTGTTCTAGTGGCTCACAACAGCAATAACCACAAATATAACAGTAGAAAAACATGAAAGGAAGGGGGGTCTGCCATTTTTTTCTTGGTTTCTGGTACATTTTAATGTGTTGTAGTTGACTAAAGTGAGCTTACATTTATCAGTTCTTTATGTCATAAAATGCAGAATTGGACAGACTAGCCAAATTATGTACTTAAGCAAGGGTACACTTACTTCAAAATCATGTCACTCAAGAATTACATAGTAGAGATCCAAGTTAAGAGTTGCATTAGAGAAACAGCCTGAACATAACATCAGATTTATAATAATCAGGTAATTTGGACTGAACATTAAATAAGAGGATCACATTATTTTTATGTTTATTGTCAGGCTTTGGATGCGAGATTTTGCCTAAATGCACATATTTATGAGTAGGGAGGCACAGATACCGTGCCAGTACTCGTACTCGTCAATGGGCTGCCAATACCACTGTAGCTGTTGTGCCTCTTGTTTGACTCACAGCTCATCTCTCCACAGAGCTGACATAAAGCTGCACATTCACTGTTCTGCACATTAAGCACAGCTGTAATCATATGTGACTGTCACATGAAATATACAAATATTTAGGACTATAAAGGTTTTTATAGTTCACAGAGGATATCAGCCCAGTGCTCGTGTTTACAATAGTAGCATGCTAATGTTGCTAAGTAGCGCTGGTGATTATTTGCTTGTACATGCGCTGTAACGTAATATAATTGACAAACACATTTAGGGACTGAACAGAGCGGGTTCAGAGCTTTAAAAAGAGGTATAACGTGTCCACATTGGTCACAGTGTGGCCCTGGTAAAATAACACAACAGTCACTGTTATGCTAACAGTGGCGCGTTAGCAGTTAGCGCGTTAGCAGTTAGCGCGGAGCGCACTTTGCAAAGAGGAAGTGGGGAATATTAAAGCCAGATGCTTATCTAAATAAATTACCACAAAAGGACGAGTCACAACCACAAACAGCTAGTGTAAAAAACGGACTCACCTGCTGTCCTCTGTCTCTCTGAGGTGTGTCCTCTCTGTCCTCTGTCTCTCTGAGGTGTGTCCTCTCTGTCCTCTGCTGCTCTGAGGTGTGTCCTCTCTGTCCTCTGTCGCTCTGAGGTGTGTCCTCTCTGTCCTCTGCTGCTCTGAGGTGTGTCCTCTCTGTCCTCTGTCTCTCTGAGGTGTGTCCTGTCTGCAGAATTATACACGTCCAGCTTCACTGTTTTATTTGCAGATCCACTGATGTAAAGTGGGGACATATTTCAGGTCTTCTCTGAAAAGTCCCTCTTTCCCCAAAACAATCTTCCTCTGGGCTCTTCATGCATTGTTACATTGTCCCGTACTTTAGACAAACTTAACTAATGTTTAGTCTTTCAGTCTGTAAAACACTCACTCAAATGTCCTCTGTCTCAGTGCACCCACCGCTCATCTGGAGGGGAGGGTCCTTCACACCGGTGTAAACACGTAGCTGTCCACACCACTGCCCGACTCAAAAAATGTAGGCAGCACATATTTAGTTAATGTAAATAAATCACATCTAATTGTTCAAGAGGGATATTTAGACTAGTATAAACACCTGAGTGTCATTTAATTTTCAGAAAAAAAAACTTTTCAATCATTATTTTCACGTCATAAATATATGGGCTCTTGGGGGCCCTCTGGTGGCCTCGGGGCCCTAAGGAGCTGCTTAGTCTGCTTATAGGCTGGGCCGGTACTGTATATTACTTTGGCAAATCTACTCATCTCTGCTGGAACATTCTGAGGTCCAACAACCAACTATTATCCATGGGTTTCAGTCATACATTTCCTGGGATCCAGATTACACACTTTTCCAATACTTTACGAAGATGTGACTCAGGTCACTGGTTATATCCCTCCTGTGTTCAGATAGGTGTGAATGACAGTTGGATTAGCCAGTCAGGGACACACATGGTCTGCCTGTAACAAAACAAATATGCTTATGGGGAAAACATCATAGATTTTTCAAGTCAATGAGTCATTGTGCGAAGCTCTGAACTCTGTTAATCTGAGCTGAGAGAAATGCCATTTTGTTTGTAAATGGTAGTTGAGTTAGAGAGATAGAGTTCTTTCGTTTCACATACTTCACTGACATAAACAAATCTGACCGCACGATCATGTTTGGTTCTGGCTCGAGACCCAACGAAGGGAGTGGTGACCAGATACAAAAAATACAGAGACATATCATTCTGGTCTTGTTGGACAAAGTTGCATGACACTACCATGCAAAAGATAGAACTGTGATGTTTCCAAATGATTATAGTTATACTTATTTTACATAACTTGAAACTAATGTATAACCAAAATATACAATATGTTTACAGTATGATTGATCTCCCCCTACTATCACTGCATATTCCGGTGTCCTTGGGCAAAACACTTCTACCTTTTCTATACAATTATTACTACTGCTTATCCAACACGCTTCTTTCCCCCACGACATCAAGCATAAAGACTTGAGATAGCAACGAAACTGGACAGATAGCATATAGGCGATATATAAAAGTGAACAGACAGAATGCGGTGGAAGTAGCATATGGTGGTTGTGTGGTGTCCTATGAGAGAACCAGCCTGTTTGTAGAGTGATAGCTATCGGGTCGGCAGGCTGTCTCCGGAGATATTACTGCTCGCTGGTGTACTTCGCCAGATAAAACCTCCCTGCGACGCTGATAGAAAGTCTCCCACAGATAATGGCAAGGTGAAAGGCAAAGCGGGAGCAAGTCTGTCAGACAGGCTGTCCGACAAAAGATTGGAAGAATAGTTGATCACCCGCGGTTCAAGAGTCAAGCTGCTGTACGCGAGGAGGGGAGATACTTGGAAAATGAAGGGTAGGGAACGGCAAAATCACAGTGTCGGGGGTTATGGAAGCAACAACTGTCAGGTATAAAGATAAAGTATAGGACGATGTCAACATTTCTGATGGTACAAGACTATAATTTTTTGAGAATAAATGTACAAAAGTTGGACTTTAGTATTTTTATTTGAGATTGAATCCACAAACTTAGTGTAAGACCAACTAAAAACTAGTTTTAGATTTTTTTTTTCTTTTCATGTGGATAGCCCTACTAAGTGGCTCAAGTGGTTTGAGAGCTCCGCCATCAACCATCAGTGTTGTCACTTTACCCACCTTGCCCAGGTATGACTGAAGTGAGGGTTGAATTATCAGGTTTAATTATGAGATTGGTCTGATTTATCTGTGTAAAAGCCCTAATTCTTTTGACCAATATCCTTGTTGACGACCTGAATAAAGGTCCCTGACACAGTTGAAACCAGAAATTTACATACACTATACAAAAGACATATATGGGTTTTTTTTCTCACTGTCTGACATGAAATCAGACAAAAGTTTTCCTGTTTTAGTTCAATTAGGATTACCAAAATCTTTTATATTTGATAAATGCTAGAATAATGAGATAAAGATTTTTTAGACAATTTTTCATTACTTTATTCAAAGTTAAAAGTTCACATACATTTTATTAGTATTTGGTATCATTGCCTTTAAACTGTAGGACTTGGGTCAAATGTTTTGGATATTCTTCCACAAGCTTCTGACAATAGTTGGCAGGAATTTTGGCCAATTCCTCCCAACAGAACTGGTGTAAGTGAGTCTCTGGCTGAGGTCTTGAGATGTTGCTTCCATGTAATATTTTTTCCTCATGAAGCCATCTATTTTATGAAGTGCCTCCCACAGCAACAACCCCACAGTCCCTCCCACAGCAACAACCCCACAACATGATGCTGCCACCCCTGTATTTCACAGTTGAGATGGTGCTCTGAGGTTTGCAAGCTTCCCCCTTTTTCCTCTAAATGTAACAATGCTCACTATGGCCAAACAGTAAAATTTTTGTTTTGTCAGACCACAGGAGATGTCTCCAAAAATGTGTCCCTGTGTGCATTTGGAAACTGTAATCTGTTTGTTTGTTGTTGTTTTTTTTTTTGTTTCTTTTTTAGTAATGGCTTCTTCCTGGAGTATTCTTTCAGCCAATGTCAGTACAGTACTCGTTTCACTGTGGGTAATGACATACTCTTGGCAGCTTCAGGCAGCACCTTCACAAAGTGAAGCTTTTCTTCTTGGGTTGATACTCACATTTCGGACCAAAGCAAATTAATCTCTGGGACACAGAACCAGTCTCCTTCCTCAGTGGACATTCCCATGGTGTTTATATTTGCATATAATTGTTTGAACAGATGAATGTAGCAAATTCAGGCATCTGGAAATTGCACCAAAGGAAGAAACAGATATGTCCACAATCCTCTTCCTGATGCCTTGGCTGATTTCTTTTGACTTTCCCATGATGTTACACAAAGAAGCAGTGTGTTTCAGGTGTGCCTTCAAATACATTCAAAGGTGTGTCTCTAATTAACTCAAATATTATCAATAAGCCAATCAGAAGCTTCCAAAGACATGGCATCATCATCATCTGGGTTTTCCCAAATTGTTTAAATGTATCTTACTGTATCTAAACTTTTTATTGAAGAAAGTAATGAAAAATTGTCTAACCCTAATTGACAAACAAAAACAAATAGTGAGAAAAAAGTATGTGTGTCTTCTTAAATAGTGTATGTAAACTTCTGGTTTCAACTGTAGATAGATTTGATTTATTCCTCTAGGGAAGCAGAGTTGGCAACACCAGTGAGAGTTTTGTGCACAAAATAAAACAAAAACAATTTGGCATCACAATAAAGTTTGTTTTTGTTTTTTGTAGTGGAACAGTCAAGTGTAAAATATGCATAATTTCTTAGGGCAGACACTTTCCCATTTTAAAGCAATTTTAAAGAAATCTTGGCCATGATAATTTCTCCCTAGTTTGTTGTTAAAAAAAAGTTCAAACCATAGACTGTATACATAAACGGAGATAGCTAACCTGCATTCCAAATAGGAAGTGAGCATGGGCGCGCTTCTAGCTCCATTGACTCTGGCTCCAATTAACTTTCTATTGAAAAACTGTCACCCCTCTCTCCATAACTGCTGCTATCAGGCTTGTCATATAGTTGTTAAAATATTCGTATTGATCTGCGCTACATGGTTCTGGCTGGCTTTACTTTCACAATTTCACACATGACAAAAGAAAAAAAACAACATTCCATTAAAGGACATATATTATGCATTATGTGTGGGCTGTTGTTATTGGCCTTTAAACATGCTCGAACTTAAAACAATGGCTATTCAGACTTTAGATGCCTTGTTCCCACAGATGTGCTCCCCACTGGAAACTGCATTTGTGACGCCATCTATTGCAGAAGAAAGTACTATTGAAAAAACAAACAACAACTAGGATTAGCAACATTTTCTGACAAGCATGCAATTGTAATGAACATGATTTGATGGCAGAAATGTGCTAAGAAAGAGTCTAGCAATGACTATAGATTATGGACTTAAAAATAGTGCAGGAGACCTCCCAATTTTAACCTGTGATGTAACAATGCTTTTGAGGGCTCAGAGGGAGAGGACTTGCTAAACAGGATTCATTGAACAAAAGCAAAATACAACTCATGGTTTGTTTTAAGATGCTGAGTATTAGTGTATATGCAAATACATATATAGACGTCTTTTACCGCAGGAGAGAAGAGGCAGTGACTGAAGGGCAGTACAAACTAGGCAGGCCACCCCAGTAGAAGTGAGGAGTAGTTAAATGCGAAGGACATGATTTATTACAAAAACTATAATTTATGTCTATAATGTCTCATGATTGAACAAGTGGTGCTTAAGATCCCCAAAAATCCTTCAGTAAAACATCTGCTATTAACATTTAATTGCAGTGAGAACTAAACTGTAGAGTTCGTTCATTAGAGCTGGCCCGCTGGTATGTAGCGCATGGAGCACTAGTACTACAAATCCCTGAATGCTTTGCTAGTGGGCTGGCGCACAATCGAGACAGGCAAGCGCCCCTCCTTTTCTGTTCACACTCATTAGCAACCAAGCTACTAGTCATCTTAGCCAAATTAATTCCACCCTCCACAAAAATGGCTAAAAGAAAAATGGAAAACAGGAGCTTTCAAGACTTTGTGTATATCGCAGAAGTATTTTGCTGCCTGGCTATCAAAAAGGTGGTTGTGAACATTTTTTTTTTTTTTCTGCACACACTCATGGATCATTACGTTATAACTTGGACATTTTAAATCACAATATTAATTGAAAACTTAATAAAATGAAATAAAAGATACAAAATAGAATAATCTGTGGTAAGAAGAGTTTGTTTTAAATATTTTGTATTTTTTATTTTTTTATGTTTTGTCAGGACATCTTCTTGTTGCTGTATTCTCCAACAAAAGTGTTTCAATGGAAGCCTTGCTGTCTCATGCAAAACCTGTCTCCTCTTCATCAGATGAAGGTCATCTGGTGCTGGGGGACCATTTGCTCTGATTAAACATATTCCCCACAGATTTACTCACCTGAGTTGCTCCTTCACACCAGATCAAGAACATCCGGTGCAGAGGAACATGTTTCAGGAAGTTATTACTGTGGAGAGGTGTTCAGCTGAGCCCACCCACAGCTGTGGTCAGGAGGAAAAGCCCCTGTCCTGAGTGGACTGGACGTCAGTCTACTGGTCCATACAGTGTCTGTGTGGAACTAGGCCCTCAACAGAACCTGCAAAAAACACGGCACAGTGAGCAAAGTAAGGAGCTGAGACTGCTTCTCTTCTGTGGCATCTCCAGATGGCTGCAGATGGTGTCTCTGATGGTCCCTATGTATTCATCTTTTTTGAGGAAGGCACTGAAATAAACCCATGTCTTTGTGGACCCTGAGCACAGGTTTCTGTACACGGCCTCAGCCACTTCCCTGATGTTCTCAGTATCAGGCTTCACCCTCACGTTCCATTCAGACATCTGTGACATCAGCTGCTGAAACTGTTTGGCAAATGTTGGTTGTAATGCAGAAGGGTTTCTGGTCTGGAGGACACACTCACTCACACTGAGAATGTCCACGGGTGATCCACGGGTGACAGGAGCGGTGGGCTCCTCTGTTTGGGGGGTCTGACTGTTTTGTTTTTTTTTTATTCCTGATGCTCCTGCTGATTGAGCCAATCCTTCAGGCTCTTCATGAAGTCTGACACTTTGCTTCGGACCTTCTTAGCAAATCTCCAAACTCTGAACGAGCTGTTTGGGCTCATGTGGTTCACAATGACCTGAGAGAGACTCTGGCTCACGTCCTTGTGCTGGCCATTGGAGATGTCCTGGGACAGTCTCTCATAGAAACTGCCCTCTTCCTGGATGTCTACAGACAGCTGGACCAACTTCTCTAGAGGAACAGAGGCGTCGGAGGAGCCATTGTGTCCACATCAGCCCTGACTTTGCGCTCTCTGCGATTCGGATCAGGGATTTTCTAAAGCAGGTCTTGGCATAACACAGGGTTAGGAAAAACTGGATCCTGTGTAGAACTCCATATAAGCAGGATTTTGCTGCCAGAGTTGCTGCCATGAAAGGAGCCCATCTCATCACAGATGATGGAGAGAATGGATTTTGTGGCCTCTTCACTGTTAACACTCTCACTGTCCAACAACTCCTCCTTACTGCTGTGGCAAACAGATCAAATTACTTTCAGTGCACCCTGATTCAGGATCTCCTTCACCTGTTCAGCTGGAGATGTGATGATAGAGGTGGGAGAGGCCTGTCTTGAGTCCTGGTCTGAGATAGTGGATGTTGAGTCCTTCCCCTGGTTCTCCTCTGGTTGCGCACTGGCATGGGTAACAGCAGAACTCTGTGCAGAATGCTGTCTAAAGGTCTCTGCTCCATCTCAAATGGCTCTTTAGGCTGATGTTGGTAACAAGGTGCACAGCCCTGAGCCAGTTTCTACCTGATTACCTGAGAGTTGGTCCTTGGGGCACTTACCTGTTCCTGTGCAACCATCTTAACCTTTTCTTGCTATTTATTTGCGGACATGTCCTCATTGGAGATCTGCCTGCACTCATCCTGTTTCTCCTTTATGGGCCTGAGGGTCTCACATGCAAGATCGGGAAAGGGTCTTATCCTCGCGGGTGCAGTGCCAGGCCTCACATTAAGCTGCAGAGGAGATAGAGTAGAATTTGGCGCCCCTGAGGCACAGCGCTGATCCTGTTGGCTTTCAGAGTTCTGTTTGGCTGGTGCTGAGTTGTCATCCTGTTTCTCCTCTGTTGGCATGAGAGTCCCACATGGGAGTTGAGGGAAGAATTTGGAGATAGGGTAGAATTTGGGGCCCATGGGGCTGTTGATTTTCAGATGGGCTTTGTTTTGCTTTATATATATATTATATATATATATATATATATATATATATATATATATATATATATATATATATATATTGCATGATGGTCTGAGTAAGAAGTTTAATTACAGAGCATTTTCCATCATGCCTCCTACCAAAGATCATGAGCTATTTCCCCTAGAAATTTGCCCCCTAATGGCCAAAACTCAGCACTTACCATTCAATTTAAAATTCAGTGTGTTTCTCTTTTACATTTCCCTACATAGTTCTGTGCTATACCCTTTAAGTTTACCTATTCCTGACCTCCACTCGCAACTTCTTATGGGGAATTTTCAATAGTGCCCAGGGTAACATATTGGAGACGACATGGGCCGATACAACTGCAGACAGACCTCTACTATGTATTTATGTAAGGAGCAGGCCAGAGCATGTGGTTAAGGGTACCAAATCATCTGTATGTCAGCATGTGGTGCCAAGTTCAATATTTTTTCTATAGTGCTCCAAGTCAAGGTGAGATGCAGGAGCGAAGAAATAAATAACATTTGTACAGTGGCTGAAAGAGCTGCACATTCAAATGCTATGGGGGTACAATTTTAAATAGCCAAAAGCAAGATGTAAAAAAACAGAACTTGTCCATTTTAATTTGCAGTGGATTCACAGTGTTTACCTCACTTCTCGTGCATTCTGAACATCCTCAATTGTCACCATGATGACTTTATGCATGCTAACAGTGCTACTTCCTGAATATTGGACAATATAACGCTTTCTAATTAGATGCAGACAGCAAGCAGTGGACTTAATTTGACCCTAAGAGCTGCTTATACAATATGTCTGCACTGGTACAAGACAAAGTTAGATCAAATACATAGAGAAACAAATTAGGTACAGGGCTTTTAAAGGCGTTGGTCTTGATATTACCATTTTCCATCCATCCATTTTCTTCCGCTTATTCGGGGCCGGGTCGTGGGGGCAGCAGTCTAAGCAGGGACTTCCAGACTTCCCTTACCCTAGACATGTCCTCAAGCTCCTCCGGTGGGACCCCAAGTGCTCAGGCCAGCCGAGAGACATAGTACCTCCAGCATGTTCTGGGTCTTCCCTGTGGCCTCCTCCCAGTGGGACATGCCTGAAACACCTCCCTAGGGAGGCGTCCAGGAGGTATCCTGACCAGATGCGTGAGCCACCTCAGCTGGTTCCTCTCGACATGGAGGAGCAGTGGCTCTACTCCAAGTGTGACCAAGCTCCTCACCCAGCCACCTTGCGGAGGAAACCCATTTGGGCCACTTGTATCCTCCATCTTGTCCTTTCGGTCATTACCCAAAGCTCATGACCATAGGTGAGGGCAGGAACGTAGATTGACCAGTAAATCGAGAACTTTTCCTTTCGGCTCAGCTCCTTCTTTACCACAACAGACCGATAGAGAGACCACATCACTGCAGACACTGCACCGATCCACCTATAAATCTCATGCATCCTTCCCTCACTCGTGAATCGAGATAGACCCCGAGATAATTGAACTCCTCCATTTGAGGCTAGGACTCAAGCAAGCCATCTTTTTCTGATCGAAAACCATGGCGTCAGGGTTGGAGGAGCTAATTCTCATCCCAGCCTCTTCACACTCGGCTGCAAACCTTCCCAGTGCCTGCTGCAGGTCCTGGCTCAAAGAAGCCATCAGGACAATATCATCTGCAGCAACAATGAGATCCTGTGGTTCCCGAACCGGACCCTCTCTGGTCCCTGGCTGTGCCTAGAAATTCTGTCCGTAAATATGATGAACAGAATCGGTGACAAAGGGCAGCCCTGGCAGAGTGCAACATGCACCGGGAACAGGTCTGACTTATTTCCAGCAATGTGAACACAGCTCTAGAGCCCCACACTCCATACTCCAGGAGCATCCCCAAATGGGTACCACAAGGGACATGTTGAAATGCCTTCTACAGATCCACAAAACACATGTGGACTGGTTTAACAAACTCCAATGAACCCTCGAAGACCCGATGGAGAGTATGGAGCTGGTCCAGCATTCCGAGACCGGGATGAAAACTGCACTGCTCCTCTTGAATCCGGGTTTCGAGTACTGGACAGATTCTCCTCTCCAGAACCCTGGAATAGACCTCACCGGGAAGGCTGAGGATTGTGATTCCCCTGTAATTGGAACACACCCTCTGGTCCCCCTTCTTATACAGAGGAACCACCACCCTGGTTTGCCAGTCCAGCGGTACTGTCCCCGACTGCCACAAGATGTTGCAGAGAAATGTAAACCGAGACAGTCCCACACCATTCAGAGACTTAAGATCCCTTTATAGATCTCATCCACCCCCTGGAGCCCTGCCACCGAGGAGTTTGCCAACCACCTCAGTGACTTCAGCCAGGGTGATTGACTAGTCCACCTCTCTGCTTCCTCCTCAGAAGACATAACGACGGGATTGAGGAGATGCTCAAAATATGCCCCTCTCTTCACCCAAGTGTCCAACACAAGTAGCTGGAGGTCAGATGACATGACAAAAACGTTGATCATAGAGCTCTGACCTACAGTGTCCTGGTGCCACGTGCACTGATGGACACCCTCGAATGTGGTGTTCATTATGGACAAACTGTGGCTAGCACAGAAGTCCACTAAAATAACATCACTGGAGTTCAGATCAGGGAGGCCGGTTACTGGTCTGATACCTCTCCCAGGGACTCCAAGAAGGCCAGGTACTCTGCACTGCCCGTAAGCTGACACAACAATGAGAGACCTGTCCCTGACCTGAAGGTGCAGGAATGCAACCCTCTTGTCAACCAGCGTGAACTCCAACATGAGGCGGCTGGGCTGTGGGGAAATAAACAAGCTCACACCAGCTTCCCGCAGGCAACGCCAGAGAAATAGAGAGTCCAGCCCCTCTCAAGGAGTTAGGTTCCAGAGCCAAAGCTGTGCGTGGAAGTGAGGCCAAATAATCTAGCCGGTAACACTCAACCTCTCACACAAGCTCAGGCTCCTTCCCCAACAGCGAGCTGACATTCTATGTCTCCATGTCTGGAGATCCAGTCATCGAGGTCCCCCTCTTTGACTGCCGCACAGATCTCTTGCACCAGCTCCTCACTCATCCTCCCGCAGGTGGTGTGTCCACAGGACGATGGCCTCACGTTGCTCCTTCGGGCTCTGTAGGGAAAGGCCCGCTCACCCCAGGCCTGGCTACAGGGTGGGGCCCCGGTAACACTGGTCCGAGTGGCATAACTGGCCTTGCTGTCAAACTCATCATGAGGGGCTTCTGAACTGCTCATGGTCTGACCCGTGCCCCAGGACCTGTGTGCCATGGGTGACCCTATCAAGGGCATGAAGCCCCCGACAACACAGCTCCTAGGATCATTTGGGTCCTCAAACCCCTCCACCACGTTAAGGTGGTGGTTCTGTTTTCATGTTTTATTAACATGAAAAACAGAATTAGCTATTGGTTATATTAGTCATTTTTAGCAGTTGGAATAGGTTTAAAGTTACTCCTCACTCTCCTCATGCATTCCTAGCATCCAAAAAAAAAATCACAATGAAATTATAAGCACATTTCACAGCTGTCACTGACCCAGTGCAGAGGCTGTGTGCGACTGCTAACGTGCACTTCCTGAATGTTACCACACTAAAATACTGTCTAATTAGATGCAGGCATCACTTAATTTTTATCGTCTTAAAAATATAAAAAAACCAGAAATAGTTAATTTAAAATAGTTTGCAGCGGTTTGAAACTATACCTCAGAACATTCTTTATGAAGATACATTATATATACATTTTATGTCATACTGTGTTTATAGCCAAAGAAACAACATTTCCATGGAAACAAGCAAAAGAAGGTCAAATAAAAATCAGGTCTGTGGAGATGCAAATCTACTTACTGTGAGGATGGACAATATTTTACTCTATTTCTTTCTTTTTTCTTTTTTTTGGCAAATAATTTACATACTGTGGCTTTAAATGAAAAAGTGTGTCCAAACTTTTTACTGGTTGTGCACATTTGCAGTGTAACAATTATTTCATAGCTGTTGACGAGCACAACTAAGCCTCCAAACATGCACAAAAATCCTTAATAGTACTGAAAATAGTTACATGTGCATCTATAAATAAAGACATGTATGTGGAAACAAATGAATGAAGATAACAATTCTTAACGTCTCAATATGGCGCTGGGAGAATTGCTTTGTCAAAACAGATGCTAAACCAGTGTGCAGTTAACAGCGCAGAGGAGAGAGGCAGTGTGTGCAGCTGAGCCACTGTCAGAGAATGTGATTTCGCTTTACTTATTTTTGTTTTGGGTTTGTGTGGATCTGCGCAGAACAAAAGATGAAAGAGTGCCTCACCTTGATCCTCAAGACGTGAGAATAGGATTGTTTGTGTCAAGTTATGGCCTGAAATACTGATGTAGTCTGAGTGTATTTCAAAAAACAAACACCCTTCAGCTGGGTTCAGAATATGAACTAGTAGAAGTTGTTGTAGTAGTAGTCTTAAGCCCTATTCACACATAGTTCCCAGTAAATTGCCAGGTACAAACTGCTAGAACACAGCAATCACCCCATTCACATAAGCACTAGTCCCAGAACATCACCGGTGTTCAGGGAAATTCTCATCCCTCTTGAATCCAGTTAGAAGAGGAAGCCACCATGTCTACTTCATGACAAATTACATAAACACAATTTTTACATATGTTTGTGATAATGCTAGTTACTTTTTACAACACAGAAAAGGTTCATAAAGGTTTTGCTACCTCCAATTCACTGTGTTCTCATGATAATGCAATTTTTGGTTTAAAACTTCTTCTCAGTGCTCAGATTGCAAACTGTTCAGTGACCTTTATTTATCAAATTTATGTAAAAGCATTATTTGACAAGAAAAGACCATAAGAAACTTCTTCTGCCTTTTTGTAGTGGAGGGTATCAGGGGGATCGGAATTTCCTGGAACACCAGCTCTGCTTTGTTTACACTTAACCTGCATCTGGCCCTGCGCTTTCTTTCACATTTCAACACGCTGCTGCACCATTTAAACTGAATGAGAATCAAATATAATCACACTTTTGTAAATAGGAACCATGCTTGTAACCAGGAAACCAAGCTGGTAGCCAAGGAAACTGAGCTATGGTCCTGGCAGTTTTCTGGCTTTATTCACACATAAAACGTCCCTGCACATTCCTGGCATTTTGATGAGATTAAAAATGCAGGGAAATCAGTTCTGGCTTCGTTCACACATGACCTTGTTCTGCGAAAATGCATTCAGTTAGAATCCAATCGGACCACAGAGCGTGAAAACCCTCCATCCTAACTTGGGACGGTAATTGGGGAGCTAATTTGTAGCACGTGTCTCTCAAACAGTGGTGGAACAAGTAGTAAAATACTGAATTATTTATCATTTTTAGGTATCTGTCCTTTTTTTAAGTAGATTCTTTTTACTTTTACTTCACTACATTTGAGTGCAGGTATCTATACTTTCTACTCCATTATTTTTGAACTGGATTGAAAAGTAAAAAGTACTTTTCATATGATTTGAGGGCTTATTTTTACCATGTTTGTGATAAAATCCTGACTTAAGTTTTCGAGTTCAAGCTTTGGCTTTGAGCAAACAAAAATAAATACACATAATCCATAAAAAAAATGTATTTGTATTGCTATTGTTGGCCAAAATATGTATGATTTTTTTTTTTTATCAGTGTCACTAAACTTAACACTTTAACAAATGAACAACATCTGCTTGATACTTGCTGGTGCTTAAATACTTTTACTGAAGTAGATTTTTTATGTGATACTTTTACTTGTGTAACTTTTTACCTATGTATTTGTACCTCTACTTAAGTAACAAAATTGAGTACTTCATCCACCTCTGCTCTCAAATGTGGACGACATCTCCACTCCAAACTTCTTGCATAATTCAGAACTAAATATATCACTTCTTTTACCTGAGACTTTGGTGTTTTGATTGTTGATTTTGCAGAATCCTAGAGTTTCTCGGTCCTCTGTGTTGTTTGTCCCTGTTTTAGCATAAGCCATGTTTGTTTTGACCCAAATGGAGCATATGCCCCTCCGATTGGGCGATATATTTTGTATCCTCCTTTTGTATATTTATGAATCATTATTTTATAACACATGAATAGATACTGTAGTGTTTAACCAGCCCAGAATAAAGCTTGAAGTGCCCTGACAGTAGTGATGACTATTAGATCAGGGTTGGTATTTTAAATTAGACTTGATTATCTCTAATGGGGTTCTTGTGGTATTTAAAAGCTTTTCCAAGAATTCCTGTCTGTTGTTTCACTCTCTCTCCCTCTGTCGCCCTACCACACCTCGCTCTCCCCCTTTCTGGCCCCTCCCTCTCCTGTTCTCCCTCTCTCTTCCCATTTTTCTCTCCTCTCTCTCGTTCTCCCTACCTCTCTTTCTCATGTTTTATTCTTTCACTCTCTCTCTCTCTGTTCTCTTTCTCTCCCTTGCTCACAGAATGCCCCCTCTCTCTCCCTCTTTCTCTTTCTCCTGTTGCCCCTCACTCTCCCCTTCTCTCTTTCCTCTTTCTATCTTTCTGTTCTCCCTCTCTCCTCTCTTTCTCTCACATGCTAACTATCCTACTCCCTCTCTTTCCTTCTGTCCATCTCTCTTCTTTTTCTCTGTTGCTCACTCTCCTGCTCTCTCTTTCTCCGTTTATTGTGCTCACCCATTTTCTCTATTCTTCCTCACCTTTGCTCACTCTCTCCTGTTCTCCCTCCCTTTCTTCTCTTTCTTTTGTTTGTTCACTGTCCTATTCTCCTTGTCTCTCTTCTCTATCTTTCCATTGCTCACTGCCCTGCTCTCTCTCTCCTGTTCTCCCTCTCCTTCTCTGCCTTGCCCACTCTCCTACGCTCTCTTCCTCTCCCATTATCCCTCCCTCCCCCTCTGTCACTCTTTCCTCTTTCTATCTCTCCTATTCGCCTCCTCTCTCTTCTTTTTCTCTCCTTTCCTTACTCTCTTCCATGTTCTCTCTCCTTGTCTCTTCTCATTCTTTTCTTTGCTCACTCTCCTGCTCTCTCCTGCTCTGTCTCTCCTGCCGCTTACTTTTCTCTCTCTTCTTTTTCCTCCATTGCTCACTGTCCTGCTCTCTCTCCTGTTCTCCCTCACTCTCTCACTATCTCGTTTTCCTCTTTATATCTCTCCTGTTTTCCCTCTCTCACTTCTCTTTATCTCCCTTGTTCACTGCTCTGGTCTCTCTTCTCTCCATTGCTCACTGTCCTGCTCTCTTTCTCTCTGTCTTTCCTCTTTCTGTCTCTCCTGTTTTTCCTCTCTCTTCTCTTTATCTCTCCCTCCCCCTCTTTCTTTCTTCTTTTCCTCCCTTGCTCTTTCTCTCTCTCTATTGCTCACTCTCCTCCCGCCCCCGTCCCAAACCCCACCCCCCGCTGTGATGTCATACAGTGTTGTGGATAGAGTAGCCACAGGTCCTGTTTCTGTCTTCAGATGAGATCGACAGTCGACTACGTGAAAGTGTCTTGTGAAGTGACATTTATCTACACACTCCACATTTGGCCACTTATCGTGAATTCAGTTACATTTACTCAAGTACAAGTACGGGGTCTTCTTCACGAGTGAGAGAAGGATGGAGCGAGAGACTGATGTGGTCTCTGTATTGGGACTGTTCTGGTAAAAAAGGAGCTGAGTCGAAAGTCAAAGCTCTCGATTTACCGATCAATCTACGTTCCTACCCTCACTTATGGTCATGAGCTTTAGGTAATGACTGAAAGGACAAACTCACGGATACAAGCGGTCGAAATGAGGGTGAGGAGCTCGGCCACATGGGAGGAGCTCAGAGTAGAGCCACTGCTCCTCCACGTAGAGGGGAGTCAGCTGAGGTAGCTCGGGCATCGGTTCTGGATGTCTCCTGAACGCCTCCCTAGAGAGGTCCCACATGAGGAGCTAGAGGAAGTGTCTGGGGTGAGAGAAGTCTGAGAGTCCCTGCTGCCCCGGGGCCCCAGATAAACAGAAAATTCTCAGAGTAGTTTTCAGGCACTATACTTTTACTCCTGCTTAACAGTGCTCTTACTTGAGTAATAGTCGTCACACCGTGACTAAGTACAAGTGACAAAAGTTTTATGTTGACAATATGAAACTATTTGGACATTTGAGGCGTTCTTTCAGACATGATTAAGTTTGTCTCATTTTTGTGTCTATCCATTGAAAATACCAGATTGTGTCCTTACAGTTTTGTTACATTTCACTGTTACTTGAGTATTGAGTACTTATTGTTGTCTGCATTTCAGATAAACTAGGCTGGACGTTTATTCATCCAAAACATACCTGGAGTTGTGTTTTTACTTCATATTGTTTTAAGTTGAATCTTACAACACTCACAAATGGAAACAAACTGTAAATGTACTGTATAGAATTCTACTGACGATAGCAAATGTTCTGAAGGTGACATCCCATAATACCTCCAATACTATGCTAAGAAAAAAGCACTTTTTTTTGTTCCAGGAAGATGTTTTATCAAATAAAAGGTCAGATTTTTGGAAGCTATTTTCAAGGTGAGTTATATTACTTTATATCAAACCATATTTTAAGTTACAGAACACTTTAAATAAACGGTGTTCAGCCCCACTCACACACATTCACCATCACCATCTGTGAGGTCATCCACCTCTGCTCCAAATTTCAACTTCCTCAGTCGAACGGATCATGAGATAATTGCAAATAACCTGTCCTCATCTGGCCACATTTACTATTATATAACAGATCATAATACAATCCTAATAAGTCTAACATAAATCATTACATTTAAATTGCTTTTTGTATTTTTATCCAATACAACTGCAATATAACTTGTATTTGAGTGTGGACCCTGCATAGTAAAGGTAGACATCTAGATAGTCTCACCTGGCACCTCTCTGGAGCAGCGGCTCTAATCCAAGCTTCTTGGGGGTGACTGAGCAACTTCCTATGTCTCTAAATCTGAAAATCTGAAAAACAATATCTGTGTCACATGTCCCATAGAAAATATGTAGAAAATATGGCCTAAGTCCTGTTTAAAATAGCACAACTCACAAAGCCATGTTCAGAAAATCAGCTCTGTCATTGTCCCAAGTTATTTTTCAGTCATTTTGTGGCTTTGTGTTAAACAGTTGCTCGACATAAGTGTTAGCATATCATTTCTCATCTATGAGTATCTTTTTGTTTGAACATTATCACATGTATGGTTTTCTGGTGGTATAGTGTTTGTGTTTCCTGAAGAATGTGAAAAAAAAAAAAGACATGGCCATGACTTCAGGAGAGCGTCTATAACATGGCTCACAACCAAGGAAACAAAGTGGAAATTTTCTGACCTTATTCACACATAAGCCTTCCCTGCATATTACCAGTAATTTACCTGAGAAATTGCTTGCTGAAGCAGTCAGTCCCTTCTTGTCATAAAGCCTGGTGGATCAAAAGTGGCACGAGAAGGCCCCTGGACGGAAAACTGTCCAGCGGAGCTACAACTGTTAAGGCGAGGTGCACCGTGCAGGAGGTCAATTGCACAATCCTAAGGTCTGTGAGGAGGAAGAGACCACGCCCCACTCTTACTAAAAACATCCTCCAGGTCATAATATACACTAGGCACAAAGGAGAGGTCAGCCCTGTCCTGGAGAAGTTTGTGATGAGAGCTGGCTTCCCCTGCTGGTGACAGAGCATATTGAAAGCAATTGGCGTGACAAAAAGAACTCCATTCAGAAACCTTTCCACTGGCCCAGTCGATGATGGGATTGTGTTTTACTAGCCAGGGATGGCCTAGAATAAGTGGAGTTGTTTGGGAAGAGACGACAAAAAACTGCTTATTTTCATGATGATTGCCAGACAAAACTATGAAAACTTGTTCAGTAACATGTGACAGTCATGTGTGTCAGAGCAGTGACCTTGGCGACTGGTCTCCCAATCAGAGCTGGGGGTTGTCAGTGACTTTTTTAGTGGTTCCAAAACTCCTAAACCTACTGATGAGCACGACCCTTTAGGGCGAACTGGACAGGTAGCTAGAAGATGACCTTTCTTCCCACAGTACAGGCACTCACCCACCTGGCCGCCGCATGGCCCCGTCGATCACGCTCCTCCAGGGTAAGATGTGCTCGCCCCAAGTGCATAGGCTCCTCTGTAGGGGGTGGTGTAGAAGGCGACAAAAAGGGATGCGGAAGGAGGTTGGGTTGCAGTGGAGAAGATGAGTTGCGTACAGCTTTGGAAGAAAAAAGGTGTCTTTTTCTTTGCCAATTTTGCAGAGGGTTGTCAATACGATTAGCTCAAATCAATCAGAGATTTAAGGTCAACAGGGTCATCACAAGAGATTAGTTTGTCCTTTAATTTATCACTTAGCTCTTTGAGAGAAAAAAACAACATATAGTCTGCAAGAGATCTTACACCCTGAGAGAGACTTAACAGGTGGAGGTGGAGAATTGATAGTCTGGATGACCAAAAACATTTAGTTTAAGTTCCCCCACAAACTCAATATAAGTCACTTGGTCAATAGAGAAGTTACAAAACTACGACACAGAGAAACACTAAAAAGAAAAACATTGGAAGTGGCTTGACTGACCTGAGTATGGATCGGGGTCTGCACATCTAGACTCCAGGGTGTGAGTAGAAGAGGTTGATCCAGGAGCAAAGGCTGTTGCAGCAGAGGCCGGAGACTGGAGAGTGAGCAAAGCAGAAACCTAGTTGGTTAACTGAGTAACATGTTGGGTCAGAGCTTTGGTTGCATTCCAAAAAAGCCCCGATACTTTGTTCACGTTGACCGATCATGATTCCTTGGTGCGAAAATGCTCGGTGTAAGATCTGGTCAGGTCCATGGCGGCCAGAAAAATGCAAGAGCTGGGTGTGAGAGCTGGGTCGGAGGCTGAGGTGGGTCGAAAAAACAGGATCACGGAGGATACACTGACGATCTGGCTGTGTGTGTAGAAATGAGCAGGGTCTTTGTACTCCAGAGGTTTTAGCCTGATTGCTGATTGGCTACAGGTGAGTAGTGGGTGGTGCCAGACTCTTCGCCCAGCTCCAGGCACAGACACAGAATGGAGGGGGGAGACAGTACAGAAATACAGGGAAAAAAATGGAATCCTGACAGTTCTACATTGTGTTCGAATGCAGAAGAGTCTTGAATTGGACCAAAAAACATGACAAACCTCGATCCTAACTTGGGCCGCTCCAACTACACGTCGCTAATTTGTATCATGTGTATCATATTCCCTAAATTTAACCCTTAACCCTAATTTGCTCCTTCCTACAGCTTGCCAGGAGAGCATCGTCATTTATTTATCCATGAAGGAATGGCCGGTGTATGGGTGGGTATTTATTACATTGCAGGGACTTAACTCTCTACACTCCCATCATTTGGACCAGCCTCTTTTACGAGGACAAAACACAGGTTGCCATGATGTAAAGTTCAGATATTGTTTAGAATAGGTTCAGGTTTTGGCTAAAAGAACTCTATAGTCTGTACTTTTGCAGTTTTAAGTTAAAAAGCTACAATCATAGTTGAACCTGTTGTGCCAGTGCCTTAACCTGCAGATAGGATGACATCCGGGATGGCAGGAAACGTTCTCCAGCTTAACCAGGACAACCCCTAGGTTTTATTCATCGGTCCTGAGGCCCAGAGAGAGAAACTTTTACCCAAACTACAAGCACAGTTTGTTACATTAGAGTCTATTTATAGTTTATTTTTAAGTTTATTTTTAAATGATTTAAGCTATTATCTATTATCTTGTTTTATTGCATGTTATTTTCCTGCTGTTCTTGAACTGTGCAGTGCAATACTGTAATTTCCCCACTGTGGGACTAATAAAGGCAGATCTTATCTCATCTTTTAACTCAGCACAGCAAGTGCTTTTCTTTTACTGTTTTTAAATGTCTTAATATTCTTGGGCCTTTTTATCTTTCAGAAGTGTTTTTACCCTACAAACCCTCTGAGACCCTGCACTCCTCCGGGAGCAGGCTCATAGTCATTCCCAAAGTCAGGACATGCTCCCGGCGAGGCGTCTTTCCACTACTACGGGCCTCATCTATGGAACAGCCAGAGGACCTCAGGGCCACAGAGAATGTTCATGTTTTTCAGAGAAGGCTCAAGACCCACGTTTTAGCTTAACTTTTGATTCATATTTAATGTTTTATTTGTTTATTATCACACATATTTAGCATATTAATTATTTTATTTTATATTATCTTCTTGATGCTATTTATAATGTAGTTTTAAGCTTATAACATATTGTTTTATGACTTCTAAGATCTCCAGTGTTTCCTGTGAGTCCTCTGTCCTGTCCCGTGGGCTCCTGGTGGAGGGCTGGTGTTTGGGCCTCATCTCTTCCATGGGCCCTGTATTTTAGTGTGTGAGTGTGAGTGCGTGTGTGTGTGTGAGTGCATGTGCGTGTGTGGGGGTGTGTGTGAGTGTGTGTGAGTGTGTATACATGTGGGTAAAACTGTACTTGTGATGGTGTCTGTGTGTGTGGGTTGTTCGGTTATGTCAGATTGGACAGTTGTGGAGGGTGGTTGGGTGGAAAGAAACATGGAATTGTTTTGTGGGAGTGTTTGTCCACCACTGATCCAAAGGTCGGTGGTACGATTCCAGCTCCCACAGATGAATGCTGTCGTTGTGTCCTTGGGCAAGACACTTAATCCACCTCACCTCCAGTGTCTGTGCACACTGGTGTATGAGTGTGTGTGTGAATGGGTGAGTGGTTCCTTGATGTAAAGAGCTTTGAGTGACTTGAAGATGGAAAAACATTACATAAAAATCTGACCATGTGACAAATGATTTTTTGTATGGAAGTATAAATAAAGTTTGATTCATAGAGCGCACATGCAAGTTTGTCTCTTTCTCAGTAAATGGACAGGCCAAAAAAACAAAAAAAACAAACTGAAAAGCTATCTTTGATTTGGACATGTTTATCTTGTATCTGGGGACACAGATAGGTCTTGTCACTGTTATATAAAATCTAAACATTTACATACAGTTTCCTTAAAGTTATGTAAGTAGTGACTACAGTTAAAGCTAAGATCAGTTTCAAGGAAATGAACGTAAGTCAATGTAATGTCCCCAAGAAGCACAGAAATCCAACGTGTGTGGAGGTGTGTGTGTGTGTGTGTGTGGAGTGAGTGTGTGGAGTGAGTGTGTGGAGTGAGATGGGGGAGATTTCACACATGTATGACAATGCTGCTGTGGCGCCATCTTGTGGAAGGGAACTACAGTTTATGTTGCAACAAAAGAAACAGCTTTAATCAGTTGCTTTAATAATAAATTGTAATAATGAATAAATGGTCACGTGTTAGTATCAGAGTTTTTACTACATTTATTCAACTGTAATGGTGAAGTATTTTATATATTTATGTATTTCATAAGCGTGACCTATACGTGACCTCAGATATGAAATGTTAAAGTAGTTTCACTGATGATAATTGCAATGTTGACTATGTGTGAGAGCAAAGTGTGTGAAAGAAAATAAAATAAATTACTACTACTACTACTACTATTACTACTACTACCCTCGGGAATTATGTAACTGTGCATAGTCCTGTTAAAAAAATAAACTGAAAGAAAAAAAATCACAACGATAAAACACGTTCTTCTACATTGTTATATTTTGTAGTACCTGTTGTAGATATTTATTACAGTTTTACATCAGTTAAGTGGCAGTTTGTAGGGAAAAAAAAAAGTTGGGGAGAAAAGTAGAAAGTACAAAATACAGGAAGTCCCAGAGAATTTTGAAAGAATCCTTCTATCAATGTCATCAACACTGAAGATTCTATACAAAATCCAGTGACGATTTAGGGGCAAATAAGGCTTTTTCTGACAGTTTAAACAAAATAAAGCTGTTGTCATTTATTTGCATTGGTCTAGTCATAACTATGCACTTTAGACACATTCTGGGCATTGTTAATGTTATGGGTTGCTAGGTAACAGTTATGGAAATACTTCTTCACACGTCTTATCTGCTGTCTGTGTCCGAGCAAAAAGTAAAATGATAAACTCCGTCGTATTTACAAACCAGGAAAAAATAGGCAAGATTTTGAGTCGACTGTTGATATATGTTTAACGAGTACTCTCATCTGTCATGTGCACTCTAGCATTATTTGTAACGAAATTGACTTTGGATGACAAACAGCCTGCCTATCTCAAGTGTTTTGTTTGTGAAAATGCTCTATGCTCACAATGATCTCTCAACTTTTGATTTGAGAGAATAATCACGAGTGTCATATTTTTGTAGTGCTTTTCAAGAGCATTTTGCACACAATACATTACTACGACAGCGATTGCTACTTTTACTTGTACAACTATTAAAAGGGCCATGTCCGAGTGTGGACTGTGAATTTGAGCAAAATGTGTCTTGCTCCAGCACAGAAATATTATATAAGCAGCTGTTTAAGTCAAAATATGTCTAATTATAAAGAGTTTTACTGTCCAAGAATCAGGAAGTGCACGGTTAGCATTACAATAACACATTTTGAACATAATATTGATACAGCAGAATGATGCTCTTTAGGGGTTAGTTTTGTATTTATAATGAGTCATAGAAGCTGTTTATTCAAACTTATGCAGCTTAGATCTCTTTCTAGAACAGAAAAATAACAAAAAGTTCCCTCTAGTGCAAAAAAAAAAAAAAAAAAAAAAAAAAAAAAGACCCCCAAAAATTGTTGTTCCATCAAACATATACTGAACCATAAATCCATAAAGTAATTATTATAACAGGCCTAATTAGCATGCTAGTTATTGTCAGCATTATCATGACAGCAAAACAAAGTTGTGAATAGTGCTTATAAAGTCATCACTGTGAATAATTATAATGTTCAGAATACATAAGGTAAATGAGGAATAACTTTGGGCCAAACCATTTAGAATTATCTACTTCTGGTTTCCACGTTTTTAACACAGTAAAAATCACATGCAGTGTCTTTACAAACGACAACAGAAATACAAAACAAAGAATCTAAACTTTATTATAACACTGAACAAATACATTAGAGGTGTATTATGGGTAATATACTCCTATAGGGCATATACAGTCATATACATACAACAGCAATGTACAGGGTTCATCAAACATAGCAGCTTAAGCCTCTTCAGTGCTTCCACTTGACTCAAAAAGGATCGTTCAGTCAACAACAGATTGTATTTTATTAACAATATTGTGACAGCTAATGTGATGCTAATATACAAACACATATATGAAACATTATATAAAGCATATTATTGTTATGGAGAAAACAGACAGACTGGTTGTGAATAAGTTATAGCTTGAGAATAAATTGCATGTTTCTGTATTAATAATGAATAGTTTTGTGAGCCCATATTTTGACTGGGAACTTCAAGATTTATTAGTAGCTATTTTATTATTTACTTTAAAGGTACAGTGTGTAACTTTCTGGAAGCCGCATGTCACCTGCCATGAGTCCATGGACATAGAAAGGTAAAAGCATACTTTGGAACATTCTCCATGGAGATAGATGAGTCTTATGCCATACTGCGGAAGATTAAAGCCAAAGGAACATTTCCATGAAAACAAGCAGGAAGAGGCCTTTTTCCAGGCCAAATAAGAGTCAGGTTTGTGGAGATGCAAGCTGCTCACAGCAAGGACTAATGTTTTTAGTGCAATAAAGAAAATGAAAAAATAAACTAATTGTTTTGCCTTAACAAACGCACATTAAATATTTACTTTATATAAAATTATGCTGTAGTTATTGTAGTTATCTCATATGAAAATAACTAACTAGTGCTTGCTTATTTGTTTCTCAAGATATAACTTAAATATTATAGCTTTTTTGATTCATGAAGATCCAAATTTCTTGAGTTTTAAATTTTCATTCTCAAAAAGCTCCATAATGAAACTTTTCTGGTGAAGGATTTCTACCTCTTTGTATCCATAGCAATGCTATGGCTTTGCCTGTAATGTTATACAGTATGGCATTTAACATATCTGTCTCCACAGACAAGCACATGATACTACCAGACTAAGTACAGGTCAGATCTGTGGAGAGGTGATACCACCTGCAGTCAGAATGCATGTTCTTCAATGTATTTTTTAACCGATTGAAGACGCCTGTTTTTGAATAAATGTAAGACAGATAAGTTTAAAGCCATACTGCGAAACATGCCAGGTAAAGCAATAATATCATGGAGAAAGAAGTGGGTGGAGTAGCCAAAAACTGCTGATTGTGTTGTGATATCGCTCTGAAGGGGGAGTGACCAAAGGGAGGGAAGACTTAGAGCGTCAAAAACAAAAGTGAACTTATAAAACATGTTAATATGTTGTTTTCACCGACTAACGTTTTCAAAACAATAAAAGGTAACATGTGATCTAAATATGTTATAGGTTAGCGGTTAATATCCCCATAGGAATAAAATACCCGCTCTTTAAAAAGTTACCCAGATAAATGAGTAAATGTAACTACTGCCCACCTCTGCATGGAGACAACCTGCATCAGAAAAGTTTCACAATGCACCTTTAATCTCTGTAGACACCATATTTTCACCTTCGATTGGTTGTTGGATAAGACATAAAATTTGACCATAATGAAATTGTGAAATGCTTACATGACAAAACTGTACAAAAGTTACACTTCAAACATTCTGCTCATAGATCTATAAGACCCAAATGTATACGCGAGTGTCAGAAACGCACTCATTAAAATACTATGTACATAAGGAGCACTTCACGCGAGCTCGGCCCAGTGTCCTTAGCGGCGCCCCCCGGTGGATGCTCTCAGTCTGTTCATGCATGGGTCCATGTCTTTGGTCTATCGGTGATTCAAGTAATGCCAGGAAGCAAACTGTGTCCAACTATAATGAAGACTGGAGATTTTCTGCTAAAAAAAGTGGGTGATAGATGGAAGTGACTTTTGGACATGGTGTACAGTGCCTTCTGTTAATATTGAGACCATTGACAAATTTGGGGAAAAGATAAAAAAAAGGAATTATTGGTTAAAAAGAAATAGCTTTTACATGCATGACTGTTAACTGGGTCTACACACTGGTTAGACCGGCTGTGAGGGAGGCCAAACTGGTCTGTTCTTCTACAGCACAATAATAGAGCTCAACAGTGACTGCCCACCACTTGGTTTTCAGGAAGTAAAAACAAAAAAAAAACAAAAAAAGTGAAAAGTTTGAAAGACTGCTCAGGGCTAATCAGCTATGTCGAAACTAATGATCACAAGACCTAAAATAGTATATAAAATCTGTTCTCTGAAACTTTATAAACCTTTATACTTTTATGAAATTATTCAAACATTTCACGCATCGGTGTTTTTTGAGGTACAGATGCAGGAACAGATGCACTTAAATTTCAAACACTGCACTCTAATGTTGCAGATAATTTGATAACGCTTTGGCCTGGTTTGTCAGATCTTTTGTTTTTTTTTCATTTTTTTACGATTGTGTTATGGATATTAGTCACCACATATTTGGTTAGACTCTGATGGACTCTTACCATTACAATGTTCTAAGTGGAAAATTAATGAGAATTTGACTTTTAACATTGAGCTCTATAAATGTCTACGCCGATTAGCTATTTGCATCCAAGAACAGATTAAGTTTGACCCTTGGCCTGGTAATACTCAACACAATTGGCCAACCAAGGACAGCGGTTTGGGCCAGTCCTGGTTATGGTCTCTACTACAACTCAAAGCTGCCTACGTCCCACAGATTTGACCATGGACAAGATATCAATAGATGGCACTGTATTTAACTCCAAGCATTCAAAGGCATCATTATCTGCAGAAACTCAGCTGCAGATATAAATATATGCAAAGTCATGTTTTTATATTTATAGTCTTAACAATTTTGAACTTCATTTGTGAGCATGTGAATAGATGCGTTTAAGCAAAACTCTTTTGTCTTGAATTTCCATTGACAATACATTCATAATTCTCTCTTCTCTTTGCATGTTTACCACGGCAGGTTCTGGAGCACCACCAGAGCAGCAGAGTCTTTACAGTAGTCCAGTTCTGTTCTTTGGGTCCTCACCAGACTGCACCAGGTCTGGGTTGGGAGCGGGCCTACACCAGGTATGGGTTGGGGTAGAGCTTGAAGACCTTGTAGATCCACTGTGTGTAGAAGGGTACGTTGATGAAGACAGCGGGTTGGTTGGTGCGTGCACAGCCTCGTCCGTGCACGCTCACGCCCACGATCACCCGGATGTCCCCGTCCCGACACACCAGGGGCCCGCCATAGTCCCGCTGTAACACAAGAAAGGTTTCAATCAAATATCAGTATTTCTAGATTATATTGAACCTTCAGATATCGATTGTTTAGATTCCAGAGCAACCGATGGCTGATAAGCTCCACAGATATATGGCAACAATTTTCATTATGCTCACCAAATAATGTAATTAAAATTATTCATTAGGCAGAAGGTTGGTCAAAATTATGCAAAAAACTAATTTTTGAATCTTTCTACTATATTATAACATTGTTCCTTCATCAAAAACATGTCTGAATAAGTTTTAGGTCATTCGTGCATGTTTGAGTAATCATGCGATCTCTCCTGGGTCAGTATGTATACGGTTAAGTGCTGTATTGATTTAATAATTAGAATGAGCCTGGTGAAGGTGCATGGAGTTTAAAAAAGAGGAAGAGATGGGTGGCTTTTTGAGCTCTCCTGAGGGATACAAACCAAATATTCTAGAAAATGTATTTGATTTTTTTTCATTTTTAACCAGCTGAGCCCCTTTGATATTTGGAAACTCATTTTAAAGGAAGTCAGATATGTGAATGTACAAATGACTGAATAAAAGGGACTCATGGACTGGCTATTGCTAACAGTCTTGGCACATATTCCTCATCCACACACATGAGGCGCTTCTCACTGCTTATTCTTTAAAGAAGTTGATGTTGCGCTTCAGAAGCCGAACAGGACCTTATCTACAAGACCCTGCTAGAATTTATTTACTGCGTATGGTTAAGGGTATCTGAAGTAGACACAGGTAGAACATGCACACAGAAAGACCCTACTTTGCAGTGACATCATAATGGGCGGTTCTGCATGTATGTCTATGGCAGAATGTTTTGCAGTTACCATGGTGACACAAAATGGATTTAAACAACACACTTTCAGGAGTTCATTGCCCCATTTAGATGTTTTATTTTCAGCAAAAAGGGTGAGTATAACTAATTGAAACAGTTGGCTAATGCTAGTAGTTTGTGACTGTAATTTTATGTGTGTGAGACTTGTTTAACAGCACAAATCAGCTCAATTGCTGTAGTCAGTCAGTTCAAGTTTAGATTCAAGTCTAACAGAGACTCACACAGAGCTGTGGCCGTACTTAGTTATCACACCCCCAGGGAATGTTGATGACATCAGCTGCAAAGTATCAATAGCTATGTTCATTTTGTCAAAGCTCCAGTCAGTCTTTGCTGACTCCTCTTGGCTGTCCGCTCTCCTTTAAATCGATTATATTCACCAAAAAGACCATCAAAACAGTCCTCTCTCCCCTCTCTCCCCTCTCTCCCCCCCTCCACCCCGTGTCTGTATGCCCAGCCTGCTGTATTAAGCCTATGGATTTATAGCACATTTGTTGGAGATTTAGATCAAACCCATTTCACAAAGATTTGGGTTGCGAGTCAGGCCGAGGCGCTAATGTCTCTAAATTCACACAGGAGATCTTTGTAAATCCGACGGGCTTAAGCTCTGCTCTTGTTTAAACGAGATGGAGAATTCTTAATAGACTTTTTGTGCTGTTAACCACCAGTAGTTTTTTGCTGCATTCATTCAAGTTTAAGAAATTCCCTATTTTGTCAGGTTGTCACTTTAAAACAGTTGCACTCTAGGAATGTCAAAAATATCAATAGATACTAATGGAGACTAATAGGTTGTGTTTCTAACATGGACTGTTTATATAAATGGACATAGCTAGCCCGCTAACTGCCACATTCCAAACAGAAAGTCAGTATTAGCCGCTATAATTGCTAGCCTTGATCAGCTTCTTTTAGACACAACCCAATGCTATGGGTGACACTACATGTCCTCAGTCCATTTCTTTATACAGTCTATGGCTTCTGCCTGTTCCTGGTTTGGTCGTGGTCAGAAACCATTTTAGTCATGAAGTAGGAGTGGTTTAGTCCTAGTCCTCCTGATTTTCCAAGTGCAAATCCAAATTGAGTAGCTGGCAAAAATGATCTTTTGGTAAGAGTCAAGAATCATGTGTTGAAAAATGACATCATCGGGGAGTAGAGTTCACTGCATAGGACCAATACACCTAAACATCTTATATTCATTAAAAATAACTGTCTTTCCAGTGGCTTAGTGGCTTAAACCTTTGTCCATATGTCGTTACTACCACCTTGGTATTGAAGGTTAGCCTCTCGGACATGACTGTTTACCAAATGTCTCTCCCCTCTCTCCCCCATTTCACGCCACATCTGTCCTTTCCAATAAAGCCTTAGTAAAATACCAAATACCAAATCAATTTCTGGTCCTAACACCACCTCTAGAACAAGGTTCATTCTAATCATTACAAAGGTGAAACTGGCAAAAAATCTGTTAGCATCCAGTTGAAAATAGTAACGCTGCTAATTTATCTTTTGAAAATGCTTCACTTCCCACTGTTGCCAGCAGAGGGCATCAGAAACATGAGTCATTAAAAAGCTGTGTTTTTACCTCACAGACTCCTTCGTTCTTCCTCCCTCCTGCACAGATCTTGTTGTTGTTGATCCGTAGGTTTCCCTTGTGCAGATTCTCACACCTTTCGTTGCTCACGATGGGGAGGTTAACTGCCTTCAACACCTCATCATGGCCCGTGCCTGCAAGAGGAGACGAGTGAGCTTTTCTGTTGCTGCTGCAAATCAAGGGTTTGAATTGTCATAACATTAAATTTAAAGTGGACCTATTATGCAAAATGTACTTTTTAGAGTTTTTAACCATGTTATAGTAAGTTGTTCTCCTTCTCATTTACCTCCCATCTCAAAGTTATATTTAGAATGATTCATACATGTTTGAGTAATCTTTAAACTCCTGTATTCAAGGCGCACCGATCAACCCTGTTTGCACCCCCACTGGTACATGCTCCAATTCTGTTTACTTAATCTGTGATACTCACAGGATTCGGCAGCGTCTCATAGTCATTTTAGGTACAAATGAAAAAAAAAATCAGCTGCAAAACGCTACTGTGATGTGCAGCTATCCATAGGTGCTGACAGCTTTTAACGTTACTTTTAGTGTTTTGGTACATAATGCCTCTGTTTTAGTTGTGCAGGCCGGCAACTTAAGTATTTAAAATGTTAGCTAACAATCACCTAAACTTGAACCAGTTTAATACAGCTACTGTCTGCATATCTTGTTTGTGACTAGCCGCTAGCGCTAGCAGTTGCCATTCATTAATTCATTGAAGGACTATACATTTACATACACTTGCTTTATTTGAGTAGTCTAATGTATTAATACTCTGCATTTATGAATGTGTTATGGTACCACTGTGATGTACACCTAAAATGTATTTGCAATATTGCAATAATGTTAATGACATGCAGAATACTGGAACTGGAATGTCTTGTACAGGCCAGGTTTCTTCTGTCTGCTTGGACTGGATCTTACTGGACAGCAAGGTCTGAACTGCCAATGTCCAACAGACGACTACTACATGAATGATACTGCTAGTGTGGTGGGAGGCTCTGCAGCCAACATCTACTCCAACACGACTGGACTCATATACACACACAAATTTTGTTTCCCTCGTATCATTTCTTCCCCTGATAAAATGGACTCCAGCGTGGTGTGGATTAAAACAGCAGAGAGTACTGAAATGTGGAACTCTTTAAACAGAGCTTGTCCAGCAAACTGGACAGTGCACTCTGTAAACTACCTTTTTTGCATAATATTGTCACAATACACAGTACATGGATACCACATCCTGCTGCTGTTATTGGTGTTGAATACTGTTTTCTCTGAGCCGAATCAGATCTTCTGAGCCAAAAATCATTGTCATGTGTGTTACACTCATCATGAGCTTACTCAGAGTTGTATTTTGGTTGATTCATGCATGTTTGAGTAATCCCATATTGTACTGCATTTGAGATTTCAGTGCATAAAAAACAATCCTGTTTTCACCTACCCCTATCTCCGCCCACATCACTGTACTTGTAACCCATGATATTGATCTAAAACAGCTTCATGATAGAAACAGGTTCATTGATTTCTTGTTCAAAAATGCAGAAGTGAGATTTAGTTGACATATGTTTTTATTGCAGATACAATGTTATGGTAAACCTCCGAGTCTGATTGTTTAGCAAGTGAGTACAGAGCAGTGGATGGAGACAGGGGGTTGGTGAAAATAGAACTTTTCTATGCACTCAAGCCTTAATTACAGGAAAATACAGGGTTACTCAAACATGCATGAATTGATCAGAATATAAATGTGAGTACGTCAATAAGAAGGGAACAATGTTACAATATGGCTAAAAGCACATCAATTAGATTTTACATAATATGCCCCATTTAAGCAAGGCTTTAGGCTACATATTTGCAGTGCAAATATATCTAGCAGAACTTGTAGCGTTTGTTCAAAATGTCAAAGTCACTGCTACATTAGCCATATCCTTTGCTACTGTACTAGTGTTTTTGCCATGCTTCTGAATTAGGACATTTCTCTGATGGTTCCCTCCTAGTCTGGCTAACTGTATCTTTTATATGATACCAGACTGAATTTCTCCCACTGATGTTTCCTTATGGCCTGTATGAACAGCTATCCACCAATCTGCCTTGTGACCTCTGCCCCCTGCTCTTCCCACAGCCTGGAGCATGAGCAGAGCCAGCAGAATAGACCCAGAGCCTAAGCCTACCTTTGGTCTCTCCCCAGCCGTACATCCTACACAGGGTGCCCTCGGGGATGGAGCAGCCAGCCACAGGCAGCTGGATGGTGTGGACCGTGTCTGCGGGGCGGGCCGGCCTGGGTACACACAACAGTCATGCATCAGAATACTTCATAAATGTATACAAAAATGTACTACAGTCAGCCATAACATTATAATTATTATCCCATTATAATTTCACCAAATGTACTAAATACATATACTCACGTTACTGTAATTGAGTAGGTCTTTTGGGTAATTGTACTTTAGTGAGTATATTTATAAACCAGTACTTTTCATTGAAAATGGTTACTGGTTAAAAGAACTAAATCACTTTTAAACATTCTGACTGATCCAAGTTTTGTATAAAAGTCTGCTCTAAATCCATCTATTTTCTTCTGCTTATGCGGGGCCGGGTCATGGGGGTTAGTCTAAGCGAGGACTCCTAGACTTCCCTCACCCCAGACACTTCCTAAAGCTCCTCTGGTGGGACATTGTCCCTCCAGTGTGTCCTGAGTCTTCCCTGGGCCCTCCTCCCCGTGATCTAAAATGCTTCTAAAATTGTATTATTCAGTAGTACTTTGGCCATGTAACTGTACTTACACTAGAGTATAAAGTTTCAGTTCTTTTTCCACTGCCAGTAATGTACCTTAATAGGGGATCAAGTACCTTAAAACCCCACACACTTGCAGCATAGAAAAGAACTGACCCAACCACAGAGTCGAACAGTGTTGTATACACCAAGAAGACTAAATCTGGTACAGTTTTCATTTCATTCAGTATCAAGCCCAGAGATCTCCCAGCAGACTCAAACAGGAGCTTAGTTCCCTCTATAAAATTCATGAACTTTTGGAAGATCAACCCTCGGTGCTGGCTAAAGGAAACAGGCCATACACAAGGTTATAAGTACTTATTGGTTCTTTTGTTTTTCTTAACTGCATAATCAGTGTTTTATCTTTGTTTAGGGCCAGTCTCCAGTATACACCATGAATTTACAATTTTTAATATTTTTAGTAAATTGGCTTCAGTCTCTGCCAACAGAATTATATCAGCATAAATACATTACAGCATTAATAGAGGAATCCAACTATGAGTACTCGCAAATAGACATGCCTCAATTTCCTCTCACTTGTATAAAAATAGTAAAATATACATTCATATATTGGTGTCCACATATATTATAAGGCTTAGTTGGTTGAGTGCATTGCCTAATGACACAACAACTACATGTACTGATGGAAATTGTCTGAATTATTTGAGTTACTGTTGCTACAAATTGCATTAGTTGCTACAAATTGGATTAATTGCATTAAACAATATTTCAATCCATGTTGTCCCTGGTTTGAGAAATATGTTTTTCTAAGTAAAAAATAATTCATTGAGTTAAAAATTAAACTTTTTTGTTTTGAGCACTCACTTGGATAGTCGTATAAGAGCCAGGCTGGATCCCTCCGGCCCACAGATCACATGAGCGATGCTGATTTCCTGTCCTCTCGACCAATCGGGAGCTCCCTCTTCGACACTGGAAATTCCCAACCACACCCTGTACTCGCTCAGGTCTGGAACACTGTGTACACGTAAAACAATGTTATTTACCATTATAAGTCATGATCATTCATTTAAATATACCAGTGATTCTGCTTCTTACCATGAGGAGAAGCACTGCTGATCGGTCAAGACCCACTCCTCTCGGATCAGGGAGCCTCCACACCAGTGCATGGACCTGGACACAGCACAAACAAACGATTGACCTATTACTATACAAAGGATTAGAGAACAGAGATATACTGTTTGCTGTTTGATATAAGGGAAAAAGCCAAAAAAAAAAAAGTTAAAAGGCAAAATTAAGACTTTCAACTGGAAACTGAGACCTCATTTAGACTCTTCCAATCCAATCCAATCCAACTTTATTTCTAATGCACTTTAAAAACAACAGAGTTGACCAGAGTGCAGTACACAAGAGACATTTTAAAAACACAGATAAATGACAAACATACAAATAAATAACTACAGACTGTACACTATTGAGGTAAATACTATTACTAAGCCATCATAAGTTAAAGTAAGTTAAGTGTATCAATTTGTATTATAACAGATAAACTTTTGCAAATCAATTCTTTAAGTATTTTAAGTGTATTTGAGTCACAGGGCATCTAGGGTAATGCACTGCTATTGAATGATTTTATGCCATACAGATGAAACTAGCTAACTATGTAGGCGGAGTTTGTTAGTGATCAATTTTACAAACTAATGTCCAACAGAAACATAAGTCACCCATGAGGAAAATATAAGACAGTAGGATCCAAATCAATGCATTTGTACAGGCTGCAGATCTGTACATAAACATAGCAGATTTTTACCCTTTCTGTATGCTGACCATCCAGCTGCCCTCTGTGATGTTGATCTGACTGCCTCCCACAATCCTGGGCCTCTTGTGGATGAAGCAGCCCACGGACGACAGCTCCCCTGCACAACAACATGGTGTCACTGCCAGCACCATTCACTTGGTGTAAATACAATCTGTGTTTTATGGCACCACAGACAAAATGATCTGTAACATGTATGATGTGTTGGATAAATATATGTATATAAGTTCATGTTTGACATAGCATTTTTCAACAAGCAAGGTCACTTTACTTCATTTTGGACAAACTGACAGATTTCATTATGGAGGTTTTAAAATACACTGTCTGGCCAAAAAAAACATTGCCATCAAAAGAAAAAGGTCAAACACCACTTTGATTACGACCCGCATTACCTGTGGCATTGTTTCAATTTCACTTCTACAATGTCACAAGATTTATTTCCATCCAGTGGTGCATTGATTTTTCACCCAGATCTTGCACTGATGATGTTAGAGTCTGACCGCTGCACAAAGTCTTCTCCAGCACATCCCAAAGATTCTCAATGGGGTTAAGGTCTGGACTCTGGTGGACAATCCATGTGTCCTGAACCACTCTGTCACAATTTGAGCCCGATGAATCCTGGCATTGTCATCTTGAAATATCCCCGTGCCGTCAGGGAAGAAAAATTGATGGAATAACCTGGTCATTCAGTACATTCAGGTGTCAGCTGACCTCATTCTTTGAGCACAGAGTGTTGCTGAACCTAGACCTGAACAACTGCAGCAACCACAACCTATTTGCTTAGTTAAATCCAGCAACCTGATTGTCTCCATGGAAATAGATGAGTTCAATGCCATACTGTGGAATATTCCAGTCAGCACCTTGGAGATGAGCAGGTGGCGGACTCCCACCAGAAAAGTTACCTTGTGACCATTAACCTCGTTTGTGGGCCTTGGTATGGATTTTCCAAGAAGTAGGTCTAGATTTAGGACTAAACCAGGATTAAACCTAAACTACACGAGAAAATAAACAAGGTCTTATGAGATTTTAACCCAAATGCCAAAAGATTACTACTGCAGAACACCCATACCATATTTTGGCTAGAAAGGACTAGTCTAAATTAGGACTAAGCCAGGACTAAACCAAGACCAAACCAATACTATGCAAAACTAAGCCACATCTTCAGAAATTTTGAACCAGTTCCACAGCAGAAAAATATCATGGCAAAGTCAGAAACCCACCATTTCTAATCTGATTTTACAGGGACAGAGACGATATTTGGCACTCTGTAATTATGAGGCTTCTATTAATAGTTTTGACGGACATCCAAGTGCGCAGATGCTCCAGGAGTGGGCCCCAGCTCGGGTTAGCATCTGGCTCCACCGCTTGTTAACTGTCATGTCAACTTATGTGATTTTCATATCTCCATCTAGCTGCCATATGAGCTAAAAGGAATAACGTATTGCCCTCACCGGTGCAGTATAGACCATGATTTACCGCAATTATAATGGTACAGGGGATAAAAGCTAACGAGATGTGATGAGAGTCATTAATTAGGGCAATTATGTAGATGTTGGACGGACACGTGGGTGCTGTTGAAATGGTGGAATGGTGTTTTTATTTCCCCGTTTGAGTTATTATAATGTGCAATGAGTTATGCCTCTGTATGGAATCTATACCTGTCTAGAGAAATCAACAAACAAGAATGGCATGGGGAAGTCTATTTACTGCAGTAGGTCAGTGCAAGCCAAACAGAGTCAGGTCTGTGGAAATGTAAGCACTCTCAGTGGGCCTGAAGGAGGGTCTCCATGCAAAATGTTGTTGGTTTGACTATTATCTTCTAGCTCCATGGAGAATGTTCCAGTTTTAACTTTATATTTCCATGGAATCATGCAGGTGAGTATAAAGTTACATAGAGTACTTTAAGTTATTCATTGTTTAGCACTGAACTTTGTATCACGGTGGCTATAAACAGTCACAAAGTTGTTGTTAAAACAGATCAATACAAAGTGACACTTACCCAGTGGAAGGGTGTTCTGTGGAATCTCACCTGAGGAGAGACAATGAAAAACAGAGCTAGTTCATTTTAAATTGTTTGCAGTGATCCAAAGTTTTTCCTCAGTTACCTTAAGCATTGTAATAAGCACTTTTCACAAATTTCAGAGCTGTGATGGTAAAACTAACAACTAGCATGCTAAATCACACACTTTCTGAGAACTGGACAATAAAATATCTAATAAGTAGATGCAGACAGTTCACAGATTACTTATTTTGACCTCAAACACTGCTTATACAATATATATGTACACATTGGCAAGACACATTTTTGCTCCGATACATGGAGAAAAATCAGGACCTTCAACTAATCAGTATCTGGGTACTTTATAGATATTTGCAGCTCAGTGACAGAGAGTACATCCAGGCTTTAGATCTGGAGAAGGCCCACCAATGCTCTTGACAGCTCACCCGGGTGGCATGTGATGGATGGGTCAAACGCAGTCAGTAGATTTCCCTACAGGAACTACTCTGCTCTATAGAGCTAATGAAAAACAGACATAGCTCTTCTTATGGGTCTACACAGGTACAGTATACACACTGTTCTGTCCCATATGGACCTGGTTATTACAATATTTTCACTTCGGACTTTCTCGTGGGAAGCTCATCTCTTCTGACATGCTATGACCGGACACATCTTGACACTAACAGAAAGACTCAGCCCGGACTATACCACAATTATGTAATGGAGATTGAAGCAGGACTAAACCAGAGCTAAACCAGGATGAAGGAAGGCTAAAGCAAGACTGAGCCAGAACTAAACCATGACTAAACCAAACCAGCATTTTGTCTTAAAAGGCACTACACCAAATTTTCACTGTTTGAAAAAATGTGGTAAAACGGAACTGCAATGGTCCAAAGTTGCTCCTCACTTTAACACATTCTCTTAGCATCCAAATCTTGCACTGCAATGGGTTTATAAGCACTTTTCACAACCAGAGTAATTCGATGCAGACAGCTCAGAGCAGCTCTGACAAGAACTGGAGCAATACAAATGTTACTTTATTGCATGGGAAAAATGGTACAACAATGTAAAAATTCTCTGATAGTAGACTATTGCACATTGTTTTAAACTTCTACCATAGCATATTCATGGGTTTGATGTTACTATTATTTGCAAAATTTTGAAGACCTATCCCTGATCAAAAGATATAATATTTTAATTCTCATCATTCTGAAACCCCTGGATAGCATATAATACAGTGCTGTTGTCAACAAAATAAATTCTTTGTCTACATGTCCTGCCGATGGTGGCCTGCCGATCAAATAGTCGAATAAAAAGGGGGCGTGGCAAAAGCTCTCAAAACTATTACACATCTCTATGCATCTGACCCAAACTGCGCTCATAAGACTATAGATGCATGGGAATTCAGGCAAAAATCACTATTTATGCAGATTCTATATACAGTGAGGTAAATAAGTATTTGAACACCCTGTGATTTTGCAAGTTCTCCCACTTAGAAATCATGGAGGGGTCTGAAATTTTCATCTTAGGTGCATGTCCACTGTGAGAGACATAATCTAAAAAAATAAATAAATCTGGAAATTGTATGATTTTTAAAATAATTTATTTGTATGTTACTGCTGCAAATACGTTTTTGAACACCTGAGAAAATCAATGTTAATATTTGGTACAGTAGCCTTTGTTTGCAATTACAGAGGTCAAACGTTTCCTGTAGTTTTTCACCAGGTTTGCACACACTGCAGGAGGAATTTTGGTCCACTCCTCCACACAGATCTTTTCTAGATCAGTCAGGTTTCTGGGCTGTTGCTGAGAAACATGGAGTTTGAGCTCCCTCCAAAGATTTTCTATTAGGTTTAGGTCTGGAGACTGGCTAGGCCACTCCAGAACCTTGATATGCTTCTTACGGAGCCACTCATTGGTTATCCTGGCTGTGTGCTTTGGGTCATTGCCATGTTGGAAGACCCAGGCACGACCCATCTTCAATGCTCTAACTGAGGGAAGGAGGTTGTTCCACAAAATGTCACAATACATGGCCCCGGTCATCCTCTCCTTAATACAGTGCAGTCGTCCTGTCCCATGTGCAGAAAAACACCCCCAAAGCATGATGTTTCCACCCCCATACTTCACAGTAGGGATGTTGTTCTTTAGATGGTACTCATCATTCTTCTTCCTCCAAACACGGCGAGTGGACCAACCATTAAGACCAAAAAGTTCTATTTTGGTCTCATCTGACCACATGACTTTGTCCCATGACTCCTCTGGATCATCCAAATGGTCACTGGCAAACTTAAGACGGGCCTGAACATGTGCTGGTTTAAGCAGGGGAACCTTCCGTGCCATGCATGATTTTAAACCATGACGTCTTAGTGTATTACTAACAGTAACCTTTGAAACGGTGGTCCCAGCTCTTTTCAGGTCATTGACCAGCTCCTGGTCAATGACCGAGGGAGATTGACAGTCATGTTTAGCTTCTTCCATTTTCTAATAATTGCTCCAACAGTGAATCTTTTTTCACCAAGCTACTTGGCAATTGCCCAGTAGCCCTTTCCAGCCTTGTGGAGGTCTACAATTTTGTCTCTTTTGACAGTTCTTTGGTCATGGCCATGTTAGTAGTTGGAGTCTTATTGATAGTATGGGGTGGACAGGTGTCTTTATGCAGCTAACGACCTCAAACAGGTGCTTCTAATTTAGGATAATAAGTGGAGTGGAGGTGGACTTTTTAAAGATGGACTAACAGGTCTTTGAGGGTCAGAATTCTAGCTGATAGACAGGTGTTCAAATACTTATTTGCAGCAGTAACAAACAAATAAATTATTTTAAAAATCAGACAATGTGATTTCGAGATTTTTTTTTAGATTATGTCTCTCACAGTGGACATGCACCTAAGATGAAAATTTCAGACCCCTCCATGATTTCTAAGTGGGAGAACCTGCAAAATCACAGGGTGTTCAAATACTTATTTGCCTCACTGTATATATATATACACCAAACTAACCCACTCACTCACTTAACCTCTCCTTTCTGTGGTTGTCTCATAAATACTTATAATCTAAATACAATGATTAGTCAACTAATACAAATTTTGGCTAACTAAGACACCATCTACCAATTAGTTCCTAATATAATGGCTAGTATTTTAGTCTTTACTTTATATGCGGTAAAGGTAGTACTCACATTGCTTTATACTGCAATAGTCCCATGGTATGGCTGAGTTGTTTGTATAACACCAAGGCCCATGTTTGTCCTTATCCGGGTTTCGGCACATGTTGCCCTCCAAACCTGGCATCTGCATCCCCCTCTCACCACTAGGGGAAAAAAAAAAAAACATTTTAAATTTATTTTAGTTTTTTTTTTTTTTTTATTTCAAGTCATATAATTTGTTGTAATGTTCACTTAAATTATGTCTTATCGCTCTCTGCTGGCAACAGTGAGGAGTGAACCATGTTGAAAAGGTAAAATGCAGCATAAGTAATTGGAGAGTGATTATGCAAAGTTGCAAACTATTCAGAATACATCTGGTAAAGGTGTATGGACCAATCCCTGATGCATATAACAAATGCAGGACCTGACAACTGTAGGGATGTAGTCGACTAAAGAAATTCTTGGACGGCTGAAAACATGTCCTGCCAATCAATTAGTCAACTGAAAAGGGTCTCAAAACTATTACGCATCTCTATGTATCTGACCCAAACAGCACTCAGAAGACTACACCTGCAGGGGAAGTTCATGCAAAAACATCTTCAGCTAATTTACTCACTCACTTCACCTCTCATATAAATCCTAATAATTTAAATAAAAAGATTAGTCAACGAATACAAATTCTGGTTGACTGACACCATTAATTGACTCGAGGTCTACAGCTCTAGACAACTGTATCCACTGGTCAGACATGGGATTGAACCGCAGATTTTTAGGCTGATGAATGCTTTAACCATTAAACTGCTTCTGGTAATAGAAAGAGAGATGAGATTACGTGAAGATATGAATGAAAGTAAATATACAGTATATAAAAGACAACATTATTTAAAGCCACACTATGTGCTATGTATTACAGTGTCGGTCTGCTTATCTCCATGATGTTATCACTTTGTCTGGGATGTTCCACAGTATGAGATCAAACTTATCTATCTTGCATCTATTGAATTACAGGTTTACCAGTTTATTTACGATGATTAACACTTGCAATAGTTGATTTAGTTACAATGATTAAACAATATTTAACATTCGCAATAGTTGATTTAGTCTAACAGGTCCCTTTGGTTTTGCAAAGCCTTAAGCTGTATTTAGAACAAGCACATTTGGGCCTCTAATTCTCATGTGATAAAGAGAAGGGGGCAGATTTATTATGGAGCATTAGTGAGAGCTGAACTAATTCCCTCTGATACTATCTGGACTGTGCGATTGTGCAGCTGTGCCGGCCCCTCCCTCCAGTCAGAAAGAGGAGGCACCCACCCAAACTGCAGATCTGTGGAGCATATACAGACAAGCTAAATATATGATTGTAATAATATAATTTGATAATGGTTTATCATAGTTCAATTCATAAACTAAATGGTATCACATTAAAGGCTTGTACCTGATTTTAATGTATTCTTGTCAAGATGAATGCTCTTTGCATTGTTACAGCCCGAGGACTTGAGCTGTTTTCTTCGTGCTATTAGTGCTTTAAGTTTTGTTGTGTGGCTGAATCCTCTCTGCTCTCTCCATGTATTCAAAGCTGTTTGACCCCTTGTTGCAGATTGGAGAACTGTTTTCCTTGCCTGCCCCTATTTAGCTGCTGCTTAGTGGCCCCTCATTGGCGCATTGAGCTCCCACTTAGCCAATCCTACACCTGTGCCACACCTGTGCCACACCTGTGCCACACCTGTGCCACACCTGTGCCACACCTGTGCCACACCTGTGCCACACCTGTGCCACACCTGTGCCACACTTGTGCCACACCTGTGCCACACCTGTGCCACACCTGTGCCACACCTGTGCCACACCTGTGCCACACCTGTGCCACACCTGTGCCACACCTGTAGCCACCTCCCCTATTCAACGAGATTCTCCACAACCTCACAAGCCTGCGGGCCTTTGGAGTTAGTATGCCATTTAGTCTGTGGCTTTTGTTTGTCAGTCACTTTTGTTTCAGACTTTGTGTGTTTTGAGGTTGGGTTCAAGTCAATGTAAAAGAACATTCACTCTGAGAGCAGTGCTTTGGGACAGTGTGAACCCCACTCTGGACAGCAGTAAACGGCTGCTCTGAAAGCACTTGAAACAGGAGGTCTCAGAGTGGCTCCACCCGCACTCTGGAGCAGGGCAAGTGCACTGTAAATGCAGCTGACCTCAACCTGACCTACACAGTCCGTTGTGACAGTAAAAATGCTTGGAATGGGGCAAAAAAGTGCTCAGATACCATATTTTTCTATGATCGGGTGCTGCAGATCTGCTTGATATCAGTCTCCAGCCTCTGTCTGTGGAGGTAAGACTGAGTCTGTCTGTGTGTCGTTTCAAAAGCTTTTTCTTCTCCGCCACCATGTCGTCGCAGTGTACTTAGTCACTAACAAGGACTGAACCAGGACAACATAAGTTGGCCTATCACATTGGGATTAGACCAGGACTAAACAAGGATAGAACCAGGAACAAAACTAATCAACAACAAAGCAAAGACTAAGCTACGACTGAACCAGGACTGAACCAGGACTGAACCAGGACTGAACCAGGACTGAACCAGGACAACATAAGATAACACTGAGACTAAACCAGGACCAAAACTAATAAACAACAAAGCAAAGACTAAAGCAGGCCTAAACCAGGACTAGACTAGTCCATCTCTTTCCCACGCTAGCCAAACCAAAACACTTCAGTTTATGTACTTTTAATATTCACTTTAGCCTCTCTCTAACCCTGAGTGAGTGGCTAGCCTAAAGCAGTGCGCTGATTAGCTTTGAAGTGTAGACCCCGAGGCAAGCTGGGGTCAAAGGTCAGGGGTCAAGTGTATGCCCTAGACTCCCAAACTCCACTTATACATGTCACAGAGTCATTCCTGTGCCGTGAGGTTAACCTCAGGGAAAATCTTCCCGTAAAGATCCTACAGAGATTGGATGGAAAGTGTCCTAATAACTATAACAGTGTTTGTAGATTTTATTGCTTAGAAGAATTTGAAAGAAAGGTGTAAGATGATCTGGGATATATGTAGTAACACGTACTTGCACTAAGGATTAGGTACATGGTTAATAGTAATGGGTTTCATGTCATTACAAGATGTTACACAGTGCAATACAGTTTGGTTGTATGTTATTAGCAGGGGTATAAAGTTATTGAGTATTTGTATAAAGTTACAAATACTCACAATGCTATGATTAAGTAGGATTTTTTATTTGAACTTTTTAGGGAACCTTTTTTTTTTATTTGAACTTCCTCTCATTTTTCTCCTTCCCTTTGGGACTGAACTTATTGAACTCAGTAGGATAAATTCATAATGCCTCAAGCAAGTACCATCACACTGAAAAAGGCTTCTGGATGGGAGCCAAAATGTCTCACTCGCAAAAGTCCAGATACCCATCGATGAAACTTTTTCTACATTTTGTTTTTACTTAAATACAAATTTGGCAGCAGTATTTGTACTCATAATTGAGCATATTGGTCATGTAACTGTACTTTAAATTGAGTACAAATTGTATTCTTTCCAGTATTGATTCTTACAGGATGTTACACAGTACGTTACTTTACGTTGCGTTTCGTAATAATTTGATGTTTTGGTTCTCAAGACGATTGTCCAATCAGAAAGCTGAATGAGCCAATTCATATACTGAGACTGAGAAAAACTTATATGTGTCCTCTATATAAAGGATTACACAGTGACAGCTCAGGTCCTGTTGTGGTTGTAGTACCTTTTTCAAAATAGTTAGAGTACAAGCTACACACTTGCATTCGACCAAACCAAGTAATTAGAAAAACATAAATACCTGTTATATGCTTTAAACTAACTATAAGCAGTAAAGTTTGAATACCATTTTGTAATAATACCACAGTTATCATAGCCTTCCCTCCTCCACCACAGAGGACTCAGAAGGGGGGATGTGTACGTTGAGTCTGACCTGTTGGCGTGCTCCCTCCAGGGGGCGCAGGGCAGGCTGGAGCGCGTCCTGGACAGGTCTCCTTGGTAATTCTCACCGAACCCTTCGTAGCAGTCTGCACGCAACAACAATGTATAATCAACAAAACCTGCTTGCCAATTGGAAAAACAAACATAGTGAAAAGGGCTATTGTCCCCCTAAATCAACTAGCAACCACAGGACACAAGACTTCAATATTGTACCATATGTATGCTACTTTGAAGTGCAAAATATGGAGAGAAATACGAGCCACTCATTTATGTTTAGGAATACTCTTTCAATAATTCTGTATAAAGGGTTGTGTTATAAATATGCATCTGTCATCGGTCGCCGTGGGAACATTTCAAAGCTCCAGTCTAAACCACAACACAGAATGGGAGAATCTTTTATAATCCCGTTGTGAGCCACATCTAGTACAAATGCCCCCCTGGGATATTAGTCTGTGTACTCAGCCATACATGCACATTTTTGACTCACAAATTGCCTGGGCTTTCTTCGTCCTCTAATGTATCCCACCCAGATCTGAGCCCAGATTGGATACATGTGAAAAGGCATTTAAATGGATATGCTCTGATCACTCCTTCCCACTCTGCAAACTAAAATTGTATTCAACTAAAAAATAGTTACTTCTGTATTGGGCATGCAAAATGAATCAACATTTACCCTATTAGCTAGCATGCACCTGTGTGTGTAAATCCAAAGGACAAGATAGGAGAGGTTAACTTGGCTCATGCTAGATTGATACGTGTAGCACTCTGAATTGAGTTCTACACATTTATCAGTCTGGAGCAGCTCTTGCTGAAAGAGAAGAGGAAAAGGCGAAATGTCATGGCGATTATTTGAATCTGATTGGTCGAAGTGTCACAACAGCGGAACAAGCGAAATATCACACTTTTGTTACATCCAGTTGAGAGAAAATCAAAGACATTTTCCCTGTGCCCAATGCACAAAGTGTTTACATCTGCAGGTCTTTCACAAACAAAATCGTCCATATTTTTGCTAAAACTGGCAACAGTACATCTCTTGGTGTTGCCATGTTTCTGTTCATTTGGATGCTTCGTCTTGCTCATTGGTCCAGCCGCTGTTGGGCAAATTTGAACCTTACAACAGGAGTATCTCAAGATGGATTTCTTCACAAATATTGTGTGAATCCATCTTGCTCTGCAAGGTTAAGGTGTCTTGCTGAATGACACAATGGAAGTGTGTTGCCAGTTATGTAACTGATCAAACACACACTGGGTTGTTTATAAGCTACCTCTCAATATTTTTTTTCAACAATTTCAACTATTATTGAATAAATGCTGAGTAATAGTAACAAATAATGATGTCTGTGTAATTCTTCAGTCATCCAGGTCTGATCCATAACAAAAGATGAAATTTACATCTGTCAAATGGACAAATCGTTGTAGGAGTGAAGACGTTTTGCTGCTCATCCAAGCAGCTTCTTCAGTTCTGGTCAGATTGCTGTTGGACACTGCCTTATATCTGTCTGAAGGAAGGAGCTAACTATACTGAAACTGTAACCAGCTATTGTCTCCAGTTTCAGCCTTAATGACCCTATTCAACCTGTAATGTAATTCAACCCGCCTATTGTTCTCTTTGTTCCTGTTTGTTTTGGGTCTGAGGATAGAGTTGTACATCGGTGAGAGATTATGTTTCAGGCCCCCATTCCTGTTTTTGGAAGAATTGTCTTTCCTAACAAGAACAGAGAAAAGAAATGGTTTGAGAGAGGATTTAAAGAAGCTAAGATTTGGACCTCACTATCTTCAAAGGAGTGGTTAATGGCTTTGAGATTGAGATGTACGGCAGACTGTGGTCCAGAGGTGCTCTCGCAGCAGTGTGTTACATTCTCTTATGGAGTGGCTGTTTACTTTCTCCAATGTAATGCTCACTGCACTCAGTGTACACTCAGTGTAGTGAAGAGCCAGCTATCTGAGCAGAACTGAAGAAGCGGCTTGGATGAGCAGTAAACTGTCTTCACTCCAACGATTTGTCCAGTTGACAGATTTAAATTTCGCCTTTTGCAACAGATAATGACACACCATTTTATGTTTTCTAGTAGTGTTGATTGTGAATGTAAAGGCCACATTTGGACTAAACCCTGAATAAGAAGGTGACAGTACCATTGAGGGGCTTGTTATGGGCTCCACACTGGGGGATGTGAGTGCACAGCATCATGCGCACCCTTGGGTCTGTGGTGAAGCACCAGGGAGACTCTCGACCGTCCGGGTTCCTGCAGTAGTTCTCCCTCAAGTCTCTGAAAGATACAGGCAGGAGAGAGATAAAGACTCAGAGGGTTGAAAATGAAACTGAAATTAATTACACATTTATGTTGTTTTTAGAAAATATGGCATTTTCAAAACAACAAAAGGTAACATGGTGATCTATATCTTATGTGTTAACAAATATTAATACCCCATAGAAGTGTAATACCTCCTCTTTAACATCTTTTTAGAGAAAAACCTATAGCATACCCTCAACTGGAAAAATTACATAGTGCACCTTTAAGGGGAACTATGGAAGTTTTGGGATGAAGGATTCTGAATATTATTTTTCCATGGAGATGTTACCTTGCCTGGAATGTTCCACATAATTGCAAAGTGCTTTGTACACAAGTTATATGGTTTTTGGCCTTGCAAAGAGAAAGTAATGTGTGTTTCTATATATATTGATTATATCTTCATTTGCTCTACATAACTCGTTTTTCCTCCTGAGTGTCACTTGTGCCCTTTGATTCTCAGCCGTAGTACATAGTATGAGTAATGGCAAGATATAAAATTTGGATGTAATGATTTATGGTTTTGAACATTTTTCTCAGCACAGGGACAAACAGAAGTACTGCCAGAAGAATAGAGCGGGATGGCAAATTGGACTTTAAATAATAAATACATTTCACTCAGCCATGAACACTTAACCTTAGTTTGGTCATAAAACATTATTTATGTCAAGAGCACATCAAGAGGTGAAGTATCTCGCATGCATTTTCAGCTATCTCTTACCACATCGTATTTGACCGACCAACAGTTTCTTTAATTTAGCCAATGTTGTAAAAGTAAAAAAAAAAAAAAAGGAAGATATAAAATTTTATGCAATCAGGCACAAAGGACTTTAAAATGTGAGAGATCAATAAAAATTTGAAATCCAATCTAATAATCCCATATATTTCAAAACATGTTTGTTAAGGTCTAAACTATGGGGTTTCATCATACACAGTATAAAGAAGTGGACAAAGGGAGTGTGATGTCACCCATAGTGTCTGGCTCCAGAAAAATGAAGCTCGTCGAAGTTATCAGTTTATAGCGGTGAATTTGGAGCCGAGTTCCATATTTGGAATTCTGACTGTGCGTGTCATAGCAACCAACGAGCCAATCTGGAGCAAAGCTGTTGAAGGTAATGCCCCATTACCTAATTTGTTAATTTCACCATTCACATTTGTATTATAGGACCTGTATGGCACTCACTTGCAGGGGTAGGCATCAGGGATGAAGGAGTGGTTGTGTGGGTACTGTCTGTCCCAGCGCTGACAGGTCAGGCCTGTGGGAGTCGTGTCCACCGTCCCTCTGTAGCCCTCTCCTCGGCCCTTGGTACACTCTGTGGTCTCCTCCACTGTGTGCTTAGGAGGAGTGTCTGTCAAAACACACGGCGCATGGTAAATATTGTGTTTTTATATATATATATATATATATATATATATATATATGGGTTCAACTTTCAGCTCATTGCATGTTCCCTGTAGGATTTCCCCCATTAACTCAAAACATGTGCAATAGGTAAAATCCTCCAGCTATCCTCTGACAGGTAGCCCCGAGAGCTTTGAGGGATGGGTCAAATGCAGAGGACAAATTTCCCTAAAGGGACAATAAAGTGTACCTTAACCTGACCTTTACCTAACAGCCACTCTTGTCATACTACAAATATCTATTCTTGTCAAAACAAATCAGGATGAGTAAGTTTAATATGAAATAATTATGATACAAAATTAGAAACGAGATATTGTGTGTTTATAGTAAAGTAAAGGAAATGCATTGCTAGCTACAGAAGGATTACATAAGCAGATAATGTGGTGTGGGAGTAAAAGGAAGATAACAAGGTGCTAATGACTTTTATCTTATGTAAGCTGCTCTATTATAAGTGCAGTTTCAATTAAAAAAAAAAATGTTTCCCTTATGTAGGAATTATTTATGATAAAAAGCAATATAATCATACATGGACATCTTAATAATGGGGAGGTTGTAGTTTAAAAAAAAAAAGATTTAAGTAAAATTTAAGTGGAACTAAACACACTCTACTTTTTTGCAACTAAACTGTATTTGCATATTTTACTGCGAACTAGGTGCATTTGTAACTTTGTGTTAAAATGTTTTTGTGTTTGCTGCCTTCAGTGGCCGCTGCAATTTCAAGTACTAAGTGACACCACACATGACAGCTTTGGTTACAGCCAAGTGCTTCTGATTAGAAACACCTGGCTGCAGGGGTGGAGTTTGGAACGTGGATATCTGATAGACTAATCACACCGTCCTTTATACCCAGTTTAACAGCTATATTTTTAATGTGGTTGTGGGAAGACTTTAGGTGTATACTAATACTATCTCTGTTCTTATCTTAGCATATCTAAAAAAAAAAAAGAAAGATTATTATTTTAATATATTCACCCTCTAGTTGTAATGCAAATACTTGAAAAGTGTACCAAATGGGGTCTGATGTAAACAGGGAGGGGTGGGCAGGAAATCCTGTTATATACATCCTTCAGCAGTTCATTATAGACGCTCAGGGAGAAAGAGGGCAACAGCCCCACAGAGGGTACTGCACTGTGCTATCTGTCCATACCACGCCAAACACGTACCAACGCAAAGACCTGACATTCTACAGTGTAGCCGCTCCACAACACAGCACTTCAGAATCTACTAGCAGTGGTCATTTTGATAAGACATTTTCATTAAAGAGGAGGTATTATGCAAAGTCAACTTTTTTGAGCTTTCTACCATGTTCTCTCAATAAAAACATGCCGGAAGTGGTTTGATATGTCATCCATGACAAAGGCTCAATTTTTTAAGTATCATAATTTCCTGCGTAATTTCTGCATAAAAACAGCTAACCCTGTAGTTTAAACCTGTTCTGAAATGTGATTCTTGAATTAGTCTTTTTTCCTTCTTCTGGACACATTTAAAATGTGAACTTTGACCAGTATTCTATCACTATAACATACATTTTGAATCTAAATGCAATCACATTGCTTGTCAGCTGGATCAGGTGGATCAATACCAAATATCAAATTAAATTTAAGATGAATCTAAAGCTGCCATATTCACTTTAAGTCATTGGTATTGGAGCAATATTGCAATACTTGCCATAGTATAACTTGGCATTGGAATGAAATACCACCCATCACTATTAGATATTTTTACCAAGTCGTTCAACTCTAGTATCTACACTGCCTTGTTTTGATTAGGGCTAACTGCCTCGTAAACTGGCTCCTATCAGAAGCACTCCGTTCCATGCAGGCTATAACGGGTGTAGGGAACAATGCAGAGTGGTGCCAAATGGAGAGGTGCCATGTGCGGAGATGGTGCCAGCTCTCCAGATGAACCCACAGCCAACAGTATGCACCCCGATGCCCCATACTGCCCTCCGGAGGTAGCTTTACACAGCACAGAGGCACTTAGCAAGCAGCTGAGAGCACAACAGAGCAGGATCTGAACTTAAGTGTCTGCGTGAGGTTGTGAAGTTAAATTACCCTTGTAGACATGAGCATTGTACTAGAGCCTGAAACAAAACAAACATCCAAAATGAGTAATATTTTGAAAATATGACCTTGTTTGAATTAATTCCAAAATGCCCATATCAACACCAGGATTACATAAAGGTTCACTATGTAACTTTTCTATGGGAAGGTCCACCACCTGCTTGTCTCCATGGAGAAGTCATTTCTTTTCCTAGAATGTTTCATAGTATGGCATTGCTATATGCCATAACTTCTATATCTTGCATTAGAGGTGCATTTATTCCTCAAACTACATTAATGAACACAAATTCTTTCTGTGACTGGAGTCCCCTCTCCATAGATTTGACCTGTGACTTGACCCTGTGCTATCACCTATAATAATATATTATACAATAACATCTCCATGGACAACCTGAAAAGTTACGTAATGCATTTATAATAATATTTAAGAATCAGAGATCAATAGCAAAAGACAAAGTTTAAATCTGTCAACTGGACAAATCGTTGTAAGAGTGAAGATGTTTCGCTGCTCATCCAAGTTGCTTCTTCAGTTCTGGTCAGATTGCTGGTGGACACTGCCTTATATCTGTCTGAAGGGAGGGGCTAACTACACTGGAACTATAAACATCTGTTGTCTCCAGTTTCACCTGAACTACCCTATTCGACCTTTAATGACCCTACTATTGTTCTCATAGTTCTGGGTCTGAGGATGGAGTTATAGATGGGGGAGAGATGATGTCTAAGGCCCCCCATTCCTGTTCTTTCCTAAAGAGCTCCAAAAAAGCTTCTTTAACTCCCCTCTCAAACCATTTCTTTTCTCATCTCAAAGCGGGATAGTAGCGTACTGGGGTGGCGGACTGGGGTCCAGAGGAACTCTCACGCCATCCTCTTATGGAGCGGCTGTTTAGTTTCTCAAGTGTACCTGTCACTGCACTCTTCACTACACTGAATAGAGTAGACCACATTACTTTGTTTATGGCTCGGGGTTTTGTCCTTAGGTTGAACAAGTTTTTGTCTTAAAGTGTTTGTGGGTTGACCCAGACAATCAGAGATCAAGTCAATACAAATTACATGAGTAAAAACAAATTCATAATCACTTTATTTGTCCTCTGCATTTTGACCTGTTCTTCAGACCCGGGGAAACATCTCCAGATCTTGAGCTAGGCTTGGTGAGGACTACCATAGCTGGAGCATTGTACCTATGGTGGATGTTTTGGTCCAGAAGAAACCCCCCCCAGGTCAACCTGGGGATAAAACTCAGAAACTTCTTGTTGCGTGAGTCCTACCCAGGCAAGAGGAAACATATCAGATTGTTTTGTAAAATGTGAATTATTATTGGGGGGTCCCTGTGAGATCTTCAGATTAATAAGTGGGCCACGGCACTGCAGACTTTGGGAATAGAGCCTCTACTGTAAAAAACAGTCTCTGTGAACACGACTAAGGTGGGTGGGGCAGGGGGAGGCTGCATGTTACAGCCCCAAACGACAATAAACTGGAGGAAGTGGAACATAAACACAGCAACTTTTAGACAGAAGCTGCCAGAGCCCGCCTGCTCCTGTGTATGTTATGAGCTGAACGACCAATCACAGAGGGAGGAGGAGAGCTGTAACGCTCATGTACCAGTCACACTTCATGCTACTGCTAATGCTAACACTAACACTAAGCCCACAGACAAACAAACAGTACCACAGGCTCTGATGTGACAATACTCCCAGGGCGTCTGGGGGTCTGTGGTGAAGCACCAGGGTCGCTGCCGCCCGTCCGGGTTCCTGCAGTAGTTATCATCCAGGCCTCGATCTGGGTACCTACAACACACAAGCACAGAATACACATGATGATAATAGAAGTTAAAGTTAAAAAGTACAAAAGTAAAAGTACTGTACTTAACAAACGTAAAAAGTATCCTCTGTAAAATATACTTAAGTAAAATTTGTATGTATCTACTTTAACTAACTACATTTGAGAGCAGGTATCCTATCTTTCTACTCCTATTTACTATTTTAAAATTTAGAAATTTATCTGTATTGCTACTGTTGTTAGAGCTGTTTAATCCTTACAAATAATTGTTTTGATAAAGGTTTAAAAATCTTATTTCAAGTCGAAGCACATTTAATGCAGGTCACGTGTATCAGTAAAAAAAACTTTTTTAAATTATCCAAAAAGAGTCAGTGATCACAGAGAAACGCCCTGCTTAAGTCTTCAAACCGAGAGTGACACAAAATACTTTAACTTTGATTAAATATGTGTGCAGAGGATTAGCGATTGATCAGCGGCAAAACACGGAAATTACAGTGCATCTCAATCATGTTGACTTTGACAAGTACAGAGACATTCATCCTTAGTAAGTATAGAGCTGGCTTGAACCAGAAAAACACCACAAGTGAACCAGGACTAAACACGGACTAAATAGGAAGACTGACCATTACCAGACCAAAAACAGGACTGAAGCAAGTAAACCATCACTCTGCCAGCGGGTCGGGCCGAAACTTTTAAGCAGCTGCTTAGGGCCGCGACACCACCAGAGGGCACCCAAGAGCCCACACATTTATATTGAAAAGATATGTTTATTGGAAACAGGGTTTGTGTATTTACAGCAGCCTAGATGATATCCCCCTCAAATGATTACATTTGGGGTTTTTTTTGTTTTTTGTTTTTTTTTATCTATAGTAGCAAAATGTCTGCTGCTGCCTACATTTGTTTTTGAGCCAGGCATAGGTGTGGGCACTACTACACTATGTGTTCACTACACAGGTGCAACGACCCCTTCCCAGGAGGTGCACTGAGGCCGCTGAGGTACCTTTGAATGGCAAAAAATTTGATTGAAAGTTAGTGATCTTAAGTTTATCTAAAGTATTGGGCAAGAACACAAGAAGATGATTGTTTTGGGAAAGACGCTGAGTGGACTGCAAACAACCTATTACTTGTTGTTACTCTAATGGACATGACATGGCAGGATAAAACAGTGAAGCAGGACGTTTATATAATATATAAAAGATATATATCTGAGTGACATGAACAGCATGTTGAGTCAACTTATTACACTGCTTTTTACCGTTTGCTTTTTCTTTTGCCCAAAGGCAAAGCTCTTGATTTACCGGTCAATCTACGTTCCTACCCTCACCTATGGTCATGAGCTCTGGGTAATGACCGAAAGGACAAGGTCACAGATACAAGCGGCTGAAATGAGTTTCCTCCGCAGGGTGGCCGGGCACACCCTTAGGGATAGGGTGAGGAGCTCGGTCACACGGGAGGAGCTCAGAGTAGAGCCGCTGCTCCTACACGTCGAGAGGAACCAGTTGAGGTGGCTCGGGCATCTGCTCAGGATGCCTCCTGGACGCCTCCCTAGGGAGGTGTTCTGGGCATGTCCCACCGGGAGGAGGCCCCGGGGAAGACTCAGGACACGCTGGAGGGACTATGTCTCTCGGCTGGCCTGGGAACGCCTTGGGGTCCCACCGGAGGAGCTGGAGGACGTGTCCGGGGTGAGGGAAGTCTGGGAGTCCCTGCTTAGACTGCTGCCCCCGCGACCCGGCCCCGGATAAGCGGAAGAAAATGGATGGATGGATTTTTCTTTTGCGCGTTTATGACAATTGCACACATAATTAGTGAGCAAATTTACATTGCGTTAGTTAATTACTGACTGTAGTGAGCACAGTAATTTTTTAAGGCTACATTTAATTAAGTAACTCTTTTTAAAATGCAATTGTAATATTGTTCTGACATCATACTTTAGTTACTTGAGTACAATATCTGGCTTTTGCCCTGCCTGTTTTATAATGTAAATGTAAACCCACTGTAGCCACCAGAAACCAGGAAAAAATGTTTAGAATTTCAAAATCTTCTTGTCTTAGAGACTTTTAATGAGAAAAATAGTTTCAGCTTCAAAAGGATAAATAAATTTGAATGTAGACATCTTTTCATATTATGGTGAATTCATTTTTAAATAACCTGGTCACAGACATATTGAAAAAAAAAAACATATCTATGTCAAAACAGCACAACACTAGATGGATACTAGCGTATATTTTAGGCCTAATAGGCCAGCTCTAGTATTTTGTGATGTATGCTGTACAATGTCCAATCAGAGTATTTTGTATTCTGAATACTTTCACATCAAGTTACATTGAGATCATAGGGGTAAAACACAACATAGAATTAAAACCAGCAGTTTGTTTCACTGTTTGTTATGCATTTCCTGTCACTGATTAGAGAAGGAAAAATCACACATGCACTCACCACAAGAGAGCTGTTTTCTATTTTTCTCACCATTTGAGCAGTTTGAAGTCTAACGCCTTATTTACTTGAACTCTGTCACATCTGCAGTCCACGTTTGCCGTAACAATAAGAATGTGTTAAAAGTAAACAAGATGGTTTACACCACTGCGTCACGTCTCCGATCTGTCTGTGGTTCTGTGGCAAAAATGCGCAAGGAGTCTATATTTGACGGGTGCCGCTGAGGTATTAATGGTTTTCAATGGCAATTTATTGTATCAAGACCAAACCTTTAATTTCCTAATTTCTGGTAGACCAAAAACAGAGACGGACATAAACACTGGCCAACTTAGCAGACCAAAATGTTCTATTTGTAGGTGGATTTCAGTTTTGCTTGCATCTTTGGTACATATATTCATGTTTACAAAAGCCCGTGTGCACCACGTCTAGCAGCGTATACGGCTGGTAGAGGTGGTGCAGAGGAGTGGATGATGATAGAAAGAGAGGTTGAGGAAAGGATGAGAGCTCACACCTGGCTGAGGTGTGTCTCTGTATTTTAGTCTTTTACAGCACAGGTCGGCTCTATGCAAAGTGTGAACACATGTTTGACTGTGGTGCTATCAATTAAACATTTAGTTAAACATGCCATTTTATACAAGTGCCAAATGCATTTAATTATTCTTTTACAATAATCAAACACATCCCTGACGCGCTTCTGACGTGATGGAGTTGGTCTAAATGAGGCATACATTGTGTGTACTGCTATATATTCCTTTGATTTCTGGAAAGTAACTGTATTCTGAATGCCACTAAATGAAACAGTACCGGAATACAGTTACTCAAAATGTTTATTTTTATTACGTATTTTCTGCACATGTATTCAGTTACTTAGTTTCAATTACAAACTGCCTTTTTTTCCTTTTCTTTTTTTCTGAAAATGAAGCCCATGCTATTCTGCTATGACTGCCAGCCATGTTTCTGACTGGCAGCTGTATACCACTACAGTATGGATAGTACTTGAAATGTACCACCACCATCTGTGCTCTGAACTCTGGAGAGCATATGGATAATAAGGCAGAGTAGTACAGGTGTTGTGTTGTACGTGTGCCCCTGTCTGTGGTCCCTGCTGGTATCGGTTCACCGCATGGGGCCTCGAGCACGTCAGGCCCCAGAGCCCCTCATTACATTACATTACATTAGTACGATGAGCAGTCTGGGGCCACATCTACACAAACACAGGGATGATTAAGCATGTGTTAACGAGTCCCCTCTAATCCAGACCACCTGCACATACAGTCACCATGCATGCTAACTGTGAACACGGCTACATGGCTATGTACATTAAAGGGGTCTAGGATTGTCAAAAGTATCAAAAATCAGATACTAATCGGTACTAAAACTAGTAGACAAGGCAAGGCAAGTTTATTTGTAGAGCACAATTCGTACACAAAGTAATTCAAAGTGCTTTACAGAAAATGTTCAATATTGTTCTAAAAAAAAGAGCTTTTAAAAAAATAATTTGGGTATCAAAATCCGTATTGAGTAACGAGTCTAGTCTTCAGTATCAGAATCGAGTTTTTAGTATCGTGACAACACTAGTCAGCAGTGAATATCCTTCTATCTTATAAACAAGTATTGGTTACATCCCTGTGTTCCCCCTAAACAACAGACCCTCCAGCTAGGTACTCCTGACCCAATTCTGGAGAAGCATAACCACATTAAAGGATGAACAAACATAATGGTAGGGTACAAGTTAACCTTAAGTATTTTTAAGCTTTTGACTGACGCATTTTTTTAGTTTTATTGCTCAAGGATTTCTGAGCAGAGTCAAAGTTTATCCCACAACATGATATTAGTGCTTTCCTGAATTCCTCGAGCAAAAGGGAAACAAACTGTCTCCTAATCTGCTAATCTCCAGACTAAGCGCCCTGTAATTATACCTCATTAAGGCATAAACGTGTTATTACGGCTGCTGTGTTTGACCCTGTGAACCAGGACATTAAACTGTATTGACAGGTATTCAGGTATTTTATTAATTGGTTTGGTGGGATAGTATCTGTGGTAAATATTTATCATAGTTGTACTTCAGTTAAAGCAGACCTATCATGCAAAAGCAACTTTTCAGAGCTTTTAACCATGTTATACTTGGTTCCCCTTCTCATTAAGCCTCTTGAGGGTGTATTGAGGGTGTATTTGAAGTGATTTGTTCATGTTCATGAACATCTTTAATCGCTTATTTTCAAGATGCCATATTGCAGACCGCCACCGGCACACGCTCACTTTTCTGTACTTACTTTGTTATTCAATTTTACTTTCTTAATATATGATACGCATAGGATTAAGCAGTTTAGTGTAATCAATTTGGTAACATTTTTTTTTAAATCCACTACTGGTAGTGTAATGTGCAGCTATCCATAGGAGGGGCCAACAACTTCATGGCTCTTTGTTGTCAGCTCCCACTGGGCACCGCAACTAACGGGGAAGTCAGTGGACTTGTTTCTTTTATCAGGTTGTTTTAGATAAATATTGTGATTTCAAATGTGCAGATTATAAAATAATGATCCACGGATGTCATAGATTATAACTATACAGCAGACACCATAGGTCTTCCTTAAATGGCAGTTTGCAGAAAAAAGTTGAGAAGAAAAGTACAAAGAAGCGATGAGTTCTAACACTTCTACCTATGTAACCCCTGAAATTCCATCTAAAATTCAGGGACAAATGCACAAGTTTAGAATACGGTTGCAGAATGTCAGATCTGCTGTCCGTGTCCAACCAGGAAGTAAAATTATAAACCTCAACAAAATGAGTAAAAAAAATAATTAAATAGGCAACATATTTAGTAAAATTCCAAATATGATTATGTTAGCTATGTTTTAGTGAAATGAGTAGCGGTAGTCCAACCTGTCTGCCCTCCCTCACCCATACATCAGATCCTGGGTTACCTTTTGGGGTGGTACAGGTGCTTGTGGGGCTCCTCCAGGTCCCAGCGCTGGCACTCCTTCCCAGACTCTGTGTGGTCCATAGGTCCCCTGTAGTCCTCCCCATTGCATGTCATACATTCCACTACACAAAGAAGCACAATTTAAACTGTTAATACATGCACACGCAGAACAAAGGTAGACTGGTGGGTTTAAGGGACCAATATTGATTCAACCTACATTGTGTTTTTGTAACACTATTTTGCTGCTGCACAGAAAGAATCTTTTGGAACATATGTAGGCCGACACATTTTGGTTTGATTACATGAATGATGAACAGGATGTGACAGGGTTATCAATAGGTTTGTGCTTTGTGGGGGTGTTGCTTTGTGCCATAAATCTGTTTAAAATTTAAACAACACAGTGCACAGCAAACATTTTTATTAACTCATGAACTCAAAATCCTTATAACAAATACAATAAAATGCTTCAAACTCACTGAAATATTTGTGAACAAGGAATGCTTTGTGGCCCTCAAGGCAGTGATGAAAATAGTGAAAACTATATAAGAGGTGCTCTTTGGTAAAGAGAAAGTCAATGTAAAAAAAAATACAGAAAACCAAGGCATTCTCTTATAAGTTCAAAATGTCTTTTATGGCATGCCTAGGACCTGAGCCTCAACACGTTTGAGCCTACTGGCCATCAACAGGGAATATGTTTTTTTATTTACCCTTTAGTACATATGTTTTCTTCTACAGTGGGAGGGTAGATGACTTTTGCTGCATCCACTAACTTACAGGTCCATACAATTGGAAATATAGGCATTTCAATCCTCCACAATCATCTGGCAGGTATGACAAAGACAACTGAGGTCTTGATCTCCATTAATTCCATAGGCTATAAACCATATAATCCTTTTTATTTGAGAAAAGAAGAGGTGGTAGGGGAATGTTTTTGAACACATGGTAATGTTGGCACCGTATTCATTTAAAAGCCAAACTATGTAACCTTTTAGTCAAACCAACTTGGAAAAATGTGTGCTTACTGTGAGCAGGCTTGCATCTCCACAAACCTGACTCTTACCTGAGTGCCTCCTCCTGCTTGGAAATGCTGTTCCATTGGCTCTAATTTTACACATTATGGCATAAAACTAATCTATTTCCATAGTGAATGTTCCGTAGTACTAGTAGGTCTTAACTTCCATTTCCACGGATTGATGAGGAGGGCAAACCTCCTCCAAACACTTACATACTTTTTGGAGGTGGTATTAGCCCAATTCTTCCAACCATAGATATTTTTAGCGACATCCATCTTTCAAATTAGTTATTTAGGTCTAAATGTATGCTTTGTTAAAATGTTTCCAACTCAAAAACATACCTGGAAATGTGTTTAGTTTTTTTTTTGTCTTTTTTTTGCACAAGACTCCTGTTTATTTAAGTAGGAACAAATTAGCTCACCCACTTCGAAACAATCCACTACTATTTTTTATACCATATTTATTAGCTACTTCACTCCACTGCGTGCGTACAAACCATTCACTGAACTCACTAACATAATAATCTAATTGATTTAGCTAAATAATACTCCTTTTACAGTTAGCATTAGCATCACAAATAGGCTAACTGTGCAAAGACAAGCACGAAAACAATTACAAAACCTCTGGTCTGCTGTAATGAGTCTGTCTGGCACATTTTCATAGTTAGCGAACACAATGTTATTAAAAAAAAAAAAAACAACCTTGTAAATACTTAGCTGTAGGTCAGATAACATAGCACCGACACTTAATGTATGGAATGACAGATATAACGTGTCACGCTAACGAAGCCCTAGCATCTCTCTTGGTTCAAAGTCGGCACGATTAGCTGCGAGGTGGGTAGTGTGCGTTAGCCAGCGTAAACAAGGCCAGAGCCAGAGATTAGAAGCAGATGTTTATGAGTTTGTTGCTGTCATGACAGAGCAGTGTACGTGGTTGCTGCATGCTTTTCATTAGAGCCAAATAATATTGTACAAATCCTGTTCCAGTAATTTTTATCTTTCCATGTAAATAAAAGTCGTTATTGTGTTGCAATCTGCATCATATGGTGACATTTCATGTACTGGTTCATAATTTATTCTTTTTTGTCATTTAAGAGAAACTGAGTCCTGGAAACACAACACAGACAATATCCATTATTTCAGACGGTATGTAACTTTTAGCCAAAAAATAGAGTCATTTTATTAATTTTGGAAGTGTTTTATGTGGAAAAAACTTGCGTCCTTGCTGTGACCTGGCTTGCATCTCCACAAACCTGACTTTTATTTGGGTGGGGGTGGGGGTGGACTGTATGTTTGGTAAATTGTTGTCTCTGGAGCTGGCGGCTTCTGCTGGCAACAGTTGACAGTGAACCATTTAAGCACAACAGTTACTCTTGGCTGCCCTATAACAGTTGGCTGCCCTATAACCGGACGTTTGGTAGTTTTGAATACCACTATTTCTTACTGCTGTTGTGTCCTTGAGCAAAGTGACTGTGTGAACATTTTGTTGTCTGTTCAAAATGGTCCTTCACATACTTTTCACTGTTGAGATAAAGTATGATTTAAAATGCTGTGAAAATATATACATAATATCAAGTGACTTCCTGTAACGTCGGTTTTGTTACTTAAATAAAAGAAAAAAGAAAAAAAACTCAAGTAAAAGTAAAAGTATCACATGAAAAAATATATTTCAGTAAACGTATTAAAGTACCTGTTTACAAATGTGCTTAAAGAGTAAAAAGTAAAAGGATTTTGTGCAAATTCTAATAAAGCTTCAAATGTAGTGATTTTGATAAAGATTTGTGCTGAATTTTGACCAGAAGAAGCAACTGAATCATTTTTTCTGACTGTTTTTATTTGTGTGTTTTTGTTTGCTCAAATTATGAACATTTTAAAATAATCCCTCAGGTTCTTCAGCAGGTCTCAAACTATAATATAAACTACTTTTACTTTTCAGTCCAGTTAAAACTGTAGTGGAGTAGAAAGTATAGATACCTGCTCTCAAATGTAGAAAAAAGTATCCACTGTAAAATGTACTTAAGAAAAGTACAGATACCTAAAATATTTACTTAAGTGAAGTACTTTATTTCTTTTACTTTGTTACAATCCACCAGCATGTACCTGAGGAGTGAATATTGTAACAGTGTGTTAAGCCTCTATGAATGCTTATATAAACTGGACATAAACATAACCATAGCCACTCACTGTACATAATAGTGCTGTGACCTTGTATTTTTCCTCTTCTTGCAGTTGTGCTCCTGCGGTTCTTGAACAGTACATTGAAATACTGGAATTTCTTCACTGTGGGACAAATACTTTTTCTCACAAAACGATTGGCCCCATAAAAATGAGTGTTGAAATAATATAAAAATAAAAAATAGTCTAATTTACCAAACTAGATTACTTAAAGGTCCTGCCCCCAATTAGTTTCCCATATATCTGAACAAAATGGGTCTTGTCCCAATACAGATACATTGCTTAAGTACCTCTAGTCTATGTCAAAATCTAATTATAAAGTGTTTTCTTCTCACAGAATCAGGAAGTGTACGTTAGCATGTTAATTATTGTTATCTTTACCGTGGGATAAGTGCTTTTAACCTCATTGAAGTGAATAAGTAAGATGCTCAGAATGCTTAAGGTAAGTGAGGAGCTTTGAACCACTGCAAACCGTTAAAAATACTTGTTTTGTTTTACATTTTTACAGTAAAAATAAGCTACATGCCTTTAAATTAAATAACATGTACTTTTACATGTACACTCCTCTTCTGATCTTATTTATTATAATCGCAATCACTACCAACCTGTGTAGCAAGAACTTCAGTGAATATTCACCAAAGAATTTCATGTGGAAACGTACAGATACTACTGTCATGTGTTTTACGTACGTTTTTTTGTATTACTATGAATTATACAAGATTTGAATGTTGATTTCAATTCATTTCTTCAGACTGAGCTTACCTTATACCTTAGCACCATTTTAATATTCACATAACTTTTTTTTCCACTGGATGAGTCACTGCAGTAAAGCTTTGAGATGCAATGAACTAAAAACAGACGCTAACTCCTCATAAAACAAGACTGCACCATTAGCTTCGTTTAGCGACTTAGTGACTTTGCTAATGTTTTCTATAGCTGGGCATGTCTCCAGTCATTTTTGTCTCTGTCTATTGTCTGACATGGGATTGAAGTAATAGATATGTTTTCCATCAGTTTAAGGGCAAAGGTTAGGATTTCCTAGTACTGCTAAAGGAGAGCTACAAACTAACTATGATTATTTCAGAGTTTAAATATCCATCTTTATAAAGGATATATCTCTCAGCATAATTTTGACAATAATAGCCATGCTGCTAATTTATTTTCTCAAAATGTTTCACTCCCCACTGTTTTCAGCAGAGGGCGCCAGGCAGGTAATGCAAGTGTTGAAAGTGGCAGTGACAGAGAAAACGACAAACAAATAAGAATCATGTCAAAAGTATGTACAAATGTGACAATAAAGTAGACCATATCATATTCGTTCTAAAGTCCAAAGCTGTGTTCATTATTATCTGAAATGTATAACGTAACAGAATTACATTTTGTCTGGTTAAATGCACTCTACAAAAACATGAAAAACGGATAACAGCTAATTTTACACATCATGCTAATTATTGACCACAGTGAGTTTATAAGCACTTTTCAGAGACCAGTAACAAGTTTTTCCATCATGGTAATGGTCACTACATCCTGATTATCGGACAATAAACACAGCACACTTACAGCAAAGGACTTATTATATTATTAGGAATAGTCAAAATATCGGTTTTGGTTAAATTGTTTTCCCCGTATATCACCTTTCACATATTGGAAAACTGCTTCAACAGCTACATCAAAGTGCTCAACATCTGCAACTCATTACAGTAAAACAGCAAACAATTTTTCATACAAAATACTGGTATCACTCTCATCCAACTACATTCCAACATGGCCGTCTTTAGCTTTAGAGCCCTTAAAACTCAAAAGTGATGAAATGGGAGCAGACTGGGTAAGTTGAAGCCCACACCTGGAAAGCACTATAGCTGGCCCCGGGATACAGAGCAAACCGGGGCACTTATGAAAACGCAAAATTAGCTCGTGAAAAGAGCCAGCGCTATTTCCAAATTCACCACAAATAGACTATCAAGAGGCAATTGGCAAGTTGGAGAGCAGCATGGGCAGTGATAAAGAGGATGTCAGCTTGGATTTAACCTGTTGTGTGCGTGGCTGTCAGCTACGCCTGGTAAGAGGTGGCAGAGTGGTTAGCAATAGGCCTCAACGATTTGGGAAATATATCTAATTGCGTTTTTCTGACATGCATTGTGATTGCCAATTTCTGTTTTAATAATAGAATTATGTTCAATGTTAATGTATTAAATATGTCCAGAATTAACAACACGATTGAAATATGAACTGACAAACTAATGCAAGAATCGCATTTCAGAACATGTTTGTACAAGTCTAAACTACAGGGTTAGCAGTAGCAGTTAGCAGTCCTGCAAAAGAAGAGGAACACATGATAAATATTGATCCCCTGAAATTATTGTTCCATCTAAGAAGGTTCAAGAAGGTTCCACGTTTGATAAGACAACTAAACCAATCCTTCATATTTAAAAACTTCAGAGCAAGATCCTGTCTTATACATAATAGGTAAGAATACCCACTGCAAGTAACAGACAGAAACATATTTGGATTAAAGTTGTATTATGGAACTGTTCAGATGGAAGATCCAGACAAAGCATTAAAATCTCTATGGAGACAAGCAGAAAAGTAACACAGGGCACCTTTACAGTTAAACATAACTTTATTTCCATAGACTGTATAAAGAAGTGGACAGAGAGAGTGTGACGTCACCCGTAGCGTTTGGCTCCAGTCAATTAAACTCTAATGCTAGCAGGAGTGGCCTCAGGGGAAAGAAGATGCCTGATTTGTCTGTTACTAATGTTCATATCTTGATTCATGGACAAAATGACGAGGTCCACTGCAGCAATCACAGAGAGAGGGGTGACAATTTTTCAGTGTAAAGTGATTTGGAGCTAGAGTCGATGGAGCCGGAAGCGCGCCCATGATCACTTCCTATTTGGAATGCAGCAACTAGTGGGTTGTTACATAGGTTTTGACAATCACTGATGCTAATGATGTCTACATACCTTAACCAAACTGATTCTGAGCTGTCCTTTCACCACATTTCAGAACACTAAGCTACTATCTTCTTGCTGTTAATAGCTATGCTGCTAATAAGCTGTATTAACATATTCCATTTCCTTTTGTTATCATCAGAGGGTGACACTCACCTAACCCAATGACAAGCATTGTGATTAGATTTGTGATTTGCTTTAATAATGGGAATTAGTTCAAATTCACATTTTAAACTGACAATTGACAAAAAGACTGAATATGAACTGACAAACACACAAGAATCACATTTCAGAACATGTTTATACAGATCTAAACTACTAGGTTAGCAGTTTTTATAAGACAGGCTATTTTGTTGTTTGTGTTGGAAATTGTGGTTAATCTTGGAGCCCTACTTTCTATACTTCACTATTTTCGGTTATACAATCATTTTTTTTCAAGATCTACTGCCGGTCTTTTTAGTTCCTGCAGTAGATTTTGTTCACTCTTTGGCCAAAAGAGTGAGACGCCGAAGACGAGGAAAGCGGGCAGGGGCCTTGGTGCGCCTCCGGAGACGCGGCGCTCGCACGCCCCTACCTGGAATTTTCCTGTCTAACGTTCGCTCACTCAGCAACAAGACGGACGAACTGGCGCTGCTGATGAGGAGAAACAAAGACTTCTCTTCCTCTTGCGTCTTATGCTTCACGGAGACATGGCTCAATGAGCGTATCCCGGACTGTGCGCTTCAACTGGAGGGATTCCAACTCCTCCGCGCGGACAGACAACGGGGACTCTCCGGGGGAAAGACGAAAGGTGGAGGTGTCTGTTTCTTCATCAACAACGCCTGGTGTACGGATGTGACTGTGATCTCCCAACACTGCTCTCCCGCCGTGGAATATCTTTTCATTAACTGTAGGCCTTTCTATTCTCCACGTGAGTTCACTTCATTCATTCTGGCCGCTGTTTACATCCCTCCGTGCGCGGACACGCACGAGGCCCAGCGCGTGCTCGCGGAGCAGATTCTGGATGTGGAGCGAACCTTACCGGACTCTTTACTGATCATCCTGGGGGATTTTAATAAGGGAAATCTGAGCCAGGAACTACCCAAATATAAACAGTTTATTAATTGCCCGACGAGAGAGCAGACGACGCTGGATCACTGTTACACAACGGTCAGTGGAGCCTACAGAGCCGTGCCCCGCGCTGCTCTAGGATACTCTGATCACGTCATGGTTCACCTCATCCCTGCTTACAAACAACGGCTGAAACTCTCCAAACCTGCTGTGAGGACTTCTAAGAAGTGGACCAGTGAGGCTGTGGAGGAGCTTCGCACATGTTTGGACACTACAGACTGGGATGTGTTTAAGGCTGCCACAGACAGTTTGGATGAGTACACAGATACTGTGACGTCATACATTCAGTTCTGTGAGGACAGCATCATTCCATCATGCACTAGGGTGACTTTTAACAACGACAAACCCTGGTTCACACCCAGACTTAGACATTTGAGGAGGGAAAAGGAGATGGCTTTCAGGGCAGGAGATCGTGAAGGCTACAGGCGTTGCAAGTATGCGTTTAGCAAAGAGGTGGAAAAGGCTAAAGCGAAGTACAATACACGTCTGGAGCAGCAATTCTCCACCAACGACTCTGCTTCTGTCTGGAGAGGGCTTAGGCAAATCACCAACTACAGGCCCAAAGCCCCTCCCGCCGTGGACAACAAACAACTAGCAGAAAAGTTAAACGGCTTTTATGCGAGGTTTGAAGTTTCACACCCCTCCCCCTCCTCCCCCACCATCATGGACATTACCTCCAAACCCACCTCGGACCCCCCCTCCTCCCCCACTGCCCTCACAGTTGTGGAGCAGGACGTGACTAAGCTTTTCAGGAAGCAGAATCCCCGTAAGGCCGCGGGCCCAGACGGTGTCTCTCCTTCCACCCTTAGACACTGTGCTGAGGAACTGGCTCCTGTCTTCACGGACATTTTTAACACCTCCCTGGAGTCATGTCATGTCCCAGCCTGCTTCAAGCTGTCCACCATTGTCCCCGTCCCCAAGAAGCCCAGGATCACTGGACTTAATGACTACAGACCTGTGGCGCTGACGTCTGTAGTCATGAAGTCATTTGAGCGCCTGGTCCTGCACCACCTCAAGTCCTTCACCTCCCCCCTCCTGGACCCTCTGCAGTTTGCCTACAGAGCCAATCGGTCTGTGGACGACGCCATTAACCTGGCCCTTCACTTCATCCTCCAGCATCTGGACTCCCCGGGAACCTACGCCAGGATCCTGTTTGTGGACTTCAGCTCTGCATTCAACACCATCCTCCCTGCTCTGCTCCAGGACAAGCTCGCTCAGCTCAACGTGCCTGACTCCACCTGCAGGTGGATCACTGACTTCCTGACAGACAGGAGACAGCGCGTGCGGCTGGGGAAGAATGTCTCGGACACTCGGACTATCAGCACAGGATCTCCACAGGGCTGTGTACTTTCTCCCCTGCTCTTCTCCCTGTACACCAACTGCTGCACCTCCAGCCACGACTCCGTCAAACTGGTTAAGTTTGCGGATGACACCACCCTCATCGGACTCATCTCGGACAGCGATGAGTCTGCCTACAGGAGGGAGGTGGACCGGCTGGTGTCCTGGTGCAGCAGCAACAACCTGGAGCTCAACGCCCAGAAGACGGTGGAGATGATCGTGGACTTCAGGAAAGTCACAGCCCCCCTGCCTCCCCTCACCCTGACGGACTCCCCCATCACCACTGTGGACTCTTTCCGCTTCCTGGGCACCTGCATCACCCAGGATCTCAAGTGGGAGCCGACCATCAGCTCCCTCATCAAGAAAGCCCAGCAGAGGATGTTCCACCTGCGGCAGCTGAGGAAACGCAAGCTGCCAGTCCAGATGATGGTGCAGTTTTACACGGCCATCATTGAGTCCATCCTCACCTCCTCCATCACTGTGTGGTTCGCTGGGGCCACTGCCAGGGACAGACAGAGACTGCAGCGCATTGTGCGCTCTGCTGAGAAGGTGATTGGCTGCAGCCTTCCATCTATACAGGACCTGTACGTCTCCAGGACTCGGGGGCGAGCAGGCCGTATAGCAGCTGACACCTCTCACCCTGGACATGGACTATTTGAGCCACTTCCCTCTGGCAGGAGGCTACGGTCCATTGGGACCAGAACCTCTCGCCATAAGAACAGTTTCTTCCCCTCTGCTGTTTGTCTCATGAACACTCTATAATATCGGCACTAAACTGGACACTTTATAACACCGGTCACTTTAACAAGCCACTTTGCACTGTTGTTCTGATGCTGCTATTGTACATATTTTTTCCCTTTAAGTATTTCATTTGATTTTTTTAAGCATATCTTTTTAACTTTGTGCATGCTCTTATTTGTATTTGTATTTATTCAGTGTGTTTATGTTGCACTTTTTCACCGTATCAAGTTCCTAGTTTGTGAACTGTGTTCACAGACTATGGCAATAAAAGTCTTCTGATTCTGATTCTGATTCTGATTCTGATTTTAGAAAGCCTGAATTATCCTTAACTTCGGTAGAGAATTTTAATTCACAAACTTCAAGCCCTTGTTCCTGATGCGTACCCCGCAGCTATGGGTGTGTTTTGTGACTTTGTAAACAGCAATCTGTATTTTAATGGGGCCAACAGCTTAGTGACAAGATACTCCATCACCCCAGGTAAAACAGAAGCCATTAGAACTGGTTTAGTGCTATCGATCATATCACTCCAGCTGGATTAACAAAGGCATTTAGCCAAGTGAACTATTGTTTTTACAGGGACTATATTATTCCTAATCTTACAACTATGTTATCATGACTATGTGACTTCATTATGATAAAAAAGCAAACATTAGGCCACACCCACTCCAGATAGCACTGACCAATCAAAACTAACTCCTAACCCATTAAGTAATAACTACACCTTAATCATTCTAAGTAGGGCTAGTTATTATAGTTATTATAAAGAGGTACTGACATGTATTATTGTGGTCTTTACATATTTTGGCCAATAATGATATATTAGTCACTGCTAAGTTGATAAAAAAAATACAATTGTATTGGTAACTAAGAGTGCAGAGAATGAATCTGGTGATGTTTATGGCCATTTACTTCCAGGTTTGTTCCTGAGGTGAGTAAAGTAGCCAAAAGTTCAAATGACTATTACTCAAGCAGAAGTAAGGTAGTCATCCAATAAATTAAAAAGTAAAAAAAATTAAAAAGAGTAAAAAGTAAAGGTATTTGGTTAATGATCCTAGTATTTTTATTTTGCTATTGTGTTTGTAAATCAAGATATGAACATTAATAAGAGACAAATCAGCTGTCTTATTTCCCCGAGGTCGCTTCCGCTATCATTAGCAACAGGTTTGATTGACAGCGCTGCTAAGTGCCGGCCCTCTGCCAAACCAGCGGTGCAGGCGGGAAGGGGCGTTACCTTCAGCAGCTTCGCTCCAGATTGACTCTTTGGTTGCTATGATACTTACAGTCAGAATTCCAAATATGGAACTCAGCTCCAAATTCGCTGCTATAACCGCTCGCCTTGATGAGCTGCATTTGACTGGAGCCAAAAGGGTGAGAGTGACATCACACTCCCTTAGTCTACTTCTTTATACAGTCTATGGTTATTACCAACCTCTGCCTAACAACTGCCAACATTCTGCGGCTTATAATGAAAAAAACCCAGTTAACAGGATAACTCAAATGTGGTGACTGAAGCAAAACACAACTCCAGGTATATTTTTGATGAGTGAGCATGGTTACAAGCTCTCTTAATTCTTCATAGATACTTTAAATCTTGTTGTAAACTGGAAAAATGTACTAATGATGTTGTAGCTAATGCTAAAAAAATGCATTCTGAGTGTCCTAATTTACAAGTGCTTATCTAATTTTTCACATGCCGGCTATCACAGTAATGGTAACAATGATTAGCATGCTAACAGCGCACCAGCAAAAGTGTTTGCAAATCACAGCTATTTCTCTAATATTTTAAGCCCCTTTCAGAGTATAAGACACAAAAAAGAACAAAACAACATCCAAACGTCTCCATGGCTGTGTACATGGTTTGCCTGACTCACCCTGAGAGCACTGAGGGATGCCACACTCCTGGTGTCTCATGTGGGGCCGAGGGTCAGTGGTGAAGCACCAGGGGCCCACCGTTGAGTTGTCTGGGTTCCTGCAGTAGTTCTCCCGCAGGTCCTTCTTCCGAAATCTCCTCGACATGAACCTGACAAAAGCAACGGAAAGACACACCCATCAATAAATATCTGTATTTATGAAGTTATAGTGATGAAAAAGCACTCAAAGATGTACAAGTAAACGTACAACCTGGAGACAGAACAGACTGTTTTCTGTTTGAGAGAACTCCTAGCCTGAATATGCAAGGTTTGTTGAGTTAAACATGTATGAATAAAATAAAACTAAACTTTAGGTTTATTTTTGATGAGAAAACAACATTATAACAATAGTGTAATATGGGCCCTTTAAATGAGGCTAAAACCTGAATGCACTGAAGATGATTAGCTGCGTAGTAAGCCCCTTTGAAAAATGCAAATTTAACAGTTCAGTCAAGGTGTGTTGACTTTAAAAACATGCAGAAGCTCTGGACTGGTTTCATTAAAAATATATTGAACATAGTCAGAAATATGAAGAGAAAAATCTGTACAAAAAGTACATTTTCAAACCAACATTCAAGGACATGCTGCCTCACTTCAATTCAAGACAGACACAGAACAGAAGATAGCTCACATGCTTTGGTGCAGCGAAAATGAACTGACATTGACGGCCAAATGTTTATTAAAAAAAAAGGTTCAAACGAAATAGCTCTGAGCCAAAACTAAGATATCTTGGACCACTCCTTCAGATACTGCAGGAATTTTACATTTCTGATTAAGTAAAGCTCCACCTGAACCATGACACGCAAGGAGTCATAACTTCACTTTTAGAAAACAACATACATCATTTTCATAACCTGGTATTTGCTTATCGTTTTTAAAAGGTGCACTATGTAACTTTTCCAGGGGAGGGTCTGGTACCTTCATATCTCTATGGCAATATCATGCCTTGGTCTGGAATATTTCACAGTACGTAGCACGTATCTATCTTGCAGTTATTCAATTACAGGTGTTTTTCTTGCTTAGTAACTACATTGGATTCTTACAGTGAGCAGGGTTGCCTCTTCACAGATCTGACCTGTAACATGGCCTGGACATAGATACATATACATGATAGCAAACTCTTAGTTATTGCATTGTATCAATTGTAGTGTATTTTTGTGTGTAGTGTAATTTCTCTCATAGATACAGTTATAAATTACTAATAGCAATAGAAAATAAACAAATTAATGACAAACAAATTACCTTGTTTGTCATTCATTTATTTTTAAATTCCTAATACATTTGAGCAACTTCAGAAGCTGCAGATGCCCTGTGGCAGACTGCTGTAAGCCTGTCTCCAGATCTGTGCATATGGCAACGACTATCACACTCAAACTATCCTCAATCAGTAACAGATGATCATGGGTGCGATTCCGGCTCCATCAACTCCTGGCTCCAATTGTCACCCCTCTCTCTGTAACTGCTGCAGTGAACCTAGTCATTTTGGTCTTCAAAGGTTCATATCAACCCACTCTACATGATCCTGGTATTTTTATTTTGCCATTATGTCCATGAATGAAGATATGAACATTAATAACAGACAAATCAGGTGCCTTCTTTCCCCGAGGTCGCTCCTGCTAGCATTAGCAGGATTAATTGACAGCGTTGCTAAGCATCCTCTTCTTGCTAAACCATACGTATGGGTATGAAGGGGAGTTACCTTCTACAGCCTCACTCCGGATTGGCTCTATGGTTGCTATGATACTCGCAGTCAGAATTCCAAATATGGATCTTGGCTCCAAATTCACCCCTTCATTTCTTCATTTGGCTGGAGCTAAACACTATGGGTGACGTCACTCAGTTAGTCCACGTAGAATCTATGGCCATCATACATCACAGCATTTTTATTTAGGCTAATGTCAAACCAATAATGATTTTAAAATGCTAAACTAAACTTGGCGTTCATTCAAAAGTAGTCTGACATTAGAATTTAGAATGTAGGGCGGTAGTCGACAAAGGAAATTCTTGGGCTAAAAAGGGGGCAGGGAAAAACTATTGCGTATCTCTTTGTATCTGACTAAAACTGCACTCACAAGACTCACTCACTAACTTCTCATTTCTGCAGTTGTCCCATACAATACGAATTTTGGTTGACTAAGACACTCGATCGATTAATCAGGTGAGAGTGAATAGGGCTAGAAGGAAATACATCATCATTTTCAAAACGATCTATCCTCAACGAACAACTGCCACAACGACTTGCCCCCACATACTCCACCACTACATATGTCAAGACAACCGTTCTCCTTCAGCCTTTTGAAATATTCTTTTACCCCGGCCTGTGACTCTTCCCTGGGGTATTTAGCCTGCGGTTCACTACCAAACACTGGCTGGGTAAATAAACAGAGCGTTGACCTTTTCTGTTGTCTGTGGGCTGGAGAGTGTGCCAGCTTTCCCATGACTCCAGGAACCAAAGTCATAACAAAACACATGCTTTCAATTAGTAAAGACTGATAAACAGGTTCAGAGGAGAAGCAGATCACTACATACTTCTATTCTCCTGCTCTGAATAATCGTGTGTTGAAGATAACAAACATGAAGTCATCCGCATTTGATTTTAAAACCAACATTGATTGTTAAAGTGTTCGCCTTATCAACTCAATGATTGCCGTGTCTTGAGTAATAGCAGTCTTACTAAAGGAAACAAGGATATCGTATGTGCATGGTGGGAATCAAACTTGCAATCCTCTGGTTCATTGTTTTAGGGTAAAAGAGGCTCAACTGGTAGGGCAGTTACCTTTATTACAAGAGGGTTGGTGATTCGAAAGCCACTCTAGAGAGTTCATTCTGCCATGATGAACTTGGGCAAGACACTTCACATTAGAGTAGTCAGTAGTAGTGTCACGGTACTAAAATTTCAAATACTTGGATACTAAGGAATACCAGTTTCGATACCACAATGATAATTAAAAAAAACAAAACAATAAAATGTGACTTTAAATATTAAATTATTATGCCTTCTTTTATACTCCCATGTGGCCTTATATCTGCCCAATCCCTCAGTGTCCAGGTAGGTTCCGTAATGGTCCATGGGTGTATACTAGTCTATGTGTTCTTATTCTTGTTCTAATACAGCTCAAGGTCATTCTAACGCTCTTCAGAAAAGGTTCATTTCTGTCCTGTAAATGTGACTTTTTCAGTGCCGATACCTGCTCAAAGAAGTATCTAGTTTTGATACTAGATTTTCGATACTTTTGACCTCACATTAGTGTCTTGATTCAGTTCTACTGCCCTGCCTAAAGCTGCCCTGTGATTGGATGGGTCAACCAGTGGCTCAAGCTGCAGTACAAGATGGATTCTCGTTACTTGGATGAACTGCTAAACTAAATCCCATGCATTTTAGAACATGTTTGTAGAGGTCTAACAGCATGATTTCCAAAGACAGCATATGTATCTTATATCTTCAGCGCTACTTAAGTCTGTATTGTGCATGGATCTATTAACGTAACTGGACAGGGTATTGCTATCTTAGACCTGTCTTGAGCTGGATTAGTGGCCACTCATTTGTACTGCAGCACATGGTTGGTGGGCAGGGCAGCCACCAGATGTACCACTAAAGGCTAAACTAGAGACATGCAGCATTGAGATCGCCCTATTAACTTAAATGGGCAGCCGTCTCTACCATTAGTTAAAGATCCTGCACCATGTATTTGAGAAAAAATTGTCTTAAAATGTATCTGAATCTAATTAGAAAGCATTTTTTGTATGCTAATCAGGAAGTGCTCATTAGCATGCAATTTGTTGTTAGCTTTACCATCATGGCAAATTTTGCTCCACTCTGCTCTGTTGTGAAAAACCCTCATAAACTCATAGTGGTGAGTAATTAGGATGCTCAGAATGCATCAGGTCAGGAATATTATTAACTGTGGACCACGGCAGAACGTTTAAAATGAGCTAGTTCTGTTTTTCACATTTTTTATGCTATTCCTCTCCAATCTGTCTTTACAGATCACTCACAACAGCCCAAACACTCTATAACCAAAGCCTTTACTATGACCCTTTACATACATTTATCATCAAATCTATAACTTGCCTTCCCCCAACACCAAAATGATCCAAATTGCATCGAATATGATATAGTGTGTGAATGAAATCCACAGATGTGTGCACACCTAGATAAACAAGACAAAGGGCCACAGGAAATGATGCGGTGCTTGTAAAACGCTATAACAGTGAGGTAAGAGCAGATGAGTGAGTGATCACAGGAGCCCAATCAAGCGCTAATAAATCACACGCTAACATGCTAACGCCACGGCCGCAGGCTACTGGCTAATTACACAAAGCCAACAAGAGTGTGCAAACTTTTAGTTCCGAACAGTCAATATCAAAGCTGTAAATTATGTTTGAAAAGAGTGGCAACATGTGTGGTCATTTATTATTTTAATGTGAAAATAGTAAACTAGACTTTTGTGTGTTTAATCATACCAATAATCCCTCATAAATAGCTTACTCAAAGTTGTAGCTGTTTTGATTGATTCATACTTGGTTGAGTAATCCTGTATTATTTGAGGCTTGACCGTTCTGAAATTTTCAGGAGTCATCTACCTAGCCCATCTACACTCTCTGCTCTGTATTTTTTACACACACATACATGTGTGCATAAGTTTTAATTAGTTTTATAGTTTTAATTTAATTAATTTATCTTTATTTATACAGGCAGAGCCCATTGAGAATACCAGACTCTCTCAAAGTGCATTAGTGGCGAAACGTATCCAGTTGTGTCCTTGAAATGTATTCCATTTTTGGGAAGCAAAATAGCCAAAAGCTTTTTTTTTTTTCATATTTCAGTTCTAGTGTGGCCAGACAATCCTAAGATCTTGTATTAAAAGTTTCCCATATCACAAGCAAGTGAGATATTTAGGCAGTCTATCAAGTAGTCCCGTATGATTACATTTTATACAGTGTTCTCTTCTGAGATAGCGACGGCCAACCTACTTTTTCATAGAGCGTACAGTGATGGTTTTAAATTCATTGCCTGTTATCAAACCAAGGGCTGAGTGAAAGAGTGTATATGAAGGTTTTAAAGTAGAGGCTAAAATCTGTATGCATATTACAGCTCCATAGTACAGAAAGAAAGGTTGCTTAAACAATTTATTTTCTGTAATTCATTGGGATATAACATTTAAAACCGTTTAAACATAATTCCGATATATGTATTTTAAAGGATACGTTTTCGTCAAGCCAAAACCCAAGATATTGATAGGTGGTGACACTTTCAATCAAGGCACCATTTAGTGTATAAAGAATTGTAAGTAATAAATACAGTAAAATGTAGCGGGCCTAAAATTGAGCCTTAGGGCACTCCTTTGCTTAAAGCTAAAAAAAGAAAAAAAGAAAAAAGGATTTTAACTGGATTCTGTTTGAAAGAGAATTTTGGAACAAATTACATGTACCATTGTCAAATCCAATATACTTCAGGCACTTCAAGAGGATTTTATGATCCACTGAATCGAAAGGTTTAGTTAAATCAACAGACACTGCTATACAAGCTTGTGTGTCATCAAAACCTGTGAAAATGTCATTTAAAACTTTTGCGGATGCAGTGACAGTATTCTGCCTTTTACTCAAACCTGACAGATAAATAAATACACAATTTTGAAGTCTTAAGTAAATTGTAACTTTATTAGGAACTAACACTTCTAAAACTTTTGCAAGAAAAGGTCATTTAGATTTTTTCCAGAAACTATTTACAGTTTTAGTTGTCCAATCTTTATGTTAAGGCAAAACATGTGCCGTTTTCCACAATTCTGGTATAACTGCCATTTGAAATGCTAAATTAAAAATATGTAATAGAGATTGAATTAAATATGGGGCAGCTAGTAATAGAAGGTGTGGATCAAGGCCATCAGCTTCCGTGGACTTCTTTGGGTCTATGGAGCAGAGTGCATTTAAGACCTCCGTGTAAATGAAAGGTCTAAAAAAGAAAATCTGACTGTTATCTGGTAGGTTCAGATTCAACACAATCAAGATCAGAAGGACCACCATTCTTATCCAAATCATCACATGGAGAGATAAAATGCCTATTAAAAGCATCACATATTTCCTCTTTAGAATTTACAATAGCTGAATTCAATAAAAATATCAGTTGGTAATGTAGGAATACTACCGTAGGTTCTAAGAGGAAAGTATCAGATCCCTCTCAGAACCTAGTCACTCATTCACTCAGTAGGCCTATTAGGTGCAAACTCCAGTGTTAGGGTCAGGAAAAAACTTTGTGAGTATCAAACTATTTAAATGTATGATATCGCGGGCAAATGGATTATTCCTCTTTCAGAAGCCACAAAAAATATCCATAAAAGGAATTCCTAGAGCACTGTGATAACCTTTCAGTATCACTGAAATGGGGAGATGGAATTTGACAAGGCATTACTCCTTTTTTCCCCAATTTTAGCACTGTCTATAGGCGATCTGAAGTCACTTTCCAACACCTCGGACTGTTGTAGTTTAATGTCCTTGAGGCCGATGTGCATTACCACAGTGGGTATGTCCATGCGATTGGACAGTGTGTACAGCACGGTGTTTGTGTGATACTTGAGCTCCAGGGTGGCTCTCGTTTCAGCTTGTGGGATGGCTGCATGGACCATAGACAAACTGATGAGGAGCCGGGGGGCAGGTCTGATCCAGTGAAGGGCGCTGTTCTCTTACCAACTGAGGCCAAGCTGATCATGGTCATTAACTGCAGTGGGAACTTTTTGCCCTCTTTTCCATGTTTTGTAAAGTCTGAATGGACAAGGGAATTACTCCAATTTTGTTAATATACTGCAACAATTTGTAGGCAGGTTTGTTCAAGAATATTTTTGTTATAATTTGCCATGGAATTACATATTTTTTTCAAAATTAAAGTTTTTGGTCTTAGTAGCACTGTATCCGATAAAAAAAAAAAAAACAGAACTTGTTCATTTTCAATTTTCAGTGGTCTAAAATTATTCCTCAGTATATATTCCAAGCATCCTAATTATTCACTGTGATAAGTGTATAAGCATCTTTCACAACCTTCAGAGGTTAAAGTTTTGTGGTCAAGCTAGCTGTCTGTTATCCAGTCCCATCGTAATCTCCTGGGACTTACTTGTGCTCGTGTGGGATGGGTGAGGACCAGGCCTGACACATGACCCCATCCACTGTCACTGATCTTCGCCCGCGGTAACTCTGCCCAGTACCCACAATGCACTCACGAATGTAGTCTGGAAGAGACACAAGACAAGAAAGACAAATATATTTTTACTTTGAAGAATCAGCACGTCCTGGAGCATTAAACTTTTGAGAGTAGACTGACATGAAATGCAAAACAAAATAATACTAATAACAAATGCACCATTTGTTGGTTTATTCGCATGAGAATAATCTGATGATTGGTTTACAATCAATCAAAAATATGATAAAACATGCTGTAAATATCACTGTTGAGAAATGAACTGAAAAATGTAATATGTAAGATTACAAAAACTTAGACTTTAAAGTGTAAACATGTTCAGAATATGAATTTTATCAATGACAATTGTTATGTTGATTTATTCTTAATTAAAAAACACTGGACGTGATGTCCCATTTATTTATAATTTGGTGTTTTGTTTCTCAAGACAATTATCCAATCAGAAAGCAGAATGAGCCTCACATGAGTCTCTCATTTGGGTTGCCATTTCAATTCTTTTAATTCTGAAATCCAGTTGGTTTACATGTAAAAGGACTCTCTCTGAGCTGAATTGTCACTACTTAAATCTCCCACCTGGAGTCAATCATTCATCAGTGCTAGTGCAGCCTCCTCAGCTCAAGTGAGTGAATTCTAGAGGTGAGTTCTCTGAGATATTGAGAACAAAAACTTGTATGTGTCCTTTATATGCAGGTTAAAGTACTGGCAACCCTGTTTCAGTTGTTTTTTTACAGTAAGAGTGCAGTCTGCATACAGTTTCAGAGTCCATTATTTTCTATTTAGTTCTAATAAGCAATGCACACATGGTGCGATTTGTTTAATAGGCAGATGGAAGGATGATTTTATTTCTTCATATTGATACATTTATGTAGGCTATTAGGCTATTAAATAGGGTCACAAAACCACCATGACCATAACTCCACCTCTTGAGCTCCTTCTTTGCACGTATCACATTTAAATCATAGCTAATAGGCAACAATGAATCATCAGCACTGGTAAATGGTGCACGCTACGTGGTATTGGATCATTTCCATGTTTGCATGTCTCCAAAGGTCAGGCTCCTAAAGAAGCCCCAGCAGAGGAGAGCTGGTGCGGGGGCCGCGGGTCATTGAAGCAGTGTGAGCAGAGCGAGTGTCTGACAGGCGCAGCTGTGGAAGCGAGATGAAGACTGTAGCAAAGATCAACAGGCAACTGTACGAAGTTTGAGCTGCAAATGTTACATTTGGGACACAGTCTGTACCTGGTCATTTCATTTTATGCCCCCAAGAATAAAGCAGAGGGAAGGATAGGAAACACAGAAGTAGAGAGGGACAAACAAACCAGCAAACCGCACGTTGCTTGCACACTTACTATAATACAGAATAGACTAAATTATGACCCACTTGAAATTATTTGCTAATTTTTGACAATACAAATTACAATTTGATTTGCGATGAATCGTGCAGTCCTGATGTGCACATGTTTAATGAGGAAAGCAGACAGAAGATTCACTGTCTGTGTTTGACAAAGAGGACAATGCCAAAAGATGGGTCTGCTTTTCAAATCAGCTGCAGGACGTTAGCACAAACTAGTCCAGGATGTTAACAGATGACATGGAAAACATTCACTATTAGATTGTTGAGTAGTGGAAAAATCCATGGGGTAAAATTAAAATGATTGTATTTTTTAAAACTACTATAAATATAACTATACCTACTGTAAATCTTGCCTAGTTTTCCCTAGTTTGGCAATTAATGTAAAGTTTATAATTTGACTCCTTGGTTGGACGTGCACAGCAGATGTAACATACATTGAAATAATCCATAACTGTTACTTAGCAACCATATTGTTAGGGCCAGAGCTCGTCAAATTTACTCAATAGTTATTGCTCAACAAATAAAAATAAAGTAAAACACATTTATTGATTTATATGACTATAAACTGTCAGATAAATGTGTTCCTTGTGTGTATATTGTACCTGCATTTGAAAATGTTTATGTTGATGATATAGATAGAAGGATTCATTTTAAAACACAGAACTACTTCATGTATTTTTCAACAACAAACTGTCAGAAAGCTATGATAAATACTGACCACAGTTACTATCCCACCAAACTAAGTCATAATTAGAAAAACATGAAAACCTGTCATATGCCCTTAAAGTATTTTTAGCATTTATTAGCATTCACTTTAGTTACAAATGTAATCCTTACTTACAGCTGTAAACTGAACTTGAACTTGATTTTGATACTATGGAATAAACCCAATAAATATCAATTTCAATTCCAATGCCAGAATGATAATTAAAAACATTCTTTATTTAGACAATGTAATGTGACTCAAATCATAGTACTTTCTTTTACATTAACATGTGGTATTATATCTGTGTAATTCCTCATTTGTCCAGGTCTGCTTCATGTGGTCCATGGGCGTATATTCTGCGTCTTATACCTGTTATGATACAGCGCAAGATCATTCTAAAGCTATTCAGGAAAGCTTCATTTCTGTCCTGTGAATGTGGCTTTTTTTTAGTATCGATGCCTGCTCAAATGAGTATCTAGTTTTAAGTATCGATTACTATCTGATTTTCAATACTTTTGACAGCCCTTCCAGGGAGACTATATTTCCTACTTCCTTTTGAGTGTTTAATTCACATTTTGACTAATTATGCATTTGATCAAGTGCTCATCAGAATGTTCAGTTTCACCTTCCCCCTGTCTCAACTCAATACTCAAACTATCAGTATAATAATATCAGTATAATAAGTATGTGAATGAAAACCAACTATAAGTGCTTGGAGTTGCAGTTCAAACTAGCAATCCCTTCATTGGTGGGCTGATACCTAACCAACTGTGCCACTTTGATATTACAGTTAACAATCTTTCTATGCACCCATGTCATGCACTCTTATGAACAGCAATGGGGACTTTCCATAGTTACCAAGCTCCAAATGACTGATAATGAACTTAATCTACTGTAAACACAACTGGCCCCTGCCCTTCCTCTTCAGACCTAAATATCGTGAATGGAGTGATAACTGGTGTCGGATTGAGAGATGGAGGGGGGGAGACACACACCTTTCTTCTGGTACAGGTCAAAGTTGAAGTTCTGCACAGCCTGGACTCCTGGAGAGTTCCGGTCAAAGGACAACCACTGGCACTTCCTGTTTTTATGGTCATAGAGGAAAGCTCTGGGGAAAGGAGGAGATTAGATAGGTAAATAAATGAATAAATACATTAATGTGCTGGTAAGTAGAGAGGGCAACATCATTGCACCTCTGGTAGACTTGGCATGTGTACATAATACTAAAGTTTAAAGAACACTTATACATTCTTTTAGCTTTAATTCTCTTTTAAACATGCTTTTGATCACCTTGTTGAACTTGACTTGACAACAGAATGAGGTTGGTGATGATTTATGGTCTTAAAAACTGAATAGGAGAAGCCCGTATCTTTACCTGTGATGTAACAAACTAGGCAAAATACAGAGTATTTTGAGTGCTCAGAAAAGACGACTTTGGATTTAGTAGAAACAGGTGTGAATGAGACAAAATACAACTCCAATTATATATTTTGATAACGGGACAACAATATAATCGGGTTGAAAGTCAATTTTCCATATGTTTCCCTAAAACTGGAATAAGCTACCTATATTTTCAAACCATTAAAAGGAAAAAGCAGGTATAAATCTGTTTAACTAGTTCCAAGCTCTCACAAACTCTTTGGCTCATTGCTAATATTCACATGCTTTGTTATCCACTTTCTTTAGAATATCTTGGACCACAAGACAAAACACAGCCAACCAGCTCTCATCTCCAAGCTTTAAAAATGACTTATGTGGCTTTTGAACAAGTTTGCAATCCATAAAAGGTTTAATAATTAGATTAAGATAGTGTGCAGTGGTCTGATTTTGTGTCAGACAGTTCAGGTTTTACAATACACCGGTGTCACAGGGAACACAGGGAATAAAGGTGTCACAGCTAAACCTGTCACTCCCTGTCTTAAATGCCTTAAACAACATGTTTGCTGGAAGTAAAACAGCCTTTGAGATGCATCAATCTATCAATACGAAGACAAAGCAAGTTTATTTGTATATTACATCTCATACACAAAGTACAATATGAACAATATGAAAAAGTGAAAAAAACAAAACAAACTGGGCCACTTCTGGTAAATACATTTATGAATGAAAGCAAATTTAAGGATTTATCATTTCAAAAATCTCCATTGGCGTCTTATTGGGAAAACAGAATTTTGGCACCATAGGGGGTCAAAATTATTGATACCCAAATCCTAATCATTGTAATTAATATCTCTCTGGGGAGGTGTTCCGGGCATGTCCCACCGGGAGGAGGCTCCGTGGAAGACACAGGACATGCTGGAGCGACTATGTCTCTCGGCTGGCCTGGGAATGCCTTGAGATCCCACCGGAGGAGCTGGAGGTGAAGGAAGTCTGGCAGTCCCTGCTTAGACTGCTTTCCCCACGACCCAGCTCCGGATAAGCGGAAGAAAATGGATGGATGGATGTAATTAATACAAAAAAATAAATACTGATTTGAACAAATAACAGTAATGAAAACCATCAGTCTATGGATGACAGCACTCTCTGCAGTCTGACTTCTTCAGAACAGTAGCCCAAGAGTGGGAAAGCAAGAACGCTCATCTAAGTTTATGGGCACGTTTCCAAATTCATATTGCCTCTTTTATCCAGCGATGGTGTTTATTGTCCTCTGTCCCGTCGCGTGACTGTTCTGACGGTAATTATAGACAGTAGTTGAAAGATGTCAAGGTAAATTAAAAAAACTGGTGGTCGTGAATATATAGATTAGTTAAGGGGTGAGGTGTTGGACTGGCAAAAAATTTCTCAAAATATTTTACAAAAATGCATTTCTGATCTGATCCAACCAAATATCTGACCTAAAATCCAAAACAGAAGACCACAAGCTCAACGGATAAAAATAATAATAATAAAATAGATGGGTATGCAAACAACTACTACTGAAGTAAGTATTTACATCTAAACAAGAGAGAATTCACAACCAAAACCTTAAAAGTTATTAGTTGGCAAATAACAATTCTAGTCGATTAAGACACAATTTGACAAAAAAGTAGAGCATCTTATAGATTTTAAGCGCAAGTTACTACATTTTTCATTAGTTAGTTATGGTATTAAACTTAACTTTTTTTCATTGAGACATGCAGGTGGCGCTACCAGACTAAGTTACAGGCCTGATCTGCGTAAAACCAGGCCTGCTAATAGTAAAAATTTTTTAAAGATATTTTTAATAAAACACCAGCAACTGAATGTACGTAAGACAGGCAAAGCAAAAACATCTCCATGGAGAAAAGAACCAGAAAGGTTATGCAGCGCACCTTTAATGAGGACACTGTATCATAAAGACTCCTCCTCCTGTTTAAATAGCCGTTTACATACAGACATACTGTAAGTGTTAAAATGACACAAATATTTCCACTTTATTCAAATACGCCATGGTGACCTACTGAACCAGACAGACAAGAGGCTACACGTTTCAGACCTGAGTCTGAAGAAAGAACAAGACCAGAATTTCATGGAAATACAGCTAAAGACGGAAGACATTTTGAACTACTTCAAACCACTTTGAAGGAGGAAAATCACTATTTGTAAAAATGGGACCATTTGACCAATTTCTTTGTCAAAGGAATGGAATTTTCAACACAGAATGATAGTACTTTTTATCATTACCATGTGGTCTTATACCAATTCTAAATCAATACCATACTAAGAATGTTCAGGAAAGGTCAAATTTTGTTGGTTGTTAGTTGCATCACAAATAAATCTCTGGACTTCTTCTATACATCTTTTAAGCCCATAAATCATCACCAGACTCATTCTGCAGTGAAACTGTGTTCATAACGAGCACAGTGCCATATTAGCATAGCTTTTACTTGGGATAATTTGTTTACTTTCTGGTTGTTTATTCCCATTGCTGACAGCAGAGGGTGCACCTAAATGTCTCACGGGAAACACAGGTGTGGTTTATAAAGTGTATTTTCCAAATGCTGACATTATTTTAAGTTACAAAATGTGCCGTTCTTATCCCAAGGAGACCAAAAGTAGGTTTAAAAAGGAAGTAAAGCCACACAAACATGATATGATATAACCCTAACCCTATGCATTCTGAGCATCCTAATTATTCACCATGGTGAATTTATAAATGCTTTACACAAATTTCATAGACTAGAGCTGTCAAGTTCCTAGTCTGTCTTGTGTTTTGTGCTGTTTTTCCCCTCCCTTCTGTGTCAGAGCCTGGAGCTGGGCGGAGATTCGGGCTCCTCCCATGCACACCTGCAACTAATTACTAATCAAGCTGCACCCGGGGAGGACAAAGGCCATGTCTCAATTCGCCAAATGCACCTTTTGATGGGACCCTTCGAAGTACTCTTCAAAGTGTAGTTTGAAGCTTCTGGACGAGAATGTGTCCTCCTCAGTGTAGCCACCATCTTGCTGAAGTGGGACAGGCCTACACCATGGACCGCACTTCCACCGCTGTCTTTGAGCGTACGATGTGTACATTACGTACGTTATTTTTAATGATTTATTATTTAATAGAAGAAAAGTCAAGATGTCGTCGTCACAGCCGTTTCTTTTCTTTTTTTTTAGATTGAATATCAATAGGCAAATATAACGTTCAAGGTGATTTTTTTCTCATTTGTAGCTACTTCATAACTTTAACAAAATATACCTTGTGAAAACGTAATAACAGAGACAGAGGTAACAGTATCATTTTTTCATTCATAGTCTATAAACCAGAGAACACTGATTAGTTGTACATATAGTGGGATATTGCAGTTTAATAGTTTGGTATTTTGGCCAGTGGCTACACCACTTTAATAACAGTAGAGGGCGCTGTTTCCCTTCTATGCCATGCCAGTTCTTTACATATTTTTATTGTAAGGTATTTTCTAGCAGTGCAGCGCTACATCAAACTAGTATCTTGATTTACTAACATGAAGGTAAATGACACGTGCCACCAGGGGGCGCAGACCTATGGAATGTACCGGAACTCATGAAGATTTTGTGCACGTCTCAGGACTCTGTTCTGTCCTTTCCTGAGTCCGTCGCTTCATTGTTCACATTATCTGTGTGGATCATTAAACTCTTCTGACTTTGTTTCTCTTGGTCTTTGACGCTTATAATAGAAACGAACAGTCTTACATTATTATTATTGCAATAATAATTTCTAATGATAATGTCTTCTTATTGTCTACCAATAACTGCACATTCCTCTATTCCATATAACTCCCCTCCTTTTTAATCATCAAACACACAGCCTGTACACATCTTTATTCAGATTTAACAGTTTCATGTCGCACTGTAGCATTATGCTAAATCTGGTACAGCCATCTTTTAATGTAACTGCACATTGTCCTTTAAATAAAATAAAGTAAAGTAAGTACTGTTGTAGATGAGGTAAACCAGTACGAACATTTGAACGTGTATTGCGCAGTGGACTCCATTTTCTTCTCTTTTTTTGTGTAGTCGCGGTGCATCATGGGATATAGCAGTGCGTGAAGTGTGCATGGATGCACGCTTCGGTTACGTCCGATCTCCATGGAAACAGTGGAAAGGGCAGGGCAGGTTTTCGGGCGCATTCAGTCGGGTGTATTGAATTAGGACAGCCCTTGTCGCGCCGGAAATTTCCTAACTGCCCTTCGAATGGTGATTCTAAGGCCATTTTGGCGAATTGAGACACAGCCAAAGGGAGTCAGGACCTGACACTCAGCGCCAGATCATCTTATCTGTATCCACAGTGGTACAGCTCTGCTTGGCTCAGTCTCATGTTTTTTGCATTTGCTACTCTTTTTTAAGTTGGATGTATTTGCTCCTCGTCAGATCCCGCTCCCTGGACCCACTCAACTCTTCTGTCTCCGACCCAGTTCTCCACGACTGGTACAAACCTCAGACCCTCCAACCCAGCTCATCTCTACCAGTACGGCTTACCTCGTCTCTGACCTCACAGCCCACCGTCTACTCAAGGACTACTGCAAACAACCCCGCTCTCAGCTACCTGATCAATCTACCTTCATTTGCACATTTCAAAGCTGTAAATAAACAATGTTAAACTGTTCCCCAAGTTCTGTATCTTTGGTCCCCCTGTCAGTCGTTATAACAAGAGCATAGTTTTGCCATCCCGGTAACGCTGACAACTAGCATACTAAGGCAAACTTCCTGATTATCGGACAATAAAACGCCTTATATTTAGATGCAGATGGCACCCACTGGACACCTTTTGACCTACCTCAAGAGCTGGTTATACAATAACAGGAGAAAGATGTCTGGGTTTTTTTTTTTTTTTTTTTTGTCGTTTGCAACAGAGGACACATTTTGCTCATATACCAGAGCCTTTAATTAGCTTGTAAACCTGTCTAAGTGCTGGTTTAAACTAGTCTCATAGAATTCAAATACTGTGTTTTCTTCTCAGCTGACCAGGGCACATTTTTGTCTTCTCTACAGCTCAGAAGAATGTGGAGGATGCAGACAGGTCATGGAGCTCCTTACCTGCAGGGGAAGGGTAGTCTCTTGTTTCGGCTGCAGGCCCGAGCACACCTGGCCATGGAGACCCTCCTGCTCCTGGTCAGGTGGGAGGAGGGATCTGGGGAGGACACGACCAGTTTGAGGCTGTCGGACCTTTGGTAGTCCTGCAGGGCATTCCTCTTGGCCTCTGAAAGCACATAAAACGCTTATCAGCACATGGATTTAGTGAGGGAAGAAGTAGATAAAGTGAAAGTAGGTACAGCAAAAAGTAATAAATAGAACTGAAAATTAAATTAAAAAATATCTGGAAGTGGCACGCCTCCTGCGTGATTCCATCAAAATAGCAAATTTAAACTATACTTCAGAATATTCTTCATGGAGACAGATGAGTTTTATCTCATACTGTGGAAGATTATAGCCAAAAGAACATCTCCATAGAAACAAGCAGGAGAAGGCCCAATAAAAACATCAAAATGAAAAACAAAAATAAAAAACATGCAATTATTTTAGTGTATTTTTTTTTTACTTTAACCCTTGTGTGTTCCTCCCAGTAGAGTTATGGTGAAGTCTATTTCACCCCAGTAGAGTTTCTCTTATAACTCTTTTAGCCAAAAAAAAATTGCATTGACTGTAGTGAAATAAAAATATATGGTGAATTAGGAGGTGGGGGTGGTCAAAATTTAGTGTTTTTGAAAAATGTGAGATTTTTGAATGAAAAAGTGACATTGAAGTTCCTTGGCGTCATTAAGAATTCAGTGAGTCCTGCTTATATTTCGGTGTTTGGCCTTTTATACCAACTTCATTCAAATTATAGACTGACAACTGTTATTAAATCTACATCTCATAAGACCTCATTACATAAATATTTACTTGATTTTGGATTTATCATTTTGTTCATATTTTTAAGGCCCCAAAACCTCTGCAAAAACCCAGTATTTACGTAGAGCCAAATGGTTTCTTCAGAAATCATTCAAAGCAGAGTTTAGCATCAGAATTTATGATATTTGATTAAACGATTGAATGTTCAGAGCCATTTGACTCAACAGATAAACAGCAGAAGACCAGCTCGTGTTTGGGGCCATGTAAGTCTATGGACAGTGGAAATAGGCTTTGTCTAAAACAGGATCAGGACTAACATAGGAATAAAATATCACTCTAAATATGTGACTGGAGCTTTAGAACAACTAAAAACACAACTCAAAGTCTTGGACAGAGAGCTTCCTCTGTTTGACAGCTCCATCTGAAAAACAAAGCTCTAAACAGTTCTTTAAAAGTGACACAACAGACATCAGCATCTGTATCAGACACTTTTTCTTTTACAGGTTTCCGTCTTGTATGATTTTATTAAAAACATGTATTATGTTTTTGTGTTATTTGTCCAGGACTGGAGTGTTTCTGACCATAATTACACATTCTGAGCCTGTATTTGGCAAAGGAAATTCCAGTGGCCATCTTACATGCACATGCACCAAACATGAGCTGTTTACCTGCAGAGTAAAACAGATCTGAAAATCATTTCACCCCAGATCATAAATTCTGAGCACTCCCACCTTCTAATTCACAAAATATTTTTATTTTACTTCAGTCTTGCAATTTCAGTGTTATAGGGCCTTATAATGTCAAAAATTGCACTTTTTTCCACATAATCAAGGCATATTTGCACTACATATATAAATGTAAGGTAGATTTGGTATCAGTGCATTTTGAGGACAGGTTAAAAACAGAGCCCAAAAGTAGAAAAATGTGTTATTTTATAGCTGAGTTATAAGAGAAACAAATTGGGGTCAAATTGACCCCAGAGAAACAGACAGTGTAACTTTGTTTCTTCATTATACAATACATTTTTTTTTTTCAAATTTGTACTATTGATAAAGGTCATAAAACTGAACAACTGGTTGATTTTTCAGCCCATTTGATGAAGAAACAGAGTTTTGCTGTGACAAAGTTGCTTTTGGCATCATAAATGACCCCAGGACAACACAAGGGTAAAATGAGCATTATATAACTTGTTGGCTTGGCTCAGGTATATCCAAGACAAATAGGTGTCAATAAAAATTCCTGCACTTGAATAAATGCACGTTTAATGCTATACTAGGAAACAGTTCAACCAAAGCAATAAAAAAAGAATAGCAAGGAGCCTTCTCAAAAATGTACTTCAGAGTAAAAAAGTAAAAATATTTCACACAGATTTTGACATGACCAATTTGTGTCTCCAGATATAAGGTAAACATGTTCAAATGAAATATTGCTTTTACTGTTGTAATGTTTTATTCCTTATTACAAAAAAAAATTACACATAATGGCAAAGTTGTTACTCAAGCTACTCACTTTCCTTGCCAGATCCGATGACTAAAATCAGTAAGTTAAAACCAAAAAGGACTCTCTCTGATCTGAGGCATGATGGAAGTTAGCTCCTGAAACTAGAATTGGACACTAGCAACATTGCCCTTGGCGATTAAGAGACTGTACATTACCTGGTTGAATAAATAAAGGTTTTAGACACATAATTCCTTTCTGATTTGAAGGACTTTGTGAGGGTCTTTCTCCATTCAACAGATATAATATTTTGATTTGAATTGCTTAATTGCTATGACCATGGAGAACGGTTGCCATATAACTTGTAACCCATGAATACTGAGAATACAAATCAAACTTGTGTGTGCCCTCTATATGCAGGCTGAAGCTCTGATACCCCAGGCTCATTGTGACTGTAGAACCTTTTTAATCCAGTAAGAGCACAGGCTACATAATCTACCTAAACATAGGCTAAAAATAGGCTAAAAATGTTGTTTATTTTTTTATTATCCACCACTGCAGCTATTCACTTTCTGTACAAAACAGTAGAGAACTCACGGTTAGCCATAAAGTAGAAAGTTACGCAGTTGAGTGGAACCTGATAATGTTGAATCATTAAATTTGAGTATTTCCTGAGTGAGTAATCAGCGTTTTGTGGGTGCTTTAACAACATTACTCATCTGGTCATATGCCGTCTGCTTCCTCCACCAACAAGTCTAAAGCCAGTCTACTGTTGTCTACACTGCACATGCACAGTTAGCTTGGTGATATAACTGCTAGCAACGTTAGCATGTCACAAATTTTGACGTAGCTGCCGCAGAAATTACCGGAACAAATGAAGACGATTATGAGAGACTGATGCTTTAATCCCACAGTTTCTCATAGCCTATACATACATTTTTTTGGGGGTAGATCCATTCTATTAATCAGCTATTATGTGATGAACAATACAATTTAGCATATCTAATTAGCTACAGATAAGGTCATTTCTGCTCTCCTCCGCTTGTGCGAGGAGCTCGCTTGTTAGCTACCATTGTTTGCTAGCATACACAACACAATTACACATAAATCTATTTTTGAGACAGAAAAAATTGTGTTCATTTTTCATATATTGAACAAGGGCTGCAAGATTTATAGCAATCTAAATGAAATAGCAATTTGAGTGGATGCAATTAGCAAATCGCAAAGGCTGCAATTTTTAAAGTACCGTCATTTCCTCCACAAACAGCACAATTTCCTGTCTTATCCTGCATAAAAGCTGCTCGCCCTGTAGTTTCTGTACAGACATGTTCTGAAATGTATTAGTTCATGTTTCACTTTTTATGTAAATCCCTGAAATGTGAACTTTGAGAGAATCTTTTTATTAAAACATAAATCACAAATCTAATAGCAATGCTTGTCAGAAATTTCGCAGGGTAGATATTTTTCCTAAACTGACACAGTACCCTAGAGCAAGATTATTCCCCACCAGAAAAATCTAAATGTACAATACTATTATTAACATGGCAAAATGAACCACAATAAGTTACTATATGAGTAACAGAAGTTGGTTTAGTCCACCAAAAATGACTCAAACTATCATGTGGTGTTTTCATAATACATAAACCTCAAACTCGATTTTGATTTTGGTTACTTTTGGATTTTGGTTACTAAGGAATAGACTTGATACTCAATACCGATTCTGATACAATGATGATAATTTTAAAAAACTCTTTCTTTAGACAATGGAATGTGATTTTCAACATTAAATGGCAGTACTTTCTTTCATATTACCATGTGGCCTTATATCTTTGTAATCCTTCAGTCGTCCAGGTAGGTTCTATAGTGGTCCACGGGCATATGGTCTTATACTTGTTCTGATACAGCTCAAGATCATTCTAAGGCAATTCAGAAAAGCTTCATTTCTGTCTTGTGAATGTGAATTTTTTTTGTATCGGTACCAGTTCAAATGAGTATTTTGTTTGAATACTAGTTTTAGTATTAATTAGTAGCTGGTTTTCCATCATGTACTGAAAGATTAGTCGATACAGGCCCAAAAGTGACCAAAATAAACAAACACTACAAGACTTTGCTACATATTAATTGTAGCAAATCTGTGTTAAATCTGTGTCAATGAAGCAACAGCATGCCTTTCTTTTTATGATGTTGTGAACAATGCTGTTAAGAGTATCCAGTTATTCTACCAATACTCTGCTAACCTGTGCAACCACTACTTAATGGGATCTGAATCGTCTGGATCAGTTTATTTTCAAAGAGCTGTTCAAAAGATGAGCTCTTTTTATGTGCCAACGTTTTAACTCATTTTATCTACAAACTAATCAAAGACAAAAATGACCAAGGCTGGATTTGATTATAACTTTTCGAACTGAAAGCGGAGGTGTAAGTAATGTATTTCTATATGAGACGTTGCACTACAACAGAAGAAAATATACTAGTTTATACTATATACTAGTTTGATGCCAGATATGTTTTTTGTGTGTTTATATGTGTTAGCATGCTAGTTTTTGTTAACTTTATAATGTGGCAACTCCACTCTGGTCTCTGAGAGTTGTGAAAAGTGCTTATAAACTCATTGCGGTGGATAGGATTTTCGGAATGCTTTACGTAAGTGAGGCTGGACCACTACAAAATGAACTAAAAGGTGGTCATTAGAACGCCAGATGTTTTATGTAGTGTGTATAGTGCTCAGGATCAACATCAAAAAGCTCTGTTATTATGGAAACCAAAAAGCACGTTGGAACACCGTGATAAACTGCTGGATGAATGAAGGCTATGTTTAGTATTAGCATCTTAATTTCTCCATTGATTCTAAGGGCAAGTACCTGATTTTAATTTATTCTATCAAGATAAATGCTCTTTACATTATGCATTGTATGGTTAAAGTAAAGACTGTATAAAGAAGCAAAAGGGACCCGAGGAAAAGAAGGCACCTGATTTGGTCTGTCATTAATGTTCATATCTTGATTTACGGACACAATAGTGAAATAAAAATACCAGGATCATGTGAACTTGTTTCTCAGTAAGAATCGGACACATACTTGTTTTAAGATGTCTACACTGAAACCTGCTACTTTGGTTACATGTCAAGAGGTCTTGTGATGCATCTTTTCAGTGACTGCAAGCATCTTTTAGTGACATATTCTAAATGTCCACAGCTAATGCTACATTCATTTATGACTTTGTACGGATGTAACGCATGTGCCTGCTGTCTGCAATCTCCTTATAGGTTAATATGAACATTTTAAGGTCAGAATGACGAGCCCGACAGCAGCAGTTACAGAGAGAGGGGCAATAGTTTTTCATTACAAGGTGAATTGGAGCCAGAGTCGTGGCTAGCAGGTTAGCTATGTCCATTTATATATACAGTCTATGGGTAAAAGCTGCTAAATAAGAGAAAAAAATGACAGTGCAAAATATACTCAATTCATTTTATGTAGCATTTTCTCTGGTAATAACTATCACAGACGTTACTGGTCCAATCAGGCACTTCGTTGCTAAGACTCATGGGAACTCAACTGCCTGATAAAATCCCAGACACTTGATTCTAAGTCATGATTCATTTTCAAGAGTTACAAAAAAGCAAACAGTAGCAGAGCTTGGAAAACTAAAAGGAAATAACTATCACAGACAGCTGTTTTAGTGTCATGGTGCAATATCACAGCCGGCTAACAGGAAATTTACAATCATTTTTCTTTACAATAATTTTTATACATTCACATTCAGACATTCACTTGCACTCTTAATTTTGAAGTTGGAGAAGGCCAAGTATTATTTATTACTGAGTTAGCTGCCAGACACTACAGTCGCCTGAGTCATCACTCCTGACCAACGCTCCAAACCAGTCCATTACAATGACCTACTGATGTGGGCATGTTACTCATTCTGAGTCTGTTTACAGACATTTAAAATGAAACCAAAAGAATGGTTATATATGACAAAGCCTGCAGTTATTTAGACACTACGGTTTTCAGTAGTATGAAAAATTAGATACTAATCGATACTAAAACTAGTATTGAAAATAGACACTCATTTCAGCAGGTATCAATACTAAAAAAGTCACATTCACAGGAGAGAAATTAATGTTTCCTGAAAAGCTTTAATATGATCTTGAGCTGTATCAGAACAAGTATAAAACCACACGGATTTGTATACCCCCGTGGACCACTGTGGAGCCTACCCGTTTGACTGAGGGATTACACAGATATAAGGCCACATGGTAACCTACTTTGATTTAATGTTGAAAATCACATTCTTTTGTCTTAAAAATGTGTGCTTTTAAGTATCATTGCATCGGTATTGAATGGCAGTGTTGATATTCAATGGCTTTTCACATACTTTAACAGAAAGAGACGGTTATTCATCTCAGAACAAAGACAGATCTGTGGAGAGGCGGCCCCGCTCACTACCAGAATGCAGTTTTTATTTTTTATTTTATTTTTTGCAAAACATTTATAAATGAATAAAATCCACATGAAAATGTTTAATACCATAATGTGGAACATTCCAAGCAAAGCAATATTTTCGTGAGACAAGCAAAGGACCCTCCACCAGAACGGTTACATAGTGCACCTTTAATACTGACATTTGGGCAGTTAATACATGCTTCCTTGGAGTATACATTTGTTTACATTACATTAAAAGTACATATTAATTGTAGCAAATCCATAGTGTTTATTTAGGAGTGAAGTGCATGACTTTCTTTTTGTGACTATCCTACACCCTGCCAGCTCGTGGCAACACTATTACTTAGTGATGGGCCTTTTGGCTCATTCATGGAATCAGAATCTTTTGGAATGAGAATCTTTTACATTTGTCAAAAGTACTGAAAGATATTAATTAATACTGAAACTGTTATGAAAACTAGATACTCATTTGAGCAGGTATCGATACTAAAAAAGTCAGTCACTGGACAAAAAGGAACCTTTCCTGAATAGCTTTATAATGAGCGATTACACAGATATAAGACCACGTGATAAAAAAAGTCCTATAATTTAATGTTGAAAATTACATCCTATTGTCTAAATAACAGTATTGGAGTATCGAGTCTATAGTAATGAAATCGAGCTTGAAATTTTACTATCGTGACAGTAGTTTACATGCACACAGAAATCTGATCATTATCTGATTTCTGGAGTTATCAGATTATTGAAACTTCATCTCATCAGTTACAACTGACAACTTTCTGGTTGTTCCCAAAAAGAAATGGAAATAGATTTTTTCAAGATTATTTTAAAAAATCATTGTATTTTGTCTGCCAAGAACAACAATTAAAATCACAATACATAAAAAAAATCTGCCGCTATCTGCAGAGCCCTATCTAAAAGCAGCTAACCCTGTAGTTTAGACAACAGCTGCAAGATTAATCACAATCAAATTAAAACTGCAATGTGAATGAATGCTATCAGCAAATAACAAAGGCTGTAGTTTTTGAAGTACCGTCATTTCATCCAAAAACATCTAAATATCCTATGTTATTCTGCCTAGAAACTAACCACAGCTAATCCTGTAGTTTAGACCTATACAGACATGTTCTGAAATGTCATTTTTGTATTAGCTGGTGAGTTCATATTTCAGTCCTTTTGTCAATTCTTCTAAACTTTCAACTTTAAACAGAACCATATTATTAAAACATACATCACAAATCTAATCACAATTGCAATGCTTGTCAGAAAAATTACGTATTTTTCCCAAATGGTTCAGCCCTGGTTTAGACCTCTACAAACATGTTCTGAAATGCATGGGATTCTTGTATTAGTTTAGCAGTTCATACCTCAGTATCATATTCAATCTTAATGCTCCTGGATGTGTTTAAAAAGCAGACTGTGAAACAAATCTTGATTTTAAAGGCAGCAAATCTCATCTCCCGTTTGTCAAAAGAAAGTAATATGTATTCTTCCTCAGCCTGAACTTTCCAACATTTAAAGTGCATATTTATGTTTTTCTAATTATGACTTGGTTTGGTAGGAAAGTACCTGTGGTAAATATTTGTCATAGTTTTACATCAATTATGTGGCACAGTTTGGGGAAAAAAGTTAGGAGAAAAGTAAAAAAAAAATCCAAGAAGTAGCTGGGAGTTCTTAAACCGAATATCTCTATCTATCAGGGGCGGCACCACACATTTTTGGCTGGAGGAGCAAAGGTGGGTGCTAAGGTTTTCAATGTGGATGCTCACTTTAACAATGAAGCGCACCCCCCACCCCCTACCATGTTTGCTATGCTGTTTTAAACTAGTTTAAATGTTGTAGGCCCCTGTAGTGATTTATAAAATCTAATATGATATTATTTTATTTTCATTGTAATCCCATTTTGAACATTCTCTGGTTGCCATTTGAAATTTTGGATGTGTTATGGGGCCAAAAAGTCTTTGGGGGAGCTATGGGGGTGGATGGGCCATTCAAGGGGAGATTAACAAAACACCATTAGTCTAATCATAACTATTGTGCAATTTGGTTTTGGCCCTGGTAAACATTGTGGTAAAATAATAAACTTTACTAAAATGAATAAACTACAGAAAGCTTTCTACCATGTTATAAGTTAATAAGTTGTTCCCTCATGAAAAACTTGCCTAAAGAGGGTTCAGATGTCATCCCTGCATGTTTTAGTAATTTAGCCATCTCTCCTGAGCCCTATTCAAACCCTGCTAATGGTTAGCAGTACGACCCCATACGATGCTCCGCCCACAAGCCTACGTCACCCATGCTCCCACATGACAATTCTCCAAAAATATATAAAATCATGATACGAAAGTGTACACAGCAACTTGACAAACCTGACGCGATGTGCAGTAGTTTCATTAGCGGGATGCACGCTGATTGTGTTATGATTGCTCTCTGAAGGGGGAGTGACTTAGCGCAGAGAGCAAAGGGAGGGTAGACTCAGAGCCTCAAAAACAAAAGCAAATTTAGCATGTTCAAAAGAATAAAAGGCAGCATGGTGATCCAAATATGTTATGTGTTAGCCGTTACGGTAATAACCCAGAGAAGTAAAACACCCCCTTAACTATGTTTTAGTGAAATGAGTAGTCTAACCTGCCATATGCACTTTAAATGCTAATACTGTGTAAACTAGTGTATGTATTCTACAGTCTATAGGGCAATGGGCCAAGACCTGTCACGCCTGCTGCTTGGATCATTGATTCTGGACTGTAAGCATTGTAAATGTCCATTCACAGGGATAGGAAAAGCACACAGCCATATAGTTAAAGGTGTTGACAGAAATATGTGGCCAATATATGTAGCATGTCAAGTCTAATCAACACTAGCAGGGAGGTTGCTGGAAGGATTTATTTAAAGTAGGCATGGTCTGATATGTGTCTTGCTGTAGCTATTCATTTGCTACAGCATTTTCTTGAGTAATAACTAATACAGAAGCTACAGATACGGTCACCTTTTTTGTCCAATCACGTGCTTTCTTACTAAGAATCAAGGAAAACCAACTGACACTATCCCACACATGTGATTCTCTGTCATGGTGCATTTTCAAGAGTTAAAAAACAAACAAATGGTAGGCAGATACATCCACTTTTAGTTTTGCTCTGGTTTGGGATGTGTATTAGATGGGTATGGATTTATGCCAGAACCATAGACTGTATATATAAATGGACCTAGCTAACCTGCTAGCCGTCCCGTTCCAAATATAAAGTAATCATGGGCATGCTTCATTGACTTTGGCTCCAATTCACTTTACATTGAAAAATTGGCCCCCCTATCTCTGTAACTACTGCAGTGAGCCTCGTCATTTTGGTCTTAAAATGTTCATATTAACCAGACTTTTTTTATTTTGCTATTGTGTCTGTAAATCAAGATATGAACATCAGTAATAGACAAATCAGGTGCCTTCTTTCCTTGAGGTCGCTCCCGCCAGCTTTAGTAACAGGCTTGACTGCGTTGCTAAGCACAGAAGGGGCATTAGCTTCATCAGCCTCGCACTGGATTGGCTCTTTGGTTGCAGAATTCCAAATATGGAACTCGGCTCCAAATTCGCCTCTATAACTATAACCTTGATGAGCTTCATCTGTCTGAAGCCAAATGCTATTGGTGACGTAACACTCACTTAGTGCACTTCTTTACACAGTCTATGGCCGGAACACTATAGAAAGTTCCTAGGCACAGTTTTTCCTCAGCTAAATGATCTTCAGTGGACTGTATCAACTTTGTAGGTCTTATAATTCAGGTATTGTTCAAGCACTGCTCCCTGAATAAAATTTAAAGTGCCTATATTATGCTATTTTCTGATATATGTTATAATGTAGTTTCTTCATCAAAAACATAACTGGTGTTGTGTTTTGTTTCATTGGATTTTGTTTTCATTCACACGTGTTTAACACACAAACCCTGCATTCTTCTCTCAAACAGAAAACACTCCACCTTGTGATGTCATTTGGTAATACAAGAAGTGCTCCCCTGTGTTTTTAAACTCATCTTCACTAGATTGGGTGATTTCAGCCTTGGAATTACCAATCTCTAGAGAGCTAAAGGTAAAACATAGATATTAACTACCGCTACATAACATCGCAAGGTGGAACAGGGCATTTTGAAGTACACAGATTCTGCGTAATTTGTCAGTTGTACAGGTCTGATCCATAGTAAAAGCTAAAATGAAATCTGTCAAGTGGACAGTGGTAGAAGTGAAGATGTTTCACTGCTCATCCAATTCTTCAATTCTGGTCAGATTGCTGGTGGACACTGTAGCTACAAATAATTTCTCCAGCTTCTGTAACCAGTCAAGATCTGGAACCCTTTACTGCACATATTAATGCTGTGGATCCAAACATCAAGTCCACATGGGAAGAGGCCAAGGAGAACAAACTGGCCTTCTTAGATCAGAGAAGGAAAGGTAACTTTTCCCTACACAGCTGGTGTGTCTGGAAAGCTTCAGAGATTTTCAGACAGTATGAAATTTCAGTGTATTTCTAATCTACAAACACTATAAGACAGAAACTGGTTCACCCAAAGGACAAAACCCAGGGCCATAAACAAAGCAATGTGGTCTAGTTCATTCAGTGTAGTGAAGAGTGCAGTGAGCGTTACATTGGAGAAACTAAACAGCCACTCCATAAGAGAATGTACCAACACTGTCACAAGAGCTCCTCTGGACCCCAGTCCGCTGTACATCTCCATTTCAAAGCCACTAACCAGTCCTTTGAAGATAGTGATGTTCAGATCTTAGCCAGAGAAAAGAAATGGTTTGAGAGAGGAGTTAAAGAAGCAATTTTTGTTGGGAAAGACAATCCTTCCTTGAACAGGAATGGGGGCCTTAGACATCATCTTTCCCCCACCTATAGCTCCATCCTCAGACCCAAAGCAAACAAAGGAAATAAAGAGAATAATAGAGTTAGCCAGGAGGCCAATAGGTGTGGAAGCATCCATTAGGAGCTGAATGAATATGCTAAGTATGTCTCAGGCACAGTGCTAACTTAGGGTAGCTCAATAGACCTAGCCTACATACAGAAACTGTAAACAATAGCTGTTTCCAGTTTCAGTGTAGTTAGCTCCTCCCTTCAGATATAAGGCAGTGTCCAACAGCAATCTGAACTGAAGAAGTGTCTTCATTCCTACAACTTTGTGTCCAGTTGACAGATTTTACTTTTGGCTTTTACTATAGAAGTAGACAGAATAATAAACCAGATTTACTTAAAAATGTGTGATGTATGACCTTTAAATGTATATATTGTCCATCCCTTCATTAAAGATACGATATTATGCTACTCTAACATCTTTTGGCATTTTAGATTGTTATCTCATTTCCTCATCAAAAGCATAGCTGGAGTTGAGTTGTGTTTTGTTTATGTGCGAGTCATTTTTCATATTTGGTTGGACACCCTCTCTGTAACAGAAACACATATTCCCTCCTAGGAAAACTATGTTCCTCTGCGTTTTTAAAGTCCATACATCATTTCTGCGCTCATACTAGCAGCCACTGTTTTTGGGTCATTTATACTATCTCAAATTACTGTTGCCAGCAGATGGCAACAGTATCATGTAAATTAGAAACTTTTACACTGCTTACACTTTTACATTACTTACAACTTAGATTATGTCTGCTGCCCTCTGCTGGCAACAGTGTGAAGAAGATAGAGAAGAAGAAGAAGAAGATTACATGTATTTTTATACTATTTTCAATCATTTCAATAATGTCTTCTCAATCTTTTTTCCACCAAAATGATTTAATACAAGTATATTGAACATTTCCTCTGCAGGAAAAGTGGGAGTGAACCATTTTCATTGGTGAGAATAGCCTATTATTCAGTAATTACAGTAATAAACATTATTAATATTATTATTAATATTATTATTATTATTATTATTATTATTATTATTATTATTATTATTTCAGAAATAATTACAAAACAATTTCTTTATTTCTTGCCACTGTAGAAGTATTTTTTATGTAATTTTCAAACATGTAATTAACTCTACTATTAATGGAGAAATTCCATAAAAAAATTTGCGATTACATATGCAATTAATACTTAGCTTACAAAAGTGACTTCTATAACACTTTTGTGAGATAGATTAGATTATATTGTCATGGACAGAGAGGATTATTAAAAATCAAGTTATAGAGCTTTGTCAACAAGTGACAAAAGCTTTATATTGTCTAAATGAAACTAGTTGAAAATTTGTGTTTCTTACTCTGCTCCTTCAAATATGACTAAGTTTGTTTCTTTTTAGTGCCTATCTTTTAAAAACAATATATTTCGTTTTTTATTTAATTTAATGTTTTCTTATTCCATTTACATTCAATTCAAATTATAAATTAAATGTTACTTCCCAACAGTAGTTTTCCCAAATACTTTTTACTCCTACTTGAGTAATTATTTGAATCACTAGGCTACTCTGTACTTCTACTTGAAGTAACGTTACTCTTACTTGAGTGCAGTTTTTGGTCAGCTCTACTCTACTCACATCTGCTTTTAGATTATTGTTTTTATTGAAATTAATATCTACCCACGCATCCACTGGTAAAGTTTAAAAATTTGGATACGTTACTTGGAACTAAAAAAACAACAACTATGGCCTTTAAATAGTTTATCTCTTCTGAAATATATTCTTACATTGCACAGCAGATCAAAAACTTCAAATGAACAAACTTTCCCATGATCTTTCCTATTTATTTAGCACATTAGACCCACGTGTTGGCTCTTCTACCGCTCACATCATCCAGTCTTCTCCAAGCCAAATCACACCGCGTCAAAACCCCGTCAAAACTTGCCACTTTGCAGTTTATTCTCGCGTTCATACTTACCCGCAAACATGGACATGACGAGCAATCCCAAAACAAGCGTGTAAATCCACATTGCGTCAGCCCAGGTCATCGTACGTGAAATAAATAAATAAAACAACGTAAAAAATAATAATAATAATAGTAATATCAGGAGTGAGTGAGACTTGCGTGGAGCCTGCAGCGGTCGTGCGTAGGACTGGTCGCTCCACACTGCGCGGAGGATGCCACTCGTCTCCTAAGTAAGCTCCCTCCTCCTCCTCCTCCTCCTCCTCCTCCTTCTCTCTCTCAACTTTCCCTCGCTCGCTTCTATCTGGCCCATCTCTCTTGCGTCGTTTCGTTGGTCAGCACGCGTCACCGAGCCTCGTAATTGGCGTGAAAGTCGAAGGAAATCCACTCCCGTCAGTCCAGGAACTGCCGCGTCGTTTATGCTAGCCATGTACACGCGAACATGGGTAGCTAACATGAGTAGGATTACGCGCAGCCAAAACAACAGCGTGTAAAAATAAAACATGTTTAAGGCATGCTGCAGCCTCCTATGCGATGACAGTCTGATTTTCTTTAGTCTTTAACCAAGTTGCAACAGTCTATCCGCATTAAAACGATGTTGGACTTGTGTTTTGTTCATACGTTTAGCGTCCTGTCGTCACGTGCGGTCTTTATACGTATATACCTGTCGCGATAATTACTAGGCTATGTCGACCTTTGACCTCTCGCAGATTCCGGAAGTAAATCCATTCATTTTTCCCATAGACTTTTCGAAAAAATCTTCCTTTTTGAAGTTTTTGAACTTTTTTAATATAACTTAATATATTATTATTATTATTATTATTATTATTATTATTATTATTATTATTATTATTATTATTGTCAATGGCATCTTGAATACAAGAGAATAGAGATTACTCAAACATGCATGAATCACTCTGAATACAACTTTGACAGAGTGACTTTGACAGATTTTCTCCATTTATTTGAGCAAAACTTCTCCTGCTCCAATACAGACATATTGTATAAGCAGCTCTCCAGGTCCAAATAACTCTGCTGTGTGCTGTTTGTGTGCGTCTAATTAGAAAGCATTTTTTGGTCAGAGATCAAAATCAGAAGTTGTGGTTGGCATGCTAGTTGTTGTTAGCATTACTGTGACAGCGAAACACCACTCTGGTATCTGAAAATTGTGAAAAGTGTTTTTAAACTCATCACTGTGAATAAACTGTTTAAAATAAACTACAACTGTTTTTCACATTTTAAAAATCAGCACTTAAAAAAATAAATAAATTAATAAAATAAACACTGCTGTTCCATATAATTTTTTTTTCCATTCCAGAGACAGTGTAAATTAATTATGCTGTAAAACAGGGGCAATAAGATTCTTCTGATGCACATTATGTCATAGACTTGAGAGACAAATGAGTTTGAAACATAATATGAAAGTTTAACAGTAGTTTGGAATATTGAACAATTGACTGGGTAAATTCTGTAATGTAATATATTGCCTAATAACAGACATGCGCCGTCACCCAGAGTAGGTCTGCCCATAATTGTTCTCATTTTAACCAACCTATTCATCATAAATGTCACTTATAGGTAATAGATGATGGTCCTGAACATTATTATTATATATATATTTTTTTTAATTAAGGTGTAAACATTGATGCTGCAAGATTGCATTAGCTACTGCTTGCTACAAACACTTGTTGCCCAGGCCCCAGCTGCACAGTTCAGTGTGAAAAGCCGTTTTTGGAGTTGACGTCATAATCTTACCATCTGGGCTACTCCAAGCTCCTCAAGTAAGTAGCCTAATTGTGACCAAGATCTTGGGTCAGGATCTGGGGATGAGTCCCCAGTACCAACTCAGTACAAAACAGAATTTGGATACTGTTATGAATATATCTATATGTCAATGTCCTCAGTCTTTGAAATGTTAGAGGCATGCAGATACAGAAGTGTGGGATAGTGTCCTCACAGCAAGATTGTTCTGGGTTCAATTCCTGGGTGACCTGGGCCTTTCTGTGTGGAGTTAGTATGTTTGTCTACATGTTTGTGTTTCACCCCATTAACTCAAAACATGCACCATAGGTAAAATCCTGCAGATAAAGTAGTGCTGACCAAGACTAACTCAAGATCTAGAAATGGGTCCCTGGGCAATGTACTTTAAAGGCAATGAAGTATGGGCCAAATGTAGAAGACACATTTCTATACAGGACATTAAAATGTACCTTATCCTGACTAGTCTCAAGTCATTTTAACTTGTACATTGCTTGAGCAGATTTCTTAAACATGGACTATGCAGCTTTTCTGGTGGTGTTTTCAGGATGTGTGCCACCAGGTTGTCTCCAAGGAAATGTAAATGCTCTGCCTGGAATGTTCCAAAGTATGGCAGTAAACATGCATTTTTGAGCAAAACAAACACCCAAAATGAACAAACTGGTAGACTGTCATACTGTTGAACATATTAGTCAAGGCAATGATATCTCCATGACAGAGGTTGGTCATACGCAGTTACATTTCCTTAAATAGATTTATTTCAGTAACTTTTTTAATAAATTGTACTTGTACTCAGAGTACTCTTCTAACATACTTTTACAGCTACTTACTTTTACTTGAGTAGTAGTTCTTCAAATACTTCTTAACTCTTACTTCCTTACTACTCTTACTACTCTTGAATCATTTCTTGGACACTACTTTTCACTTGAGTAATACTATTTTGAAGTAACATTACTCTAAAATGTTTGGCTACTCTACCCAACTACATAGTTTTAATTTTAAATGCAGTTGAGTGCTTTATTCTGTATGCATCCATGTCTCTCTGTCTCATTTCCAACCACTCAATTGATACGTCCCATGTCCTGGTCCAAGTCCACTCAGCAGTTGGAGCATATTGGCAGTGCTGTCGATGGAGGAAACTCATAGGGCATTGAAAGCTTAATATGAGGCTGACATTTCACTGAAGTTAATCCGGTGGGCGGATGATGACCTGCCGAGGCAAATCCATCTGTCTTCACTTGGGGTTTACAACAGGCGAAATAAAACCATTTTGCTAACATCTGATGGACCTATCACAGATCCTGAGATATTACAAGGGATATGTTGAAGGGGGGGTGTTTCACTTCTACAGGGTATTAAGTGCTAAAACTTAACATTTAGATCACCATGTAACCTTTTATTGTTTTAAAATGCTATACTCGCCGAAAACAGTATGTCCACCTTGAGTCTCCCCTCCCTTCAGGGCACTGTCACAACACAAGCAGTGTGACTACTGTACATTGCGTCAGGTTTGTCAAGTTGTTGTGTAAAGTTTTGTATTATGTTTTTGTATATTTATGGAGACTTGTCCTGTGGGAGCATGGATGACGTAGTCTTGTGGGCTGAGCATTGCACAGAACAGCTGACCATAAGGAGGATTCAAATAGTGCGGGGAGATTGCTAAATTACTGAAACATGCGTGAATCACATGTAAAACCTCTTCAGGCATGCTTTTGATGAGAGAGCAATGTTATAACATGGTAGAAAGCTGAAAAAAACATCAAATTTTTACGCAAACATTTGGGGATTTTATAACCTTGATCATGTTTTTAAATAAAGCTGTAATTTAACCCTTTTACATATTTTTGCTTCATGTTAATGTTAAGGTACACTTTATTGTCCCTGTATAGAAATGTCTCCTCTGCATTAAACCACTTCTTCATTTCCGCTGGGACAAGCTGTCAGGAGCAGTGGCCGCCGCAGAGACCCGTCTTTAGATCTTGAGCTTAAAGGTCCTATATTATGCAAAATTGACTCTTGTGAGCTTTAAACCATGTCAGAATGCTATTACCTCATCAAAAACATACCTGGAGTTGTGTTTTGTTTCATTCACACATGTTTGAGTAACCGATTATTATTAATCTGTGTACATCTCCAAAGATCAAAATGTTCCATTCCACCTTGTGATTTCATGTAGTGTCGTTCAGTAGAGATTTGCAGGGCGGAAATCATCCAAATGATACTAGTGAAGATGTATGGAGTTTAAAGACACAGCAAAGAACTCAGCTTAAATATGCATGATTTGTGTGTCACAGAACAACATTATAACATAGATCAGAAAGATCGTAATATGTGCCTTTTTTTTGGGCTCTTTGTGCTTTTCCGAATACACATTACATGAAATAGTTAAACCTGAACTACTAAATGTTTCCATACACATTTTTAGCCAGAAGAATAACACATCTTGCTGGGGATGTCAGAGGAGCGCAGTGAGTAATCTAAGTGTGGTTTCCTGATAACACCAGTGTTATAGCTCTAGGCCTTAAGCTCTTTTCATTTGTCAGTATTTATCTGTTATCTTTAGTGTGTGACTGAATCTGTCCCCTTTCCCTCATGAAATCCTGGCTGTGTGAGTCCTTGCTGGTGATTGGAGGACTGTTTTCCCGCTTAGTCAATCCTTTGGCTCACCTGCAGCCACCTCCACTACTTAAGGAGATCCAGCACACCTACTCGGGGCTGCTGGGCTGTATGACCAGTATGCTGGTCTATATGTGTCACTTGTTTGTCACTGTGTCTAACTTTGTGTGTGAGACACTAGTTTAGTTTTTGTGTTTGTTCTTTTTTTGTCACTCGATTCTGTTTGTAGGCTATGTGACTCGTGTTTGTTTTGGGACACTTGTGGTTTGTTTTTGTGTTACGTGTCCCTTAGTTTTTAGAGATTTGTTATTTGTTAGATTGTTATTTTTAATTTCTTATTTTAGGTCCTTTTGTTTTATATATTTACATGGATATTTTTGTCTACTTTTGTTACTTTGCCTTTTACAACCCTGTGCATTAAATTACTTCTTTATTCCACCATTTTTCCATCTGTTTTTTGTTACTTCCCTATCCCTAGCTGAGCTGGGTCCTAACAACCACAGTCACTGTCTGCTGTAATAACCATAGCTGAGTCAGACTCTCTCTGAACCAGGAATACACACAAGCATTGGTTTAAGACGCTATGAGGACCAGAGCAGTACAGCAAGTCTGAGTAAGATCCATAAAACTATACCCATAAAACAAAATCAATATGAGGATTTCAGTCGGGAGATTTTGTGATCATGTTGTGGTGTTCAGGGTGCAAGGATAGTAACCTCTAACTGCTTGTCTCTACAAAGATGTTATTGCTTTGCCTTGGGATTAAGGAAGATATATTGTGCTTCTGTCTGCTATATAGTTATAATCTATGACACCTGTGGATCATTATGTTATACAGGGGGTCCATAAAGCCTCTTTACAGTTTAAAATTTAATTACAAAGGCAAGTGGTAAGATATGTTAATTAGATTTGTTCTATTGGACTCAGTGGTTAAAAATGTTTGTAATCACATTGGGGTCTGCATGTTCGTGAGTTCCTCACTCAAACATTTCCAGACCGTTGGATTGAAGGGATGGACCAATTCCATGGCCACCATGTTCACCAGATATCACACCTCTGGATTTCTTTCTATGGGGCTATGTTAAAGACATTGTGTTTCAAACGAAGCTACTGCACTTTACTTTACTGAACTAAAGCAAAAGATACAGATGTGATTGCAACCATTGATGAGGCTCTGCTACAGCAAACATGGCAAGAAATCCAGTACCATCTTGTGCTTCGTGCAATTAATGGTGCCCATACGGATGTTATAAATGTTTTAAATTGTAAGAGACTTTATGAACACCCTGTATTTATGTTATTTTTAAATCGCTATATTAATCTAAAATGCCTTAATAAAAGAAACAAGTCCACTGGCGTCCGCATAATAAGGTAAGTGAGGAATAACACTGGACCACTGCAAACAGTTTAAACTTTAAAATGAACTAGTTCTGTTTTTCAAGGTTTTAAGGAGCCTTTAAAGATCAAGTTTGCATAATATGTCTCCTTTAATAAATGTGAAGAATCTGCTCGGATGAGACTCTTATTTGAGCTTTGTCTAGTTTGACTGAACTGAACCTTTTGTAATGTAAAACCCAAATGTTGATTCTTGTTTTTGTTCGATGGCTCTTCAGAAATAGTAGATTGTTATCTCTCCAATGTGGTGTACCAAAGCCTTAAAACAAAATCCCTCACTGCCCTCAGGACCTCCACAGAGTGACACGTTAAATATTCAAACCAGGCAAACCACTCACTGTCTCTTTAACCAGAGCGGCTCTGAACCACTGTTTGGAAGAGGATCCTCACAAGTCCATGCGCGTCCTGGTTCTAACGTGAGCTGCAGGTTTCTGCTCTGTTCAGATCCTTTACACCTCAGAAGGAACCGACCAAGTGCATGAGACCCTTGGTGTAACTGTATTTTGTTTAGCTGAAAGGCCCATATTACAATATTTTGTTATAATGTTATTTCTTTGTCAAAAACAATCCCAGTGTTGTGTTTGGTTTCATTCACACATGTTTAACACACAAACTCTATATATTTAGGCTGAGTTCTTCTCTCAAACATAAAATTCTCTGTTCCACCTTGTGATGTCATGTGGTAATACAGGAAGTGCTCCACTGTTTTTAAACAACACACACCTAGAATCATTTGGACGGTTTTAGCGCTTGAACTGCCTATCTCTACTCCAAGTATGTTTTGTGTACCTTATGTGAAAGGTAGCAACATTATACCATGGTTTAAAGCTCTACAAGAGTCAATTTATTTCTTTTGTTTTCTTGAATGTTGTTTCCTTTAAAGGTTATCTTTTTCTATGTGGCCTTTCACCTTTGTCTCCTCTCAGTACACTCAACATGAAGCCTGCTCATTCTTTCACACCCACACATCCACTGAAAACAAGAAGAAAACAATGTCTTGCCCAAGGGCACTGTGCCTGAACTGCAGACTGTTAGGCAACACTCTCTGTCGTTGTGCACATGTTCAGTGTTTATTAATGGTTAGCTTTGCATTACACCTCATAGTTTCTCAATTTGTTTTGTCTCATCTAGCAATTATCTGGAATTACTGCTTTCAAGTTGGATATTCAGATAATGGAGCAAATAAATAACCTGAAAAACGTATGTCCATCCCTTACACATTATCTTAGCTGCCTTGAAATGTGTCTGTTCAAAACATCAGTAAATATAAAGCCTGGATCTGCTGGTTCAATGAAAATGGAGAGATTTTGTATTAATCTAAAAACAGTGACAGGTAGTGTTGAAACTGTAGTGATGGCATTTTGTAGACTGAAATAGTGTGAGAACGGAATTCCCAAACCCACCGCGTTTTACCCCCAACTTGGATTTAACAAGAAATCCAAGATATTCCAGAAAACCTTTATACACTATATCACTTTCTTTACTTTTTAAACCAATTTATGTCCATTATTTTAGTCAATCTGTGCTTGGTTCACTAGGGAAACAGTTCTGAAATGTGAACCTCCATAGCATCCATATGTCACTGGTTATGATCTTGAAATGTCCAGAACGGTTAGCAGGAAATGATCATGGCATAGAAAAAAAATTGCATAGTGCAGTCCCATCTTCTGTGTTATCATGTATATACTAAAGAGGGGGTATTAATTGCTGACAGAGTACATATTTAGATCAAGATGAGAACATTTATGCCACGGTAGGTTAACTGTAGGAGTTTTAGAACCTACAGTATACTGCAGAAACGCCAAATGTAAGAGCAGAAGTCCAGTTGCATCCACTCAATAACAAAGCTAATCTGTAAATCCTGTTATCATGAAGTTGCAACCAAAGTCTCTAACATGAGATCCAACTACATCTTCACGGGTATTATCCATTGCTGTTTAACCAAGTAACGGTAACAAATAGTGTTCCATCCTTAGAAAGTCCAGAAAGTGTCATAAGGCTCACGAAACAAAACACATGTGCTTTAAGTGCTCTACTTTTGATGTAAGCAATCTGAAAGTGAAAGTATTAAGTGAAGCAGCTTGAAAAGCATGTTGTGTATTCTCAATGCACTGCACAATGCATCTGAACCAACTAAGAACACAAGCTAATTTCGCCAGGTAATGCATTAGACTATTCTAGCCTGTGGATGTTGGTGATGACAGCATGGGACCCTGGGAGCTGTAAACACAAGATACCGTGTCAGAGATGGTGCTTAAATAAACAGTATCTTCCTGTTGTGAGAGCAGCTTCTGAACTGGTGGAGGCTAATTGAGATGTGCCGACAGCTCCGGCAAGCACAAACAAACCATGTGTCCGTGCAAACAGTTATACAGCTCTGATAAAGCTCAGAGGAACCAGGGGGACAGAGAGAAGAGCGGGTCTAACATGGAAGTCACTCCCGGGCTCAAAATAGGCTCCTAATAAACAACATGCGCAGAAGTATCAGTAACAGTAACATCTGGACCAAGTGTGGAGATACCACGCTTCCGGAAAACTTGTGTTGTGTTATTACTAATTGGCTAAATATAGATTTTTATTGGAAGTTCATTTGGGACACATGGGGACTGAAATAGAACAAAATGTTAAAGGATGATTTCTGGGCATATGAATGAATTGCGATAGTTTTGTGTAAAATTGTCAAAAACTAAATTGGTCCATTTTAAACAATTTACAGCTGTCCAAATGAACAGAGCTGAGATTAATATCACAGTAAAGCTATATTAGCATGCTAACAGCACACTTCCTGCTTTATGAACAATAAAACACGTTATAATTAGATGTAGACAGCACACAGCGTTCTCCTTTTCACTCTAAGGGCTGATTTTACAATATATCTGTACTGGGGTCACTGAGTTTACTTCATTGCGTGGTGCATTGTGTAACCCAGGGGTGTCCAAACCTTTTTGACCGAGGGCCGCATACTGAAACATATATGAAGCGGAGGGCCACAGACCAGTGTCGATACTGGGAGTCACATGGTGCATGTAACACAGGTTTGATATTGAGACATTGTACCTTTAATAAGACTTGGAAGATTATTTTTAGGTCTGTGTCACAAAGCAATGTGATGTTCTTCAGGTTATAGAGGTAGAATCGCTTCAATTTGTAGCAAAAAATCTGATTAATTGGGACAGTTTAGGAGGAGGCATGAGGGCCAACAAAAATTGGTCTGAGGGCCGCATTTGGCCCCTGGGGCGTAGTTTGGACAGCCCTGGTGTAACCTGTCTGGTGCCTTGAAGATGTTCCACAGTATAGCATTAAACATATCTATTTTTTGGAGCCATGCAGGAGCCTCTCAACCGCAGAAATCTCAACCTGAAATAGTGAGACTTTGACCAAGATACTTGTTTTACACTCTAGTTGTTAACTAAAACAAAATCTTGAAAGGTTTACTCCATGGACTAAAATCGCTGGTTAGGTTATTGCATGAGAAACTCGAATGCAGGAGAAGAACACTACTGCGTGAGGTCGCTGGGTTGTTCTGGTATTGGACTATAGGCTAAACTATAGACACGCGCCATTGAGCCTGACTCACTGACTCAAAATAGCAGCCATGTTTAAACCTCGGGGATTGGGTCACACACTCAACAGTGACTTAGGTTGGTACCAGCTGAAACCTTCATGATAATTTGTGATTTGTGATTTTTGTGGACCAATGTTAAAGGTCTCCGTGGAGATATTTTTAAATTATGAATTGCTATGACAGCCATCCTCATCTATCATCACTGTAAAAGTCTTAGCTGCTGACTTCATTTGTAGTCACACATGAAGCTTACATTCCCATAAAAAAAATTCCCAATTGGTGCCATTTCCTATTCCCCTGACACTTCTCATGTTTATGGGTGTTGATGTGAACTTTGGGAACAATTGATTGACGAAATGGCTTGGTCTGCTTGTGTTTCCGCACTAATCATAACTGTTTGGGTAAAACATCCTCTACTCTGCGTTCTCATAAAGTCACAATGCATTTCAATGGGCTCCCGACACTACAGCTTTCAAATGCTCCACAAGATACATATGAGCAAATATAGTCTGTTTATATAGTAAATTTTATATTCACGGACGGCCTATTTTCAGCTATTGTCTCCAAATCTGATAAGAATATATATTTGTGTGTGGGTTTTCCTGAATGTATAGACATATTTATTAAGGCGAGACACTACCATGGATCTACAATTAGACCTGGATAAGACACTCCCCTTATGTCCCTGTGTGAGATCGACTAGTGGCCGCTCCATAGGTACTGAAGCTCCCGGGAACTCTGACTCAGAAAGATTTCGTCCATGGAGCACAATGGATTTTATGTGGGTTCAAACTGTCCATGTTCAGCTGACAGGGCATTCATAGGTTTCACAAAAGGTTGGATTTAGTAGGGGTCTTCTCTATTTTCACAACATGAACTTAAAAAAAATGTAAAAATGTATCCTCAAAGAGCCTAAAAGATTAACCCTTGGCCCACTCTGAGCACACACTGGCGTAACTTATGCTCTTCCTTTATGATGGCTCATTCATACATGAGACACCCACACTTGTCCAACTATAAGCGTCATTATTTTGAACTGTTTTGAGGAATGCAGAGATTGCATGTCGGTGTTGACCAATCGAACATCAGAACACGGCACGCATGTCAACACACAGCTCCACACTCAGCAGATGGCACACAACATTCTCCTTTTCACTCCAAGTTCTGCTTTTACAATCTCTGTACTGTACTGAGGTAACTGAGTTTACTTGAAAATTGGGACACTGTGTAAACTGTATGGCGCCTTGGAGATGTCCCACAGTATAGCATTAAACATATCTACCGTTTTTTGGAGAGACGCAGGTCAGAACCTCACAACATTAGAAATCTCAACTTAAAGTAGTTAGTCTTTACACTGAGCCTGACTCACTGACTCAAACTAGCAGCCATGTTTAAACCCTGGGGATTGGGTTACGCACTCAGCAGTGACTTAGGTTGGTACCAGCTGAAAACCTTCATGATAGTTCATAGTTTGTGATTTTGAGACAGCGAAGCTTGTTGTCCAATTGCCATTATTTTGAACTATTTTGAGGAATACAGAGAGCACATGACGGTGTTAACCATGCATACATACACACACAGCTCCACACACTCCTCTCACAGAGCCGTTTACTGCCGATCTCGGGTCAATTTTTCTGTCTAACAGGAGAAATGAAGTGTACTGTGAATATGTAGGGTCGATCTGACTCCAGATAAGACAAGCAGTGAAGCTCAGCAGAAAGGAAATAAATCATGAATGAACACTTTATTTGGCACTCTGAAATAATCGTACAGTTGGCCCTTTTCGGAATTATCGATCGTATATCGTACAGGGGTCAAACTGGTCGTTTATCTGGCAACCCTGGAATGTTTCTGATATCACACAGGTGCCATTCCAGACTGAGGAAATAATGTGGAAGAAATTTTACATCAATGAGCACAGGCCACAGAAAACGGCACAACTCCATCTTTGGTTCATCTTCCAGATCTTATATATATGCAGCCACTTTTGGGGTTAATTTTACATCTAAATATGCTTCATTATATGTCAGAATCATTTTTATAACAAAGCTGTTGCACTTTAGAAGACTTCAACGCCTCTTAACTTTAATGTTGTAATATTTTATTCAGTTATTTTTAAATATTCATTTATTTTTACAGAATAATTTCCTTACTTCTATTTCTCCGCTCTGATTTATTGAGATTTTAACCCTAAAAGAACCAGACAAATTTCGATTTTTAAAAACATAACTATACATAAAACTACAGCATAGATTTGTTTTCTTAGATTTATTTCTGAAACTGCAGAGAACAATCCAATTTATATCTCCATACCTGTTTTGGTTTTTTTTTGTTTTTTTTCCCCTATTCACCTGCAGCATCATGCCTTAACACCACTTACTATACATTCATTTGAAGCTGACCTCACAGTTCGCACAGTTACTGATTTCAAAAATGCAATGGGAAAGATTATAGGGCCTGGGGATAGTTCTTTGATTCCCAGTGAAAACCAGACTGCCTTCATTTTTACATGTTATTTTATCAGCAACTTTCTGAGAAGGAACAACCAAACTTTGGCATCTGCATTTCTTGAATAGTTAACTACCCCCCGAACAAAGCAGGTAGTGTGGGGAATATATGTCAGGTCTTATATATGTCAGTAATGATATGTGTCTGTTGTGGGGCTTGAAAGCATTTAAAAATGCTGTATGGTTTCTTTTATATTACACACATTTTTAAATATATGTTATAATGTTGTATCATTATCATAAACCTGGACTTGTGTTTTGTTCCATTCACAAATTTTTATCTCACAAATTGTGCATATTTAGCCTGTGTTCTTGTCCCTAACTGGAAACACTCCACCTTGTGTTGTCATTGAGTGGTGATACAGGATGTGCTCCACTGTGTTTTTAAACTCCAAACATCCTCACTAGAATCATTTGGAAAATTTGCAGTCATGAATATAGTCTTTTTGAGGAGGTAACAATATACAACTAACAGACGTAAAAGCTCACATGAGTCAATTTTCCCTAATATAGGACCTTTAAAAAAGACATGCTATGCATTAGTGGCCAAACCTCCTTGTCAAGGCCTGATCTTGTCAGATTTTAGGAGCTAAGTAGAGCCGGACCTGGTTAATACTTGGATGGGAGACTGCTGGAAATACCGGGAGGTGCAGCCACAGAGGCAAAAACTGTTGAGTTGAGAATGTGGGAGTACTTCACCCACATTGTCTAGTGTGAAAGTGGTGTGTGCATGATGGCACAGATTGGTAGCCTTGCTTCTATCGGTCTACCCCAGGGCAGCTGTGACTGTAATAGTAGCTTACATTCACCGAATATAAAGTGAATGAATAATGCACAAAATTGTAAAGTGACTTTGAGCATTTGCAAAAGCGTTATATAAGGGTAATGTTTCAGTAAGCTCCCATTTATGGATTCGGTGTTAGTAGGCCATCTGCAGGAAACACTGGGAATGAACCACAAAAAAAAAAAAAAAAAGCTAGCTATGCGAGCAGTGTGACCGGCATGCAACTACAAGCACAAAGTTGTAATGAATGTGTTTTGGCGGCATTATAGCTCAGAGCGAGAGTATAGCAAAGATTTATGGATTTAAAAACAACACTGAAGGCCTCTGGATTTCTACCTGTGACGTAACAATCCGGGGAAGACTGAAATAGAGTTATTTCTGAGGCTCCAAGCAAGACAACCCCATAAACAAGAGTGAATGAAGTGAAATACAACTCCAGATATGTTTTTGATGAGGGAACAATGTTATAACATGGTTAAAAGCTCAGAAAAAGTCAATTTCGATTGATCTGTGTCTTTTAACTAAATGAATGTGACAAAATATTCTTTATTTTATATATATATATATACCATGACACCAGACCCCACCACATTGCAAATAATAAATAATACTACGCAAGATTTGGATATCATTTTATCCTTCGTGTCTTTTTGAACCTGTACATTTCATCCAGGCCATATTACTGTGTTTTCTGAACTTTTTTTTTATTATGTTGTTTCCTGATCACAAACATACCTGGAGTTCTGTTTTGTTTCATTCACACATGTTTAACACACAGACCCTGCATATTTAGGCTGATTTTTTCCCTCAAACTGAAAACACTTTGTTCCACCTTGTGATGCCATTTGGAAGGAAGTTCTCCACTGAGTTTTTAAACGCCACACACTTTCACTAGAATCATTTGGATAATTTCAGCCGTGGAATTTCCAGTCTCTGCTAAACAAAAGGTAAAAGGTAGCTGTTAACTACTGGAAAGACTAATAATAAAACTTAAACACGTCTGAATGAAACAAAACACATCTCCAGGTATGTTTGTGATTAGGTAGCAACATTCTAAAATTGCTTAAATCTAACAAGAGTCAATTTTGTGTAATATCGGACCTTTAAATCCAGCTCAATTAGAAACCATATAAACCCAAATGAATAAGTCTATATTACACATGTGACCAGGTTGTAATGTTGAAGGAGCTCTTTAAACCGACCCCTCAAGTGGTTTCCTTCTGTTTCATACATCTGCTAACAGTCAGCTCGTCTTGTCCTCCGCTCACTGCCAATTTAGCTCTCCATGACTCACGCACCACTAGAGAGAGGGAAAGGAGAGAGGGATAGAGGGAGAGGAGGGAAAAGGAAAGTGAAGGGGTGAGGGTTAGGAAAGGAAGGAGATGAGGGAGGAAGAGTGAGAGGAAATGGGGCAGGGGGATAGAGAGGAGAGTGTGGTCGAGACAGAAGAGGGATAAGGATAGATGGAGAAATGGGGGGTACAGAGAGAGACAGAGGAGTGAGAAGAAGGGAGAGAGCAGTTAGAAAGAGTGGAAAGAGAGGGAGGGGAGGACCAAGAGTGAGAGAGGATAGAGAAAGGAAAGAGGAGAGAGAGAAGCGGGGTAACAGGTAGATTGTAAGCATAAAGAGGGAGGGCATACAGAGTGAGAGGGAGGAGAAATATATAGAGAGAAAGGAGATAAGAGTGAAGGAGAAGTGATTACAGAGTGATAAAAACAGAGTGGAAAGGGGAAAGAGCGGGGGTTGACAAAGAGTAAAACAAGAGAGAGAAGAGATAGGCAAAATATGGGAAGATAGATGGAGAAAAGAAAGGGGAAAAAGTGATTACAGAGAAGGAGTTGGCACTACACTCAATGTAATTAAAGAACTTCACAGGGGAGAGTGGGCTTCCCTGGGGTACACACATGTTTGATCTGGCATGCTCCTCTGTCACTGCTCATATGTGTAATGGAAGCGTGGATGGTGAACACAGGGCCCACCGCACATGATTAGAGCCAAGCTGGACTGAGCCAGAGCAGATGAACGCACAGCTGGGTAAAGATTCTGGTGAAGGGTTGTAGAGGTTAGTGGAGGGTTGTGGGGTTCAGTAGAGTTTGCCGCTACGATCTTTGTGGAGTCGGAATGAAGCTCAGCCATATTAGCCCTTCCATGGTGATAGTAGTACATTTTGAGAGTGAATTGTGGAGGTTCTGAGCTTTCACATGAGGCCTGTCCATATACTGAGAATGGGAAAAAACATGTATGTGTCCTCTATCTGCAGGTTAAGGCACTGGCAACCCAGGTTTAGTTGTGATTGTTATACCTTTTAACCTTTAACTACTACTTGTACTTTGTGGTTGTAATATATATTGTTATTGTCCCCAAAGAAAAATTAGTCCTATATATCTGACCTATTGCACAGTACACATTTCAAAATAAATGTTTAGTTCTCTAATGCACTTATAACTCCAATTTTAAAATAAATAATCATCCCATATCTGTGAAATTATCATTGTTAGTCTTGTGAAGATGTGTGAATTTAAAATGTATACAAGTGTTAAAACTGTATTACTAAAACATGAATGAAACAGAACACAGCTTACCTTGGAAAAAGTCAATTTAACTCAATATAGAACCTTAACAAGGACAGTGACTAAGAGCTCGCGTGTCTGTACCTCCACAAGCCAAGATCTCAAGTTACCAGTGCATGTCCTCCAGGCCCCATTCACTTTAGAGCAAATTCACAAATCAGGCTCAATCTGGCTCTGGGTGGAATGCATCCCGTGGAGACTGCACTCACCTGGACAGAGTTTCGCAGGGTTACGGCTGCCAATCACTCTACGCACAAGAGGCTAAAAACTTCGAGAAAATGTCAGGAGGAGAAGTACCGAGCCAAGACCAGGGATTAGACAAGTGTGTGGTCATGTTTACGGCTTTGGGAAAGAAAGAAAAAACGTGGCATTTCCCGATGAGATGTGCCAAGATCGTACTCTCCGAGCGTCACTTTGTCTCCTGTCTTCTCTGTCTAGTGCCGGATTCAAGGTTGGCTGGGCTCGGTGCAGATGTCAGTCTCAAAGTGTGTGTCAGGAGAGGTGCCAGATCGTACGCAGCGCAGAGCCAGATTTGTATCTGCTTCTATAACAAAAGTGTGCTAAAGAGAGTGTATGGTTATAGACGATATTTGTGGTGGGAAAACAACATGTGTGCATGCTTAAGGATTGCAAAAAAAACCAACAACTTTATAAAACTGATTGTGAATGACTTGATTGTGATCTCTGGTCGTTGCCCTGATGAAGTCTTGTTAGAGTCTAAACATGCTGGCTGTCCATGCTGTAAAAAAGGACTTTTAAGTTTTCATACAACAGAGTGCCTTGGATCTCTTCTTTACTCGCCGGGATTCAGAACACACTTCTTCAGCACTTTATGAAGAAGATCAGAGAGTCACCAGTCACCAGTGAATCTGCCCATTTTCAGATGGGTATGATTGACAGGTGGATTAGCCAATCAGGGATCCAATCATCATCTGTATTGGAAAAAATAAATAAAAATAAAATAAGAAAATATCACAGGGGCTGATAAACAGATTTCTGCAGAATAAGGCACTAAACTCTGTTAATATGAGGTTAGAGGAATTAGATTTTATTTGTAAATGATGGGTGACCAATAAACTCATTTGTTTCGCATGTGTCACCGAAAAGAAACAAAGCTGACTGCACGAACACGTTTAAACGGGCTTGAGACTCAGCCGAGGGAGTGGGGACCAGACTGATATTAATCTGTATAAAATATACAGAGAGATATCATTCTGGATCTGCCAGGCAACTTGTTTAATGTTGTACACACACATTTTTTCATAACATGGTATGATATAATTGTTATTTCGGCCCGACGTTGCATGCAAATGCTCGTAAACATATTAGTGAACACTAGTGAATAGTGTTAATTTAATTGACTAAACATATTTTTGTCTATGGCAAATATGTAACCATAAAGTCAAAACAATGACTACATGTATTTTTGTTGACTAAATCTTGACTTGAGCTGTCAACTGATCACCACCTGGTGGTGAGTTGGATCCGCTGGCGGAGAAGGAAGCCGGACAGACCTGGCAGGCCCAAGCGTATTGTGAGGGTCTGCTGGGAACGTCTGGCGGAGCCCTCTGTCAGGGGGGTCTTCAACTCCCGCCTCCGGGAGAGCTTCTCCCTGATCCCGGGGGAGGTTGGAGACATGGACTCCGAGTGGGCCATGTTCTCCACCTCTATTGTTGATGCGGCTGCTCGTAGCTGTGGTCGTAAGGTCTGTGGTGCTTGTCGCGGCGGCAATCCCCGAACCCGGTGGTGGACACCGGAAGTAAGGGATGCCGTCAAGCTGAAGAAGGAGTCCTATCGAGCCTTGTTGGCTCGTGGGACTCCTGAGGCAGCTGATGAGTACCGGCAGGCCAAGCGTGCCGCGGCTCGGGCAGTCACAGAGGCAAAAACTCGGGGTTGGGAGGAGTTCGGGGAGGCCATGGAGGAGGACTATCGGACGGCCTCAAAGAGATTCTGGCAAACCGTCCGACGCCTCAGGAGGGGAAAGCAGTGCTTCACCAACACTGTTTACAGTGCGGGTGGAGAGCTGCTGACCTCGACTGGGGATGTTGTCGGGCGGTGGAAGGAATACTTTGAGGATCTCCTCAATCCCACTGTCACGTCTTCCGAGGAGGAAGCAGAAACTGGGGACCCAGAGGCGGACTCGTCCATCACCCTGGCTGAAGTCACTGAGGTGGTTGGCAAGCTCCTCGGTGGCAAGGCTCCAGGGGTGGATGAGATCCGTCCTGAGTACCTCAAGTCTCTGGATGTTGTGGGACTGTCTTGGCTGACACGTCTCTGCAACATCGCGTGGCGGTCGGGGACAGTACCTGTGGAATGGCAGACCGGGGTGGTGGTCCCTCTGTATAAAAAGGGGGACCGGAGGGTGTGTTCCAATTACAGGGGAATCACACTCCTCAGCCTTCCCGGTAAGGTCTATTCCAGGGTGCTGGAGAGGAGAATCCGACCGATAGTCGAACCTCGGATTCAGGAAGAGCAGTGTGGTTTTCGTCCTGGTCGTGGAACACTGGACCAGCTCTATACTCTCCATCGGGTCCTCGAGGGCTCATGGGAGTATGCCCAACCAGTCCACATGTGTTTTGTGGATCTGGAGAAGGCATTCGACCGTGTCCCTCGTGGTGTCCTTTGGGGGGTGCTCTGGGAGTATGGGGTCCGGGGCTCTTTGCTAAGGGCTGTCCGGTCCCTGTATGACCGGAGCAGGAGCTGTGTTCGCATTGCCGGCAGTAAGTCAGACCTGTTCCCAGTGCATGTTGGACTCCGCCAGGGCTGCCCTTTGTCACCGGTTCTGTTCATTATATTTATGGACAGAATTTCTAGGCGCAGCCAGGGGCCGGAGGGGGCCTGGTTTGGGAACCACAGGATTTCATCTCTGCTGTTTGCAGATGATGTTGTCCTGATGGCTTCTTCGAGCCAGGACCTGCAGCAGGCACTGGGGCGGTTTGCAGCCGAGTGTGAAGCGGCTGGGATGAGAATCAGCTCCTCCAAATCCGAGGCCATGGTTCTCGACCGGAAAAAGGTGGTTTGCTCCCTCCGGGTGGGTGGTGAGTCTCTGCCCCAAGTGGAGGAGTTCAAGTATCTCGGGGTCTTGTTCACGAGTGAGGGAAGGATGGAGCGTGAGATTGACAGGCGGATCGGTGCAGCGTCTGCAGTGATGCGGTCGCTGTATCGGTCCGTTGTGGTAAAGAAGGAGCTGAGCCGGAAGGCGAAGCTCTCGATTTACCGGTCAATCTACGTTCCTACCCTCACCTATGGTCATGAGCTTTGGGTAATGACCGAAAGGACAAGATCGCGGATACAAGCGGCTGAAATGGGCTTCCTCCGCAGAGTGGCCGGGCGCACCCTTAGGGATAGGGTGAGGAGCTCGGTCACACGGGAGGAGCTCGGAGTAGAGCCGCTGCTCCTACACGTTGAGAGGAACCAGCTGAGGTGGCTCGGGCATCTGCTCAGGATGCCTCCTGGACGCCTCCCTAGGGAGGTGTTCTGGGCATGTCCCACCGGGAGGAGGCCCCGGGGAAGACCCAGGACACGCTGGAGGGACTATGTCTCTCGGCTGGCCTGGGAACGCCTTGGGGTCCCACCGGAGGAGCTGGAGGTCGTGTCCGGGGTGAGGGAAGTCTGGGAGTCCCTGCTTAGACTGCTGCCCCCGCGACCCGGCCCCGGATAAGCGGAAGAAAATGGATGGATGGATGGATAATAATATAAAAAATAACACTATAAAAATTGCATTCTCTTTCTCTTACCATGTTCTCCTGAAACGCTTATGCTACCCTGAAAATGAACTGGACTTTTATCTCGTGATGGAAAAAACTGTGACTTCTGATCTCTACTCCTACAGGAACCCGACACATTTAGGGAAGTTTCGCTAACGGCCCAATTATCATCCGCAGCTTATGTAAACCACATCAGAGCACGCAGAGTTTACTTATAGGCTTTGATTGATTAGGCCTGCGGTGCTATGACCCAGAGGTTGCTTTGTTTTGCAGCTAAACTTGAAAGTGTAAAAATAGCATTTACTGGTAGCAGAGGATGTTTTATTACTATCAAAATAATGTTAATGAACTTTGCTAATGACCCAAATGGACCCAATGCTGGTACACATTGTTGACACAGGCCTGTACTCCTGCGTCACTTCTGATCATTACTGGAAAAAACTAAAAATGCAGCTGTACAAGAAGCATTTTAGCAGTGAGTCACGCTGAGTTAGACCAGAGACAGGACTATATGATACTATGGGGAACTGAATCCAAACACGACTCGGGTTTTAAAAACATAGAAGGACTTTAATGCCTTTTCCTTGGAGGGTTTTAAAAGATGCATTTAAAGAGGGGGTATTATGCAAAATCAGCTTTTTGGAGCTTTACCATGTTGTAATATTGTTCCTTCATCGAAAACATGCTTGTAGTGGTTTTAGACGTCATCCATGCATGTTTGAGTAATCTAGCGATCTCTCCCATGCCCTATTCAAACCCTCCTCTACGATGCTCAGCCCACAAGCCTACGTCATCCATTCTCCTGCATGGCAATTTTTCATAAATATACAAAGGCATGATACAAAACAATACACTATGACTTTACAAACCTGCAGTGATGCGCCATAGTTTCATTAGGGGGCTGATTGTGATATGAAGGGGGAGTGACTTAGCACAGAGAGCAAAGGGAGGGGGAAGTCAGAGTCTCAAAATGTTATGGTTTTCAGCGAATATAGGATTTTCAAAAAAATAAAAGGTAACATGGTGATCTAAATAGAAGCATAATACCCCCTTTAGGTAGAGATTTGACATAAATGTGTAAAAAAAATGTGTTGGTTACATAGCAGTGCGAGGATAAGGAGCCTGTTGGTTAGCATGTCTACATGTGTCTACACATGTCAGTATGTTGTTTGCAGGTGACTTTCTTCTGTCATTCAAAGATTTTTGTACACTTGGTTACGTAATTGGAAAAAAAGGTTGCAGGTTTAGTTGTTCCATGGGTTTTTTTCTTGAAGTTGTAGAAGAAAAATCGAATCTGTCAACTCAGGGCCGGCTCAACCTATAAGCAGACTAAGCCACTGCTTAGGGCCCCGAGGCCACCAGAGGGCCCCCAAGAGCCCATTCATTTATACTGAAAATAATGATTGAAAAGTTTTTTTTCTGAAAACTAAATGACACTCCGGTGTTTGTACTAGTCTAAATATCCCTCTTGAACAATTAGATGTGTTTTATTTCCAGTAACTAGTTATGTGCTTTTTGAGTCGGGCAGTGGTGTGGACAGCTACGCATTTACACCGGTGTGAAGGACCCTCCCCTTCAGGTGAGCTGTGGGTGCACTGAGGCAGAGGACATTTGAGTGAGTGTTTTACAGACTGAAAGACTAAAAGTTAGTGAAGTGAAGTTTATTTAAAGTACGGGACAATGTATGAAGAGCCCAGAGGAAGATCGTTTTCGGGGAACGACGGACTTTTCAGAGAAGACTCGAAATACGTCCCCACTTTACATCAGTGGATCTGCAGATAAAACAGTGAAGCTGGACGTGTATCATTTTGCAGACAGGACACACCTCAGAGAGACAGAGGACAGAGAAGACACACCTCAGAGCAGCAGAGGACAGAGAGGACACACCTCAGAGCAGCAGAGGACAGAGAGGACACACCTCAGAGCGACAGAGGACAGAGAGGACATACCTCAGAGCAGCAGAGGACAGAGAGGACACACCTCAGAGAGACAGAGGACAGCAGGTGAGTCCGTTTATTACACTGGTTGTTTTTGGTTGTGGCTCGTCCTTTTGTGGTAATTTATTTAGATAAGCATATGGCTTTAATATTCCCCACTTCCTCTTTGCAAAGTGCGCTCCGCGCTAACTGCTAACGCGCTAACTGCTAACGCGCCACTGTTAGCATAACAGTGACTGTTGTGTTATTTTACCAGGGCCACACTGTGACCAATGTGGACACGTTATACCTCTTTTTAAAGCTCTGAACGCGCTCTGTTCAGTCGCTAAATGTGTTTGTCAATTATATTACGATACAGCGCACGTACAAGCAAATAATCACCAGCGCCACTTAGCAACATTAGCATGCTACTATTGTAAACACGAGCACTGGGCTGATATCCTCTGTGAACTATAAAAACCTTTATAGTCCTAAATATTTGTATATTTCATGTGACACTCACATATGATTACAGCTGTGCTTAATGTGCAGAACAGTGAATGTGCAGCTTTATGTCAGCTCTGTGGAGAGATGAGCTGTGAGTCAAACAAGAAGCACAACAGCTACAGTGGTATTGGCAGCCCATTGACGAGTACGAGTGCTGGCACGGTATCTGTGCATCCCTACTCATAAATATGTGCATTTAGGCAAAATCTCGCATCCAAAGCCTGACAATAAACATAAAAATAATGTGATCCCAGAATCCTCTTATTTAATGTTCAGTCCAAATGATCTGATTATTATAAATCTGATGTTATGTCCAGGCTGTTTCTCTTATACAGCTCTTAACTTAGATCACTACTTGTACTTCTTGATTGATATGATTTTGAAGTAAGTGTACCCTTGCTTAAGTACATAATTTGGCTACTCTGTCCAGTTCTGCATTTTATGACATAAAGAACTGATAATAAATATAACCTCACTTTAGTCAACTAGAACACATTAAAATGCACCAGAAACCAAGAAAAATGGCAGATCCCCCTTCCTTGCATTTTTTATACTGTTATACTTGTGGTTATTGCTGTTGTGTGCCACTAGAATTTGCAGTCTTTTTATCAGTGGTTGTGATAAAGTGGCGAGGGCTCCGAGGGCAAATTCAGCTTAGGGCCCCCTAAAGGCTAAGGCCAGCCCTGTGTCAACTGGACAAAAAGTTGTAGACGTTTTGCTGCTTTGTTTGGACTACACTAGACCGAGACCAAAGCACATAAAAGAAACAAAAGAGAACAATAAGGGGGGCATTAAAGGGTGAATAGGGCCATTAAAGGCTGAAACTGTAAACAATAGGTGTGGTACTTTCAGTGTAGTTAGCTTCTCCCTTCAGAGAGATATAAGGCAATGTCCACCAGTAATCTGACCAGAACTGAAGAAGTGGCTTGGATAAGCAGCAAAACTTTTTCACTCCTACAACTTTTTGTCCAGATTTTTCTTTTATTATGGATCATACCTGGATGATTGAGGCATCTTTTCTTGAAATGTTTTAATGTAATTTTAATATAAATACATAAATTCAAATTAAATAAAAAATGCCAAAAAAGCACTATAAGGGGTGTTTGGATGTAGGCTGTTTGAAGCTTGTAAGACCAATAGTTGATGTAAATATTTGATTTTGAGTAGATCTCTTTTCCAAGAAACAGATAAATACATCTTATAAATAAACCTTTCGGTGCACTGAAATGTCAAACTTCAGTGCAATTCATCTTTTTAATTAAGACAGGCTTGGACAGACACTACCTTAACCGGAAGATGTCTATTTTGCATGTTTTAGTTTGGTGTAGTAGTACTTGGAGAAAACCCAACTAGACGAGAGATCCCTAGAAAGGCTCTTGAGATGTCCTCACTGCGAGACTTCTGTACTCTTTCTCTGCACTGTTGTTTAAGGCAATGACACTTTATTTATTCAGACTTCATATAATTGATAATGTGTGAGCTGAGTGTTCCCACTGACCCACTGCTTCAACTTCTTCAAACCAAACAACCAAATAAATGGAATAAACTAATGATTTTTATCTTACTGGCATAACATATAGTCCGCACCGGTCCTAATCATCTTGTTTATGTCACTTTGGTTCATGTTATACTTTAGACATTATTACATTACAAATTAACACAAGAACATTTATCACTATTGTTAATCAGCAAACTTTTGTTACAAAATGTACCAAACAACGGCAATATTAAAGCCACAGTTCAAATGGACTCATCCAGATTCCAGATGTCAGTAATGGTTTTGTTTGGATGTCACCGCATATTATTTAGAAGAAGTCGGAAAAAACAACATGACTATTATAGTAATTGCGTAGTAATTGCGTAATAAAACCCCGCTGTATGCCAGTCCAATGCACGCTGACAAATTGAAAAGAGATGTTGCCTCCGTCTGTAACTTCTTAAGCTCGGCATGTTAGAGGCTGCGACCTTGTCCTCATTTACAACAGTATCACCTTACCGCCTCCCATCTCGGTAAGCGTTATAGCAGCCCATGCTAACTGGACCTCCCGGCTGCTAAAGAAAACAAACGTTAGAGTATAGCCACAACACATCTCGGCTACATTAATTCCCAGCCTTCCATCAACGTAAACAGCGTATTTACACTGCTAATTCAAAGGTTGTGACATGTCCCTGAAAGCCATTATGGTTTTGGGTGTTTGGCGACGCAGCTAGGTGCTTCAGGGTTCTAAGAGAGGTGGTGTGGAGGTTAGCTTGGAGTGTCAGTCAGCAGGCGAAGTTGTGTAAAATGAGATCAAGAACACATTATGCATTCTTGCTACTTTATGCATTCGGTCACCTTGGGATAAGTATTTTGCATTTTGTAACTTAAAATAATGTCTGTATTTGGAAAACTATACTTTATAAACTACACGTCTGTTTTCCCAATGAGGCCATATAGGCGTTAGAGAGGAAAAAGGGGAAACTAAACAAATCCCACGTGAATGCTGTGCTAATGGAGCCGTGCGTTTGCTGTGACCACAGAATGAGTCTGGCGATTGTTTATGGATTTAAAAGTGACGCAGAAGACCTCAGGAGTTTTACCTCTTTACAAAACTGGGAATTTCAAAATTGCGTATTTTCTGGGGCTTACAAGAAACATCATTATAACGTGGTAAAAAGTTCATAACAGTCCTTTAATTAATAGGGCATGGGGATTGCAATATGGACCCTCATAGTTGTATCACTACATGCTATCCCTCTAATTTCAGGTATCAGGTGGTTTATACTGTAAGGCTAAGGTACTTTTTAATGTCCCCATAGGGAAATCTGTCCTCTGCGTTTGACCCATCCTTCAATGCAGTTGGGGCATTCTCTCAGGAGGCGTCCTCTCAGCAGTGACCATGAGCTAGTCTTGGTGAGGACCATCATTAGCTGGAGGATTTGACCTATATTATGCACGTTTTAGGTTGATGGGGGAAACCAGAATCTTCTTGGTGTGACAGTGGATAGTGGCACTAGTTCTGCTGGTTAGTGCTCGTTATCTAAGCTGAAGGTTGGCGGTTCAAATCCTGGCCCCAACATAAACAATATTGGTAAAGCAGTCAGATCCCTTGGCCCACAGGTTGGCATTATGATTCTAGCTCCCACAGGTGAATACAGTCATTGTGTTCTTGGGCAAGACACGTTTTGGTGCATACTGGTCTGGGAATGGTTGAGTGGTTTCTTGATGTAAAGTGCTTTGAGTTCCTTGAAAATAGAAATACTCTATATAAATGTCATTATTTTATTCAGTCATGGGAATGGATGGCAATAGTTGCTCAGGTTTGTTGTTGTGTCCTGACTCCTGTGCAGGGTCGCCAGGTTTCACAGACCCAACCTGCACAAAACCATCTGAAAAAAACACCCAAAACCTCCATAGGCTCAGATGACTTTGAATATGAAGATTTGTCACTGAAATTCAGGACTTTCAACAGGATTATTCTAAAATCAATACATTTCACGTGGAAAATGGCTCTGGCCAAACCCAAACTATATATTTCACCCATGACAGCTCTTAAAAACCACCACTTCCATGAGAAAACTGCATACCTGGCAACACTGCTCCTGTGGCAAGACACTTCCCTCGCTCTTTATGTATGCGGCGTGTGAGTGATTGACGGTGGTCGGAAAGGCATGTATGGGAGTTAGCCCCAGGGCAGGCTGTAGAATTGGATTACCACCACTAAAAACACCATTAATTGTGAGGAGTGAATGATTAATGGTCAAATGTTGCACAGTGAATTTGATTTAGCACTTTTTTCACTCACACACACACACCATTTTCATATGCAGATAAGTTAGGTGAAATGTCTTGCCCAGGGACACAAAAGACTTGGACAGGACTCAATCCTCTGAGCTTTAGGTTGATGGGGGAGTGCTCTAAACACCTCATCCACTGTCACACCAAGAGTCTTATTTTGCTTCCATGTCACTGCTAAAAGATTCTTGTCAGGATATATTATGTGCGCAAATATTTGCTGTTATTTGAAAAATAACATTTTTTTTTTTTCAAATTTGTGTTGGTGTAAGAAAAATGTACGAATGTAATGAATGTCTCCCATCAAGAGTTTTGTACACTATATTGTGAAAAGAAAAAAACCCCAAAGCAAAGCATTACCTTACCTGGTCTTATTTTATTTTATTTTGGTGCTCAGCTAGTCAGCACAACAAAATGCAAGATGATTTTAACATGTAAAAATGACTAGTAATGTGGCTTTGTGAACAATTTGGCTCTTTTGAATGGATCTGGATGTCATTCTTTAGAAGAGCCAAATCCTTTTACTTTCTAATTTGTATGCATTTTTATACTGATTAACGCTGCACCAACAGAGATTATGAATTGGTCATTAGTGGTGAGTTTGTACACTGTCACTGACACTTTTAAATCTTCAATAGCTCCTATAATTCTTGTTATACTCACCAAATTTTAGCAGTAGGTAAACTGATTTTTGGCAATATATACTGTTATAATTGTTCACTTACACTTGAACTTATCACTACTTAAACTAGGGGAAGTAAAAGGGACAACATTTTTAAAAATAATGTTTTTTAAGTCTTCACCATTTTCGGTTTTACACTGAATAGCCCAGTCCAACACACTTTGCATAACGTTTGAAAGCATTTCCGGGCTTATGGCTCTTATTTGATCCTCGATATTACGTTTTAAGTCGTTTATTGTCTGAGGAAATCGGGACTAGTCAGGTCTTTGAAAACGACTTATTATTCCTTTAATGGCATTTACGCTTGGGGCATCTCTGGTATTAAAATGTCGACGTAACACTGCTGGGTGTCTGAATTTGACCCATGTGACTCAAAGTACCACTGTACAATGAGGGTTCATTCCTCGGTGATGTATTTGCTCATATTAATGTCGGAAGTGTAGTTCTAAATGCTCTGAAAAAATCAAAGAAAAATATTTAGGAACAAGAGTTTTTTGGGCCACCCTGTAGTTAAATGAGTTCTCACATTGGCTTCTGTCATATAAATAAATAGTAAAAGAGTCTTTTGAACAGCTCTTTGAAGATCCAAAAGATTCGGATCCCATAAAAGAGCCGAAAGTCCCATCAATACAACAATACTGCATTTCATAAGAAGATGCCAAATAAGAGAAACACCCAGATCATAACAATACAACACTTTTATTGTGAATATATTTGATATGCACAATATTCAACACCATTATTATAAACATTTTTTCTGTTCTTTCAGTATCTCTTTTATACAGTAAATAGTATTGGTGTACAAAGGTATACAAAATTGTTTTTCAGGCTTGTCCAAGTTCCACAAAAGAGTAATTGTTGGATGTGGAGTATTAAAGCACAATCAGATATCGGACATGCCTGCACACAGACACAGCACCTCCGCACGGGACACGACGTGACTCAAAAGACGTACAGGCAGTTCCACATCTGGGACACCAGGGGGCACACACGAACACGGACCGGGCTGGGGAGGGAGGGGTGTTGTGGAGGAGTGAAGGAGGTACGCCCGCAGACATGTTATTAGGAGTGTGGATGTGTTGAAATAGCCGTGTTTTTGATATTGTTTTTGTCTTTCCTTTTCCCTCGTAAGCAGCCATATTTGTTTTGATACGGATGGACCTTGCATGTCTCTGATTGGCTAATCCATCCGTGAATGATTCCAATTTGAAGTCAGGGAGATTCAACAGTGACCAGGATCAAATCTTTGGAGAACTGTGTATTCTGGATCTCAGGCAAAGGAAGTCATTGAGTTGGCCTTGAAACTGCTTGTCACTTGACTGGTTATGGTAAATTTTCACATATCTATTTATTTTACACTTATCTACAAAATGAAAACAACCATATAGGTTTTGATACAGCAGACCATGCATGTTTCTGATTTGCTAAAACACCTCTCAGTCACGCCTATGTGAACCTGGGGAGGTGGCCAGATTCATATCTTCACAAAGTACAGCGGTCCATCACTATATCGCAGCTCATCTTTCGCGATCTCGCTGTTTCGCTGATTTTTTTTAGTGCGATTGTACATGCTTTTGAAACAGCGTATGAATGTGCATTGTGTTCTCCGTCCTGATTGGCTAAGGGATAATACAGAATGCGTTCAGCCAAATTTACATAAATGTTCGATCAGCACTACAGCAGAGCGGCGTGAGAACGAAGAAGCACGGTCAGAGGAACTGTGAAATATGCTTGAGTCACTATTAATTAATTAAACAACAGAGAAATGTGAGAAAATGTTAATGCCTGTTTGAGAAAAGTGTATAAAGTGTGCGGTGAGGGATTTTACAGCCTTAAAAGATATATAATAATTGTAAAAAATAAAGCTGACTACTTTGTGGATTTCGCCTATTGTGGGTTATTTTTAGAACATAACCCCCGCGATAAACGAGGGACCACTGTAACTAAATTAGCCATGAAATTAGTTGTCACACTTTTGGTTAAATTAAGTTTCCATAGTGACATCTGCCCTGAAGCATACTGACAGAAACATGACTACCACTCTGCGCCAATGGCATCTCAACTACTTATCATACAATCACTCTTGAACATCTGTACATAAGTGAAGTACAGTGAAGTGTGTCAGTGAAGAACACTGAATGTAATGCCAAGAGTGGAGATTGAACCATCAAGCTCCTAGTTAACGGGCAGTGACATCCCCAGCCAGTGTTGCAAACCAGCTGATGAGATCTGAATGTTCAGGTTTATAAAAATGTATACTATTTCCATCACATGCTGTTACTGTGTCCTTGGGTAAGACACCACCGTGGACGTTTGTATGATTGGTGGTTATAGATTATAGGATTCATGAATATGTATGAGCCTACGATATATTTTTGACATTTGCGTTTGATTATGCAAAACACCTGCACCTAATAAAGTGTCTGGCACGTAGAGAGAGTAATGCTTTGATGAGTTAAGGCTATGCCATGTACCCATTATTTTTACATGGTCTCCTCCCCAGCGTCCCCTGCTGGTGCCCCCGGGACATCCCAAAACACAAAACAAGCTCATCCCATGTGGCATTGCAGCGTATTCGGCACTGAGCAAACCAGCGCCAACATCACAGCACTTCATAGAAAAATAATGAAACAATAATAATAAAAAAATAAATAAAATGACAAAAACAAAAATATTAAAGCAGAAGGAACAGCAAAGGAATAGTCACTTTGTTTGATATGAAGCGGTCATTCACTATTGGCAATTGAACGGTAAAGAAATTTAAAGGTCCTATATGACACAAAATTGACTCTTTGTGAGCTTTAAGCCATGTTATAATGTTACCTCATCAAAAACACGGAGTTGTGTTGTTTCATTCACATAGTAACCCTTTATTATTAGTCTGTCTATATCTCTAATGCTCAAAATGCTCTGTTCCACTTTGTGATGTCATGAACCAGTAGCTTTCAAGTAAACAGCTCTCTATAACCGTTAGTTCAGTGGGGACTGGAAATTCCACACATTGGAGCACTTCCTGTATTACCGCATGAAATCACAAGGTGGAACAGACAGTTTGAGTGCCTAAATATGCAGGATTTGTGTGTTAAACATGTGTGAATATAACAAAACACAACCTCAGGTATGTCTGTGATGAGGAAACAATATTATAACAGATCAGAAAATGCCGTAATATGGGCCCTTTAAAGTAAAACTAATTTTAATTTTGAATAATTGATATATTCACGTGTGAGATTCACTGATTTACTAAATAGAATGTATCACTGGTTTCAAGATTTTGTGATTTATTTGCATAACAAGTACAACTTGTTCTCCAGTTCCTTTTTCTTATTTTTCTGGTAATTTGGGGAAGAACAAATGAAATCTCAGCTTGTAACTCGACTGGTTCTTAAATATCTTGAAACAGCTCAACAATCTATGAATCAAAATGTAACAAATTTTCTACCCAAATCAAAATTCTGATTTCAAGTTAAGTTTGTGAATTCATGATTTCAAGATGTCTTCTTTTGTGCATTGCAGAAACAAGACTGATAAAGCAAGGTGGGGATGTGGAGACTGGAATCCACTTGGTCTTTACATTGTCATCGGGCAACACATAAATAGTACTGCAAAAAAAATATTAGCATACCAGCACTGCAAAACAACAGACCTTCAAAGCTACTGTTAGGCACTGGGAAGTTAATGCATCTAAGTTATGACAACCAAAGCCAGCAGACCAAGGACCGACCAAGGATTTATTGTACAGTGGCAGAGCAGTTGTACCATTGCAACATCTCGAACGTCTTGGGTCTCTTGTACAAAATGGTTTCAAACTGTTATTATGTCATTGGCGTTGGTTTTAGGGAAGTTGTGATAAAATTGGCAACTTTTAAAACTATAACTGCTAACGTTTTCCTTACTAAGCTATGTTGTTATGACTGTACTGCTCAGTCATCAGTTGTTAAGTAAAAAGACTACAGATTTGACTTTTCGCACCAAGTCAACGCAGTATTCATGTCATTTTGAAACAATGAGAAGAGTACACTGGCAGTAAAAGAATTGGATTTTGAAATAAATCTTCGAATTATCGTGATCTCAGATTACTTGAATAATCTGAGATCCTTCAGTGATCCAGAGGTGATCCAGAGCTAAAGATGTCATCTGAAGAAGTCTCTTGGTGTGATTTAGTTTGTATTAGTTTTTTAGCACTTGGCATTTTGAAATATCACTTTAGTTTACTATATATTTGACTGTTTCTACATAGTTTCAGTACAAGTCATATTATTTATTTATGTTTGCTTGAAATAAAATACATCCAAATCAGAGGACATGTGGAATCAGTTAAAGTAACAACTCACTCATTTTGACAAACATACTTTAGATATAAATTTTTGCAGTGTACAACATGGTTTAGTCCTGGTCTAGGCCAAGTTCAGTTCTGGTCCCAGATCCTTGGTCTGTGCTGCAGCTTTGGTGTCTTGAGTATCCTTGTTGTCTTTAGCTCTTCGGCGAGCACATGCTACTATAAATAAACATTAAACACTCAACAAAACGGGCTATCCATCGCTCCACTGATGCAAAAAATAAAAACAACAATTTCTCAAAATAATAACGTAAACATCATCATTACAGCATAAGGATTCATACGCAATAAATAGAATAAGCAACCAACATTTTTGACACCTACAGAAATCAACGCTGTCAGTGAAGTACAGTCTTGGATGGATTTTCCGGTTGGCGTAGTGGGTAAAAAAAAAAAAGAAACATAACTTGGGAACTTTTCTAGACAAAATCAATCGTACAACAGACGAAATGAGGCAGAATTAAAGGGTTTGTTAGCTCTTGCACCATCGTCAGGGTTCATAAGGAGTACACTGTGGAGCTGAGCGCGGTCGAAAAGCCTGTTGCTATTTTTGACCCAGAGGAAATTTATGAACGCACTTTGGCATTGGAAAAAATGGAAATGCTGACACTTCGGAGAGAAAGACAGAGAAAGAAGAAGAGATAGAGAGAGAGGGAGAGATGGAGAGAGAGAATGTCATGTGGCAAATATTCTGCATAATATGTCCCATTGGTATAAGTGGTGGAGTGCATTAAGGTCTAATATGAAATGAGATGCCTCGAACTGGGTACACTGCAAAAAACTGTATATATCTGAGTTAAAATGACTTGAATTGTGCAAAATGTCTTGCCCCAGTACAAATATATTGTATAAGCAGTTCTTCAGGTCAAAATAAGTCCATTGTGTACTTCCTGTATCTAATCTAAGAGTTACATTGTACTGAGTATGAGGAAGTGCACGCTAATTGTTGTTAGCATTACCATGACTCTGCTTATAAACTCATCGCGGTGAATAATTAGGATACTCAGAATGCATAAGGTGAATGAGGAGTAACTTTGGACCACTGCAAACCGTTTAAAAAGTTCAATTTTCCACATTTTAAGACTGTGAAAATCAGGTGCAGCACCTTTAAAGCTGTACTATGCAACTTGTCTCCATGGAGATGTAACTGCTTTGACTGAAATGTTCCACAGTACAGCACTGAACTATCTCCATCAAGAAAAGCATGTGACGAAACCATGTAAAGTTACAAGTCAGCTCTCTGTAGAGGCAACAATGCCCACGGTAAGAATGTATGTTTTTCAAGGGATTTTTGAGAAACACAACCCCTGTAACTGAATAAATGTAAGGTAGATGTTTTATTGCCGTACTGTGGAACATGCAGGCAAAGAAATAACATCTCCATGGATACAAGCAGGTGGTGGAACCCTTGCAAGAAAAGTTACTTTTATGGAGTTTTGACTAGTTACCCTCAATGTACTAACTTGGGCTAGATTATTTGATTTCAATATACTTTCCTGGGTGCTTTTCGTTTTTTTGTAGCATCAAAACAAAAACTAATTAACAAAATAAAAATGGAATATGTACTCAAATATATTAGGTTACAGTAAATAAACCGCAACTAGTCCACACAACTAAAATTCTCATTTTCTCAATTCAAGTCATTTCAACTAATATACAGCAAGTTTGTTTTTGCAGTGGGGGAGTTGTGGGACAGTTGTGAGTGGGAAGGTTATGTGTGGGATGGTTGTGCGTAGCATGGTTGTGGGAGGGTTATGTGTGAGACAGTTGTGGGAGGGTTGTCAGATGGTTGTGGGACAGCTGTGTGTGGGACAGTTGTGCGTGGAACAGCTATGTGTGGGACGGTTGTGAGGAGTTGTGCCTGGAATGGTTGTGGGACGGTTTTACATGGGACGGTTGTGGGTTGGTTGTGTGTGGAACGGTTGTAGGATGGCTATGTGTGGGACAGTTATCGCACTGTTGTGCGTGGGACAGTTGTGGGATAGTTGTGCGTGGGACAGTTGTGGGATGGTTGTGAGATGGTTGTGCATGAGACGGTTGTGAGGAGTAGTGGCACGGTTTTGAGTAGGAGAGTTGTCAGATGGTTGTGGGACAGTTGTGGGACGGTTATGCATGAAACAGTCGTGGGACAGTTGTGTGTGGAACGGTTGTGAGTAGGGTTGGGAGGTTTGTGAGATGGTTGTTGAATGCCTGGGATAGTTGTGGGACAGTTATGCACGGGACAGTTGTGCGTGAGACGGTTGTGCGTGGGACGGTTGTGCATGGGACAGTTGTGGGACGTTTATGACGAGTTGTGGGACAGTTGTAAGGTTATGCATGGGGCGGTCGTGGGACAGTTGTGCGAGGTTTGTGCATTCAACAGTTATGTGTGGGTTGGTTATGGTACGGTCGTGCTTGGGACAGCTATGTGTGGGACGGTTGTGGGCAGGGGGTTCCGTGGGTGTAGGGGTCATGAGCTCTGAGACGATGTGATAAGCCACAGCAGCAGCACTTGGAGTCCCAGCATGTGCACCAGACATGGGCTCAGACAGGACCCTCCCCCGCAGTCAGAGTCATCCTCCTGCAGGAACACAACAGGAATCAAACGTTCAATACAGTTTTTCCTCTCCAAAAAAATTTATACATGAATAAAAAATAAAATAAATAAGTAAATAAATAAATACAATTTAAAAAAAATCTAGATTTTGAATTTTCAGAGTAGAGATGTCAGTTAGTTTGATTGTATAACACAGAAAATACAACTTTTCCTGTCTCAAAATTGTATTTGACCTTCACAAAAATATGGAATGTTGTGCCAGAAAAGGTTTAAAAACTATTCTTCTGTTTTCTGTTTTTGAAATCAAGTTTTTGATAAAGACTGGACTCAAGTAAGTGTTAGTGTAAGGGTCTGTAACTCAAACGCAAATATTCAAGTCACTTCATATTGACAACATAAAGTTTCTGTCACTTTTAGACTATACTCACAGTGGGAAGAGTAACCAAAACTTTTACTCAAGTAAGAGTACTGTTACTCTGTCAAATATATTACTTAAGTAGGAGTGAAAGTATAGTGTCTGAAAACTCCCCGGAAGACTGCATTTAATCATTTAAATGCACTTGAATAAAAGGTCCTGTATTACACAAAATTGACTCTTGTGAGCTTTAAGCCATGTTATAATGTTGTTACCTGCTCAAAAACATACTGGGAGTTGTGTTTTGTTTCATTCACACACATTTGAGTAACCCTGTATTATTAGCCTGTCTACATGTCCAAAGCTCAAAATGCCCTGTTCCACCTTGTGATGTCATGTAGTTTCAAGTTTCAAGTTAACAGTGACCTTTTACATTTAGTTCAGTAGAGATGGGCAATTCTAGGGCTGAAATCATCCAAATGATTCTAGTGAAAGTTTATGGAGTTTAAAAACACAGTAGAGCACTTCCTGTATTATCACATGACATCACAAGGTGGAACAGCGTGTTTGAGAGAAGAACTCAGCCTAAATATACCGGGTTTGTGCATTAATGAAAGAGCATGTGTGAATGAAACAACAACACATCTGAAATTATGTTTTTGATGAGGAAAGAACATTATAACATAGCTCAGAAAACAGCATAATAAGGGCCCTTTAATGTAACTAAGTACTACCCACTTCTGCTGGGATTACAGCAAGTACTTTGATAAAAGTATTGTTTACTGTACTGCAATCAACTGCATATTTTTCATGACACTGCCTACATTCTTCTTGCACAAACCCACTGCCCTTCTGTATTCTATCCTCATTTGCCTCTACAGATATTTCCTGGACTACTTTATGGGAGTCTTCCGGATATCCGCGCACACCGATGAACCGGGACACTAAAAAGGTGGAATTCCTCGGGGTTCAAAAGACAGGAAAAGCGTGCAGCACTTCCTCTGTTTACTGTCCTGACAGAGACCAGCGTTCCTGGGTAGGCCAAGTCCTCCTCCCAGACTGCTTTTTACTAGTCCTCCTTGTCTTTTGGCTCTATAAACAGTCGCGCTAGAGGTTGTATGATCTACGGGTACGAGAAACAATAAAAGAGAACGCAGCACAAAAGGGTGATCAGTCTGGCTGGGCTAAATATTTAGACATGCTATTAGCGGTTCAAAGTTGGGTGGAGAGGTGAGGACAAATTTATGACTCTTGGTTATTGCATTAGACAGGGCATTGTACACGGGTTTATAAGACCGGTGCACACCCATGGAATTAAAATGATTCAAAATGTTATTAAGCTCTGCCAAAAAAGAAGCTCTGTATGAGAATTTAAAACATTGACTTGAACAGTTTGCAGAGATTTGTTCATGTATTTCACATCTTCTAGATTTTAAGGCAGTAAACCTGATTTTTTTCCCCCATGTATTTAAGCCACATTTGTCTTGACCCAGTACAGATATGTTGTATAAGCAGCTCTTGAGGTCAAAACAAGTCTGCTGCGTACTGTCTGCATTTAGTTATAAAGTATTAATTATCCGATAGTCAGGAAGTGCGCATTAGCATGATAGTTGTTGTTAGCACTTTGCACCGTGCTTATTCCCCCTATCGCTGTGAATAATTACTATGCTCAGAATGCATAAACTAGTTCTGTTTTTCACATTTTTAAGACGATATAAATCAGGTACAACACTTTAACTGTTTTTTTTGATAATTCATGCTCTGATGATGTTATTTTAAGAATGATAAAATATGATTAAATCTTGAATCTTGAGTGTATTGTGAAAAGTGCACTACAAACAAAACACACAAATACGCAGATATAATTTTGAAGTCGCAAATGCAATAAAATTCCATAAATTCTAAATAAAGAAATTGAAATGAAATTTTAAAAAAAACAACACACATTTTGACTACATTTTTAAAACACTTTTTGTTGTATCAGTAAAATGCATATCTAAGTGTGGATAAGATTCATTGATTAACTGAAGCTAAATTTATGAGAATTTGCCCTCAAGTAGAAGAGTTCTACACTGTTAAGCATTATATATCCTTCCACTTCATATTTAAGCCTTAACACTAGTCTCAGTTGGCTCTGTGCACAACAGTCGCCTGCTCGCTCTAATCAGGGGGACAGTCTGTGCGACCATTTCCGCTGTCATGTAATGTTTATGAGGTTTTTGCCGAGCTGCGCTAAAATCAATAAATCCTGACAGATCAGACAGTGAACAGGGAGTTACGGGTGGATGTCACTGACAACATGTTAAACACTTTACAAATGCAAGGAAAACTTCACCAGAGGACACTTCTGTGTTTACAAAGGTATGTTTTTTTCAGATCCTAATCAGTATTTAAATACCGCCACTGATTGAAATAATCTACACCTAAAAATAATAGGATCGTCCTTACAACAAATTTCATTTTGTTGTCATGTTACATTTAATGTTTTAATAGAAGTTTGCATTAGCATTAGCACAGACACACAAGGACGTACATTTCTAAAAGCAGAAGTGTCGTCCAGTGAATGAAGTTTCCCCTGCATTGAACACGTTGTCAGTGACATCCACCCTCAGCTCCCAGTCCACTGCTTGATCTGTCAGGATTTATTGATTGTAATGCCACTGCAAAAACCTCATAGACGTTACATTATTCCAGAAATCGTCACGCAGACTGTACTTCTGATTGGAACTAGCCAGCTACTGTTATGCAGGGAGCCAATAGCCGTCTACTTTGGTCATGGTTTTGCACTTCTTGTTAAAATTTTTGTAGCATTTATCATTTGGACTACAGTCCAACTACAAATATAGCCAATGCTTTGATTGTTCAATTCTGGATGGATAGAAAACCTAGGCAACGTGTCAAAATATATGTTGACAACCTTGGAAACATGTTGATCATTAAAACAATTTATGTAGTATATTTCTCATATGTCAACACAAAATGCTAACAGCCAACCACACAGGGAGAGTGTCAGAAAGCATTAGCCTGCTGACTTGAATGGCTTTTTGTACTGTTAGCGTTGGGCATAGTGCTAGTTTTAGCACTGCAGTCTGGGCTCCCTTTAGCTGCATATTTATGGTAATGTAGCCTTATGCTAACCTTTCTGCGGCTAGCATTGCTTAAGTGTAGAATAACATCCACACAGAGTTGCCTAACCATGGGGAAAAGCGAAAAAGAAAAATGAAGTGCTCTTTCAATACCTAAATTAAAATTGATACCAGATTTATTTAAACTATCTCTATGATTTTCTACATTTTACAATTAAGGTAATGTCTGCAAATTAATCAATGATGAACTTGAACGTAGACCTTTCTCAGAAAACACGTGTACCCTCTGCTGGAAACATGGCGTTTTGAAATGTAAAAGTAGAAGCATGACTTATGTTAACATAGCAAGTTTTCAGCACTGCCATTTATATAACCAGAAAAAGTTAAATTCAGAAGGAGAAAACACGAAGTTTAAATCTGTCAACTGGACAAAGAAAATTACGAAGTTTAAATCTGTCATCTGGACAAATCATTGTAGGAGTGAAGACGTTTCGCTGCTCATCCAAGCTGCTTCTTCAGTTTTGGTCTGATTACTGGTGGATACTGCTTTTTATCTGTCTGAAGGGAGGGGCTAACTACACTGAAACTGTAAATAGCTATCGTCTCCAGTTTCAGCCTATTCAACCTTTAATGGCCCTCCTATTGTTCTCTTTTGTTTCTTTTGTTTACTTTGTGTCTGAGGATGGAACCATAATCTGTGAGAGATTATGTCTCAGGCCGTCATTCTTGTTTAAGGAATCCTCAGCCTCCATCCAGAAGGAGGTTAAAGATCTCAGTGAACAGAATTGCTTTACATACGAAAACTATCTTCTTGTAAGTTCTTAGGACACAGTGTTTCACTCAAAAGTCCAAAAAGACCAGTGGGTGTGTTCCCACTGTCTGGAGATTTTTAGTTAGTCTATTTATTATTTGTAGGATGCAGAGTCACTGCTGTTATCATAAAAGCTAGTACCCACATGCTAACTCATATCGTCCTTATATCACACTAGCATTAGTTCAGTCAGTACAGAGATTTTGCCACTTTAAACGAACTGCATGTACAAATATAAGTTAATATAGCTTTTAGTGATAACAATTCTAGGTTCATTCCTCTTCCCAGTTACAAAACTATTGGACATGACGTCTTCTTAATTTATGCAAGGGCTCTCTCTGATCTAAATGGTCACTATCTAAACCCCAGCACCTGCAGACAATCATTAATCTGTGCTAGTGCAGCCTCTGAAGCTCAGTGAGGGAATTCTGGAGGTTCTGAGCTTTCGCATTGCCTGTCCGTATACTGAGAATGAGAAAAATTTGTATGTGTCCTTTAGCTCAAGATTAAGGGATTGGCAACCCAGGTTCAGTTGTGACCTACAGCTCCTTTAAGATTGGCAGTTCAATCCAGCCAAAGCATTTCTGACTGTACATGCTGTTGTCCTAGAGCAAGATTGTGCCATCATCAAGGATACACAATGCCCTTACACTTCTAAATGATGTACTAAAACTGGTCTATCTTATTAGCTCTTCATTATCCCCATGTCAGCGAGGCTCGAGTCATGGCCCCATAAGTCGTACTGTGATTACAGAGGTCCTTAGGCATCATGATACAAGTATTATTTTTAAGACATCTCTCAAATTATTATTATAATTTTTTTCCATATTTCCTTTTTGTTTCCTTCCATGATTTAACAGATGGACTATAACTTGCTGAGCATCTGTTACTGTCAGATTTCATTTTATTTTATGAATCTTCAAAAATGCAAATGCTGCCAGTCTCTTCATAAAAATCTTTCCGTGAATAAAATTTTCTGACTGTGTAAAATATATTTTTATTACATCTTCTGAGTTACAGGCACAATGGGAATAGGCCCAGGTGTGCAACAACTGATGCAAAGATTGTTGGTTTGATTCCATTTCTTTCTGTAGATGTTGGGCCATTGTGCCTTTGGGCAAAACACACTGAACCTGCCTCATGTCCAAGATCGTCTTTTTAGAGCTTTTTAACCATGTTGTAGTTATTTCCACTTGTCATTTACCCTCTTTATTATTTATTTATTTATTTATTTAAAAAGGGCCAATGTACAAGTATAACACATCTGTAGTCCCAAAGTCTCCTAGTTCTAGTGATAGTCTGATTTATGCATGTTTCAGTAATCTTTATTGTCCCATATTTAAGACGCCATTGCTTTGATCAATCCCACACTGCTCTCTACTTACTTACTTTCATTGGCTTGAGGTTTTAAGTGTGAATGATCCAGATGTTGAAACGGTCAACGATTATATTGATAGGGTAGGGTAACAATGAATCGGTATAATCTCTATCAAGTATGGACACATTTATTGGTTGTGTGGTGAAAGAAAGAAAATGCTGTTAGTAAAATCAAGCAAAGTAACTGACCCCAATGTTAGAAAGAAGAAGAAGAAGGGCATGCAGTGTAATGTAGCTCCCCTGCTGGTTGGGCACAGGGGCTCGTCCTGTAGACCAGCCGAACATGAGAAGATCAACCGCCACCAAACGGAAAAGGAGCAGATGGAAAAGAAACAAACATGCAGAACACATGGAGGATAGAGAAAAGGAAAACACAGAAGAATAAATCATGCGGATGAGGTTAGAAGATCAGCCAAGACATTTTGAGGAGTTAATACAAAACAGCAGACAGAGAGTGACAGACTGGAGCGACGCTAATGGAAATGTTTTCAAGCACATTCTATACAGTGGCTGACTGTACATAAACAGAGAAGCAGTACATCTTACATAAAATAGCAACAATACTACTCATAATGAACTGCTTATTTAGAATCATTCAGGCTTAGTTACTATTTCATTAAATAAGCCATTTGTAAGATTATTCGATTTTTATTTTAACAGTAGATGGCAGGCGTGAAATCTGTTCCCCCTTCCGTTGGAATGGACAAATGGACATAGCTAACCTACTAGCCGCTGTGTTCCAAATACGGAGTGGTCGAGGATGCGCTTCCTGCTCCATTGACTTGGATCCAATTCACTTTACATTAGAAAACTATGGCCCCTCTCTTCATAACTGCTGCTGTCAGGCTCGTCATTTCGGTCTGAAACTGTTCGTATTGACCTGCTCTACACGATCCTGGTGTTTTTATTTCACTATTGTGTCTGTAGCTCAAGATATGAACATTAATAAGAGCTAACAATAGGTTTGATTCACAGCATTGCTAAGCGACCCCCTGCCAAACCAGCTTCGCTCCAAATTGGGTCTTTGGTTGCTATGATACTCGTGGTCAGAATTTCAAATATGCAACTTGGCGTCAAATTCACTCCTATAACAGCCAGCCTCAAGGAGCTTCATTTCATTGGAACCGAACGCTAAGGGTGACGTCACACTCCTTTAGTCCACTTCTTTATACAGTCTACAGTTTAGGCTCGTCTGTCACCAAAACATCCCACCCCTCATTCTCACCGCCTCAGTATCTACAAATCAGGTCATGGGAGTAAGAAAATCCCAAGAAAGCTACACATGTTACGTTGTTTTTGTAAATAAATATAGGGTTTTTAAATGGGTTAGAAGTGATGGTATTAAGTAGTTACTAAGGCTGAACCATTGTTAATAAACTTTTGTTCATTATGAATTTGGTCTTTGCTCATGCTTTAGTAAGGCTTATTAAGGTGTAGTTTTTGGAGTTTTTAAAAAGTAAGTTATTTAGGTTATTTATTGTATTTTAATTTACAAACAGTAGCAAATGTAAATAATCAGAAAATATTATTATTTTTTTTTTAATAGTCATTATGGTTACCGGTTGGTTTATGCAGCTAGTGATTTATTATTTCTGCTAACCACATGAATGTTTGTTCAAGAATAGTAAAAAAAAAAAAGTATGTTTAACGTGGAATTGCCACTCTCAAACTGCAGAACAAATGTATGTACAGGTACAAATAAATCAACCTGGACATGAAAGTAACTTAGACACAAATACAACCGTGTACTGTACTGAACAAGAATTCAGACTTACATGTAGAATTAAAGAGCCAATATTATGCTATTTTCTGATATGTTATAATGTTGTTTCCTCATCACAAACAAACCTTGAGTTGTGTTTGGTTTAATTCACACATGTTTAACACAAACCCTGCAGCGGCGAGGCTTTGAAAAGGAAGTCAATGGACCTGTTTCTATTATTAGCCTGTTTTAGACCAACATTACAGTTTACAATGAACAAACTGTAAAATAATGATTTACATATGATCTAATTTCACAGTAAATGCCAGAAAAAAGCAGTATGTCTCATCTTCTTTGCACTTACATTCTCATTGTTGTCGAAGCAGACGTCGGGCCCCTTGCGGTACCGAGGATTCTGGGCGAGCTCACACTGGTTTGGACCTTCAGCTGAACTCTGCGCTAAGGAAAAATACAGTGAGCGCGGCACATTTGGGGATCTACATTTCAATGACGTGCTGATGCAGAGGTTCAGCAATAATGGGATTCATCATTAGCATTAGCCTGCAGGGTGCTACCAAAGTGCTAGGGAAGGGTAGAGAGGTGAAAACTAGGGCCACGCTAGCTCAATTTTCAATTTAAAGAGTGCAATAATTTGATGTTATTTAATCCATAAGGCGCCACAGAAACTATTTTTTGCTATAAGGCAGATTTTTTTTTTGTGTGTGCAAGAAAAATGCTATCCCATCCCTCCTTGATCCGATCTACTCGATGTATTTCATGAAAAGTATATGCATAAGATGGTTCAAAAAAAAGTTTTTGTTTTAAAAATGAACTTTTCAAGGGCTTACAACTGTGCCACTCAATTAATAGAGGTGTGTTGATTTTAGTCCTGGTTTAGTACAAATTTAGTTCTGATTTAGTCTTAGTTTAACCACCATTTTGTCTTGATTAAAAGTTAAAAGCCCTTTTATCAGATTCTGCTGAAAAAAATTGTCTTGCCCCAGTACATATGTACTGTATAAACAGCTTGAGGTCAAAATATGTCCACTGGATGTGTCATTGATAAACAGGAAGTGTGCTGTTAGCATGCTTGTTTTTTGTTAGCTTTAGTGTAATGGCAAAACTCCACCCTGGCCTCTTAGAATTGGAAAAATCACTCTTTAAACTCATTGTGGTGAATAATTATGATGCTCTGATGATCTGTTTTACCATTTTTAAAATGTATTTATTTTGCCAATTTGATATGAACAGTTTCAGCTGGATACTAAGTTGCTGTTACGCAGCTTAAGTCAAATTCATGCTAACGATTTTTGACATTTTGCGAATACCAGAATAAAATCACAAAAACTGCAGACTTCCTTATTGTTTCTATAAAACACATAGGTTACCACAGTTCAAGAAGCACCACTATACTGCACATGCTACCTAACCTAACATCTGGACTTTTATGACTGCATCTGGAATCCTATCAGCTCACTTAAATCCATCTTCATCATGCTCTGAGTGATGCAATGCTATGCTAACTGCTGCTATTTGGACCACGGGCCTGGCAGCGCTTTTACTATTCTGGTATGCTTTAATACTGTAAATGCGAACAACATGGAAGATACTGGCAGGTGCTTCGTTTCACCACGATCGAGTTTTCATCTGAAGAAGTCGTAAATAGCTCACTTTATAACTCATATCACAACCTTGGACAAACAAACTGTTACACGGCACGCATTCTACGTTTGAACTCTCCAGAAACCAGAAATTGTGTAGGAAAAAATCAAGTTGATGTTACAGAACGTGAGAACTGGAAATGAAGAGGTTGTTTTTGACAGGGGAGGACATACCGGCCTCGCTTTAGTGTTTGTTTGTCTAAGGGGGTATCCCATAATGCTTTGCGATGTGATGTCACAATCTATTTAAGCAACTGTGATGAGCTCCATTGGTTTTCTTCTATGGGTTATAATGTGAACCAATGCATGGTAAACAAAAGGCTATGGGATGTACTATAATAAAACCAGGACTAAACCTAGACTAAACCAGGACTCAACCATTAAAACTGGTTTACCAAATCTTCATAATGCTTTACAAAACTATTCCAAATAACTTAACATAGCAGCAGGTGCTGGGGTTTAGGTAGTGAGGAGTCAGATCTGAGGGAGTCCTCAAGTTTAAACCAACTGGATTTCAGCATTGAAATTGGCGACCCAAATGAGAGACTCATGCGCGGCTCATTCTGCTTTCTGATAGGATAAATGTGCTTATATAATTTTATCTATCAGGAAAGGTTATATTCGGTTTGAGCACACACACACGACAACTTTATGGAATTTAAAACTGAAAAAAACACATTTTTTAAACTGTAAAAAAGACATGTATTCACTAATTGCATTCTAGATGATAGGGCTGCTGAAAATTTCAATATTCCAATGTACAAATATGCATCAAATACTATATGTGCAACTAACTAATCAAATCAGATTATTAAAAACATTTTGTATACATTTTTTTTTGTTTTTCTTCAATGTTTTGTCCCTTAAGTGGTTAAATATATTTGATGTAAAAATTGTTTTAAATCTACAAAATGCTTCGACTGACCGCGCGCTGATCTCTGGCGATGACATATTTACAGAGCGACAGGACGCCTCAATAAAGGTACATGTACGCCGCGCACACCTGCTTGTAATTTCAGTACGAGCTTATGGCAGACTGCAGCCGACATGAATGAAAACACGAAATCCAATCCCCCTGTAATGTAATCTACCCTTTCATATAATATGGCTGCAGTTAACCGTCCACCGGAGAGCATTTTAGGACTGGACCTACTGCCGGGGTTAAACGCAGGCTGTCGTGAACGCTGATGGATGGATTTAGGCTACGTTAGAGTGTCGTGGGGATTTGGTAAATATTTGGTAAATAAGTCTTATCCGGTGGAAAATTACATGTGAATGCCTGCTTGTGTTGCCATTTCCACAGAAGATTATGGGAGCTAATTTGGAGCCAAGATTTATGGGGATGTGATAACCTTTGACCTTTCAAAATATCGAACAGGACTGAATTGTACCCAAAATTTGCTTTGCCCCAGTACAGCTGTATTGCAGAAAATACTTCTGAGGTCAAAATATGTCCACGATGTACTGTCTGCATCTATTCATAAAGCGTTTTATTGTCCAAGAATCAGAAAGTGTGCTGTTGGCATGCTAATTGTAGTTAGAATTACAGTGATGGCATTAATGACATTTCTGTTTTCACTGGCATAATTAAATGTGCACCTTTAAGTGTTTGAGATGCTGTTGCTTTGCCTGGAATGTTCTGCAGTATGGCATTAAACATTTCCTTCTTCCATTTATTTACCAACAGGTGTTTTTATCGCTCAAAACTACCTTGAAAAACATTCATTCTTACTGTGAGTGGGCTCGCCTCTTCACAGCTCTGACCTGTACATAGGAGATGTAGATTAGATGCCATATTTAATGCCATACTATGGAACATTCACACTGTATGGTGTAGTGTGCTTTTTATGGGTGGGAGGATTTTTTGTGTGTGTTTTTTGTACAGGTCGGGGGAAGATATGAGAAAAGTGGAGTTTCTGTAAGAGTGGGTGGGCTTTCTGTTTGTGTGGGCGGAGCTTTTGTACATGTGGGTGGAGTTTCTGTTTGTGTGGGCGGAGTTTGTATAGGTAGGCGGAGTTTCTGTGCAGATGGGTTGAGCTTATCTATGGGTGGGTGGATTTTCTGTTTAAGTGTTAGGTGTTTTTTTCTGTATTGTGGGCGGAGTTTTGTCCAGGTAGACTGAAGGATACAGGGCTGCTCGGCCTGGCGCAGAGGTCGGGGGTCACATGACAGACACGTAGCTTTGGCGTCTGTGATTAGGAACACCAGGTTTGTGTTGGGCAGCTTCTCCGCTCGGTACATTCTGTAAAAAACACAAGAAAAAATAAATAAGGAGTTATGTTAGTTTTAGTTTTTGTATGTGAACTGTTTTCTCGTGAATGGGGATGTTCCACAGTATAGCATTATAGCATAGCAAGTATACCATGAAAAAACTTCATTCCTACTGTGAGCAAATGTGACTCTCCACAGATCTGACCAAAAACTTAGACTGGTGGAGTTAACTGCTTGTCTCCATGGAGGTATATGATTTTAATGCCATATTGTGGGACATTCCAGATAAACCAATAATAGACAAACAGAGGCAATAACAGATCAGTTACATATTGCCTCTTTAAGATGTGCAGATGAACAGTAGTACTTCAATCTATACAGACCGCTGCTTCAGAAATCTTTACCTTGGTGTTCATGTGAGAGTCAATTCTAAAATTACTTTCTACTGAAACCACTAAAAAGGAGTTTGGGTTGGATTATTAATTAAGTAGCAACTAAACCTGGATCATTCTTAATAAAGTAATTGTTCATTTGTTAATTAATAAAATATAAATAATTATATTATGCTATTATGCTTAATTAATGTTGTTTCCTCATCATAAATATATCTTAAATTGTGTTTTGTTTCAGTCACACATGTTTAACACACAAATCCTGCATATTTTTCTCAAACTGAAAACACCACCTTGTGATGTCACGTTGTAATACAGGAAGTGCTCCACTGGGTTTTTAAACTCCTTACACCTTCACTAGAATAATTTGGATCATTTCAGCCCAGCAATTCCCAATCTCTACTGAGGTAAAGGTAAAAGGTAGCTGTTAACTTGAAAACTACTGCTTCAAGGTGGAACAGAGCATTCTGTGCTGTGGAGATGTAGACATAATAATAATAAAGGGTCACTCAAACACGTGTGAAACAAAACACAACTCCAGGTATGTTTTTGATGAGGTAACTTTCTAACACTTTCACAAGAGTCACTTTCGCATAATGTAGGACTTTTAAGGTGTAGTTATTATAAAGCTTTCCTAATAATTCCAGTGTTTTAAAAGTACAAAGTTCATCTTGAACACTTTAGTGCTCAATTGACCTTTACTATATGCATTTCATTTATGAGAGCAGCCTCTGTTATGCACCACTTAAAGTCAGTGAGTCATCTGCTGGTAACCATGATGGACATTATTTTAAGCTGTACTACAGGAAATAATAAGGCATCCAAAACTCTGTTCAAAAACTCTGAATAATGGAAAAAAATACTCCCTTTAAGCGGATCTGACAGTTCTGTAGGTCTAAACTTTTGACAAGTCCACCACCCTGACAGAAGCTACACCCCAGGGCCGATTTATCCCTGAGAGACTCAAAGTGGAGATGAAGTAACTAAACGTGCAATGGTCCGTGAACTGCTCTACTCCTACTTCATAAGGAAACCTCGGGCCAAAAGGGAGAGGGGGAAAAAATGATTAAAAAAAAAACTTTATTGCTTCTCTTTGCAATTCCACTCTGACACATCAAGGTAATCTGTGTTTGACTGCATTTCAAGTGAAAGCAGCTGCCTACAATCAAACTGCTGAGGGCTGGTAAGAAGACAGTATGAGCAGTTAGTTTCTTGTTTTGCTATATTTTGGATTTTAAAAGCTTTTTGGAACCACTGCATTTGTATTGTCGTTTTGATGCGTACAAGAGGGGATACTGCACACATAGCACATACTTGGATCACCACGTTACATTTTACTGTATTGAAAATGCTATATTTGCTGAAAACAACATATTAACATGTTTAATAAGCTTCAGTTTAGTTTTTGAAGTTATAGTGTATTGTTTTGTATCATGCTTTTGTATATTTGTGGAAAATTGTTGTGCGGGAGCATGGGTGAGCTTTGGACAGAATTGCACTGCTAACCATAACAACTGTTTGAATAAGGCCCAGGAGATTGCTACATTACTCAGACATGCGAGGATGACATCTTAATTCTCTTGAGGCATGTTTTTTGATGATGGAACAATGTTATAAATACCCCCTTCTTAATAACAATGAAAATGAGTGAGAAATTGTATTCCAACCTTACGCAGACACTCGCTCCACTCTGGATTTTGACCACACATTTACACACTGGATTTTTACTGCTGTTAAGTCTGTGCTTTATTGCTTCATTGATGCTATTTAAAGCCAAGGAACTGAAAGTTGGCACAAAATGAGCGTTATTTTTCTGTGCAAGTACTTGCTGGAACTTTTGCCAAAGAGGAACCAAGTTTTGGTCCCAAGCTCTAACTCCAATTTTACTTTGGATGTTAAAATCTCAGAAATGCATAGTTGAATAGACATATATACTATAGGCTGATGTATTGTGAGTTTACCTGGAGCAGTTGCCACAGTCCAGCACTCCTGAGTACGAACTCCCCTCATTGTCAAAGAAGTACTGGGTCTGCTCCGTGATACAACTCTCTTTGAACATGTTCTCGGAAATGTCCTCCTCTGCAGACTGCACTGGAAAGAGAATACCCAGACAGAGAATAAATGCACTGAACTGTGAAACTACTTCAGTTTCTATTTTCTACCATAACACAAACACAGTATTCATATAAAAGTTGTCTGCCACCTGAAGAGATGCTATTGCTTTGCCTGGAATGTTCCACAATACAAAGTTCAACTGATTTATGTTGCATTTATTCAATAACATTTTTTTTAATTGGAACTTAACACTAAATCATCTTTTTGCTACTATTGTATATGGTGTTTTAATGGCATTGTCTGCTGTTCCTAGTCCTTCCTTGTCATAAAGTAGACTAGGTACATTTGCAGCTTTCTGGTCAAAAATTGTCAAAAGTGAGTGTGTGCTGCCTCCGGTGGTACAAGTATGTAACTTCACACAGGACAGCCAGGTGTTTCTGATTGCAAACACCTGGCTGCAGGGCTGGAGTTTAAAGTGTGGATACTTGTTAGACCAATCACACTGTTCCTCGTATGTTCAAGCCTCCCACTCTCCCCTTTATACCTCCAGGTACTGCCCAGTTTAGCAGATCTATTTGAAATGTGGCTGTGGGATGTGGGAGGAGTTTAGGTGTTAAATGCCACTTAGAGAATATCTTCAAAAACACATTTCAGGCAAATGAATGGTATAGCTGTCACCACAGAGATGACGAGTTATTGTGTTGCCAAGAATGTTCTACAATATTTATTTATTTCCACGGAGATTCCAGTCAAAGCAATCACACAGTGCACTTTTAAAGGATAACATCTCCGCAGCATCTCATCAACAGAACCACATCTTATTGATTTTCTTACCTCCTCTGAACAGATTGGGAAATATGAGCCCAAAGATGATCTGCTGCAGTATCGACCTGGATGGGGAGAAAACAGTCAGTCACCATGTATGAGTCAGTCCTACATCTTGAATCCTTCCTGCTCCAGCCACAACAACATCTACATCCAGCTGCGCTCTGGAGCCAGGGCCGCTGCTGCTGTGAGTGTCCAGGGAGCCATAGGTCACGCTCCCATAAAAGCGCTGTGTTTGAAGCGACCGCTGGACAGTCAAACCAGTATACGGCTATGACAGCTGCGCCTGTCCTGCTCTGACCCTCGCTAATGACTAAACAGAACAGCTTACATGAAAAAGTATTAAAGGTGCAGTGGAAAAGAAAGTGGAGCGGTTTGAGTCACTGTAATAACACGGCATGACAGTGTTTCCGCGTGTAAGAAACCAAGAGGAAATGTTGAATGTGGAACTAAATAATAAATCAACTTTCTTTGCTGCTAAACTGTGTATATGGTCTTTTAAAAGCATTGTCTACTGTTCATATTCCTTTTTGGCAATTTTAATGTAAACTACGCGTAAAATGTCTGCTGCTTTCTGAGACTACTACAGTTTCAAGTACAACATGACATCACGTACGACTGCCCTGATTAAAGCGAGGTGTGCCTGATTACAAACGCCTGGCTGCACGGAGTTTGATGAGTGAATACCTCTTAGACCAATCACAAACCAATCACTTTTCCATCACTGTCCCCTCACGTTCCCCTTTAGTCCTTCATAGGGATGGGTATTATTATTACGGACTTATTCTTACTGCTTATCATTCCGGTCTTTTAAGGGTACTTTTTCAGCTAAATAAATAAATAAAAATAAATAATACTTTAGCCTAGGCTACTCTGAAACATTTAGGTATGATTTATTTTCAACTTTCATATTGCAATAAGACTTACAAATTGAAACTTATTTGTTTAAAAAAAAGCACATGGCATTGCAGTGACCAGCTTTATTTCACATAGATAAATAAATGGCAATAATGTCCTCTTGGTGCTTAGTTATGAAGCTTTTCCTCTTCTCATATCGGGGCATTTCCACGTGTTTATCTTTCCTCTTGTGTGTTTGTATGTCTGTGTGCTGCTCGGAGCCAAGGAGCCACACACATAAATGTTTCCTGTACTGCGTGGCGCGCTGTGAAAGCAGTGCTGACGGGTCGCATGTACGGGATATATATTATGAAAGAAGCAAAGTTCCAGCACAGTTCCTCAGCGGTTCCTCATGGTTCCTCTCCTCCTCTTTACCATCATCACCAACAATTAAGTCTATACTATATATTCTCTAAAAATTCATTCTTTCCATTCATCCTGTACTTTACATGCCGACCTCTAAATGCCAAAGTTTATACATTCAATACATTTTCTAGAACATTTTTGAACATTTGCGATTGGAAACCCCACCACATGTTTCACAATTTGACTTACCAGGCAGCTGTTGAGGCCCACCAGCCGATACTGAGCAGGTCCGCTATAGTCGGCTTTAGAGAGGGAAGAGAGAAGGGGGTAAGGGGGAACAGTTTGTCAGAAAGCTGTGCAGACTCCAGGTATCCCACAGGGCATTGGGGGTGCATGACTGGTCCTCTCACCACATGGACAGAGCGCAGTCCAGCCGCAGCTTTGCTTTCCTCTTCGGGGTCGCACACAGACTGGTAGTCATAGGTCTTGTTGAAGGAGTACAGAGACTGGTTGACCAGGTTTATCATCAGCACTGGGTCCACTTCGCCAAAGAACTGCCCGATCTGGAACAAAATGAGCGTTATACAGAGCTGTAGACGATGGTGTCTGAGTTGACCAAATTGTTTATTATCATTTGATTATTTTATTACAGTTATTGTGATAAGATATGGGATTATTTGGACAACAGCAGAAACAAGTATACATGGAACGAGTTATCTGGAGTTTTTGGAGTGACTGGGGAGTTTAACTGGCGTTATCAGTTATGAGTATGCCGTTTGCTAGACATAGTTGGATTAGTGTAATACTCAAATAATTACTAACTGTAACCCTCCCAAACCTCCTTCTTTTAGTTGAATAACTGAAGCACAGGACATGTATTTAGACCAAGAATCTCTTTTGTCAACTACAGCCTTATTCTGCCATCGTGTCACCAGTAAATGCAATCTTTTTCCATACATTTAGAAGCAATTGGTGGAGCTACACGTTTCAGAACTCGTTGATCCTATCTCTTTTACAGCAGCAGAACTACCATCCACCTCAGCTTTGTCTTATCAACTACTTCTTCTCCACCACCACCACCACCACCACCAGGGTCTATAGTTCCCAAGAGCATCCTTATTTCACTTGAAAATGGGGGGGGGGGTTCCAAAATGGACAGTTGCAATGCCATTTGGGCGTCGTTATAAGGATATGCTGACAGATTTCACAGACGTTAACTGACCTAGGCCTATATAAGTCAAAGGATTGAAGTCATTAATCGTACATAGCTCCTTAAGACATGACTCACAAATGGACAAAGGAAACTGGATCTCCTCATCCAATAATCTATAAAAATCTTCCATAAAATATCATTAAAATGTCTTACAGCTGATGTTGGGCCCGTCTGCATGTGCTTCATGATACACTAGCTTTAGCATTAGCACAGCACACTTGCGTAGGACAAGGAATTCAAGCAAGCTAGATGAAGTTTCTTGCCCAAGAACACAACACCAGCATGCACAGTACTGTAGAATAAATAGTTGTAGCCTGAGAAGAGATGAAGAAGATGATGCTGGAGTTTTACCGCAGAATCATCAATGTGGTACCTATTGTGAGGCATTGTGATAGTGTTGTCCATTCCAGTGTAGTGCAGTCCAGTCTGGCTATGCTTTCATTGTAGGGAGCATTATACTTCTGATTACGTACGCCAAGATAACAAGGATTGAGCTGGCAGTGTGGCCTCAATAAAGCACATAAATAGTTCTATATTTATTTAATACAATGCAGACAAACTGCATTTAAGCAGTTTCTTGTTGTTTCAGATATGTCGTGCTTTTATTATATTTCACTTTTAAAATCCATAGCAAGGCCCAAAATTGTATGTTAAGTTGTGGTAAAGATCACAAATTAACTTTACTTTTTTTTTTTGTAAAAATAATAGTAAAATGTATTTATCTGGGAATCTGTTTATCCCAGATTTGTTCAAAAAGACAATCTGGGTATGACACATGGGCACAAAGACTTGGGCAGAAATTAAAAATATCTGCCAAATATCAGATGATTTTTTTTCTATTTCATCCAATACCAATATCTGCAAAATCCTTCAGATATTTGTCAATACCGATATTGGAATGAATGTATTCCCGATCTGTACTCACCAGTGAAATGTACTCATCCTGGTTGGACATGAGCAGAAATCCACCATCGTCCAGGATCACACAGTCGATATGCTGCAAGAGACAGCAGTATTTAGCAGTATTAACATTATTTAAATAATCTTATTTAATCTTACAATAAATATCAGTTTAATGGGCATTACCTTGTCATTCCGTAGACATCCACAGATTTCGTCTTTGCACTAAAGAAAAGACATGTGTTTGTTGAACAGTAGTAACTTTGGTATTAGTCATAACATTATGACCTGTGGATTAGCCAGTGCTGCTCTAAACCCCACAGGGCCTTTGAGGGCTGTGTGTGCCAAGACAGGCAGACTTTTTAAGCTTTGTTCATTAAGCTTAAGCCACAATAGTCACACTACACTAAATTGCCTTCCTGAACTTTTCAGACCCAAATGAAAAAAAGACAAAACAAGCAGCAAAACATATGTGGGTGTAACCCAGTTTTGTAAAAGGAATAAATAAAAGAAAAAGCTCAAACTGTGTACTGTGATCCAGGGCTGGTTCATGCTATGTGGGCAGCTTTACAGAATCCATTGTGGGGGCATATAAAAAAAAACAACAAAAAAACAACACAAACAACACCAGTGGCAGCTTTAGGGAGACAGATTTGGGGCTCTGTGACAAACTTTCTTTGATGTTAATGCAGCCCTGACTGAAACTAAAATTATCTGTGATCTCCTGATGGAACGTAAAAGTAGTAAAGTAATGTACTTAAGTATACATTTTAGGTATCTGTACTTTTAAACTTTTACTTGATTACATTTGACAAAAGACACATACTCTTTTTAACTCACTGTCTGATATGAAATCAGACAAAATTTTTCCTGTTTCAGGTCAATTAGGATTACCAAAATTATTTTTAGACAATTTTTCATGTCTTTCTTCAAAGACAGAGGTTTACATAGAGTAGGATTACTATGCATTTAAACCATTTGGGTAAACCCAGATGACGATGTCATGTCTTTGGAAGCTTCTGATTGGTTTATTGACAATATTTGAGTTAATCAGACACACACCTGTGGATGTATTTAAAGGCACACCGCTTCTTTGTGTAACATCATGAGAAAGTCAAAAGAAATGAGCCAAGATATCAGGAAGAGGATTGTGGAATTATACAAGTTCATCCTTCCAGATGAATGAAGATGCCAAGTTCATCTGTTCAAACAATCATACCGCTCAGGAAGGAGACAGGTTCTGTGTCTCAGAGATGAAAATGCTGTGGTCCAAAATGTGCAAATCAACCCAAGAACAAAAGCAAAAGACCTTGTGAAGATGCTGGCTGAAGCTTGTAAAAGTTTATCATTATCCACAGTGAATTGAGTACTGTACTGACATGGGCTGAGGACACTCTGCAGGAAGAAGCCATTACTCCAAAAAAACAGAAAAAAGACAGATTACAGTGATGAAACTAAATTTTAACTGTTTGGCCATAATGAGCACCATTACATTTGTAGGAAAAAGGGGGAAACTTGCACGTCTGAGAACATCATCCCACCTGTGAAATACAGGGGTGGCAGCGTCATGTTGTGGGGTTGTTTTGCTGCAGGAGAGACTGGTGCACTTCACAACATAGATGGCATCATGAGGAAAGAATATTATGTGGAAATACTGAAGCAACATCTCAAAGCATCAGCTAGGAATTCAAAGCTTCGGTGCGAATGTGTCTTCCAAATGGACACATACCCAAAACATACCTCCAAACTGGTTACAAAGAGGCTTAAGGATAACAAAGTCAATATTTGTAGTAGCCATCACAAATCCCTGATCTCAATCCTGTTGAACTGAACATTTATGGACAGACCTGAAAAGGCATGTGCGAGCAAACCTGGCTCAGTTACACCAATTCTGTAGGATAAATGGGCCAAAATTCCTTTCAACTATTGTCAGAAGCTGTTAAATGAGATCCAAAACATTTGACCCAAATCTTACAGTTTAAAGGCAGTGGTACCAAATACTAATGAAATGTATGTGAACTTCTGCCTCTGAAGAAAGTAATGAAAAATTGTCTAAAATTGTCTCATTATTCTGGCTTTTAGCAAATAGAAATAATTTTGATAATCCCAATTGAACTAAAACAGGAAAAAGTTTAGTCTGATTTCATGTCAGACAGTGAGAAAAAAATGCATATGTGTCTTTTTATGTAACGTATGTAAACTTCTGGTTTCAACTATATATGTACTTTCTACTCCACTACATTTTTGAACAGGATTGAAAAGTGTAAGTATTTTTGATTATTCTTTGACACCTGTTGAAAAGGCTAAGAGGCTTTATTTTTAACACATTCACAGTTTGAGCAAACTAAAACATACAAATAAAAACAGCTAGGGATTCAGTTTTTTGAGTTGAACAAACATCATTACATATGGAGCTTCATTAGATCTGAAAATCTAAGTACATTTTTAAACGGTTACATTATATTTTTACTTAAGTAGATTTTTTTCATGTGATACTGTTACTTGCATATTGTTTTTCCCCAGTATCTGTACTTTTACTTGAGTAACAAAATTGTGTACTTCTTCCACCACTGCTGTTATGAAATTATTATCTGAACATAACAGAAAAATATCCACTATAACAAAACCTACTAGAGAACAGAGGAAAATACACAACATTATATTTATTATACGAAAATATTTCACAACATCTTAGTTCCTCCTGTTTGGCTTCTAACATGCTCTAACCCACATGCTCTGCTCTGGTTGTGTCCATGACCTGGTTACTTGTAGGCGATTCTCCGATCACCTACAAAGCACTGACCAGAAAGTAGTTGCCTGAGCAAAGACTTTCAGACTTCTCTTCAGACATGTTATGAATGATTCTGTAGTAAACTGTGAATTAACCAGGTCATAATGCTTTACACTACCAGTCAAACGTTTGGACATACCTTATCATGCAGTGTTTTTTTCTTTATGTTTACCATTTTCTACATGTAGATGCGAACGGAAAACATCAAATATATGACGCAATATGTATGTATGTATGGAGTTATGTGTTTTTATATTTTAGTTTCAAATTCCTCAAAATAGTCACACTTATGGAAGATTGATCAGATTTAGCATTTTAAACGCAGTTGAATTTCTCGCTTAGAATTTTTAAACTCTGAATTTCAATTGTTGGATTTTTAAGTATAAATTTTCTCTGTGTTAAAAAAATTCAAAGTAAAATATTCAGTTTTTAAAATTTCAGCACAGATAGTTTCAGGCCCTCATATTCAACAGTCATTATTCACAGTGTAAAATTTGCAGTGGGGAAAAAAAAATCACAGCAAACGCATAAGCAAGTCTAATTGGGCAGAAAAGAGGTGGATATTTCCTATTGGTCTTCCTCTTCTGTGGGCGGGGCTTATAGTTAAGGAATCGAAGCAATGATGTTTTGATTTGGTTAATTCTGACCAATCAGACTGGTTCCATAGAGCATTTCTTGGTTATTAAGTTTGATCAACTCACCCTAGGATCAACTGACATCTTCTCTGACTTTTGACTGTTGAATTTGAGAGCTTGAAAATATATGTGGAATATTTAAAAGGTGAATTTTTATTTAGAATTTATAAACACACACAAAAATGTATACTTAAAGGGTCCATGTTACACTTTTTCTGATCTATGTTATAATGTTGTTTCCTCATCAGAAATATACCTGGAGTTGTGTTTTGTTTTTGTTTTTATTCACCATTTCAAACCCTCCGTGTTTGGACTGAGTTCTTCTCTCAAACTGAAAACACTCTGTTCCATCTTGTGATGTCATATATCCAGACACCTTCACTATAATCAATTTCAGCCCTGGAGTTGCCAATCTCTACTGAAAAAAGATAAAAGGTAGTGGTTAACTTGAAAACTACAAGGTGGAACAGAGCATTTTGAGCTTTGGAGATGTAGACAGACTATAATAATAAAGGATTACTCAAATGTGTGAATGAAACAAAACACAACTCTGGGTATGTTTTTGATTACGGAGCAACATTCACAAGAACCAATTTGGTATAGTATAAGACGTTTAAGATTTCATCAACAGAAATTCAGAATAAAAATGAATCAAGTTAAAATATTCAAAGTGAAAAATTCAACTGCATTTAAAATTCAAAATCTGATGAAACCTTCTCTCATGACCCGCGATCAAAGCAAAGTTTGAGGTTATTTTTTTAATACTTTTCATATCATAGTTCTGATGCCTCCAGTAACAGTCTACCATGTAAATAATCATGAAAATAAATAAAAAACAAAAATGAAAAAGTGTGTCCAAACGTTTGACGTAGGTTATGTTTACAGTGCATGCAGAACGGTAGGGCACAGTCACTTACATTCACTTTGATAGTAGCGTTAATGAAAGAATTCATCCAGTATGTGACATTGAGTTTGACTCCCACCACTACGGATGACAAACAGAGCGCGTCAGCTGACACAATGAAAAATGCAGGATTTTTCATTACTCCAGATGCCCCGGAGAGCCAGCCCTGAGCCTCACCTGCAGGCTTCAGGGTCACCTCGTCCACGCTCAGGGCCACGGCTTTGCTCACCAGGATCCCAGTGTCCGTCACCTGCTCCCGGAACTCCGCTAGAAAGAGGGAGAGAGGAAGACATAGAGAGAGAGGAAGAAAGAGGAGAGTGGGAGAAAATGGTGAAGGAAGAGAGCCAGATAGAGAGAAGAGGAGAAACGGAAAGATAAAGAGAGAGGCGGGGTACATAGAGAGAGAAAGAGAGAAGGGAGAATGGCGATACGAGAGAAAAAAGTGACAGAGGAGAGAGATGGAGAGGAATAGAGAAAGAGGTAGGGAGAGAGAGAGAGAGAGAGAGAGAAAGAGAGGTTGAATGAGAGAGGTAGAGAAGGGGGTATGGCAATACGATAGAAAAAAGTGACGGAGGAAAGTGATAGATACAGATATATGGAGAGAGGGAGGATGCATAGAGAAAGAGGTAGGGAGAGAGAGAGAAACAGGAGGAAAAGAGGGTGAGGGAGAGGGAAAAAGAGAAGCGGAAATGAGGAAGAGGATAACGAAGACAGAGGTGTAGGTGAGAGATACAATTGGAGATAGAGATAATGAGAAAGAGCGAGAGAGAAGGGGAGAAAGAGACATAAAGAATGGGTATATAGAGAAATAGAGAGAGGGACAGGAGGGGTACATGGAGAAAAAGTGAGAGAAGGAAGAAAAGGTGAGGGAGAAAGAGATAGAAGAGGGGGTAGAGTCGAGAGAGAAGGGAAGACGGAGAAATACAGAGGAGGAGTACATGGAGAAAGAGGGAGAGAGAAGGATGAAGAGGTGAGGGGGAAAGAAAGATAGAAGAGGAGGTAGAGTGAGAGACAGAGGGGAAGAAAGAAATAGAGAGGAGGAGTGCATGGAGAAAGAGGGAGAGAGAGAAGGATGAAGAGGTGAGGGGGAAAGAAAGATAGAAGAGGCAGAGTGATGAGAGAAGGTTGGGAAAGAAAGAGAGTAAGGGAGATGGAGAGGAGGGGGTTAGAGAGAGAGAAAGTTAATCATAGTAATTTGTCCAAAAGTGGGTGTTGCTGTTTACATTTAGTTAATGGCTACAGTCTGATCTTATTGAGGGGAATTCCACAGATTCAAACATTAATATGATGGATTTATAGATGGATGGATAGAGGACCTGTTTATGGGCTTACGGAGACATACAGTATTAAGCTAAATCCACTTTTAAGATCTTTCTACCATATTATACCGTTGTTCCCTCACCAAAAACGTGCCTGAAGAGGTTTTAGACGCCATCCGTGTATGTTTGAATAATCTTTCGATGTTACAGTTAGCAGTATAATCCATGTCTCTGGTACGAGGCTCAGCCCACAAGTAGACCCAAGATGATATTGAAATTTTGCGTCACGATTATCAGGGCCAAAATAATTGTGATTAACAATTACATTACGATAGCGATTAACGTTGTTGATAGTTAAAAAGTGGTGTGATATGAATAATTATATTTTTTATGTTATTAATAAGTTCTGTATTTAAATAACTCTTATATAATTGTACTTGCACTGCGTTATCAGTGAGAACAACTGATCTAACAGAGAATATTTTGAATAATCAGGGCAATCATTATATAAAAAGTTCTACGAAGGATTTTTGTCTACCACTTTTAACACAGTAAAAAATATTATTGCTTATCATTCCATCCCAACCCATAAGCCTACGTAACCATGAAGCTCTCTGCAGTGCTCCCACCCACGCTACTGCACGGCTATTTTCCATAATTATACAAAAGCAGGACACAAAACAATACGCTACAACTTCACAAAACTGATACGATGTGCAGAAGTTTCATGTAGTAATCATGCATGTTGATTAAATATGTCATGTGTTTAGAATTAAAGGCCCTGTTCCCCAACGTTTCTCATGTATTGGAGGAAAATTCGTCTAAAGGTCAAAATAAAATCAAAGAGGTCAAAATAAATCAGCTGTGTACCGTCTGCATCTATTTACTAAGCGTTTTATTGTCGGATAATCAGGAAGTGTGTTATTAGCGTGCTAGTTGTTGCTAGCTTGATCACAACCGCAGTCCATCTGTCAGGATTAGAACCGACTCAAATGCAAAGTGAGTTTATGTCGCAAAGCATGCAGGATTTTTAAGAAACAAAAATGTCGACACTACAACGCAGAACCTTGTGCCGTCTGCTATACACATCAGCAGAGACAACAGGAAATGTCCACGGGGAGAGAGGAAGGGGGAATGTGTGCTCGTATGCCCCAGAGCAATGGAAGCCCTGTGTGTGTGTGGGGGTGTGTGTGTGTGTGTGTGAACCTGTGTGTGAACCTGTGAGTGGAGGGGGGTTTTAAGTCAGTCATATCAGCTTCTGAGCAGAATCCAAAGGTAGAGAGCAGCTCGGGCACTCGGCCAGACCACACTGCTGTACGTTTAAGCGCACAAGAGGAGCTAGGATTATACAGGCTTTGTCCAATTACAACCAGGGCTTTTAAACAGGGATACATGCAGTCCTATGTAGTCATTCCTCTTCGTTTCGTCTAATCCCATCCAAGGATTTGATTAATTTTTGCCTTTTTCATTGAGATGTGCAGCTAGCTTACTCATCAAGCGTTCAAGGCTAGCAGAGATTTAGAGATTAGCAAAACCGCACATATTAGGCTGGCTAGTCTCCTATGCTAATATTCCCAGTCCACATTGGAGTCATTGGAAAGAATTGATGTACATATAAGAACTATGTGGTGTTTAAACCGATGAGAAAAAATGCAGGGGTTATTTGGTTTTATTTGAATGACTCAACCACTGTGTCATACAAATCCAAAAACGTACGGTTGTGTTTTGCCGAGTAGCACAGGAGTGGTTTGAAGGGAAATGATCCCAAAGCTTTTTGCTAAACACTGTAAATTTGCTTAACGTTAATGAGCTGCTTAGAAATGTTGATTGTAGAAAAATAAAATCACAAGCTAAAGTTAAATAAATCAATGCTTTTTTGTGTTTATTACATTGACACGAGTGATTTAGCTGCTACGTAGACTACAACATCTGCACGTTAGCCAAAGCACATCGTTTTCACTATTTCATCAATTTCAAATCATTTAAACTGTCAGTATCAGTAAATGTTATAGGTACAAGGCTTTTTAATGAAGTATATTTTTCACAAACATCTCCAGTCTTCGCAGATTTTAGGGTACAAGCCACATCTATACTCTTTAAACTCACACCTGTGCCAGATAAGGATCACTCATGTTTAGTGTGATTAGTTTTAAGATAAACCATTGTCTAAGACTTCATTTAATGACAAAAAAACCCCCCTCCAAAAGCAGACTCGGTGCCATTCATTACCATAAGTTCACCACTGCCAATACAGCGTCCCTGTCAAATTCTGTCATGTGTGCAGGAGCTCTATACAGGATTACGCAAACATGCATGAATCAATCAAAATACAACTCTGAACTAACAATGTTAAATATTACACTATTTTCTGGTTTATGTTATAATGTTTCCTTATCAAAAACAGACCTGGAGTTGTGTTTTGTTTCATTCACACATGTTTAACGCACAAACCCTGCATGTTTAAGCTGAGTTCTTCTCTCAAACAGAAAACACTCTGTTCCACATTGTAATTTCATCTGCTACTACAGGAAGAGCTCCACTATGTTTTTAAACTCCATACACCTTCACTAGAATGGATGATTTCAGTCTGCAATTACAGTCTCTACTGAACTAAGCAAAAGACGAAGTTTAAATCTGTCAACTGGACAAATCGTTGTAGGAGTGAAGACGTTTCGTTGCTTATCCGCCTCTTCAGCTCCTCTGCACCCCAGTCCGCCGTACATCTCCATCTCAAAGCCACTAACCACTCCCTTGAAGATGGTGAGGTTCAGATCTTCGCCAGAGAAAAGACATGCTTTGAGACAGGAGTTAAAGAAGCTATTTTTTTGTTAGGAAAGACAATCCTTACTTGAACAAGAACAGGGGCCACAGACATAATCTCTCACAGACCTGGACTCTATGATTCCATCCTCAAACCCAAAGAAAAAAAAAGAAACAAAAGAGAACAATAGGAGGGCCATTAAAGGGTGAATAGGGCCATTAAAGGCTGAAACTGGAGACAATAGCTGTTTACAGTTTCAGTGTAATTAGCCCCTTCCTTCAGATAGATATAAGGCAGTATCCACCAGTAATCTGACCAAAACTGAAGAAGCGGCTTGGATGAGCAGCGAAACGTCTTCACTCCTACAACAATTTGTTCAGTTGACAGATTTAAACTTCGTCTTCTGCTATGGATCAGACCTGGACGACTGAGGGATTACACAGACGCCACTACATGACATCATAAGGTGCAACGGAGCATTTTGAGCTTGGGAGATATAGATAGACTAATACACCCATAAGCCCTTTTTTAAACTGCACCTTGTGACTAAATACACTGTTTTTTTTTTTACATACCATTATAAATGGGAGCAGTGAAAATGTAGATTTCATTGTCCAGGGCTCTCTTGTAGGAGCTGCATTCATACGGTTCAGGATTCTCAGTCCAGTCTGCCCCAGCGCTGCAAAACACCAGTGTCAGGTATGAAATATGGACTGAATAATCACACTTATAATGCTAGAGCCAAGTACTACAGATCCTATTATAATCCATACAGCATGTGCAGGGTGTGACCAATGAGGGCAAGAGATTGAAACTTTTATGAATGCTAGAAAGGAGATCAATATAGCTATGAAAGCCAAAGTTATACCAATGGAGAGCTAGCCATTCAACACTATGCTAGCTACAGTGGTGCTTTATAATGAAAATGGAAGCTATTATTTAACCTCATACATACATTAGTCCAGTTTGAAAATAAAACTGCTACGGTTTATAAGGAAATGAAGTGACGCTGAATTTGTCTTGCCCCTGTACAGATATATTGTAAGAGCAGCTCTTGGGGTCAAAATGAGACGGCTGTGTACTGTTTAAAATGAGCTAGTTCTGTTCTTTATGGGTTTAAGATAGTAAAAATTGGGCGCAATGCTTTTAAGTACTTTTTACAACACTCCCAAACCAACCAATGTATCTCAGTTAAAAGCAACACATCAACGCGATTGAAACCCAGCATCTTTAGCCATGATCCGTGTCCCATTGTGGTCTCTGGCAGGCTCCACAGCTCTGCGCTAAAAGGCTAATCCAACATGCTTTTGGACAGGCCCAGAGGAGCAGGGGAGAGGGCCAGCCAAAAGTCCAGCTAAGAGCGCTACATAGTCAGGATCTGTTTACATCCTACACTTAAGACATGCAGAGAGACAGGCCATTTGTAACTGAGAGGGAAGAAGGGATGAGAGGAGAAAGAGAACAGGGGAGGAGGAGGAGGAGGAGAGAGAGGGTGAGTACCTTTTTGGAAAGACTCTTGTGATCCCTCCATCTGTAGCTACGAACCGGGCCACGACTCCGTCTCTGCAACACAAAGAAGCACTTTAGTTAGTATGGCTTAAATGGTCTAAAGTATCGAAAATCACATACTAATCGATACAAAAACTAGTACTGAAACTACATACTCATTTGAGCAGGTATGGATACTAAAAATTTCACATTCACAGGACAGAAATGAACTTTTCCTGAATAGCTTTAGAATGATCTTCAGCTGTATCAGAAGCAAGTATGAGACCGCACAGACTAGTATACACTCACGGACCACTATGGAACCTACCTTTTTGACACAGATATGACTTTGAAATATTAGTATCTGTTTTACTTTTAGTTAGTGTACTCAAATGATAATAATTTTGTCTCTGTTTCATGTGGTTCTGTCCTCATCAGAAGCCTCGTTACATCCAAAATCACAAATCCAAGGTAAGGCAAGGCAAGGCAAGTTTATTTGTATAGCACAATTCGTACACAAGGTAATTCAAAGTGCTTTACAGAACAAGAAAGACATCAAAATCACACAAATCAAAACATAAATAATCACAAATAATCATCATAAATTTACATGTACAGGTAATGTTCTTGACTAAGCAACTTTGGATGCTTCAAAAACTGTTATTGTGTCCTTAAGGCAAGGCACTTCACCAACATTGGCTAGAAAGAATGTGGTGTGTGTCTGTGTGAGTGATTGTTGTTTGTCAGAGGGGCCGATGGCGCATACTGGCAGCTTCACTTCCGTCAGTCTACCCCAGGGCAGCTGTGACTACAATAGTAACTTACCACCATCGAGTGTGGAGTGAATGAATAATGCATGAAACTGTAAAGCGACATCGAGACTAAGACTAATGCAGTACTTTACGTAGAAAATGACCTCCACTTTAGATTTATAGTAATTGCAGTGCATAGATGCCACCGTCACTGCAACTTCTCTGAAAGTCCTCTGTTTCGTTAATCATTTTCAATTAGAATAAAAAAAAAACCACACACACAAAAGCCATATAGAATCCTCCTTGTGCAGGCAGAGGCAGTAGGATTTGGGCTCCATTGTGAGAGGGCTAAACCTGTTGTTCTCATTAGTGGTGCTTTGTAATGCTTCTAAGTCAGCCAAATCCTATTACACAGAGGAGCGCTAAAGGCTGCACACCTAGCATGTGTGCTGCCAAAGAGCCCAGCCTGCTGTGAGAGAGGGTGGAATAATGCAACAGTTTGGGGCAGAGATTTTTGTTTTAAGTATGTTTTGGATTTCCTCTTCAGAATATTATAACACCTAGGACCCTTTGAACAGTTTTACAATGGTTTTCTTCAATAGAACTAGTGTAATATCAGATGGTAAAATGAAAGCGGACCTATTATGCAAAGCCAGCTTTTCTGAGTTTTTAACCATTATAGTTGTTTCGCTTCTCATTTATCCTCTTGAAGTTGTATTTAAAGTAATTCATGCATGTTTGAGTGATCTTTATACTCCTGTATTCAAGATGTCAATGCTCCGATCTGCCCCTGTTTTCATCAATACACACCCAATGTGACATACTTATTCTATCCATCCATTTTCTTCCGCTTATCTGGGGCCGGGTCCTGGTGGCAGCAGTCTAAGCAGGGACTCCCAGACTTCCCCTCACCCCAGACACGTCCTCCAGCTCCTTTGGTGGGACTCCAAGGCATTCCCAGGCCAGCCGTACTTATTTCATTTTACAATTTTCTTTTCTTAATTAATGATATCTGGAGGATTCAGCATCATTGTGTAGCTATTTTGGTACACCAGCGCAGTTTTCTAACATGGGACACAGCAGACTTGTTAATTTTAAGTTATTTTAGATCAATATTGCTATTTAAAATCTCCAAATTATAACAGTGATCCATGAGTGTCATAGATTATAACTATATAGCAGGCACAAGCACAGTAAGTAGTCACAGTAAAACCTTATGATGTTGGATTTTATTTTCAGAACTTAGGGGTAGATAAATTCATTTGGGAACCTACATTTGTCACTGCATTTGTCGTCTGCATTTTGTTTTCACACTGGCACTAGTTTGGTTGGTGTAAAAGAGCTTATGACCTGAGAGCGGTGTCCATCAGCCAAACTTCACAACGGGACGAGAGTGGTGTGAACACGGTCACCACCTGTACATTTTAGATTAAACCATTTTTACTCCATGATTTCACACATTCATACACCTGTGTACGCAGACACTGGGGGCGAGGTGGGTTAAGTGTTTTGCCCAACGACACAATGACAATATTCATCTGTGAGAGCTGGAACTACACCACCAACCTGTGGGACAGTGAATCTGAGTGCTCAAACAATGATGGGATGTCGAGCGGGAGTTGAAGTGCCAACCTGAGCTGCCGCCGCCAACTGAGCTATTGTCGCCCTTTTATTTGAATATTCCGTTTTTATATACGTTTTCGCCTTCTCTGTTGCTTTAAAGTGCTCTATTGGAGATAAGTGTTGGAGAGAAGCGAATGGAGACGCTGAGGAAAATCTCTGTAGCTGTATAACGCGCAAATCCATCTGCATCACACTAAATTGCAAGTAGTTGTTCCCAGGCTCGTCAAGTCATTTCTATTGTCGGTATTTACAGCTTGTACAAACAAAATCGTATAAAACGTTTCTTGTTTCCACATCTCAATGGAAAACTCTAATTTGCCAGACGCTTTTAAAACCATTCGCTCTCCTGTACATTACACGGTTGCCTCGCTACGTGATGCAACTGCTAAATCCTTTCTGTGGTAGCGTTCTCCTTATTTTGTTTTGTTTGTGATACACTCTAATGCTAACCAGATCTGCGCCGTTGCATGTGAAGATGTGTTTAGATTATTGGGGACCAGCAGGCACGGTGCTGTAAAGACACACTGTTGTAATTATTGTTGTGTTTTTTCATTCGTTCTGCTGGCAGAGCTGAGAGCTGGGTGTGAACAGCTTTCATCAGATTGGACTGTTTACGATCCATCAAATAAGCATCGAGGTCAGAAGATGCCGTACAAAAAGCAAATTATATAACTATAGTATTAAAGGGGCACTGTGGACATTTTCTAGCGCGGGTTCTTCCATCAGCTTATCTCCATGGAGATCTTATTGCTTTGCCATAAATAACTGTAAATAAGTATTACTGTAATATCGACATGGGCAGTGCAGCTTTGGGGAAAATATATTGCGTCAGATGTATACACTGGAATGTTACACAGTATAGCATCAGATTATCAGATTAAACATGTGTATCTGGTGTCACCACAGGCCAAATTACAAGTCAGGTCTGTGGAGAAGCAAGAAGAATGCAATTTTTTATTTATTTTCCTTCAGTAAAAACACATGTAATTCAAAATAGATATGTTTAATGCTGTACTATAGAACATCTCACAGTGTATACAGATGCAATATTATTTCTTATACGTTTTCTTGTGTCTGGCTGTAGAAATGGATGTTAATATTTATGTACACAACAGGTTTATTTATGTAAATTCATGTACTATGTCATTCATCTTCATTTTGTCTTTAATAGGGTCTGAATAGTTAAGACTAACCAATTGTTTTTATGTGTCGATTACTTTAGTTTGTGGCATTATTTTAATATTTTATGACTCAAAATTAGCATTAGCATTGAGACAATAAGTGTAGCCCACTGCCTTATCTTTAAATATTTATTCATTTAATTGTAACTCAGGAAAAAAAACCCATAGAGATACAAGTGGACAAATAAATAGTGACACTAACAGGGAGTTATGCGAACAGAACCAATTATAGATGATCAATATTCATATTTCTTCTGTGCTTTGAGACCTAAATAAGTCATTTCTGCAGGCTGTGTAAGTTTGCGCTGCATTCAAGTGATCACCCCTAGAGAACATATATCTAAGGCTGTACTGTGGAATGTCTGTGCGTTTTACATTGTGGTTGTTTCGCTAAATTGTTACAGTTACAATGTGGTCTAATGGGTGTGGCTAATAATCATAAACCAAATAGAGCAGGTTATCACATCAGTCAATCAGTGCAAAAACAAGATGTTATCGCGCCTCGATGAGACAAAGCTATTTTACATGTAGACGTATGGCTTAGTCCATGTACACATTATACAATAACATACACAAATACATATGGAAACAAGTAACTGTGTGCTGCGGTGTTGACAAACTTACACGCTCTGCTCAGTCCAGACTTTGACCAGCTCTGCGGTCAGCCCAGCGTCCAGGATCAGACGGCTCACCAGGGACACATTACCTATAGAAAAACAAAATAGACTTAAAACATTACACAAGAAATACAACAGCAAACTATATCACACAGCAAAAACAATATTTACTTGGGTTAAAATGACTTCTACGTGTAATGGACAGCATGGGAGATTGGCGAGTGCCTTTGCCTCGCAGCAAAAAGGTCCCCCATCAATCTGAGACGTGCTCTCAGTCAACAGGTCTGATTGGACCTGACTGGCCAATCCACCTGTCAATCACTCCCATCTGAACTCAGGGAGATTCCACACTCATGTAGATGTAAAGTATTGAAGTATGAAGTGTGTATTTTGGAGCCCAGGCAACATAACCCGAAGGATTAGCTTGTAAAACACATATTTTGGATTGGTAGGTGAAACCAAAGAAAGTGCCATTTTAAATCCTGCTTTTTCAAAATATATATTTCAGCAGAACCCAAATAAAATATATCTTAAAACAAAATAAAAAAAAACTAAAACAAGTCAAATAAAATGCCTAATAATGGAATTTAGGAAACTTAAAACACTCAAATAATGGTGCACTGTGTAACTTATCTGGTGAAGGGTCCATAAACTGAAAATAATATTGCTTTGCCTGGAATGTTCCACAGTATGGCATTAAACCTATCTATTTTGCATGAATCCAAGTACACGTTGAACTGAATTATTTACAAAGAACTTGAAAAACATGCATTCTTACTGTGACTTCTTCACAGATCTTAACTGTTTGTGGCCTTGTTTGTTGCCACAGAGATGGATAAGTGTAATGTCATCATCTGAAACTTTCCATGCAAAGAAATAACATCTGCATTTACCAGAAAGTTACTTAGCGCACCTTAAAACTCAAGCAATTTTAACTTTTGTAAATGTTATTTTTTGCAGTGCATTCGTACAAGTTGGCTACAGGAAGGAAGTCTATGGAGTGTTCATAAATTATTGCCCTTGTGCTATCGAGCAAGACATTAATCCTGGGTAAGTTCATTGGTTCTATTCCCTGGGTTGCACTAAAAAGTATGAGAACACCGTAATGAATCATATGGATGTGTACATTGTAGTGTGAGGAACAGTAGGTGTGGTGGGCCAAATCTTTAGCCTGGATAAATGAAGGGGGGAAATGTCAGGATAATGTCCGACAGAGACGCCATGTTTTGGAGAGTCTTCAGTGAGAGATGGTGTGATGTGTATGGCTCAGAGTTCCATTGACAGTAAATGTAGTGTTAAAGTACTCTTATATCCCCAGTGTGTTGTAAGCACCTCCACTGAACACTTTGTGGTCTAAAGAACATGAGGAGTGTGGGTTTTGGCTGAGAGAGCTGACTCAAATGGAAAGAGTCTAGCTGACGTAAGATTCTCATGCAAAAATATAGATACTTAAAGCAATACTGCAGTCCACAGGAGGTGGTGCGTCACCTGCATGATTCCATAGAAATAGAAAGTGAAAACTATACCTCGGATCATTCCCCATGGAGATAATATAAGTTTTATGCCATACTGTGGAAGATTATAGCCAAAGGAACTACATTTCCATAGAAACAAGAAGGCAGAGGCCCTCCTCCAGGTCTAGTAAAAGTCAGGTTTGTTGAGATGCAAGCTCAGTCACAATAAAGATGCAGTGGGGCTTTTTTAAAGGTGCACTATGTAACTTTTTTGATGGAGAATCTGCCACTTGCTTGCGCCCATCAAGATGCGATCGGGCCCAGGCCACCAGTGATTCAGACCAACCCTAGAGCAGCATTATGGTTTGGGCAGAGTAAAAGGCAACGCGCTCAAACAAACTAAAAAAACGTGAAGCGCTTTGTGCATTTCTGGACAGATGTCTGTGGTTTTCTCTCAACTGGATTTAACTAAAATTTGTTTTCTTGGCTCGTTTCAGTATTGGGATGCTTCCACCAATCAGGCTAGAATATTCAATATTTGTCACTTTCAGCAAAGCCATGTGAGTGCTGTCAGTTTGGTGTGAGCTACATTAAAGGGCCCATATTATGCTATTTTCTGATTTGTGTTATAATGTTGATCCTCATCAAAAAACACCTGGAGTTGTGTTTTGCTTCATTTACACATGTTTAACACACAAAGCCTGCATATTTAGGCTGAGTTCTTCTCTCAGCAGAAAACACTCTGTTCCACCTTGTGATGTCATGTGGTAATACAGGAAGTGCTCCACTGTGTTTTTAAACTCCACACACCTTCACTAGAATCATTTGGGTAATGTCAGCCCTGGAATTGCCAATTTATTCTGCGCAAAAGGTAAAACGTCGCTGTTAACGTGAACCTTTGGACATGTGAATGAAACAAAAACACAACTTTGCATATGTTTTTGGTCAGATAACAACATTATAACATGGCTTAGAGCTCACAAGAGTCAATTTTGTGTAATATAGGACCTTTGAAGCAAAGTCTCTGGTTCAATTCTCTGCCAATGCTAGACCTTCTTGTATGGATTTTGTCTCTGTGTGCATTGTATCGGTGCATCCTCCAGCTAGTTACTCCTGACCACTTTACCTTTACACACCTAACCACACATTGTCGCAGCAGTAGCCTTCACCTTGACCCTGCTGACTCCTCTGCTCCGTAATGTACTTATGGGAGCAGATGGTTTAAGCAGGAGCACTCAGGAGCTGCATTAGGTGATGACCGCACACATGAGTCAGCCTGATTCTACAGTAACATGACAGCAACAACTTCAGGGAAACTGATGTCACCCTAGTGTCACCCCGGTGTCACCCTGCTCGCACAAGCCTAATCTCATCTCCAGACTGGGACCCTTGGGTGCTGCTGACCACGGCTGTTATGAAAGTGACCCCCCCCCCCGATGAGTAAGCAGACTGTGTTGATGGAATCTTTGGCGGCATTATGTCATTGTATTGATTGAGTGTGGTTAGTACTTTGTCATATAAAAACACTTTATAATCAGATGCACACAGTACACAGCAGACTTATTTTGACCTCAAACGTTGCGTATACAATATCTATGTACTGGGTCAAGACACATTTTGCTACATGGGAAGGCACCTTTAAGTAACTTCCTACCCAGCTCTATTTTAAACCTTACTCTCTTTAGCATGTTGTGACACCTCATGCACCTATGGGTTACTCACAAGCGTCTGGGGTGTTCCTGTCGATGAAAAGGTTGAAGTCCAGGAGGAACTGGCTGTTGTTGTGGGACATCTTCAGCTCTTTGCAGTACTCCCTGAGCACACAGAGTACACAGACGGAATACCTCGTGTTTTTGTGTGTATGTGTGGAGAGACGGGGGAAGGGAAGCATCGAGGAGGGTCCGGTACTCACCTCGGGGCGATGTAGGTGTACCCGAACTGGTCAAAGCGCTCCAGCTGAATAGTCTCCATGGCTTTAAAGAAAACATAAGACAAATAAGTCAGCGTGTCAAGATTTTACAACAATGACAACATGAATGCGAACACATATACACACATGCGTATTTAGATCAACGTGTTGCATTTTATTGTTTTGAAAATGCTATATTAGCTGAAAACAATGTATTAAAATGCACAATTAGGTTCAGTTTTGTCAGTTTTTACCCCCTTCCCTTTGCTCTCCACGCTACAACACAATCAGCACGCATCCCTTTGAAACTACTGCACATCGCATCAGGTTTGTGAAGTTGTAGTGCATTGTTTTGTACCATGCTTTTGTATATTTATGGGAACTTGTCTTGTGGGAGCACGTAGGCTTGTGGGCTGAGTCTTGGACAAGATTGTACTGCTAACCGTTAGGAAAGCTCGAATAGGGCCTGGGAGAGATCGCTAAATTACTCAAACATCTAAAACGTCAGCCATGATTTTGATGAGGGACAGTTATAACATAGTAGAAATCTCCAAAAAGTCAATTTTTTTGTGTATTACCCTGTCTTTAAGCTTGCATACCATGGCTGAGTTGTCCAAAAGTACTTCAAAACACAAAATCATCCACAATACACGATGCATTTACAGAAAAGCGCATTTACATAGCAACACTTGCCTTTTTGACCTGTTCAGATCCCACAGAAAAACAGAGAGAGAAACAGAGAAAGTAGCATTAGATGGAAGCCATATAAGACAAAGATAAATGATAAATGCATTGCTCATGTTCAGATATTAGAATGGCCTGTACATATTTCACATACTGCGTCATCAGGACTCAGTGTAATGGGATATGATATGGAGGAGATGTAATGTAAAGTGATGGGGACCAAATGCCTCTGCTCTGGATCAGATTTAATACACTGTACTGTCTATGTGGTTCATGTCTCGTAAATGACATGCCGGGGCGTTTCAACCATCACTCAAAGTACTACAGGGGCTTTAGACAGTTCCTTATCAAACTGTCATATTCTGGGACAGGTAGTGCCTCATCTGATAATATGATAGAAGCTTGGTTTTAATATACAACACAATGAAAACAGAATGACCTAGTTAGAAAAGGAAACAAAGTGAAAAGTAGGTCACAAAAAGTAATAGATACTACTATGACTATGCTTATGACTACTAGTACCACTAATACTACTACTACTGCCGCCACCACCACTTCAACAACTACTATTAAAACAACAACCACTACTACTACTACAACTGCAACTCTTACTACTACAACTGCAGCTGCAACTACAACAACTATTAATACTACAACTACTACTTCTACTACTATTACTACTGCTATTAAAACAGCAGTGGCAGAAGAAACAACAACTACTACTACAACTGCAACTCTTACTACTACAACTGCTGCTACAACAACTACAACAGCTACAACTTCAACAGCTACAACTACTACAATAACTACTCCTACTCTACTATTACTATTGCTATTAAAACAACAGTAGTGACAGCAGCAGCAACAACAACTATTAGTACTACATTTGCAACTTCTACTACTACTACTATTACTATTACTACTACTACTACTAAACCAAAGGGAAAAAAAATCAGACAATCTGAAAACATTTAACATGTTTTGAAAATATCGAAAAAGTGAAAGTAGCCATCTGGACTAAGTTTCAATAAATGAATGAACAAAACAGAAAAATAGAAAAAAATAACAATAATTTGGTGAAATGATTTTGACGGTTTGGAATTCAAGTCTGTGACAAAAAAAAAAAAAAAATTCTAAAGAACAATAAAACACTGATTGCAAAAAGTACCAGGTTTAACAGCAGTGATGACAATAATGTGATTCATCATAAAACCACATAATACATAACATTTTCTTTTTTTTTTGTCCAGCACAAGGATTTTTGTGTGATTTAACATACGGTCTGATGACTTGTGCCTCGTAAATGACATGACAGGATTACTGGCCGTCACTAAAGAACCATGTGACCGTTCTGGACAGTGCCTTTAAATAATATATGGAGTCTAGTGTGGCTCTGCTAAAACTATTATGGCGAGTTCGCTTTGAGAAGGGTGAGACGGGTCGAGCAGACGGCGGGATTAGTGAGTGCATAACATTTCATAACTCTAGTAAACATATTTTCATTTGCAGTCAGTAATTTTAAAAAGGACATGATAGTAACTTGGATTTTGCGATACTGAAATATGAACGGCGCTGTATCTGATTTATACCGTCTTAAAAATGTTAAAAACCATAACTAGTTAATTTGAAATGCTCTGCAGTGGTCTGAAGTTATTCTTCACTTCATTACAACAATAAAACGCTTTATAATTAGATCCGGAAAGTACGCAGCAGACATATTTTTACCTCATGAGCTGTTGTATAATATATCTGTACTGTGAAAACAAATTTTACTCAAATACAAAGAAACAAATCTCATGCAGGAGTTTAATATATTTAAATTAAGCAGAATCAGGAAGTGCACAGTTAGCACGCTAGTTCTTATTAGCTTTACTGTGACACCAAACTCCTCTCTGGGCTCTAAAAGTTGAGAAAAGTGCTTAAAAACTCATCGCGGTGAATAATTTTGATGCTCTGAATGAATAAGGATACACCGCAACACTGTTTAAAATGAAATCTGGTAACTTTAGTGGAAAGTGACTGCTGACATCTTCCATACTAGTACATACACGTATATATCTTCTTTAATATCTCAATAACACTACGCACTGGACTCATTAATCTCCATATTTTGTAATCAAACTGGTGGCTGCACATAGCTTCTCCAAAAGCCATTCATTCTGCCTGTCGAACTAGTCAACCGTATATGAAGCCTGTATGAAAAATGGCTTTGCAAACACAGAACAATGCATAAGGGGAGAGAGGGAGAAAGGGAGAGTACTTGCCCCAGGTTGATGCTGTCGAATCAACAGATCAGAAAAAGAATAACAGAAAAGATCAGAAGAATATTTTAGATTTTAAAGAATCTTAAAGAATTCTTAAAGAATCTTGCACTAAAATTTCAACCTCGATTTTGATACTAAGGAATAGACTCAATGCTGATTCCAACACCACAATGATACAAAAAAAAACCCCCTCTCAACAGAATGTGATTTTCAACGTAAATGGTCAGACTTTCTTTTATTTTACCACGTGGCCTTATATCTGTGTAATCCCTCAGTCGTCCATTGTTCTGATAAAGTTCAAGATCATTCTAAAGCTATTCAGTAAAGGTTCATTTTTGTCCTGTGAATGTGAATTATTTTAAAACAAAAGGAACCATGGACTAGGGTTGTCAAAAATATTCAAAATCTGATACTAATCGATACTAAAAGTAGTATTGGAACTAGATACTCATTTGAGCAAGTATCGATACAAAAAAAATCACATTCACATGACAGAAATGAACCTTTCCTGAATAGCTTTAGAATAATCTTGAGCTGTATCAGAACAAGTATAAAACCACATAGACTAGTATACACCCATGGACCACTATGGAACCTACCTGGACCACTGAGGGATTACACAGATATGAGGCCACGTGGTAATATAAAAGTGTGTACTAAAGTTTAAGGTTGAAAATTGTATACAGAAAGACTGTTTTTAGGATCCTTGTGGTATTGAGTATTTAGTCTATTCCTTAGTATCAAAATCAAGTTTGATATTTTGGATAGTGCAGTCCTCACCCATAGCCTGTTGAATGTCATTCCCGATTCTGGCCTGAATGAAGTGTTCACTGTATTTGGGAAGAACCAGGGCCAAGCTGTGAAGAAAGAAAAAAAAGAGAGAGATAAGTAAGCACTGACGCCTTCATAATCTTTATAGAGAAGTGGACTAAGTGAGTGTGGCATCACCCATAACGTTCGGCTCAAATGAAGCTCATCGTGGGTGATTTTGGAGCTGAGTTCGGAAAAATATCAAAATAAAAATACCATAATAATGCACATATTTTAAGACCAAAATGATGAGGCTCATTGCAGAAATTACAGAGGGAGGGGTGACAATTTTTCAGTGTAAAGTGTAAAAAGTCGATGGAACAGGAAGCCCATGATCACTTCCTGTTTGGAAAGTGGTGGATAATTCTTTAGCTATGTCCATTTATATATATACAGTCTAAGGTCTCCTCACAACGAGAAGTAGAACAGTCCCATCAAAAGGTCCTACAATACACAAAATTGACTGTTGTGAACTTAACTGTGTTTTAGTAAAATTTGTAGTTCAACCTGTTATAGACACATTAAAGTTCATTATCATCATTTCAACATATTTTTCAACATTTCTTTGCAAATTCTTCTTGACTACTGAAAAAATGTACATTTACAACAGGTATTATTCCATCAGATTAAGTCAAAATTAGAGAATCATTAAAACTTGTCATACGCACTTTGAACCATGTTATAATGTTGTTGCCTAATCAAAAACAGAGCTGGAGTTGCATTTTGTTTCATTCACACATGTCTGAGTAACCCTTTATTATTAGTTTGTCTACATCTCCAAAGCTCAAAATGCAATCCTAGGGTTGAAATCATCTAAATGATTCATGTGAAGGTGTATGGAGTTTAAAAACACTGTGGAGCACTTCCTGTATTACCACATGACATCACAAGGTGGAACAGAGTGTTCCATTTGAGAGAAGAAGCCTAAATGTGCAGGGTTTGTGTCTTAAACATGTGTGAATGAAACAAAACACAACTCTAAGTATATATTTTTTTATGAGGAACAATATTGTAACATAGATAAAAAAAAAACAGACTAATATGGGCCCATTAAACTGTTCAGTCTTGTTCAATTTGTTTGAGTCTGTTTTCAAATTCTCGCCAATAAAATGCCCGAATAGAGCAGTTTTATTCCCATATTCCCTGATTAGTCTTTTTGCCAACTGCAAATTTAAACCAGAAATCAATTTAAATAGCCAATAATAACTCATTAATATCCTGGTTTCTCTGTTTATCAAGCCCCTCTCAAATAACATCACAATTTTGTGATGGAGGGCCCATGATCTGCTTGTCTCCATGGAGATGTTATTGCTTTGCTAGAGATGTCCCACAGTATGGCATTAAACATTTCTCTCTCCTTTGAGATAAACAACTCACTGCCTAAACCCCAGCACCTGCAGATAATCATTCATCAGAGCTAGTGCAGCCTGCACGTGTTTGATTCAAACATGTGTGAATGAAACAAAACAGAAGAAATGTTTTGATGAGGAAAAAACTTTGGAACTTTGATCAGAAAATAGTGGGCCCTTGGGCCCTTCAAAGTCTCAAGCTAGCTAGCATTAGCCAATTGTCTTTTTTGCTGCCAAAGAAGCAGCAAACCGACAAAATGGATGTTCTGGTGGATGCTCTCACAGGCTCCATGTAATGTAAAGTATATTTGCTTGTATTTCTGTAAGGTACTGTACAATACAGCAACTAAAATATTAGCAACTACAGTGACCCCTATTGGTCTGAGAAGGCTACTCTATCAAAAGAATGTCCAGGTGTGGAAATTTACAATAAAATCTCAATTTTAGTGTAAAACCTTCTTTGACCTAGCTCTCAAAAGCTGTTCAAATGAAAGGAGAATATCAGGCTTTTTCATGGAACGACATATCTGAGGTTTTTAATGTGATCCATCCAGGTGGATGAGTGTGTCCCCTAGACTGACAGCATTTGCATTTTTATTTAAGATCAGTGAGGCATGTAAATGTAATTGCAGTATATAAATAGAAACCCCAACTTATATCACCTGACAAAAAAGAAATAACTAAATATATAAAATATTTTTAAAAACCTTTACTTTTTACTCACCTGTAGTCTGTGCCATTGACAGGTGCCCATGTGTAAGTCCGGACTCCCCGGTCTATGTATCTCTGTATGAAAAATGGAGAATGTTCTGTTCACTTAAACAATATAATTCCAAGGGTCAAGAATCAGTTTGTCAAGCTAAAATGTAAATTTTCACTTTAGGAATGGTTAAATAAATGGTATTAATAATATGGATATATCCTCAGAATGACTGTATCTTAATTATACTTGATAATGAATTGCCTTACCTCGTCCTGACTCTTGACCAGTGTGTTGATGGTGCGCTCCCCGGTCTCTCCGTCGATCATGGTCCTCCTGATCTACAGGGACACAGCACCGTACTGTTACTGGCTCTGATTCACTGTACACAGACATAAAGCTAGAACCTTGTACAGCAAGAAGGAATCTCGTGATATTTATAAATTCACAAATATCAAGTCCATCTTGGCTCCTGCTGGTGAGTTAGGGCCCGGCTGCCAGTGGGCCAGAGACTGGAGCAATGGGGCATGGGGCAGCACTGAGGTTTGGGCGGAGCCAAGTTTGAAGCACGTAAGCCAACCAAAACAGCATCGCCACACCAACTGATATACTTCAGCCTTGAAAATACTATTTAGTTTGTGAAAAATGTGCAGAATGTAACAGCTATGTGCATTTGTGGACAGGAAACATGTCTATGCATTTCTCTCAACTGGGTTTAACAAAACTTTGATTTTTTAAAAACTTTTTTTTACACTGCCTTTGTGACATTTTCACGAAAGCCGTTCCATACTGATAATGTGTAGAACTCACTTGAGAGGTTAATAAAGCAGAGTGTATACATGCTTTCTGTGGTTAAAGGTGCCCCATGTAATTTTTATGGTGGAGGCTCTGGATTGTCTCTGAGGCTCGACATTCAACAGGGGGCAGTAATTACATTGAGTGTTTGTTTAAAACAGGACTGAATACTTTACCTCCACCTTGATGTCATTCTCCAGCTCAGCATCCAGAAAGTCCAACGTGACGGGCTCCTGGAATTTAGGATTCTGTAGAGACAAAAGGTACACAATTTAAATAATATCTCACTCCAACTAGAAAAGAAGTTTAAATAACCCTTGTTTAAACTTCTGTTTCCTACCTAGCTTGTTAGCCAAACAAAAATTGCTACCAAATGTCTGTGCGCTGATATTCCGTGCCTATACAATGTTCATATATTTTTTCTGGGGTATTTTAAAACATACCACTTTTCAGACAGTCCCATACATTGCGTTTTATACATTTGTTATTAGAAGATGGAGACAGAGATTGTCCCACTTTTGCAATCAGCCACAGCCATTCCATGAATCAAATTCTACATTAAAAAACAATCAAGACTTTGCAAAGTGCTGTGTGCAGTTAAACATGAAATATAAAGCAATATATGGTACGGACTACAGGGGTCTCAGGAGTCTCAATTAAACCAGGACTAAAACCGGACTAAACTAGGACTAAATCAGGTCTAAACCAGGATTGATACAGGGCTGCACCAGGTCTAAACCAGTTCTTAACTATGTAGGTAAGTGTAAACCAGGACTAACATCCAAACTACTCTAGGTCTAAACCACAACTACACCAGAACAACCAGAACTAAATCCTGCTTAAACAAGTCTAAACTAGGACTAGCATGCATGTTGTTGTTAGCATCTGAGATCATCAAGTCCAGACCAGGACTACACCAGGTGTATACCAGGTCTAAACCGGTACTAAATCAGGTTTAAACCAAGTCCACACCAGGTCCAAACAGTGCTATGCTATGTCTAAACCAGTTCTATACCAGGTTCAACTCAGGACTACGCTAGGCCTAAACCAGGTCTAAACTAGGACTAGCATGCACGTTGTTGGTACCATATGGGATCATTCTGACAGCCTGGTCCTGTCTGCTCCTGTCAGCACCTGTCAGTTCCCTGCCTCATGAATGTCCTTATAAAAGCCTTGTGTTATTGTTACAGCTCTAAGTGGCTTTACAAAGGGATAAAGAGGAAGCAGTGACAGACTGGCTCTCTATAAAACCACAGTGCCTCAAACCAGACCCAGCACTCAGGTTCAAATGAACCAAACATTCAAGGCTTAACTTATTCGGGCATATATCTTAACCAGACAGAGTAACCCACACTTGAAGCAGACGTATTATGAAAAATTGACTTTTCAGAGCTTTTAACCATTTGGTAGTTCTTTGGACAGCTTCACAGCTCTTTTACACGTTTACAGCAACGTCAGTTCCCATTGGGCCGTGCAGTTTTCTAAAACGGAGGTCAATGGACTTGTTTCTTTTATTAAGCAATTTTTGATGAATATTGCAATTTAAAATGTGCAAATTAATGTTTAAAAAAAATTAAAACAGTTTAAAATGAACTAGTTTTGTTTAAAATGACTCTACAGTTCAGAAACATACTTATTGGTGAGAGTGCATTAAAAACAGTATCCACTGGGTCTGTACCACCTAAGAGAACATTTGGCTGTAAGTACCACCAGATCTAAACCAAATCTATGACTGCAAAATTCCAGGGCTAAACTGGAGGAGGAACAAAAAATGGATAAAACTATTTCTAATTTAAGACAATATCACAACTGTAGAGGACCTAGGAGCTCGTACATGTACCATAGTTTGAGAAACCTAACACATTCCTTTACTTTATTTAATCAACACATAGTTATGATAATAAACATATTGGTTCTAAACAAGCTGGAAAATTGGTATCAGCCATGAAAACTTATATCTACAGGTAAGTGCATTGTGATTTTGGCCCTTACATTTGATGGAACAACATGCAACAGCAGCAAGAGAAAAAGAGAGGTGAACATGCAGCAGTGAGAATGACAAAAATATAAAATATAAGATGGGTTAGACTGAAACATAATGAAACAGAGAGGAGGGGAGATAGTAGTAGTATTGTTAAATAATACACAAGTAGTAATTATTCAAGTCAAACACTTTGACTTGAATAATTAAATGGGCGATTCTACTTATTTCTCCTATATTTATAAAATATAAAGTGCTATATAAAATATTTTATAGCACCTTTAGCCTTCCACCTTCAAGGTACTCAAAGCACTATACATGAAGGAACCACGCACCCATTCACACACACACATTTGCTCCAGGTTGGCTCTTTGGATGCTAGCGGTTGGAATTCCAAATATGGAACTCGGCTCCAAAGTCGCCCCTATAATTGCCCGCCTCGATGAGCTTCATTTGGGTGGAGCTAAACACTATGGGTGACGTTGCACTCACTCAGTCCACTTCTTTATGCAGTCTATGGTCTTGGCTCACTTCTATCTATTCTACACTTCTACGTCTACACCACTGTCTTCTATCATCTTTCTATAGTTTTTGTCTCACCTCATGGAACGTCACTGCAAACTTATTACGGACTCTGAGCTTCCTGTTTCGGATCCTCTTCTAGGCATGATTTTGATGAGAGAACAACATTATAACGCGGTAAAAAGCTAAAAAATTCACCCTTCTTTAAATAAATATTAGATACATTTTTTTTCACTCCAGGCAAACCAATCACATAACCGTGGAGACAAGCAGGTGTCTAGAAAATTTACACAATGCACCTTTAAGCTAGCTATCATGGTTTCAATTACGCAACTGTGAATCAATTGTCACCACTGTTATTAATGAAACTGAAGGATTTGTTTGATATCTGAGCCTCTGGCAGTACAAGGCTGGATTTAGTTTTTATATATATATATATATATATATATATATATATATATATATATATATAAACTTATAAAATAATAATAATAATAATATTTTGTAGATTATCAGAGCAAATATGCACTGACTAAGCAAGCAGAAAATCTAACCTCAGGGTGCTATCCATGCCTTAAAGTGGAAATAAACACTAAATGCACTTTTGTTTTCACTACTAAACGATGTATGTGGTGTTTTAATAGCATTGTCTACTGTTCTTGCAATTTAAAGTAGTTGGAGACATCACAAAACACTGCCCTAATTAAAGCCAGGTGTTTCTGATTACAGAGTGTGGATACCTGTTTGACCAATCACACTGTTGCTTATATATCTCTAGACCCCGCCCCTCCTCCTCTCTTCTATCCCCTTTAATCCTCCAGGCACAGTCCAGGTTCAGCAGCTCTGTTTGAAATGTGGTTGTGGGCAAAGTTTAGATGTTTAGTCCTCCCAAATTGTAATGCCGATTTAGTCTTAATTACAAAAAAAAACATTGGACACAAGTCTCTCATTTGGGTTGCCAGTTCCTGTTGCTGAAATCTAGTTGGTTTAAACCTAAAAGGACTCTCTCTGATCTGAATGTCACTACCTAAACCCCAGCACCTGCAGCCAAAGCTCTTCAGCAGCCTCTAGTGGTGAGACTGAAAAATGCAACTATGCCTAAAACTCAACAAATCAGCAAATACAGAAGCAAATAATAACTTTACAATACAGAATTATAAACTATCCTTTTGCCATGGTTTAAATCTGTTGTCAGTAATCTCAGAAAACTGACAAGTACATATTTCTGGTTCCTACCTTTGGCTGGAGATTAGGATGCAGCAGGACATAGCCATTTGGATCAATGGCAAAGTAGTATCCGTTTGGACCAATCTGAGAATACAGAAAAACACATTTTCATAGGTTTGTTTTTACTATCAATACAATACAAAACATGTACTTTTCCCGAATATTTCAAGTGAAATAGTTAATAGTTTAAATCAAAAGAATAATCGTTGGTTTAAAATTGGTATCAAGTACTGAGTCTGTTCCTTAAAGGGTCCATATTACTCTGTTCTCATCTGTTATAATGTTGTTTTCTCATCACAAACATAGCTGGAGTTTTGTTTTGTTTCATTCGCACATGTTTAACACACTTGAAAACTAGCATTACATGACATCACAAGGTGGAGCAGAGCATTCTGACCTTTGGAAATGTAGACAGACTAATAATAAAGGATTACTCAAACATGTGTGAAGGAAACAAAACACAAATACAGGTACAGGAATGTTTTTGAGGAGGTAACAATGTTCTAATATGGCTTAAAGCTCACAAGAATCCATTTTTCATCTGAAATATGCATGTTTGTGTGCAGTGCAGCGTGAGAGTGTGGTCTCACAGTGAAGCGTGGGGTGAGCTTCTTGATGTCGTTCAGAGACACGTCGATACCCATCACACCAAGGATCAGTTGGTTCTGATGCTGCACAAGCACACACACAGACACACACACACACACAAAGAGTAAGGGGAGAACATTTGATCAGATCTAAAGCTGCATGTGTCTTGTTTTACGGCCAATTCTTATAAAATGGTCATGCTATAGTGTGTTTCATTCACTTGTTAATCACACTCCTTGGGACCAGGGCCGGCCCAGCCTATAAGCAGACTAAGCAGCTGTTTAGGGCCCCAGGCCACCAGAGGGCCCCCAAGAGGCCATATTGAAAATAATGATTGGAAAGTTTTTCTGAAAAAGAAATGGCGCTCGGGTGTTTACACTAGTCTGCATATCCCTCTTACACGATTAGATGTGTTTTATTTCCAGTAAATAGATATGTGCTGCCTACATTTGTTTTTGATCGGGCAGTGGTGTGGACAGCTACGTGGTTTTTTTTTTTACATGTTATTGGCAGCCCATTAACGAGTACGAGTACTGGCACAGTATCTGTGCCTCCCTACTCATTGATATGTGCATGTAGGCGAAATCTCGCATCCAAAGCCTGACAATAAACATAAAAATAATGTGATCCTAAAATCCTCTTATTTAATGTTCAGTCCAAATTATCTGATTATTATAAATCTGATGTTATGTCCAGGCTGTTTCTCTTATGTAACTCTTAACGTGGATCACCATTTTATACATCTTGAGTGATATGATTTTGAAGTATGGGTACTCTTGGTACATCTTTTAGCTACTCTACCCAACCCTGCATTTTATGACATAAAGAATTGATAAATATAAGCTCACTTTAGTCAACTAGAACACATTAAAATGCACCAGAAAGGCCCCCCTTCCTTACATGTTTTTTTACTGTTATACTTGTGGTTATTGCTGTCGTGAGCCTCTAGAATTTGCAGTCTTTTTATCAGTGGTTGTGATGATGTCTTAATGTTGTCAAATATAAATATGTGGCACTGAAGTGGAGAGGGTCCCTAAGGGCAGATTCAGCTTAGGTCTCCCTAAAGGCTAGAGCCGGCCCTGCTTGGGGCTCATAGATCCCCTGTATTTTTCTCTCACCTCTCCGTTCCTGTCGTCTTTGGTCTTTGTTTTGTTGAAAACAGGAAGCGTTCCAGTGATAACCAGACCCAGCTCCTGCAATCAGCACAAACATATTTACTACAGATACTACTACTACTACTAAATACAACAACTACTATTTTAATAGATTCTTTTTTCAGACCAAGGTTTAGTTTGTTTTCATACATGACAGTTTGGACCATTCACTAGCGCTCTTCCTCTTTAATGGAAGACCAGATACACCTCATTGGACTACAACTACTAATACTTCTACTACAACTACTACTACTACAATAGACCTGTAAAATACCTACTACTAATAAGACCTTTGCTGCTACTACTGCTATGATTATAACTACTAGTACTACGATTACTATTACGATTACTACAACTACAACAAACTACAACTTCTACTACTAACATGGCAGTTACTACTAGTACTACGATTACTACTACTACTCCTCATAATCCTAACTTTCTGTTATAGATTATGAAAATACATACCAAAGCATCCAGATAGACGTTGGTCCACTGCACTTGTTTGGCCTGTTTATCTGCCAGCACCATGGGCCTGCCCAGGACGTCCAGGTACTCCTGACAAGACAAGCAACTGGACAGGTCAACTATCATGTGTTACAGCCCCACAGTGTCATTGAACTGCCATAAAACAGCGGCTTTATGGGGTACAATTATTTGGATAATTTAAAACTACTATCTGTAGATTTTTTCATTATTATTATTATTTTTTACTAGCACAAGTGAGCCTTTCTTCATGCTATAAGACTGCAGTAAAGTAGATAGCATCTAGTGGTGATGTGCGAGAATACAACACAGGCAGGTCTCTGGGCCTGTCATGGTAATTATTATATCGACTTATTGTTCAGAACATGATAGATGGAACAATACTTTTTTATTGTTCCTTAGTTGAGTGGGCTCTGGCCCTACAGACGAGCTCTATCTGCAAATGGATGCACATTAGTCCTGGACACATCTGCAGTCTGCCCGTCCATAGGAGTGGATCTCTCCTTCACTGTGGTTCTCCTTGAGGTTTCTCTTTTTTCCACTGTTTATTTATTTTTTATTTTTTTGGGAGTTTTTCCTTGCTGAGAAGGAGGGTCTAAGGACATGTTCTGGGACAGTTCTCCATTTGCTTGTTTTCTGTTGACTCATTTGCTTGTCTGTTTCTGTTTCATTGTTGATTTTCTAACTTTCTGTTGGTTAAATCAGTTCTCATGTTCAGCCCTAAGAGGGAACTGCTGTTGTAATTTTGAGCTTTACAAAAATAAATAGAATATTTTATTTTATTTATTTATTTTTTGGGCAGTTTGGACTAGTTTAGATTGATGGACATACATAAAAATAGTTTCTTATCCATTACAACAAAATAAGTCAAATTACCACAGTCAGAAAATGATATGTTTTGTTCAGTGTAAAAGGTCCAGTCTTTGTACCAAATATTTGACATAAAATGTACCTGTGTATTTATCCTGATGGCTCCGATGGATGGGATCTCATAAAAGTAACCTGGAATACAATTATAAAAATACCAGTCAAAACATTTGACAACAATGAATAAATAATCGAACAGCCAATGATAAAGCACACAGATAAATCCTGACCTTGTGTTCTTTCTTTCTTTCTTTCTTTCTTTTTATTTCATTTTATTTATTTATTTTTCAGATATGATATTGTTTGTCTCAGTTTTGACTCTATCCTTTGAAAATACCAGATGGGCATTGTTTTGGGGGGATGACAGTAGCTCAGTTGGTGACGCGGTGGTTGGTGTTTCAGATCCTGCTGTCAACATAAATGTAATTGGTTGAGTAGTCAGAAACACTGACCTGAAGTTTGGTGGATGAATATTGTTGTGTCCCTGGGCAAGACACTTGACCCACCTCACCCCCAGTGTCTGTTTGTAGGAGTGTGTGTGTGAATGAATGATATAAAGTGCTTTGAGTGTCTTGAAGGTGGAAAAGCGCTATATAAATAAGTGACCATTACCATTTTGTCCTTCCAATTACATTCACATGAAATTATAAATCAGGTGTTATGTCCCGACACTCACTCTTTAAGTTACTTTTACTGGAGTACTTGTTTCTGCAAATACTTTTGTACTCTTACTTAAATAACATTTGAGGCTTTATGCAGGAGAACAAATTTTACTTAACTGGGCAAAAATCTGGTACAGCCTCATTAAGTCCAGTCAACAGAATTCAATTTTTATTTTACTATGGATCATACCTGGACAACTGAGGAATTACACAGATCATTAAGTAGAAGCCATTATTTCACCCATCCAAGAGGCTTTGTGAGTTTGACATGTCCCCTGCATTAGGTTTACCTTTGTTAGAGCAGGCCATCCACTGAATGGGTCTCTTGTCATAGTTGTGTTGTCCCACTGAGAACGTGAATATCCTCACCTAGAACAACAGACAAAGTACACTCCCAGTCAAATTTTGGATACATCCTCTCATGCAGGTTTTTTCTTTATGTTTACCACTTTCTACATTTTACATACATACGGAAGACATCAAATATATGACAAAATATATCAAATTATATAGCAAGGAAAAACAAATAACTCAACTTTATTATTAAATTTTTATTATTAAAATCCACTCAAATCCAGCCACCCTTTGCTTTTTGACAGCGCTGCAAACCTTTGGCTTTTTTGAGCTTCTAAAATTGTTTTTACTTCACAGGTGTAATTACAGCGTCAGAGTCAAGACGCAGTACACCTGGCAAGAGTGCAAATTAGTGACCAAAGCAAAGGGTGGCTAGAGTTATTTACTATATTCCACATGTGTCCATTCAGTTTGGATGCGTCCAATGAGAATCTAAAATGTAAGTAGACAAATCAGGAAAAATGGAAAAGTGTGTCCTAACTTTTGACTGGTAGTGTACATAAATACATATAAATAATAACATTGTACTTGCTGCTAACATTACATTACATTCTATGGGGTATTAACTGCTAACACAACATATTTTGATTACCACGTTACCTTTTATTGTTTTGTAACTAACAGCACTTTACAGCCTTCACTATATGCACTTTAAATCGCACACAGCACTTTGAACATTATTTGCACTTTAAAAAAAGACAATTGCACACAAAGGATTTTAAAATGTTTATTTAACTTGTCTGTTCTTTTACTCAATTTTAGATCTGGAGGCACAGTGGCACTTTAATTGAAGCTGTGTGTCCTGGAGGGAAAACAAGACAAAGTGAAGTTAACAGCTAATAACTAAATTGGATATGTGCAATATCAGTGCAGTGGTTGTTTAAGAATGTTTAAGTGTTTGTGCGTTGTGTAATTTGTAGTGTTTTTAGTGAATAAAGTTTGAAGGATGTTTAACTTATGTCCAGGTGTCAAAGGGGTCCCCAGTGCAACAAGCTCCCTTAATAAGGTTCCAGGGCAGGACCAAGGTAGGAAATGTGTAGGAAAGGCATGTTGTGTATTTTAAAGGGTTTATGTGTTTTAAGTATACTCGGTGATTGTTTTTGGGGTTTATGTGTATATATATATTTATAAAGTTAATTTGGTTTATGGATTTATGTAGCTCTTTAAAACTCTTAAACCTCCACAAAACCAATGTTATTTTTAAACACCCCTTTCAAGTAGTTTTATCCAGTTAGTGGGACGGTATAAAAGATGCCTGAAACCAACACACCATGTTCTGCTGCTGGAGGAGACACTGCTCCTCAAAACGCCATTGCACAATGCACTTTGGTAATTGATTGAAAAAGAAATAGAAATTGTGGACCATGCCTGTGCTGCTGTCTTCTGTCTCACCTCCTACCGCTAAAGGCCAACCTACATTATAGTTTGCAAATGCTATAATTGCCCAAAACAACAGATTAGTATATTTAGAAAGTTTTTGTTTTGTTTCTGATGCGCTGCGTCCCCCATCCCTTTGCTCTGCGTGCTAAGTCACTCCTCCTTCAGATTGGCATCACATTACAAACAGCGTGTATCCTGCTAATGAAGCTACTGCACATCTCATCAGGTTTGTGAAGTTGTTGTATATTGTTTTGTATATTTATGGATAGGATTGTACTGTTAACTTTAATGAGGGTTGGACTAGTGCCCAGGAGAGATTGCTAGATTAATTAAACATGCATAGATGACATTTAAAACCACTTCAAGCATGTTTTTGATGAAGGAACCACTTTATACCATAGTGGAAAGCTAACTGGAAAACGTTTTTGCATAATACCCCTTGTTAAAAGTCCAAAGAAAAAGTTCTTGAAAATAATTAAAACATCCAGAACAAAGCATCGTATTTAGGTCTTTGAATGTACTGTGAGGCTGACAGAGCAGATAAAAGGCTGCTTGGAGAGACCATATTGTCTGTAGCGGTTGTTAAAGAGCTCATCTGGATCCCATCTGCAGTGTGGCTAATGAGCGGCAGCACAGGAGGCACAGGCCCCAGCAGACTGCACTCCAACATCCACAAAGTAAAGGCTCTGTACCTGATTTTTACTGTCACAACACAAACACAACACGTTCATTTTAACCTGCTTGCACTGGTACATAGTCCTCACTTACCTTATGCATTCTGAGCATCCTAATTATCCACCACGCCAAGATTTTTGCCGTCACATTAACGCTAACAATAACTAGCATGCTGACGTGCACTTCCTGATTACCGGAGAACGCTTTATAATTAGATGCGGACATATTTCGACTTCAAGAACTGCTCATACAATATCTGTACTGGAGCAAGACAAATCAAAATGGGAAAAAAAACAAAAAAAAAAACACACCAGTAATGCATCTCCATAGAAACGAGCAGGTGGCAGAAAGGTTACACAGTGGACCTTTAATATGACATCGCCAAATAAGAATGCACGGCTATATTTCTATTTAATATGATTTGATTTAATTTTGATGATTAATTTTTTAGGCTTATGTTGTGACTTGTTATAACTTGTTCTAGGCCCTGTGTGTTCTGCAGAATCACCTATACAGTTAATTTAACACTTAAAGAGTAAAATATTCCAAGTGTATGGTGTCTTATCTGTACAGAATCAAATGAACTGTAGCTTCAGAATTCAAATATTCATGGTCCACACCTAACTCTAACATTCTAACATTTAGAATATTTTTGTGGTATAAGTCAGCTCTTGTGTTATTGTGTCAGTGGCATATCGTCTATATTTACTTCAGCAATATATCGAACTTCAAAATGTGTAATCGTGACAGTCCTACTCCGAGCTTGTGGTAGTACCTTCTTGTCGGCGTTGTACTTCTCCAGAATGGCCTGGGCTCTCTCCTCTCCTCCGTCAGTGAACAGCATGATGATCTTGTTACAGTTGGCTCGACTCACATTGGTCTAAAAGAAAATGCAAGACATAAAAATAAAATCTAAAATGTAATGATGACTGATTTGTTACATTACAAGTTCTCACCTATTTTAGCAAATTGGAGTTACATAATTGTGTTCTCTGTAGTAACAGCTGTTATTTTAAAGTGAGTATGAAAGGTTGTTTTTCTAATTATGACTTGGTTTGGTAGGATAGTACATGTGGTCAATCATAGTTTTATATCAGTGTACAAGTGCAAAAATACAGGAAATTGCATTACGTTCTAAAACAGAAAACAGCACAGAAAATTCCATAAAAAATACATGCACAATTTACACACAAGGAATCCATTGTTCCAACAGTTTAGACTTGAATTTAACAAAATAAAGGTATTGTCATTTATTTTTCTCAAATAATTACTACTGTGTAAATTAGACAAATTTTGGTCCTTGGTTGCTAGGTAACAGAAATAGAATTAAAACTACGTACGCCACATCTGCTGTCTGTGTCCAATCAGGAAGTTAAGTTATAAACGTCACCAAAATGGTTGAAATGTTATAATCATGTTGACTATGTTTTAATGTAAAGTGTTGTCTAACCTGTCATATACACTGTAAGGCCTCAGATTTTCATACCAATAAAATAGTTATGCGTATTATGTTTGATAGAGGTAGAAAAATATATCTTCCATCTCTCAAAGATATTGCATGTTCATATGTTCAAAGTGTGACCACAGGTAACCCCAGTAAATCACCACACTCACCAGCAGGTGGCACTAAAGGACAACTTTCTACCCTGCGTTTCACTTACTCCATTCACAAACCTATCAATCACTGGGTATTTTTTGCATGTACACCAAAAAAGGACAGACTAATGTAGCAAAGGAAAAAAAAAAAAATCAAAGATAACATATTGTTCTTGTTTGTCATATAGTTATAATCTATGACACCTGCAGATCATTATGTTATAGTTTGGACATTTTAAATCGCATTATTCTTCTTAAATTACTTAATAAAAGAGGCACGTCGGCTGATTTCTGTGTTAAAAAAACTGCAATGCCTGATGGGAGCTGACGCCACCGTAGACATCACAACAAAAAGCTGTGTAGCTGTCAGCATCTCCGATGGATAGCTGCAGATCACTATAGCAAGGAGCGGATGTTTTATTTTTAAAAATTGTAACAAAATGACAATGTGACACTGCCCAATCCTATGTATATCACACATTAAGAAAATAAAAGTGGAGAATGAAGTAAGTACAGAGCAGTGGGCGTGTACCAGTGGAGGTGAAAACAGGGGTAGATCAGAGCAATGACATCTTGAATACGCGAGTATAAAGATTACTCCAACATGAAACACTTTAAGTACACTACACCTTCAAGAGGGTAAATGAGAAAGGGAAATAACAATAATATGGTTTAAAGCTATAAAAAATTGATTTTGCGTAATAGGTCTGCTTTAAAGATTGAGAAAGTTATTTTAAGATTATTATTCTATTACTTGTATTTTATGCCATTTGTTCTATAATAAATCTCATGTACCCTGCACCTTATGTACAACATTTAAGAGAAAACAAATATTTACACTAAGTCCAAGCCTAAAACTGTGCCACGTCACCATTACTATTTACAACAACAATGATATTTACAGCATTTTTTTTTTAAATTCCTTACTTTTCATTAACCTAGTCACTTCAAGTACTGCAAAAATGACAGTAAAAGTGTGTATAGTTACCGTGGAGAGCTGTTGGAAGGCGAACTCAAAGCCCTTGGTGTAGTTGGTGATGCCCTTGGCTGAGATGTTCTGCACCGCGTCCTTCAGAAGCTTTTTGTTCCTCACGTTGGCCTGCACCAGATGATCGAAGCACGCCGTCTTGTTCACGCGTGTGTTGAACTGGGAAAGACCAGAGGACAATCACGGTTGTAATTAGGCCAGTAGAGGTGTGATGTCATGTAGTACTTGAAAGCAGATTTGCAGATTTGTCTAGTTGGCGCTAAAATTGTCCCCAAAAAAAAGGACTAGGAACAGTAGATAATGCTATTAAGACGCAGTATACGCAGTTTAGAAGCAAAAAAAGTTGATTTAGTGTTTAGTTTCACTTTAAACTACATTAGTCACATATTCGACAGACCATCACCTACCAATATAATCACTATACTCCGATTACAACTGTTCTGATGTATCCATTTATTTCGGTTTGCCTTGTTTATTTCTTTGGCACATCGAGAAAGCAGCCAGGAACAGAAGGGCTACTGTAGGCTTAACCCACGCCAGAACGAGAGCAAAACAAGAACAGAAACTGACGAATACAGCGTTCACATCCTTGTCGGCATAGCAACCAAGAGTCACAAACAAAAGCAGTTGCATTAAAAACAACCACGGACTAAGAGAGTGCGACGTTACCCTTAGCCTTCAGCTCCAGTCAAATGAAGCTCATCGAGGCTAGAGCGGTTATAAAGCGGGGTGAATTTGGAGCCAAGTTCCAATCACGAGTATCATAGCAACCAAAGAGCCAATCCAGAGCGAGGCTGTTGATGGTAACGCCCCTTTCCGCCCACACCTCTGGTTTAGCAGGGAGCGGGCGCTTAGCAATCAGACTTGTTGCTAATGAAGGTGCCTGATTTGTCTGCTATTAATGTTCATATCTTGATTTACAGACAAAATGAAAAAAAACAAAACAAAAACAAGATCATGTAGAGTGGGTTAATACGAACATTTTACCAAAATGACGAGTCTGGCAGCAGCAATTTCTCAATGTAAAGTGAATTGGAGTTGATGGAGCCGGAAGCGCGCCCATGCTCACTTCCTGTTTAGAACGCAGCTATTAGCAGGTTAGCTATGTCCATTTATATATACAGTCTATGACAACAACACAGTTACAAGAACAACAAAAGGTGTCAACTCTGTACTAAACACAAAATATCAGATCGTTACAATATCAATTTTAATGTTAAAGTGAGTGTTCTTTGAGATGACTGAATAATGACTGAAACGCACAAGATGAGTAACCTCCAGGCAACGAGTTCTGTCATTTCTAATAAGAGTCTAAATAGCGGAAAAAATGTTTAGTCAACTATAATGTTTAGTTTAGTGTATGTATTTGTTAAAATTGTAGGATGCAAATGAATGTACAGCAGCTTAAATGAGGCTTAAAGACATTATTTGTAGTAAAGGCAGAGCTCAAATGATCAGATCCAGGAGTATGAATTGCAAAAACACAGAGAAGCGCTTATTGGATCATTATGGTGGTAACTACTACTCATTTCAACAATTTCAGATCTGGAATTGCCTGTCTCTATTGAACTAAAGGTAAAAGTTAGGTGTTAAAGTTAAAAATACTGCTTCATGACATCACAAGGTGGAACAGAGCATTTTGAGCCTTGGAGATGTAGACAGACTAATAATACAGGATTACTCAAACATGCGCGAAACAAAACACAACTCTATGTATGTGTGTGAGGAGGTAACAATGTCCTAACATGGCTAAAAGCTCACAAGAGTCAACTGTGCGGAATATAGGACCTTTATTCAAATCTTTTTTTTTTTATTATATGAGTGTGGCGTATCATCACAGGGATCAGATTTTTATCAATCTAATGAAAATTCTGAATTATCTTTAAATGTCCTTTTAGCTCATCACCTGCTAAAACTGGTGGAGTATATTAGCAGCGCAACAGTCAAATTAACTATTATTATTTATGTGTTAGCTTCCTCTGAGATACAGTAAGTGTGCTGATGCTATGCTAGTCTCCCATACAGAGTCCCATAGCCTCCTGCAGCTCCGGGGTAGGCACATAAACACTCACATTTATAAGGCCACGCTAATTGCTTCACGTGGTCCGGGTTCCTCCATTACGTCACCATGGCAACAGGGTGAGCGTATCCACAAGTGTGAGTATCTTCCTATAAAGGTGAGAGCTCCATTCCCAAATACACAAGAGAGAGCGGTTTTGGTTATTTGGACTGTTAATGGCACACGGTTGAAGTGAATGGGCTAAGGGTATTGTAAAAGCAGGGCCGTTTATAGCTTATTGGGGGCCCTTATGTGAAAGGCTTCTAGGGGTGGGATGGAGAGTGGGGTTTATAGTTTGTCATTTTCATTTTTTATTTTTTCTTAGAGATCAATGTATGCAAAATTTGACCAAAAAATGACCAAACAACAGTTAGGTGTAAACCCGAAAAAAATAAATAAAAATAAATAAATACATACATAAAATAAATAAATACATAAATAAGTAAATACATAAATAAATACAATTATTAAACATATTTATTGTCTCCTCAAATACCTGTACAATTTACGTTACAAAAATATTATCAAAAACATTCTTCCAAGTTCCAACTCCAGTATTAGATCAACTATTTGTTCTTACCATATTTAAAGATCCACTCTGTAACTTTTCTTTTGTTCACCATTTGCTTGTCTCCATGATATTATTGCTTTAGAATATTCCACAGTATGGCATTAAATGTATTGATATTGTATGAATTCAATTGTAGGAGTTTTTTTTTTTTTTGCAAGAAAAACACATTAAAACATGCGTCTTTACAAACTGGACCTGTGCCTTGGCCTCCTGGTGACACATGCTTGAAGATAGGTTTAATGCCATACTGTGGAACATTCTAGTCAAAGCAAACAACATCTCCATGGAAACAAGCAGCATCCAGTAGAAAAGATACACAATATAGCTTTAAACTTCTTGTGTCCTCTATTTAAATGTATAAATCATGTTTTCCATATATGTTAGTTATGCTACATGGGGAAAGATAGGTGTAACACCATACTGTGGAACATTCTAGTCAAAGCAATAATATCTCTATGGAAACAACATATCCATGGAAACAAATAGCATTATGTAGGGACTACCAAAAGTTACATAACATATCTTTAAACTTCTTGCGGCCTATATTCAAATGCATAAATCAGGAATGAGTGACCTAGTTGTTTTTTTCATAAATATTTGTTATACTACATAAATTAGGGTATCAAAAGGTAGTTTTAAATGCTCAAAGGTGACATAATACAGGACATTGTATTTTATCTTGATATATTTTCCTTGTAGTAAGCTAACGACTATGTCCCCAGCAGGAACCCTCTAAAACAATAGTCGGCCATATTGATTCTTTCTGATCAATGGGTTGCTGTGAGCTGACCAATGGGAAGACAGCGCTGGCTCTGTGTGCGTGTGCATGTGTGTGTGTGTGTCTGTGCGTGTGTGTGCGAGTGTGTTTTTGCTTGGCACAGAGCCTTGAAGTTCCTTTTAGAGCCACAATAACAGGCACATCTCTGGACGCTTGAAAGGTTTGGGCACACAAAAGGACTGGATCAAGGTAAGGCAACATATGGAGAATGAATGGGGGGGGGGGAGTGCACAGAGTGAAGACTAAAATAAGTTTCTAAGGAGCATAATGTAGTAGCAGTAGTAAAAAAAAAAGTGTAGTAACAATTTGTACTTGAGTCAAAGTATAGTTACAATGTACAAGTTAAGATGCCGGATTTTTCGGCTACTTAAATAAGGGACACTTGCGCTAAGTCACTCCCCCTTCAGAGCACTATCACAACATAATCGATGTGCGTCGGGTTTGTAAAGTTGTACTGTTATTGTAGTATTGTTTAACATCTGTAAAATAATACGCGTAGGCCTATGTCGCATATGAAAACGCATTGTTACTGATTCCGCTAATTAGTTTTTGCTAACTAACGTCACGCAGGGCAGTCAGCGTGGTGCTATACTGAACTTACCAAACAGCTTTTCTATGGCTTTTCAAAGAGTTAGAACAAGCAGAGACGTTATTAATCAAATTTTAAAATCACCTTTGACCTTTTGACCATGTTATAACATTGTCGCCTCATAAAAAATATACGCGGCGTTGTATTTTCCTTCATTCATGCTTGCTTCATTAATCCATGAATCAAAGTCGTCCTGTCTAAGCACTCAAAAATGTATTTGACCAGATTTGTTGCGTCATAGATAAAACTTGGGGTCTTCTCCTGTACAGTTTTTAGGGTTACAGTATTAATTTAGTAGTTTGTTAAGGCTGTATTTATTACAAAGTGTTGCTAATAATTTGGGCAGTTTACATTCGAAACAAAAATCAATATTACAAAAATGTCAAAACATATATCAATATATACATAACCAATGAACATACAACACAACTCAACAATGTTCTTTCTGGACAACCAAACTGAATCATTGTGCAAAGTAGCTCCAACCATTAGCATAGCAATCTATACCAGAAACAGAGGAATTTAGCCTTAATGCTAGTACAAGTCTTACTCCTCCCCTGTGATCCTATTACAACAGCTCATCGGCCTCTGTACTTTAGCAAGCTAGTGTCGGGATTAGCATGACTCGAGAGAAAAAGGCTAATCTTCCAGCAGGCTAATCCGAGCTACACTGGACCCATCTCCCCCCCTTACACCCAGCACTGTGGTCTGCCAAGCGGACTGACAGCGCTAGCACAGCTCAGCGCGCCCAATCAAAGTGACGGCTGGAAGAAGAAAAGAAGAAAAAAAAAAGACAGGAGAGAGGAGGAGAGAGCAGATGAGGACAACAGAAAATGGGAAATATCCAAAGAGGAAACAGGCAGTAGTTTTATGACAGCTGTGTACACTGCTGAAAAAAATGTCAACTTAAGAAAATGATTTGTTTGAATGTAAAAACCAATTGGAATGAGTAGTGTGACTGGAGTGTGGACGCTGAGATGTGTACACTGGAGGGGATCGTAGCTAGCACAGCTCATATTTCAAGCTTAAGTATTTTTCTTTTTAATTAAAATGTTATACAGGCTAATTAATGCTATTTTCTTACTCCACTGGCGGGTAATGCCTTGAAGCAACATACTACATATTCCAGAAATATGTTGAAATAAGTTGTACTCAGATTTAAAGGTATTTAATGTAACTTTCTGGAAGTGGTTGATGGAATTAGAAAGTTAAAACCATAGTTCAGAACATTCTCCATAGAGCTAAAGCATGTTTTGATTTTTTTGGCTTTTATAAACAGACAATAACAGGACTATCATGTCTAAGAGTTTGCTGAAAAGACGACATGCAAATAATTACTGCCTGAAATAAGAGTAAATTTATGAGATCAATTAATTTCAATACTATCCAGTCACAGTGAAACACACCAGTCGTTTTAACATTTGTAGATATGGTTTTACAGTGCAGCAGGCAGTGTCCAGGCCTCTTCATCCACCAGTGGCAGATTTGTGTTCTTTGGGCGGGGACAGTAATGGCAGAGGATTTATGGGTGATATCAGAGATTAATGATTGGGTGTCAGTTGCCCCACCCAAGGGTCCGCACTGAGGGTGGGGGTCAGGCAGTGACTTATGAGGTAGCAGGGAGGAGTATATAATGAAGAGATGATGGCTAACAAATGTCTTTTGAATGGCGTAGGATTGAGCTGATGGCTGTTAAATTTAATTGAATTTGATCAGGGCGTGATCATCCATCCATTTTCTTCTACTTTATCCTGAGCCGGGTTGCAGAGGCACCAATCCAGCCTTTTCCATTCCAGTGGTGCCAATACTCAACCTAACTACAGAACAGTTTTGTATAAATAAATCAAACGTTATAAGGCTTTCGGTGCAGACAATAACCAGTAAATAGTCTAATTACATAAATTGATAGGTTTAGCCGTGCCTGGGATCCAGGAAACACATTCCTTCAATACTTAATGAAGATGTGAGTCTGGTGACTGGTGAACTTCCCATTTTCAGATGGGCATGATAGACAGGTGGATTAGTCAATCAGGGACATGCATGATCTGTCCGAAAAAAATAAAGGAAAAAGATATCACACTGGGACTGGGCAGATTTCTGCAGAATCAATAAGCAAAGCACTAAACTCTGTTAATCTCAGGTCAGAGAAATGTGATTGTGTTTGTAAATCATCGGTGACCACGGAGCTCCTTCGTTTCACATGTGTCACTAAAAAAAAAAAGAAAAAAGATTGCACAACCACATTTGACTGGGCTTGAGACACAACAGAGGACGTGTGAACCAGACTGATATCAGAGATATTATTCTGGATATTCCAGGGAAGGTCCAACCAGGATATCGGCTGAACCATACATTTTTCTGGATAGGCACCGATATCCGATATCAGTATCAGAATCACATCAGTGCAACAGATAACCCAATAATTAGATCTGATTTTTAGCGTTTGGTGTTTAAATGCACAAGAGAAATCTGATCTTCAAAATCACCTGGTGACATGTGTCATAGGTGTGAAAAAATCACATTATGATTTTAGCTATATATATATATATATATATATATATATATATATATATATATATATATATATATATAATATAATGAACAAAAGGTTAAAAACACTACAACTTATGGTTATTGTCGTGTATTGTAGAGTAAATAAGCACAATTGAGACTAAAAAGAGCTGTTAACTTTAAAACTACCACTTAATGACATCATAAGGAGGAACAGAGCCTTTTGAGCTTTGGAGATGTAGACAGACTAATAATAAAGGGATACTCAAATATGGGTGAATGAAATAAAAGACAACTCCAGGAATCTTACACACAAAACAAAAGAGTAAATTGCTTTTCAGATCCTTTTCGAAAACATCTGAGTTCTGATTTAAATGGGCTACACAATTACAAGATCAACAGCTGGTTTGATAATTAGCTCTAAACACAATTAAGAACCCAACCATTTTCACTAATTAGCTCCCATGTGCTTTTCTTCTGCTAGAGATGTAAACAAAGAAATATATCTGCATTCAGTAAATTTGACTTTGTATGTAACTGAAAGCAAAAATAAGTAATAAAACATGGTAGCAGCCCATTTAAGACCATTCTGGTATCTCATTGTAATTCAGAATGTTAGAAGTCATATCAGAAAGACTGCAATATACTAGGGTTGGTAAAAGTATCAAAAATCAGATACTAATCAATACTAAAACTGGTATGAAAACTAGATACTCATTTGAGTAGGTGTCGATACAAAAAAATCATACTCACAGGACAGAAATACCTGGACAACCGAGGGATTACACAGACATTCTACTGTCTAAATAAAGTATGTTTTGTGGTGCTGAAATCCGTATTGAGTATCGCATCTATTCCTTGATATCGAAAATTTCATCACAGCACTAACACATACTGTCAAAAACACCTTTGACCTTTTCTGAAACATAGAAATCTACATTGTCTGTTTTTCTTCCTGAATGATTGACAGACAAACCAATTACACTGAGCTATGGCTGCTGCAGTGACTTACGGGGTAATGGGGTTACTATAAGGGGTTACTATTACGCTGTGATATATTTGTTGACTTAAAGTGATTTAATACTGTACAATAATGTGTACAAATAATTAAAATGTACTTTATTTTATGTGGAAAAACATGAATTGTTGAAGGGGAATTGGGGCTTAGACTATGGACTGTATAAAGAAGTGGACTAAGAGAGTGTGACGTCACCCACAGAGTTCGGCTCAAGTCAAACGAAGCTCGTCGAGGCTAGAGCAGTTATAGGGGTGAATTTAGAGCCTAGTTCCATATTTAGAATTTCAACCACGAGAATCATAGCAACCAAAGAGCCAATCTGGAGCGAGGATGTTGAAGGTAACGCCCCTTCCTTCCCAGTCTGCTGGTTTAGGAGGAGCGGAAACTTAGCAACGCTGTCAAACTTGTTGCTAACTCTAGCGGGAACAACCTCAGGGAAAGAGATCACCTGATTTGTCTGTTATTAATGTTCATTTCTTGATTTCCAGACACAAAAGTGAAACTAAATACCAGGATCACGTAGAACGGATTAATACGAACAGTTTAAGACCAAAATGACGAGCCTGACAGCAACAGTTACAGGGAGATGGGCGACTGTTTTTCAATAAAAAGTGAATTGGAGCCAGAGCCGATGAAGCCGAAAGTGCGCTCATGATCACTCCCCAACTGGAATGCAGTGGCTAGCAGATTAGCTATGTCCATTTATATATACAGTCTTTGGTTTAGACTTCATTTTTGTTTGTTTTATACGTTTCAATTGTTTCCATCATGTACGTTTCATCTGACTGAGTTCACAAATTTAATCTTTTGACTAAATATTTCTAGTATACTATACACTGTGCCCAATTTTATTTGACACAACAAAGTAGGATTTGTCTTGCCCCAGCACAGATATATTCTAAAAGCAGCTGAGGGTCAAAATGAGACCACTGTGCTCTGTCTGCTGCCTTCTGTCGACTCTGCATCTAATTATAAAGTGGTTTGAATGGGTGCGAACCAGGAAGTAACACAAATAACAGCCCTGAAAGCTGCGAAACCTGCTTATAAATCAAGATAAAGCTGAAACATAAATTCACCCAAGAAGACTGTAGTCCCTCCTTGTATTTAGCACTGTCAGCCAATCACACCTCGTTACCTTTACCTCTGAACCAATCAGCTCTTTAGCCATTCATATACGCACACTCTCTCTCCCCTCACATCATCCCACCCATTTCTGCTCGCCGTCCGCACCGCAACAGTAGAACCACCCACCCCCTCAGCCTCTTTTCCTCTTGATTTGAACCCCACAGTATAATCTCTCCTTGCTTACATGCTGGTAAAGTCGTGAGAGTGGCTAAAGCCAGTCTTTGCTCAAAAGTGTTGACACTAAATTGAAGCTACACACACTTCTGTTTACTGGAGTCAGACTTGTGTAGAGGAGGATAAGAAGGCGCAGGAACAACTGTGCAGTGATCAAGTAAATTCAAGATTTTCATTGTGATTGACTTAAAAATAAATACAACGGGATTATGTTTAGAGCATCAAACACTGCATAGATTTGATGTAAAGTGCAATACCGAAGATGCAAGACTCCTACGAATAAGACAAAATAAGTCAAGGGACATTTATTTGTATAGCGCAATTGGCACAAAAGTAATTCAAATTCAAAACGAAAAACATAAAAAGTCATCATAAAATGAACATTAAAAGAGAAGAGTGCAGAATAAAAACCTTTCAGAACCGTTTTGAGCGTGGATTTAAACATTGTCAAAGTAGAAGCCTGTGTCACATTTTCACTGTTCCAAGTTTTAGCTGCATAAAATTGAAACGCTGATTCCCCATGTCCATTGTTACCCCTAGATTTCTAGCCTGATTTGAAGGTTTTAGAGAGAGAGAGACTGGAGGTGACTGCTGACACTTTCTCTTTGTTTCTGTGGGCTTCAATCTTGTCTGAGTTTAGAAAGTTGGAGAAAGTTGTTGCATTCTCACACTGACAATAACCCCAATAACCCGTGTAAACATTAGCACAATAATAACATAATGACAATGCCACGTCATGATCACCCCAGGAATTTTTATTTGCTCCTCCTTTTCTAGTGCCAATAGAGAGAGATCAGTGGTTGTTTTGTCCATTTTGGGAAGTCCATACTAATCTCCTTGGTCTTCCTGATGTTCATGAACAGGTTCCAGGCACCTCGTTCCTGAAGTCCATCTCATTGTCATTGGTGATGAGTCTGAGAACTGTGGTGTTGTCGGCGAATTTGACAATAAGACTGGAGGACTGGAGGAAGAAGAGGCAAAACAGTCATGTGTGAACAGTGTAGAGCAGCATGCACCCTTGGGGGACCCTGGTGTTGATAAAAAGGGTGTCCAATAGCACAGTGGCGATTAGTCTGAGATTATGTGGTTTGGACCAGAGTTTGTACGGCCGGATCATGTTGAAACCTAAACTGTAGTCCACAAAGATGAGCTGCGCATAGGTGTTCTTATGCTCCTGGTGCTCCAACTAGACTGTGGAGCACAATGGCGATGGCATCCTCTGTTGACCTGTTCTCCTTGTATGCAAAGTGATGGTGGTATCGCAGCTTTGATATGTGTCATGACCAGTCTCTCCAGGCATTTGGCAGGGATGGAGGTGAATCCCACAGGTCTGTAGTCGTTTAGACATGTGACTTTGGACTGTTTAGCGACAGGGGCTATTGTGGCTGCTTTGAATCAGGCATTGGACCCATGATGTGGACAGCGACTGGTTGTAAATGGAGGTGAAAATGTGCTCTAGCTCTGCTTTTGGGATGTGTGTAAGTCAACAAGGAGTATTTAGGTTGAAGGCATTTTAATTAAGTTATGTTGGTAAGTGTGTTTTCAGTTTGTATTATTTGAATGTTGTGCAATAGCAGCTGTTCCTAAAATTAATAGTGGCGCTTATTACAGACCAGAAAAGTCCTATATTACACAGTGGTAGTTTTCAAGTTAACGGCTACTTTTTACCTTTAGTTCAGTAGAGATTAGCAATACTAGGACTGAGATTATCCAAATGATTCTAGTATAGAGTATGCATGGAGTTTAAAAACACAGTGGAGCACTTCCTGTGTTTCCTTTGTTACCACACAGAACTCTAAATATGCAGGTTTTGTGTGTTAAACGTGTGGATGAAGCAAAACACAACTCCAGGTATGTTTTTGATGAGGAAAAAAATTATATAGGTCATTGCAAGGTTCACTATGTAACTTTTCTGATGAGGGGTTTTTATTCTGCACTCTTTTGATTTGTTGTATTGTGAGTGTCTTTCTTCATCTGTAAAACACTTTGAATTACTTTGTGTATGAATTGTGCTATACAAATAAACGTGCCTTGCATTTCTAAGTAACAATGATGTGGTCATTAACCTTCTGCAGCTTGGTAACCATGGTAACATTTAACTACAAGCTTCGTTGTCATGAGGTTTGAGTTTTGAATATCATGAGAATCCATCTTCTGCTGATCCACTTAAGTCCACACAACTTTTGGTGCAGGGCAGAGACTGTACATTGTCCCACAGAACCCCTGGTATATTTATAATTGCAGCTCATGATATAAGGATAAAAACTGTATGATGCGACCCATTAATTTAGCCAAACTATATTGTTTATTATTGAAGCATGCCAACTGGCCTCTGCGATTGGCTGAAACTCCTCTGAGAGTCCCTCCTCTTCCCGAACAATATCAACGGGAGCCATTCCAGATTGATTTCACAGAGCTAACCTTGTTAGCGCTGAGATATCAATCTGCCTTTTACCAGTTTACCTAAACAGTAAATGGTTGGAGTTTCTCCTGTCAGAGTCAGAGTCACTCACTCAGTCTCTATAAATGTCTCTACAGTGAACACAGAGGAATGTTACAAAAAGCATGTAGAATCAATCCAATTAGTATAATCATTTTTATGTACTTTCATAATAATAAGTAATAATCTCCAATAAGTATGTATAGTTCATGGTTAAATATCTATTTCAATACTACAACTCAATATATTATAAGAGGAAAAGCAGGGATAGAAGGTACAATAAATGGGAGTGGTTCAGATGCAAACCTCCTTGTCAAAGCTCAAGCTCATCATATCTTTGAAATTAAGCAGGGCTGGGTCTGGTTAGTACTTGGATGGTAGACTGCTGAGAATATCGTGTGCCACAGTATGTGCCACAGTGGGTGCCACAGTGGGTCGCCATTGTCCTTTGACAAGACACTTGGTGTGGCGTGTGCGTGAGTATTGTTGGTGGGTGGGGCTGATGGCATTGATTGGCAGCGTTACACTTGGATTAGAGGGTTAGTGAGGTAATTATGAGGTTTAGCGATACTACAAAGCTGGGTCACTTTCAGGGTAGATCTTTATGGTAACAAAACCTACTCTGGACAAGGTTAAGTTCCCGAATAAGATAAGAAGACAGATCTTTGATCAACTGGAGACAAGAATCCAGCTACTGTGATCCAAGCAAGTGGCCAGAGAAAGAGAGAGGATGCGGAGAGATGAAGAAACTGACACAGATTTATAAAGAGGAAAGATTCATTAAGTTTATGTCGCTTATGCCTGGATTAAATACACACTGTTAAATCATACTGCATTGCACCAAATACTCGCTATTATAATCTGTAAAGATTTTAAAACTAAAATGTAATCGTGTATGTTTGTATGAGGCATGCGTCTTTGTGCGTAGCTTGGCACAGACATAGAGTAAGTGCTGTTTATCCAGGGCGCTGTATGATGATGTTATAGTCTGTTTTAGGGATGGGATGATATACGATAATATCACTAATCGCAACCAAAAAGATCTGCAATTAATCGCTTGTAACATTTTTAAATAGTCATGATCATCTTACATGATTATAATCGCCTTTACGGCACCAGACTGCCTCATGTTTACAGTACAATATTTAGATGTTAGTTCGGGTGTTTGTCCACTAGGGGCCCTCTATCATAACAATGAAACTTTTTAGCTTCTGTGCCTGTTCTGAATTGGGGATGGTGAAGTCTGATGTTTTTCAAAGTCATAATAATAATTCCACACAAGACCAACAAGCCAATGAGCCACCAATCTGCGGAGCCTGCAGAAAAAATGTCATGGCTCTGAGGGCAAACGCCAGCAACTTACACGTGCATTTGCGAGACGACCATCCTGCTCTGTTTGACAAACTTGAGCCAAAAATATTCATCGTAAGAAACATACCATGTGAAATAAACTATTGAATGTAGTTTGTGTTAGTTTGGATTTGTATGAATAATGGCACGCGTTTGTGTCGACTTTGCTATCGCTAGGTTAGCGCTAGCTAAATAGCATTTTGCACAGCTGATGGCTGTGATACTAGCTTATCCTTTATCATATCCTTTTACTGGGGGCTTTCTCAGGTTAGTTCATGTGCTTTTTTATAGTCAAGAGTTATATAAACAACACATTTATTATTCATTCATTGTTAATTTCACTTGTAGCAAAAAAAAAACAAACAAACAATAAAGGTGACATCTCAGGCACCTGCAAATTGTATGATAATTGATGCTTTTAGAGACTTTTTGAAAACTGTAAAACCTTGGTTTAATAATTATCGTGATAATATCGTTAAGCACAATTATTTTGGTCAAAATAATCGGGAGTCTAAATTTTAATATCGTCCCATCCCTTGTCTGTTTCATGACTTAAGCACATTGACACTTCTATATTGATGAACATTATGTACACAGACTGTAATCTCTCCGGGGCATAACTTGTGTGGGCGTAATTGGCCGCTAAGTGACAAAGATCCACATGAATGCAGTGATCTCACTGCTTTTATCTTGTTCTTTATTATTTTAAATTCTTGTATATTTTGTGATTATGATTGACAGTTCCTCATGTCTGACCCCACGTCCCGTTCTATGAACGTACATGGTTTCATTCAGAAAACCTCAGGGTTGACAGAGCAAGCTGTGAACCTGTTTCCTAATACTTATCCAGAGACACTCATGTTATTAAACCCACTAATGGAAATGTTTTTGGGGTAGAAATGAGCATGTGTAAATGAAAACTGGACCGTCCTGTCTCTTGTCCCTCACACATCTCATTCAGACTGACTCTTACACAGGCACGCTCTGCTTCTCGGGATGATTACAGCCCAAGTGAGTCCACTGTGCAAACCAAATGCATTGTGTCCAAAACAATGGCTCCCTATGGGCCCACTGGAGGCATTGTCTGATCTGCTGTCTGCACCTACAGTCTCTGCAAAGACCAGCTCAATAGGTTCTCGTGACGTTAGAACATTGTGACTGTCAAAATGTGGAGGTTTAGTGGCCAACAGTGCATTTCATAGTGTATAACAAATATGATGTTTAATAATAATCATATTAATATAACCTAACATAATACATGCACATTTTATTTAGTTCCGGAAAACACCTTTTCCTCCACATCTGCGTCTGAACACAGACAAATGGCTGGGCTCTTTGTGAAGTGAGACCTGTAGTATTGGCCTCTGTCTGATCTAGTCTCATTATAACTAAGAACAAGCTCTACACAGAGGAACAACAGATTTCAAATCCCACCTGGATGTTTTTGGGTAAATACAAGGATAGATATAGCTGGTGTCTAGAGAGATCTATCTGTCCGTCTTATTGAGAGTAGATTGAACATTTGTTGGATCCTGACAATTCCCGTATCACAGCTGAAGCATATCTTGCTAAATAGTAGAGTTAGATACTTGTAATGAGGTCGCCTGGAATGTAAAATACTCACTTCTTCAATACTTTATGAAAATGTGAGTCTAGTCACAGGTGAATCGGGGGACACTCATAGTCCGTCCTTATTGGAAATAATAAAGGGAAAAAATATGTATGTATCTGTATGTACAAACTAGTCCTAATTCTCAGAACGATTTATTTGACAGAAAATATGTGGGGTACAGCTTTTCTTTTAGGTTTCACATGCAGATGTTGGACAAAAACAAATTCAGAAAAAGTACATGGGTGGGCCTCTTAAAAAGTATTTTGTTAGATGAGAACCATAAGGAGGGAACTGTCAGGAACAGACAAGGCATCCTGTTAAATGAGAACCATGTGCAATCAACAGCCAGCCATGGTTCAACATTACACTGAGAGGTGGGCTAAGTGGGCGGGGCTAAGAGTTAATTCTGAAACATATTCTTCACTTGTTGTTTTTTGATGTTTGAATAAAGGAGAAACCACAAGGACATGATCTCAGAAAACAGTAAAAGTTAATATTTGTGGATTTTGCATTTGGAGATTTCTTTACAAAAAAACGCAAAATCACAAAACCTGACTTTTGAAAACATTACTGTACAAAGAGTAAACTGCAAGCTTTATAAAATGGCACTCATTTGTTTTTTTACAAATACAGTCTTAATTTGTAATTAACCCCACATTACCGGAAAATTGCTTTGTTCAAAATTTCCGGAGGATTATCCCCAGCCCCCCCGCTTTCAAATCCACCTCCTACAAAATCAATACCATTCAGGGACCCTTAATTATTGGACTAATGCCTACAAAGGTCCTGGGAAACCTAATTAATAGAACATGTATTACCACAGATGGGATCAGAAATCTCGCCTATCGTACCAAAAGAGCCAGGACCAGCCCTGATCACGAACATCAAATTAAACACAAATTATAAACAAGTTCGACTCACGAGTTCTCCTCATTTCCTGATTTTTTTTCTTCTATGGTGTAATTACAGGCGTGAAAAAGCTAGGCCACGGGATAATGAAAAAGTAGCGACAGATGGCGAGCTATAGGTGATTGGTTGCAGCGAAAAGTAGAAATGAAAGAGAACCAAATTGGAAAGGGAGGAGAGTTAGAAGATTGTATATAAAAAATGGGGGGTGGGTTTTGGATGGAGAGAGTAGTTTTTATTGACAGGGAGAGATTTATGGACAAGTGTGTGGAGAGGAATTGTGGTTGGGTTGAAAAAAGAAAATGAAAGAAAGGAAAAATCTAAGAAAGAGGTGCGTAGGATGACGGCTGGAAGGTCAAACGATTCTGGAAATATATCTAATTGCATTTTCTTTTCTTTGCAAATCAATATTGGGATTTTATTTGCAATATTTTTCCAAAATCAAGATTGCGTTCACAGTCCATTTTTTTAACTGGTATATTTGGAATAAGACTGAAATATGAACTGTTGAACTAATTCAGGAATTCCATGCATTTCAGAACATATTTTTGGATGTCAAATCGAACTAGTGTAGCTGAGGTGAAAACTGATTGGGACTTGGTTTTCCTTTAGCCTTTATTTGGACCTTGTTTAGTGCTGATAGTACTTGGAACTTTGGAATTTTTTTCTAAGATGTGAAAACTTCAAACTTCAAATCAATTACTTGCCTATTGTGACCATTCAAATATGTTTCAGTTTCATGAATTCTTTCAAAATGTACGGACTGTTTGTGTGTAAGTGACAACTAAGTTATTGCTGTATCTACATTTAAAGGTCTCCCCAGACACGAGGTAAACATGTTCAAGTCAAATATAGATAGATAAGTACTTTATTCATTACCTAAGGAGGGGAAAATATAGCTTTTAGTTGATTTATTCTTAATCAGAAATCAGAAGGAGCCTGACATGAGTCTCATTTGTACTGTCAGTTTCAATGTTGAAATTCAGTTGGTTTAAACCTAAAAAAGACTCTGTCTCTGATCTGAAATGTTACTAACTAAACCCCAGTGACTGCAGCCAATCATGAGTCAGTGCTAGTGCAGCCTCTGCAGCTCAGTGAAGGAAATCTGGAGGTTCTGAGCTTTCTCATGAGGCCTGTCCATATACTGAGAATGAAAAAAACCTGGACGTGTTCTGTATCTGCAGGTTAAGGCACTGGCAACACAGATTTGGTTGTGATTATAGTTAAGATTTTTAAACAGTAAGAGAACAAGTTATGACGTTAATTTAATAGATTAACTGTTTTCATGGAATCACATTTTGTCTTTGTGCTTTTAGTTGAATACATAAAATTTTACTTGAAAAAGATGTTTGTAAACTTTTAGAATCAATGACTTAAATGAATGACTGTTGTGACCATTCACATTTCAATTTCAGTTCAGCATTTCGCCCCAAAATGGATAGTCATCTGATGCAGTAGATTCCATAGTTGTAGCCTGGATTGGTTTGGCACTGACAGGTAAAGAGGTACACATGCTCTCGGCACATACACGTTTAATCCTGAACCCCAAATAGAAGCGAGAGATTTCATTATGCTCTGGTTTCGAGGAGGCTAGGCCCGACACAAATCTACAGCCCAATCCTCCATCTCTGTCTGCCCCGTGTGGCTGTAGACTCCTGGACCTCCTGCTGAATGTACAGAGACGGGAAGTACAGCAGCCAGAGATCAAACCTAGTCTTATTATTTTAGGTGCAAAATATGTAGGAGTTACCTGACAATTCCAAAATGTTATCTCTCTGCATCTTTTATACGGAGAGTTATCAGACTGGTCCCCAAACCCTCGAGCCAATCTCAAACACAGCTCAGTGGTAATGTTTCTTTTTCAACAAACTAAAGTGTGTCATGTTTTTCAGCCGCCTATAGTCTTGTCACAAAACTCAAATTTCAAACTCAACTTAAAACTAAACTCAATACTCAATACTGATTCTGAAACAATGATAATAAAAAAACAATACCATGTGATTTTCAACATTAATTAGTAGCGCTTTCTTTTATATTCCCATGTGGCCTTTTATCCGTGTAATCTCTCAGTGGTCCAGGTAGGTTTTTAGTGCTCCATGGGTGTATAGTAGTCTATGTGCTCTTATACTTTTTCTAATACAGCTCAAAATCATTTTAAAGATATTCAAAGGTTCTTTTCTGTCCTGAAAATGAGACTTTTATCCATACCTGTTCAAATGAGTGTCTAGTTTTGATACTAGTTTTAGTATAGATAAACAGCCATTGATACGGACAGACCATGCATGTCCCTGATTCACTAATCCACCTACAATCACACACGTAGGCGCTAAAATCGCGATAACATCTTGTGTCTTAGGTCAAAACTAGGGTCATAGGTCAGTATTTAAAGTCATGCAAAAAAAAAATAAATAAAAAATAACATGTGATCTACACAAGTGAAACTAAGTGCAGAAGTGCTACTGACAGGAATGCGTACCCTCATTTCCTTTCATTTATGAACAGAAATGAAAGCACAAAAACACTGTTAGCAAACATTGGTCATAGCTACGGTTTAATGTTTGAACAGGGAATTAAGAGCTGGGCTGGCTTGCTGGCTCTTAAGTCCCTGTTGTTATTTTCATTTTTTTTTTTTATATTTTTAAACTCCAAAGTTAGCATCAGCATGTTTTAGCCTCATTTAAACTGCCTCAGTCAGGGTCCTTTCACTGTCTGCTGACTATTCCTAGAAATCATGGCTCAGCCTATTTATACAGCATGAAAAATTAAGGTAAATGTAGGGTGACCAGACGTCCCTGTTTACCCGGCGCAATTTGGAGCCCTGTGTCCTCTGTCCCAGCAGATTTAACCAAAACCATTGCTTTCTTCCAGTTTTATACAAAAAATGTCCCAGGTGTCCCCATTTTGGCCATTTTGATACCCGCCAAGTGTAAAGAGGGGCATAAATTGTCATTTGTTCAGCCAAAATACAGAAAAACATGCTTGAAAATTATGAGAACACAAAGGAAATGTTCTCAGTTGTGCTAACTGAGATCTCACACGTTATATACTGACTCATGAGCAAGTGACTGAGATCTCTCAGATTATATACTGACTCAAGTAAATCGTGAATAAGTCATGAATGGACCGAGTTCATAACACTTTTCCTTACACAATTATAATTTTATTATCAACAACCACTACAAACCAGAGGTGTCCCAGTTCTTGATTCTGAAAATGTGGTCACACTAGTTAAATGAGTCTAAGTATTTTTAAAACCCTAACAAATCCATAGTACATTTTTTTAATGGCTGTATTCCATAAAACATAAAGTTAACACCAAAAAAAGTCGAGAAGTACTTCTTGTTTACGAAACTACTCAAACACCAATTTTTAATTTGCTAAACTGAAAGTGCAGGTAGGTTTGCATTCACCACAGTTGAATTTGTATGTGACTAACAGGCAGTTATAAAAGTTACAAATGAGTTTCAAACACTCCAGTTTCGGAGCAGCTGCGTAGACAAGTGAAGGACACGCACTGAAAAGAGATCTCAAGGTTTAGCCAAACATTAGCAAAGTCATTAAAGTTATTTTCATTTGCAACAAGCCACGAGTGAGCACGCACCTGATGATAAAACCACTACACTGTTCCAAATCCTGTAATGTAGGCCAGCAGCTGGGTACACGCTAGTTTGCTGTATTTTAACGGCACATTTTAAAACCACACCACAGAGATTTTACATTTTACATTGCCCTACATCTTACAACCAATGCAGATGAAGTGTCAATCAGTGAGTAAATGTAAATATCTCCACTCACATAAACCACATTGACGTAATCATCATCCGAAAGCGTCTCGAGCATTTCGCTGACCGACGTCCGGATGAGTTTGAGCGTCAGACCCGAGACACTGCCGCTCCTGTGAACAAAAGAAATAAACATATAAACGCAAATAAACAAAATTAAAATGACTCTTCTCCAAAACACGCTTGACCTGTCCCCATATCCTCAGAGAGCGGGTCTGTAATTAAGGCTGCCTATCCAGGGAAATACATCACATTATAGAGGTGCTGGTGTAATCAGGGGAAATCATGGTGCTATTAGTTTGTTATGGATCAATGGAATTATCAGGATACTCACGCGTCCACCAGGATTAGCATGTCTTTGGGCGACGCTGCTCCCTGGATGTACCTAGAATGAGAACGACACAACACCTCAAGCACTGGAATGACAAGTAACTGCAGTGCACTATGGATGCAAAATACATTTAAGAAGACAGATCGTGCTTTTGTCTGCTATATAGTTAGAATCTATGACTGCCCTGGATCGTTATGTATTGTGGACATTTTAAATTGCAATACCGATCGAGAACAAAGTAATAATAAAAACTTTCGTAGTTATTTATCTTTCGTGTTCCGCTGGAGCGATTGGATTATGTGTTTGAGGCACTTTGACTGGTTATAGTAGAGACTGACTATGAGTGAAATGACAAATTACCAGGCAACACAGCGCCATACAGGACTCGGGAATACTTGTTAGCTTGGCGAGCTAGCTTCTATGCTATCAAAATGTGTGACCATCCAATCACAGATACTAATTTAAAGCTTGCGTCGCTCAAATTTATAAGACATCTTCCTGATTATTCTTGTGACATTCAGAACATCATGTTTGCTGCTTTGATTGTTGATTCTCCAGAGATCCACATGGTTTTTCAGACATCTGTGTTTTTTTCTTTCTTTCTTTTTTACCCGTGTGGCGCTAAGATTATATGGCGTTATCCATCTGTCAATCACACCTATTAAAACGAGTAGGTTCTAGGCCGTACGTTAGCAGTCATGAAAGCCATGCATTAGCCTGTTGTGCATGTTTTAGGTAGATGGGAATTGAATTTGGGACCTTCTAACTGTGAGGTAAAAGTGCTAACCAGTGGGTATATAAATAAATGAGTTCTTGCACCCTCTGCTCAAACACTGACCCATCATGTAAAAATCAAGTTCGGGTGGATTTTGCTATAACATGTGGTACCAAAGCAAATGTACAAATCGACACTCAAACTAGTATCAAAAGTAGATACTCCTTTGAATAAGTATCGATACTAAAAAAGTCACATTCGCAGGACAGAAGTCAACCTTTGAACAGGTTTAAAATGATCTTGAGCTGGATCAGAACAAGAATAAGACCACGTAGACTAGTATACGCCCATGGACGACTGAGGGATCACATAGATACAAAGTAGTGCAATTTAATGTTGAAAATCACATCCCGTTGTCTAAATAAAGTGTTTTTGGTTATCATTGTGGTATCAAAATCGGTATTGTGGTAGCTGGTAATATCAAGTCTATCTTTAGTATCGAAATCGAAGTTGAAATATCATTATCGTGACAATACTAGTTCTTTTGCATCAACAGTGACTCACCAGGGTCTTCTGCGGACATCGTAGAGATCGATCTTACTGGGCGTCTTACGGACATCCATCCAAGGAGAGGCTGTGAGAGGAGAGTCCGTTCAACAGTGTTTAGTACGTAAGACAATATTCACACAAATGTACTCTACTGTTACTCATCAGTGTGGAGTACAGAACAAATATGAATGCCAAATGTACAGTAATCTCCCTGTTTGTTCTGGTGACACACTCGGCACCTCTCTCTAACACCCCCACGTGTGAATTCAAGCAGTGTTAGCCTGGCAGCGCGAGAAAGGAAGCATATTTGACGATTGGGTAATATTTGTGCATTAACAGGCGGTTTAAGCAATACATTATTTTCCAACATAGCATAGTACAGTTTGGTGTAAAATATGAATGGAGTTTCGGTGGTGCTCAGTGGAAGAAGAAGTACTCCATTTTGTTATTTAAAGGTTATATTATGAGAAGCTGACTTTTGTGAGCTTTAATCCATGTTATAATGCGGTTACCTCACCAAAAAGCATACCTGGAGTCATGTTTTGTTTCTTTCACATACGTTTGAGTAACTCTTTATTATCTACATCGTCAAAGCTCAAAATGCACGGTTCCACCTGCGCTGTAATGTCATGTAGTGATAATTTTCAAGTTAACTAAATAGAAATAATTTTGGTAATCCTAATTGAGCTAAAACAGAAAAAGTTTAGTCTGATTTCATGTCAGACAGTGAGAAAAAAACTAAACAAACAAAACATATGTGTCTTTTTACGTAGTGCATGTAAACTATTGTCTATCACACTCACAAATTCCTTGGAGCCAAATTGCGTTTTCGATTTGATCACAATTAATTTAAGTCAGTATCTTTATATTGAAGAAGAAAATAAAGTCATCTGCCTCTTCTGAAAGTTCACATTTCAGGGTTGACGTGCCATCACTATGTAACCCGGGTCTAAAATACACTAAATTAATAAAATTAGGATGTGTGGAAATTAAGAAATGAACCACTGCAAACCCTGCTAGTTTTGCTTTTCACATCTAATTATCCCTCACATTTGTAAGTTTAGCAGAGGTTTGTGGACAGGCTTTGTACACCTGCTCCTGTCCCGTCTCAAAAATGCTGACAACTCCTAAACTTAAGCAGTGCATTTCGAAGCACTGACTTTTGAATATTTAGAGGACAAACAACAGCACAATGACAATAATTCACAATCCTAAAGCTAATCATAAATACACTATGTTAGCCAGCTCCATAAAGCTCCATGATACGGTCATGACAGGACCTCATGAATAGAAATAGCTCAGCCTAAAGAACTCTGCTCTGGGGTTGTTAAAAGCAGTACGACCCTATCTGCACACACCATATTAAATCAATGCACGACAATGTATTCAAGACATTCGCCAAGTAATGAATAAATCTGCAAGTTTTTGTTACAGTGATGGGGAAATACTTGTTGAGTTATTGAATAGTATTGTATTCTAGTTGTACAAACTGTATCTGATTTTTACGGTATTGAAAAAACAAAACTAGTTCATGTTATTCCTCACTTACCTCCGAGCATCGTAATTATTCACCGCCATGAGTTTATAAGTGATTTTCACAACTTTCAGAGACCAGAGTGGAGTTTTGTCATAATTGTAAAGCAACAACTAAAATGCTAATGTGCACTTTCTGATTCTTGGACAAGAAAACACTTTAAAATTAAATGCAGACAGCGTGTAGTGGACATATTTTGACCTCAAGAGCTGCTTATACAAGATATCTGTACTGGGACAAGACATGCTTTGCTCAAATACATGGGGACGAAAGGGGTGCTGGGAAACCTTATCATACATTCTTCTTTGGGTATAGTTAATCTACAGAGGTGGGTAGCACTACATTTACTCAATTACTTTACTTGAGTAACTAATTGAATTGCACGTCTCTGAGTGGATGTCAGACACAATACTTATATTTGACAGTGCAACAGTACAAGCTTTGGTTACTTTTACTGCTATATTTGTATACCAAATTATCCAGAGTAGGATTCTATGAATAAAACAACAAAACACTGCTACACCTGGTGATGTTTTCTAACCAGCCTCAGTCATTACCTTCTGTGAGCGGGTGGCTGCTGGTCACCATGATAAAGTGTCTTGGATATGCATCACTTAAGACATTTCATGACTAATGCTAATTTCTTTAAGATGTTTCATAGCACAAACTTTCTGAGATGGGTTTAGGTATGGATCCTTTTTTGTTATTCTCCAAATAATAGTTTAGCATTTAAGGTGGGGCAATGTAATCATGTTTGTTTGTTTGTTTGTTTGTTTGTTTTTTTCCCTTTTGGATGTTTAATTTGCACTGTCCTTACTGTGTCCTAACGAGCTTGCATCTCCACAAACCTGACTTAAAGTTGGCCTGGAGAAGGGCGTCCTCCTGCATGTTTCCATAGAAATATTGTTCCTTTGATAATAATGACAATAAAGTATGGCATAACATCTATTTATCTCTATGGAGAATGTTTGGTATAGTCTGGTTTTAACTTTCTACTTGCAGATGATGTGCCACCTCCGGTAATACTGGATCAGTTGTTGGGGAATTTTCCATTACACAGCTGTACCAAGGACACAACCAGCTCGCTCCTTGTTGACATTTGTTTGTGTATTACTGCATCTATGACCTTATCGGAGGTTATAATACTCCCTACAATGGCAGCACAGCCAGACTGGAATAGACAAGAGTTCTCCTGATTTACAAAAGCTACCTCTGGTGTGCCATTGCCGACTTAAATCACACAGTTTAAGGTGCACAAAGTGTCTTTTATTTTTATAATTTATTACTATTATTATATATTTATTTATTTTTTGTACCTGGGTAGTATCGTGCCAGCCCAGTAGCACTTCCAAACACCTGCCAGAGCACTGTCGGGTCGTCCTCTCGGTTTATCCTGAACACATCCTCCAAACGTTCAGTCCATTTCAGCTCGTTCAACACAATGGTGGCTGTGGACACAAGACACAGACGACAGCACAAGTTAATGATCAGAAGATTTTTCTATCAAAGACCTGCTGAGAAATTATAACATTGAAAAACTGCAAGCAAGTACAGAGGGGTGGGCGGAGATAAGGGTTTAGTTGAAGACAATTTTCTAAGCACCCAAGTCAATACAGGATAACTGAAACATGCATGAATCTATCAAAAATACAATTTGAAGTAAGCTAATGATGAATGAACGTTGGGTAACATCCTTCCTACTAATTGGCACTATCAAGCTTTCAACTCTGAAAATGTCTAAAGGGGACAACAAGAATAAAATTTTTACTTTGAGAAACCCTCTATGGTTGTATACGCCTTTATCATGTTCAATTTTAAACTTTTAATAACATAAAAAGTACTAAATCAAATAACATTTTACTATCTTTCGCTATCTTAACCCTATAGCGTTGGATGCTGTCGCCGCGACAGGCTTGCGGTTGCGGACTTTCCATTCGCGTAACTGCGCAACCAATTGTGCTCTCATGTAAATTCAAATGGCATCTCAAAGCAGAGGCATGGGGCTCTTTAAATATTTTACTGTCATTACGGTAATGTGCTTACGTTGTCCCTCGAAGATGACCAATCAGAACACAGGTGCCACGAGGATTCTCCTAGTCAGTTATTTGATGCATCAAAGGAAAAATAAGGATGGATATGTAAAATAGAGGTAGTTGTGTGAAAAAAGGTGAGCTATAATGGTCTATAATGTGCATGTTCAGTCCTTAAAGAGCCCCATGCCTCTGCTCGGTAGTATTACGGAGTTACAGTAATGGAAAGTCCGCAACTGCGAGCCTATCAGCGGCGATAGCATCCGATGCTCCGAGGGTGAAAACATGAAACTTATTTATTTTAAACAGTTTGCATTGGTCCCAAAGTTATTCCTCACTTCCCTTATACATTCTGAACATTCCAATTATTCACCACAATGAAATTATAAGCACTTTTCACAACTTGCAGAGACCAGAGTGGAGTTGTTGCCGTGACGATAAAGCGAACAATAAATAACATGCCCACCATACACCTAATTATCAGACAATAAAATGCTTGATAATTAGATGCAAACAGTACACAGTAGACTTATTTTGACCTCAAGAGCTGCTTATACAATATATCTGTACTGGGGCAAGACACACTTTGCTCAAATACGTAAATAAATCAGGTACAGTCCCTTTAACCATAGTCGTTACTTGCTTAACCTTAAATCTGTACATGCATCATGGGTTAAAATAGATTAAGTCCCCAAAATGTGATAAATACCCACCCACACAATACACCCCTTACAATTACCCAGCATCCCATTTATTTACACATGGAAAATCTTCTAATTATCTCCTCCAACATCTTTTTCCAGTTGAGTATCACAATCACTCCATTTCAAATACTGTTATGACGCCATTCTGTAATCGACGACATATGCTCTTGTCATTAAGCCTCTAAAATGGGTCACTTATCTGCGTGCTTTAATAACCGGCGTGTGGCGTTGTGTGAGCTTGATGGATCGCGTGTGGATCGGGAGGCTACAGCGGTTATGGATGTAATGACACAGACAGAGACCGCGAGCCCCCCCCACACCTCTGCACATGATGGAGGGGTGCACGCATCACCGAGCCTCATGTACTGGAGCTAACAGGGCCGGTAAGAGCTTTGAGAGGGTGGAGGGCATGTGTGGAGAGGCACGTACACGAGGGGGGCTCCGAAAGATGAACATTAGACCAATATGGTAGAAAAAGACCATTTTAATTATTTATTTGTTGACATTTTTTAAGCTTTAGTGTTGTCCTCTTGTAAAAAAAATTGTGTATTTCTTCTCTTACCATTGATCTGCATTTGGCCAGATTTGTTGCGTCATAGGTAAAACTCCTATGCAGTTTTTAAACCAATATTGTCACAATGTGTTCACAACGAATGCACGGATAAATTAGCAAAACTGATGTACTGGTATCTTTCTTCTTTCTTTATCTTTATTTATACAGGGGAACCCAATGGGAGCACTTGTACTCTCTGTTCAAAAACACAATACAAACAAAAAAACAAACAAAACAAACAAGTATGTAAGTCCATATAAAACATAAAAAAGGTGCAGATGTGTGTATAAAAGTTTGTTACCAGATTATTAAATTGCGATTGTGCCACCAATGTATCTAGTTTTGCTTTTCCTCGGAGTGTATTCCATTTTTTTGAAGCAAAACAGCTAAAAGCCTCTTTCTCGTCTCAGTTCTGGTGCGGCCAGTCCTAAGCCTTATGCAGTCACGTGATCTGGTATGAAATGTTCCGGTATCTATGATTAACAAGCAGGTGGGATATTCTGGCAGGTTTTGAAGTAGTCCCTTATAGATACATTTTATACAGTGCTGTTCTCTTCTAACAGACAGTGATGGCCAACCCACTTTTCTATATATAATACAGAGATGGGATTCAAATCCATCACCTGTAATAAAACAAAGGGCAGAATGAAAGAGTGGATCCAACAGTTTCAAAGCAGAGGCTGAAGTCTGCAAGCGTCTCCCCTCCTCCACATTTTTTTGTAATATAGCGCAAAAATATCTATCATACAGATATCACAGCGTATTTTTGAAGGGAATAAATAAAATAAAACAGGAACTAAGAGTAAAAAACTAAATAGACAAGGTGAAAACCATTAGACAGATTTCAAAATGCAGCTTAACAAAGAAGAAAAAAGCCTATAGTAATAGAGGATGAGATAGATTGGAAAAGTACTATTGACTGCAGCAGGACCATTGATGTGCAGAGCAAATACAGTTCATTTGCATGGGATCCTCTGGAGAGCCCAGTTAATGAAGCCTGAGAACAGGAGGGCATAGCTTTTTCCAACTGTGAAGTCACTCAGTGGAACGTTTGGATCAACTACAGGAAGAATTTTAACAGGAATCACACAAAGTATCACAAGATTCAATAATGAAATAGTTATGGTTGTTTGCCTTCCAATTCCAGTTTTTATTTGAATGGTGTGACGTAAAGGTTGCGTCTTAATAATTGTGAGGAGAATCAATGCATACCTATTTTATACCTATTTTAAGTCAGCTTCATGAAAATAAATAACACTTACATTATTTTATACAACTTTCTGATTAAAAAAAATGCATTATGTGGAAAATAACAACTCTAATGATAATATTGTGAATTTTGTTAAAGACATAGTAAGACATCCTAGAAACAAGCAGACCAAACAGGAGTCAGGGTTGTGGAGATGCAAGCCTGTTGTTTTTTTGTTTTTGTTTTTTTTTCTTATTGAAGGGCAATAAATATGACAAAAACATGCTTTTATTTTTTTGACTAAAAGGTTGCACAATGGGGCTTTAAATAAATACAAATATTACTTCAGAAAATATCACTTTCAATATGTTAAAATCTACTCTTTTGCTGCATTGGAAGAATTTACATATAACTGATTGTATAAAACTAACAATAATGTAGGGAATTGTGGTCACTTTTATGAAATTGATTAATCTAACCTCTGTTACCCTGGCGGGTGCTATCGTCGCCGTTAGACTCGCGGTTGCAGACTTTCCATTACCGTAACTCCGCAACCAATTGTGCTCTCATGTAAATTCAAACAGCATCTCAAAGCAGAGACATGGGGCTCTTTAAATATGCTAGCTTCATTAAGGTAATCTGCCTCCGTTGTCCCTCGAAGTTGACGAATCAGAGCACAGGTACCGTGGGGATTTTCCCAGTCACTTATTCACTGCGTCAAAGAAAAAATACAGATGGATATGTAAAATAGAGGTAGTTGTGTGAAAAAATGCAGAATATTCTGACACTTCCTTTAACATGATTTTTATGGCTAAAAAAATAATAAAAGTCTAAGCGAGCTATACTGTTCTATAAGGTTGCTCATTGCTTTAAGATCTAGATGTCAATGGGTGAACTGGCTCACTAGTCACAAGCACTTCTCAATTGTGATAATATGTGATCATCAGAACTCACTGGAGACCCAGGATCCGCTCGTCGGCCATATTGGCTCTGACACTAACGAATTCTGCAGCTGGATGTGGCAGTGCTTTGATGCCAGACTGAATTTACACCCGGTCATGGCTTCATCTCCGCAGGACATCAGGGAAATGTATAAATCACCACAGACAAGCTTTTATCACAGGTCTCACAAGTCAATGGCATATGTCTGTGCGCAGAGTACTGGGCCGCTCCCACAGTGTAATACCCTCTCCAAATCCCACGCAGTCTGATCAAGGAAAAACAGGATCTACTGTATGTTCACATTGTATAGCTAATTTCCTTCAAATGCTAATACCAAGTGACATTTTGTAAACAAGACATTTCAATTACTAGAGGTCAACTGATTTGTTATTCTTTTTTCATAGCTGATGCCGATACTAATGTCCGATAAGCTTTACCGATACTTTTGGACTGATATTTTTGGGCTGACATGTAAGTCCCTCACTCGTCCAGGTCAATTCAATTCTATCAACTGGACACAAGTTTTTAAGAGTGAAGACGTTTCACTGCTCATCCAAGCGGTTTCTTCAGGTCTGGTCAAGGGATGGTAAGACACTGACTTTTACACTCAAGCTTTTTCTGGTGGTACTTCCTTTCAGTTGTAGAATTAATTTAATTAAATTTTATCCACAATTTTGCCCCTCTTGGGGTTTGTCCTTATGTAGAACTTAAGTAGCAATTGTGTAGTCCTAGTCTGAACCCAGCTCCCCTTTAGACCTGGTATAGTCCTGTTATAGACCTAATTTATATTTGGTGGTACTCAATACGATAAATATTTTCTTAGGTAGTACTTGGTGTGAAAAGTTAAAAACTACTGCAATACACCAATATCATCAATGTCTATTATAGTACTTTATCTGTGTGATCAAATTCTTATCTTAACATGTTGAGCTTTGCATTATGTAAGAAGACTTACATAAACTTGACTTTTAGGTTGTATAAAAAGCTAAATCAAATGACACAATGTCTGATCATCTAGACTGGAGAAGTGACATTACTATTAATTAAGGTTAGTAATATTGAATTTCAATGTAGTAAAAATAATGAGAGAAAAACTCATTTAAAAATGTTTATAAATCCTAGCACTACATGAATTTACAACCTACTGAGGTTCCACAGGGACCAATCTTAGGGCTCAATTTATTCTCATTAGTATGCTTCCTCTGAGCCGTTTAATCCAAAGCAGTAATATATCTGATGTGTAACACGTATGAAGGCATCATTATGCAGATGACACATATATTTGCATCACAATGAGGAGATAGAAGGCACTGTTTATCCAATTAAAGACTGTCAAGACAGAATGAATCATCTTGGGACCAAACAAGCAATGAGAATGTCGAAAAGGAAAGGATGACATTCCAGGAACTCAAGAATAAAAGCTCATGGTAATTAAAATGTAATTTGTAAAGAAGACTGGGTAATAATGATGTTTTTTGGGTGTTTTAATGCAGAAAATGAAGCAGGTGTTTGACTTGCATTTCAACCAGGAGCAGCTTAAACCAACAAGTACGCAGTGTAACTTTGTTTAGTTAATTTATTAAGGACCTATTATGGTGTGAGCTGGTACTTAATGATAAGTTGATCATTATTTTATATTTTAGTTCATTTTAATCTGCAATATTTATCTAAAATGATTTATTATTGCCTGCCCCCTCTTTTAACAGCGAAGTTTCACAGTAGCAAGCAATTTTTATATGCGCTTGGTAGATTTACATGGCCAATAAAAGTCAGATAATTAGAATAATCAGAGAACTCAATAATTAGATGTGATTTCAGTTTGTGTTTACAACACAAGATAAATCAGATCTTCAAACACACCTGGTGACATGTGGCAGTTAATCAGTGGATTTTTAGAGTACAACAGTGAGTAACACTGTGTTACAATGGAAGACAAAGTACAATGAGTTTTCTCATTCATTAGTTTGTCCTTTTTGCACATTTGTCCTTGTCAAAACTTGCAAAATTGTGAACAATCAGGAAGAAATCAAATTAATTACATCAGATGTGACTGTTTACATTTCAATAATCTGATAACTCTAGAAATCAGATAATCATCAGATGTATGTGGTGCATGAAAACATAGCCAATATTTTCATTGTTTTAGTTTTAGTTTTTTAGTTGTTTTTTTTGGTGAAAACAGCAACATAAAAAGATTAAGTATGAATTAATTCAAATGAGAATCTGTAACATTATTTTTTCCTGTAGTTTTGTTAAGAGAAACTGTATTCTGTGCTCTTTCTGTATTAAAAAAGGTACACTCACAAATGAACCTGGGTTGCCACTGCCTTAAACTGCAGGTAGAAAACACAAGTTTTTCTCATTCTCACTATATGGACAGGCCTCATGTGAAATCTCAGAACCTCCAGACTTCACTCACTGAGCTGCAGAGGCTGCACTAGCGCTGATTAATAATTGGCTACAGGTGCTTGGGTTTAGGTAGTGACAGACTCATGTGAGGCTTTTTCTGATTTCTGATTTCTGATTTCATAATCATCTCGAGAACTAAAACACCAAATCGTAACATAAATAATCATGTCCAATGTTTTTGTAATTCAGAATAAATCAGATAAATCTAATGTTTTCAGTCAAAGCTATATTTGATCTGAACATGTTTACCTCATATCCTGGACACAGATAGGTCAAGGTTGGTAAATTAAGACAAGATATTAGATATTTTAATAATTCTTTATATTAGCTGGAATGACAAAGAGCAAATCACAACTTATTAAAGATGCAGTCGACTAAAGAAATTCTTGGTCGACTAAAGACATGTCCTGCTGATAGATTAGTTACCTAAAAAGGGGGTATGGCAAAAGCTCTCAAAACTATTACGCATCTCCATGTATCTGACCCAAACTGCACTCAAAAGATGACACCTGCACGGAAGTTCAAGCAAAAACAGCTATTTATGCAGAAAAAAGTACTAGGAAACAATCTATTATATAATAAAAACAGATTGAACTTGTGAATCATGAGTTTAATCTGCCTTTTTACATATAAATACAGACATGAAGACAAACAAAATCTTCAGCTAACTCACTCACTGACCTCTCCTTTCTGCTGTGGTCCCAAACAAATCCTATCATTTAAGTACAATGATTAGCCAAATAATACCAATTTTGATGAAGTAACACACCATCGACTATATGACTAAAGGTCTACAGCCCTACTACTTACTACTATTTCTCTACCCTAGCAATAACTCATCATTTATATTATGTTCATATGAGGTTGTGATAGGGTGTGGTGACCTATTGACCTCTGTGTATGAATGTATGTGTCTTCCACGGTGTTTCTATCATCAGAAAATCAGCTTCAGTCCCACAATATGATCTGCAGCTTTCATAAACTTAGCTCCCACTTCACCCACAGAATCCAATTTTCTTCAGCCCAGAAAAGGTTATTCCTGGAACATTTACTGGCTCTAGATGCAATTGGGAACACCATTCTGTCCATACATTGAAGCATGTCTATGATATACTGTGGCCCGTTTCTATCAATCAAAACCACAAGGCTAACTGATTTTGTGCAGAGTAATTTACAGTTTGGTTTCTGAATTAGCTTGGTGAAAATGGAGCGTTACAAAATAATAATGACAAAATGATTTCCAAATGTCAATGTCAAAATCTACTGAAAACTGCGTCTTGGAAAATTTGAACAAAATGTCTTGGTACATTTGCAGTCGTGCCATGAGAATGACCGAGCTTGTCTGATCTCAGAAGCTACGCGGGTTTGGGCCTGATTAGTACTTGGATGGGAGAGAGCTGGGACTGCAGTGCCTCAGTGGTTAGAGTGCATAATGTTGTTGTGCCCTTAGGCAAGACACATCACCAATCTTGCCTCCAGTGTTCATGTAGGTTAGTGTATGAAAAGTGTGTTGTGATACTGAATGTGGGACAACAGATTAATATTAGCACGCATGGTCTTCAACTAAATAAAACAATAATAATACAAAGTTACTGGGTGTAAAGGAAGTGTGTGAATACCATAGCTGTGATCCTACTAGTACTACTTCCACTACTACAGTCAGTGTTTATGCAGTCATAAGCAGTATGTATAAGTCTAAATACTACTGTTATATGTCTATAACCTTTACCAATAACACTGTAGTACTGTACATACTTTTTCATGATATATCCTTATATATTTTTCCTCAGAGGGATATCAGCCCTCCGTCGCATCTCAAGCCTGATCAAACATTATCGTCCAATCAGATTTGTTAATTTCAGCTCTTATGTAAAACGAAAGAGGCCTCATCATTTACAAACAAAATAATATTTCCCTCACCAGTTTAGTGCTTCGCTCATTGATTCTGCAGACACCTGTGATCAGTCCCCTGTAATATATTTTCTTTTCTTTTTTCCTTGTAAGCAGCCATATTTGTTTTGATAAGGACAAACTATGGCCATTGTCTCAATTTGCCAAATGCACCTTTTGAAGGGTCCTTTCGAAGTACTCCTCAAAGTGTAGTTTGAAGCTTCTGGACGAGAATGTGTCCTCCTCAGTGTAGCCGCCATCTTGCAGAAATGGGACAGGCCTACACCATGGACCGCACTTTCACCGCTGTCTTTGAGCGTGCGACACGTAGATTACGTACGTTATTTTTAATTATTTATTATTTAATAGAAGAAAAGTCAAGATGTCGTCGTCGCAGCCGTTTCTTTCTGTTTAAATTGAATATCAATATATATATAATATATAACGTTCAAGGTGATTTTTTTTCTCAATTGTAGCTTCTTCATAACTTTAACAAAATATACCTTGTGAAAATGTAATAACAGAGACAGAGGTAACAGTATTTTTACATTCATAGTCTATAAACGCACACTTTCAGTGGTGAATCTAAGGCCATTTTGGCGAATTGAGACATGGCCTATGGCTGTGTCTCAATTCAACGGTTGCACTCTTGGTCGGCTGCATTTGAAGGGCACTTACGTAACTTCCAGCGTGACAAGGCCTGTCCGACTTCATGCACCCCACAAATGCAGCCAAGATCAGCCATGAACGAAGCGTGCATCCGAGCAAACTTCGTGCACTGCTATATCCCATCATGCACTGCGCGTGGTTTCTTCTACGGGAGAAACCAGGCATATTTTGTTAAAGTTATGCAATACTAGCTACAATTGGGAAAAAATCACCTTGAACGTTGTATTTGCCCATTATATTCAAAAGAAAGAAGATTAAATCCTTACTTCATTCAATACAAACAGAAATAAACGGCTGCGACTACAAAACCTTGACTTTTCTTCTATGAAATAATAAAGAATTAAAAATAAAACTGTAATTATTCCAGTGTCCATTTTACACCTTTAGGTCATGAGTCAACAGCCGTTTAGCGCATTAGTCAGCAGCCATCACAGTTGCTAGGCGACGTAACGTAAGCGGTGTAACATAAGCGTCGTAACATAAGCGCACAGACAGCAGTTGACGTACACTCTGTGGCGTGGGCCTATCCCATTTCGGCATGGCCTTTGGGATCGACGAAGGTTATTTGTCAGGCAAGTCCTTCTAACGGTACTTTGAAGTGTGCAACTGTCGAATTGAGACATGGCCAAAGTCACGACTGTCAGTCACGACCATCTGAACTCACCTGTGACCAGACTCACATGTTTGTAAGTAGAAGTGTGTATTCTGGGTCCCATGCAAGTATATACTACACTACTCTTTCCAAGACTACTACTATTATGTTTCTGTTAATACTCTTACTACTCATTTACTGTTTACTACTACTGCTATTAAGCCTACTAGTTTTACCACTACATAATTTCACTTCGTCTTTGGTCTAAAAAAAATTTCTGACTTTCTTCTACAATTTTCTTTGAAGTCTGGTAAATAGTGCTGGAGTCACATCTTCCTAATGTTTACTTACTTGAATATTACATTAGTATTTAAAAATGAAACAGGCCACATCTGTTCTACTTTTTACAAAGTGTTAATAAAAGTGTCACATGACCTCACTCAGCCAATCACAATCCACTGTGGTCATCTCTAAAGGCTGTCCAGATCATCCCTGTGTCCATAGAAATTCCAGGTAGCTGGTTTAAATTTCAAGTAAATATTTCAAATGCATGTGGAAGACACTACACACGTGCCTGGTATGAACACCTGATGCCAAAGAGGAACAAGAAAAAGATGGGACTGTTACAGAACGAATAGAATGACTATACTAATAAATTACAGGTGATTGGCGGTTCAAATCCTGCATAGACAATTCTGTGATCCTTGCCTGCCTGTGTTAATCCCTTGAGTCATTACTTATGGTCACTGTTTCCATTGGCACAGAATGGGAATAGTAGGCGAAGTTTAGGGGTTTAGTCCCACTTTAAGTAGTATTTTACATGAATTCATATCTTCAAAAGGTTAATCTCTCCACAGACCTGATCTATCATGGAAATAGATTTGTTAAACGTGGCCTAGCAATGACATCTACGTGAAGACAAGCATCCTCCATAAGAAAAGTTACATAGCTTTTAAGTTAAATTGCTGACCCTTCTCCTCTGTCTCCCCTGTTGTATTGTGCTATTGTGTGCAGACTTGTGCTCAGAGGGTGCCAGTGTGAACCGTGTATATTTAGTCATCATGAGGCAGAGGTCAGAAAGAGGCCGGCTGTGACTTTGGGGCAGACGGGCAGCCAGCAGGACTAGCTCCACGCTGCTCCCTGCATTCACCCGTCATGTCCTACTGTATGTGTACTACTCTAACGCTTACAATACAGTGCCCCCTGCAAGGAAGGTACACTTGGAAAATCTCGAGAATCTGCAGCTCAAATCATCAGCAAAAATATGGTAAGAGATAAAGGAAGAGTAAGACATCAATCATTTATGTGCTGCATAATACAAAGGGTTAAAGTTAAAGGGGTATTATGCAATCTATTATTATCTACTTTTTTAGAGATGTCTACCATGTTATGACATGGTTCCCTCCACAAAAACTAACTAGCAGTAGTTTTATTAGCAGGATGCACAGTGATTGTGTTGTGATAGTGAATACAGTGAGTACTGCATGTTCAAAACAATATAAGGTAACATAGTGATGTAAATGTTACTTGTTAATAATGAAAAAAGAAAGTTTAATAGTCCCTCTTTAAACTAATTATTGGCCCACTATTTCACCCAAATTAATTCAATTCACAATAGTACCAATAGAAAAATAAACAAATAAATAAAGAAAATATTTTTAAAATGTATAATAATGATAAAATAGCATTTCTTCCTTGAGTACTCGAAATGCAAAAATAGTAAATTCTTGACATATCTATTCTGAGCACAAGTAACGTAATGTCTGGTCCTTCTTAAGGATTGTGACATTCAGCAATGTCTAATGTCACCAGAACTCCAGAGATTCAAATTAGAGCCAACTACTCGAGGTAAATGCCACCAAATCACAGAGGTATTACCTGGTACCAGCGATTTTTGTTAGTGTAAAAGATATTGCCTTTGGTCTAATGAAACTGGATCCAGGCTGTGTCAAATTTGATAATAGTGGCAATTTTATATTTTAATATTTACTTAAACTGGCCAGCTACAAGCTATCTATGAAACCTGTAACTTTTCCTATTGTACAATTCAAGCAAATACTTCAACTGGTCTTAGGAAAATGCACTTTAAAGTGAAAACGAAACCTCCGATACAATGACATGACCCATTTAGTAGGTAAATATGAAAAATTTACTAAACAAAATGCAATTGTTAAGTGAATGAACTAACTAATATAATTTTGTTATTGGACTTAATTGGTAATAATTCTGTTCATATTTGTTCATATTGGGTTAGGGCTATGTTACCATGGAATAAAGTAGAATGGCAGATGTAATCTTTAATTTCCATGTATACGTAATAATAATTGTGTAATCTAATGTTAGTTGCTAGGATTTACTATTTTGAAGGGGGATTTTATTTGATATGCTGTAAAGTGAACAATTTTTTTTTTCACATTTATTTTAGCAACATTTTTGTTTAAAATATGTCCGCTGCATCTGATTAGTGTGTTTTATTGTCTGATAATCAGGTAGTGCACGTTAGCATGCTAGTTGTTCTTAGCTTTACTGTGATGGCAAAACTGGTCTCTAAAAGTTGTGAAAAGCACTTATAAACTCATCTCAGTGCTTAATTAGAATGCTCATAATGTATAAGGTAAGTGAGGAATAACTTTGGACCACTGCACCCCATGTAAAATGAACTAGTTGTTTTTCATGTTTTTAAGTAAAACCGGGTACAGCGTCTTTAAGTATTTTGCAAAATCCCAACCAAACATTTAATGAACACACCACTTAGCAAATGACTTCAATATGGCGTCTCGAATAGATTTTTAAAAATTGATCATTGTCGCCCGGTGCATTTAGCTCCCAAGGACAACCGAGTGTAGCCTCGAGTGTGCAGACGAGCCTCCGTTATGCCATTGCACTTTTTTTGAAACTATCATTTAGCCAAGGGCGAATTTTCTTTGGGGCTTTATGTGTAAAAAAACATTTTATAATAATCTTGTGGGTGCGTGTTTGTGTGTGTGCATCGCGTCACCATGGAAACAGACTCACAGCCATTGTAGATGTCCGTGGGGATGTGCACAGCCGTGTAGTTGGAGTCCGTCAGTCGCTTAAAGGAGGCGTCGTGCTTGAAATCAGGCCGGATCCTACCCTCCGTCTTGTTGGGGTCCAGCTGTGAAGAGACAGACAGATCAGAATTCACGAAGAGTGCTGACGCTAAAATATAATGCAGACACACAAAAAAGATACTTGCTGAAGCACTATTTCAAATACAATAGAAGCAATGTGGGGTTGATAATGGATGGAGAAGCATTAGCTGGACTAAAAAACGCAAAATGTGCATAAATAAAAAGTACCGGCAGTTGGATTTATGGTGTGTGTGAAATAATAATAATAATTTAATTTGCGATGTACGTGTCTTATGATCAGTATGTTGTGATGCGTATCGTATTCTTATTGCTTTTTATTGATCGTTAAGTGGATACATACAGTATTTAACATGCACACTGTATTTTTCTTATACCTGATATGGAATAGCAAAATATCACTTTTTAGAGAAATGGATGAAATCACACCGCAAACCATTATAGGACCCTTAGACAAACAAACGCTAAAGCAAAGCCGGTACGTCCTTCACTGTCAAAACAACCTCCTCATTACCAGTTCCAACATTCTGTAACATTAAGATTAGATAAAATAAGCCTTTATTATTTCTAAATAAAGAAATTTTCATGCAAGATACAGTACTTGATACATTAAACTGGCTGAAACCTACACAATCCACTGGAAAGAAAGAAAGGCATTACTCATATTTACGTCCACAATGCACACAACCATTACACAATTCCTTCATGGCCCTAAAGTACAGCTTCTACTGCATTCTCCCAAATGACCTAAAAATGCAGTTAATATCGCACTCCTCCCTATGTGCCCATGCGGTTACTATGCTCCTGTAGTTGTTATATCCAGTGTTGGGAATAATGCTGTTTAAGTGGCAACAGCATTACTTTTAGCAGTAACAAGCAATCTAACAAAATACTCTTTCCTCTGCTGTAACGCCGTTGTAGTTACTGTCAGTATAACAAGGCTCATTATTTTACTGTGAGTCTCCTTTGATTTGGGAAGTAAACAAGACCAAAACGAGGGATTAGAGACAGTGATTGGCTAAAAAAAGAGCTACTTCTGATTGGTAAAAGTTACCAATCAGAAGTAGCTTTAGGCAGCTGTAAAGACTGACATTTCATTGGTTTTACACAAGCAGGTGAATACTCGATGTTTTCTTTTGTGATGGGAGTTCAAACTACAGCAAGAGTGACACGTAGTAGTTAAAAAGATATCAGCAATGCTCACGCTACTTACAACTGCAGCTAATTTAATATCTGTTTGGTGGTTGTATAAGTATATAAGTGTCGTCCTGTAGGGTGCACATGTTTGTTATGTTTTTGTGCGTTTGATAAAGGTGCTGTTTGGTCAGTCTGCTGTGTAAAGGGGAAAGTTTGACATGTATAGTTGTGACTTTTCAGTTGTAAGTTTGTTTTCAGTGCTTTTGAGCTTTTAATGCTGGGTCTGGGTGCATTTGGTGATTTGTTAAGGCCGGATATAACTCGTTTTTACTTGGAAAAAGCAGCTAGGGTGTATTTTTATTTATCATTTTTATTTATTATTTGCTATTATTTTATTCTTTATTTCAGGGACCATGTCCAAAATCATTAATCTTATAAAAAACAATGATGTCTGCCAGATTTAACTACTGCTAATTTTCATCTAGACTCCCCGGGGAGATGCATCCACACAATTGTTATCAATTATTAACGCTAATACAGCACCAAATGAATAGGAAATACTAATATCACTACTCCTCGTTCTACTACAGCAACTGATGACACGTTTGAACAGATTTATCCAAAACACTTCACCTCAAGGATCACTTTTAGGACCACACATATTCAAATAATTCACAAAAGCAGCATAGCGTTCTCTCTGCAGATTAAACTAATAGCCATTTTTTTCCCCGTGGAGTTAACTCTGTAAATATTAACAATGCAACATACAGAAGTTCATTAAATACATAGAAAGCATCATAAATTGTAATGGAATATCAGATTAACACATCTGTTCATATAATTTCTCGATAGTAAATTTGAATAATCATTATATGTGCTCTATATCCATCAGAATCCTCCATTACAAACAACATGCTATATAGTCTAATTGCCAGCATGAGCACCTCTTACAGTTGTAGCACTTATCCCCACACTCTCATTAAAGCCCATGCAGCATCACTACTGCAGATTGATAATGACAATATTGACTGTTTGTTTGATATATAGCATGATTTGGACCTATGTTATTACTATATTGTAATACTTATCAGCAGCCATCAAAAAAAAAAACAGTCTATATAGATTTGTAACGACTTGCAAACACTGACGTCACAGTGGTTTTGTTTACAGGGAAAAATCTGATCTAGAGTTATTACATTATTGAAATCTCATGCAAACTGTTACATCTGATGTGAGTACTCTGATTTCTTTCTGATGGTTCACAACTGTGCAGGTTTTAACAAGATAAAATTATACAAAAAGGCCAAATTAATGTGGAAAAGACAAAAGTGAAAGAGAATGCATTAAAGATTAAAGAGCTATTTTAAAATTCATTCAACTGTTACGCTAAAAATCCACTGATTCAATGAACATCACCAGGTGTTTTGATGATCAGATTTCTCTTGTGCATCTAAACACACAACAAAACTCACATCTAATTACTGAGTTATCTAATTATTATAGTTATATAATTTTTTTGCTAGCCAAGGCAAAAAAACAACAAAAAAAAAACCTTCTGATGATTATTATTTACTGATTTAAACGTAGGAAACTGCATGATAATAGCTTATTTTCAATCAATTATATATTCTTATTTCACTAGTTTTGGGGCGTAAAGATGTAGGCCTGAACTATTTTAATTTATAAGCTAACACACACACACACACACACACACACACACACACCCCCCCCACACACACACACACAAAGTAACATTAACCTCGTTTCCATAAGGCCAGTTTAAGGGACCTGGAGGCTGGCGGGTTTGGAAGGGTCTGGAGTGCTTGGGACCTGGGATCGGCTCACGGAGGGGGGGGTGGCAGTCATGCCCCATAGCCACGGGAACGTAATTTTTGGATGGGGGTGCCGAGGGTTTTTGTTTTTTTCATGCATTAGTAGTGTATTTACATAATAGCCTTTGGGCCTTTGTCACCTACACAAAAAATACAGGACAAATATAAAGTGAAGGAGCAGAATATAATTTAGCCCGTGTGTACGCTTAGCCTCACTTTACCCCAGACAACATATTAGAGTAAGATAAATAATCAAACTCGCCCTCTACACATGGCAATAATGTCACTGCTGATCACATCTGTAACCTCCTGAACCCAAAACATCCATGTCCTGGATGTCTACTAGCACAATCTGCTCTACAACATCACAAGCAGCGCCTGACGTGTTTACGCACATCTGTGTCCAGCCCATAAATGCAAGCCACGCATTGTAACTTCTTTTGTTACTCATTTTTACTCACCGCGATGCTGTCCCGCTCAGATGAAGCCAAATCCACTGATGTGAGACAGTGGACACGTGGTTTGGTTCCGTGATTGTCTTTCCTCACAGTGTAAACGAGGACAACAAGTCCTAATGCATTAGTTTTAAACAAACACGACCTGTACAACAAATCAAGGCTAACTCCAGGAAGTCCAAACTTTTAGGGTTGTGTCTAATTAATACAAATGTCGTCAATAAACTTCCAAAAACATCATCATCTGGGTTTTCCCAAATTGTTTAAATGCATAATAATCTTACTGTGTGTCAACTTCTGCTTTCAACTGTACATACACAGATTATTGTATCAGAGTATTGTGTGGTCGTATTACTGTTATTACTGTTATCTTTTAGTATTACTCTTATGCATGTGCCTTGTCTATCAAAATCTAATCGCTAATACAGATGTAGCATCATTTGACATTTCCCTCATAGCATGCAATCTTAATTATAATATCAACTTATTTGTTTAATGAAGCTCCATTTCTGCCCATGTTATTGCCAACATTTACTTGAAGCTGACACATGAGCCATCAATGTCAATTTCTACCATGCATGATCCTTGTGCGCATCCAGCATCTCGCACCAAGACATATGAAGCAAAGCATAAGATATGGAGGAGAGTGGAGGAGCCAGCTCGTAGGGGGGGAGGGAATAGTGAGGGGGGGGGGGGGGGTGCTTCCTCCTAATAAAGCAACAGTGTAGCTCGCCTCATACATCTCATCTGTCAATTAGGCTAGAAACATGGTGTAAACCTCTTCACCTGAGCGGGAGGAGGGAAGACGGAGGGATACAAACGAGAGGGGTGAAAAAAAAAGAAAGAATATAAAGAGCAAACGGTGGAGGGGAGTGAGACTGAGGCAACACAAGAAAAAGCCAGAATGAAAGAAATGCAATGTGAATTCAATCGGAGGGTGAAGAGGAGGGGGATTGAGATAGCCGTGTAGTGGAATCATTTCGAGGAACGGAGGGCGTGACCGTGCGGCTGCTGGGGGCTTAGAAGGATTGAGAAATGGAAAAAATAGAGAAAGAGGGAAAGAAAGAGAGACTGGGTGTACTTACATTGTCTTTTGCATTATAATAGGAGATGTCCTCGTCCTGAAAAAAGAAGAAACACGTGTTATGTCAAGGTAGTGCAGGGTTACATAAGCTGCTGTGGCATGGTTTGCTTGAATAAGTATGTGTAGCCTACATCCTTCACCAAACTTCAAAACACTCCGTTCCATCTGGTGATGTCATGAAGTGGTAATGGTAGAATTGATTTGGATTTGTTTTTAGCTTTGAACCATTTTATATCGTTGTCCCCTCATCACAAACATACCTCAAATTGTGTTATGGTACATTCAGGCTTTCATTAATCCACTAATCCTCAATTGAAATTGAAAGTCGAAAATGCTCTTCACATTTTGCCCAGATTGTTGCGTCATAGGTAAAACCCAAATTCTCCTAAGATGTTTTTTAAACTCATAAACCATCATTGGACTATTAGTATAGCATTCACAGAAGCAAAATACTTCAATTGTTTAATTTCTAACTGTTTATTTCTTGTTGCTAACAGCTAATGCTGCTAAGAGGAGAGGGTGCTGCCTCCTTGGAAACAGAGGTGTATTTTATAAAGTGTGTTTTCCAAATGTAGACATTATTTTTGTTAGAAAATGTGAAATACTTATCCCAAGGTGACCAAAAGTATGTTTAAAAGAGAAGTAATGTCACGAGAATGCATAGTATTTGTTCTTTAACGTTCATACATTCCACTGGATTGTTCAGATCAGTCTCTCAAAAGCCCTTCACAAATAGCACACCCGGGTGTAATAAAGTCTATGGTACTTCTGTCGTTTACATTTTGCGCACAGGAGGAGCGGGTCTGTATTAGCCCGAAGGCTAACAACTCGAGAAATTCAATTTTCACACTTATATAAATGCTGATACTTTTACCACATATCCACGGCACTGTATCTGATTCTTAAACATGTGAAAAATGGATGATAAAAACACCTTATAATTGCAGACAGCACACAGCAGTCTCATTTTGACACCAAGAACTGCTTTTACAATATATGTACTGTACTGAGACAAATGTTACTTTATTACAAGACAAAATTGGGTACAGACCCTTTAAAGAAAAGTGACAGTTTCTCCTCTGGCAGCCAACCCACCTGCACTCAGCACTAGGACCCCAGAAGTGTGGGAAAAGTGAGCGAGTACATAAAACCTAGTGCTGGGATTATTACATATGACACGTTTTTATGATTCTCCAGTTTTGACATAATATGGTGGGATAACACCCATATAAATTATACATTTACACCAATCAAGAAGAAAGTTGCAAAGATGACAAAATATGTTGAAAATTACAGGGTTAGAGAGTTTGATATTATTACATATTATGACATTAAAATGATCATTTCTGTGTAAATCAGAGGAGTTTTGGATCAGTGGTAACAGTGGAATTCCCTCATGTGATATGATGATTTCCAACCAGGAAGTAAAATTTTAAACCTAAAAAAATGCTGGAACTGGGAAAGAAAATGTTTATTTTTTTTGTTTTTTGTTTTTTTGCATAATCTTAAATATGATGATCTTAACTGTGTTTCAGTAAAATTTGTAGTTTAATTTGTAATATTAACATTATCATAAGAACAACCACTCAGTGGAGCACAATGGAATCAGGAAAGGATTTTTGCTCATAAAAATCTAAACATGCTACCAAACACTACAGAAGGAACAAGATTTCAACGACACATAGAACCTCTTAAATCTAAGGGGACAAAGCAATTATTTACTAGAACCAGGGTGCAATTTGCTGAGGGGGAGTGGGGAGGATCCTCCCCTCTCTGGTTTGTCTGTTCCTCGTTCTGCTTCTGTTTTTCCTATCCTTCCGTCTGCTTTATTCTTGTGGGGGTAAAACAAAATGACCAGGTTTATACTGTGTCTCAAAGTTAACAGGTCATTTGCAGCTCAAACTTTGTACACTTGCCTGTTGACCATTGCAACAGTCTTCATCTCGCTCCCACAGCTTCATCTGCCAGACACTCGTGCTGCTCACACATCCCAACAACCCGCGGGCTGCTCTGGGGCCTCTGTAGGAGCAAAGCTCTTCTCTGTTGTGGATTCTTTAGAAGCAGCTGGCGGTGGCCGAGCTGTCCTTTGCTTTATCCAGGGCCACGTGGAGACATCATAGTTGTCAGCCCTGCCCTGATCACACACAGTGTGATGTGCTGGTGCATTTTTGCACTTTCTTCTCTCCACATGCGTCTGTGCATTTGTGCCACTTGGAGCTGGGGCACTTCAGACACAAACACAGAGAATGATCCTATACCCACTTAGCACACTGCACAGTCAAATCTGTGATAACAGGTTGTGTGCGCCAGAAGAAGGAAAGTATTGTGGTTGTGTCTGACAGTGTGACATTTACACGACTCCTTAGAGCAGCGATAAAGCTGGAGCTTATTGATCTTGTGGACCATGGCACCTGTGTGAATGATTGTTTGTTTGCTATTAGCTACTATTTACATATGAAATGTGCAAAGAAGGTGCCCAAATGGTCGCATTATGGTCATGGTGGTATTGCAACCCTATATTTAATAGACTTGTAGTGTAAGTAAATGTTTAAACATTCCCCCTTCTGCTCTTTGGACAAATTGCACCCTGGCTAGAACATACCGCACCATTGCTGCAGAGTCAAAAATGTGGTTTTAAAACTTACTGAAGGTTCAGGCACTCTAAAGTAAATGTTTGGTCTGACTGGAACTGAATTCCAGATAACCTCAGCTTTCAAATGAGCTATGTCAAAGCCCGTGTAAACTAAAGGTCACTCCTCAGTCTACTGTTACGCTCATGTCTACTTCAAACGTTGAAATTAAACAACTAAAGAAAACTACCAAAACAAGCAGTAACATGGGGTCAAGTTTAACAAACTTTTTTTTCTGAATTAAGGCATTTTTTCAAGGTTGGCAGGAGCAGAAAAAGGCATTAAAACTTAGTAGTAACTTGAACTTCTTGAACTTAAGTCGTCTATGTATAACAATTGAAACACCATTCGATATTGCATTCACCTAACCAATTAGCATCATACTGCTGATTAACCATTGTTTTAAGTCATTCTAGTAACTTCAATTCACACTTTTTCTAGCAGTGTTAGTCAAACACAAATCCAAGTCCAGCAAGGACAGAAGAGCAGTGTTCACAGAGAACTTGACAATATATCTGCCTTCCTGTGATGCCCTCTAGTGGTCTGTGTAAAATAAAGAATAAGGGAGACAAATTGCAACCCTGAGGCAAGCCTGTGTTTGAAGACCTTCTGCTGGACATGTGATCATTCAGCACAATCTCACCATAACAGTAATACTGATTTATTCTAAATTACCAAAGTAATGGACACAATGGCCAAGTAGTTATGTTACAATTTGGTCTTTTGGTTCTCATTTATCCAATCACAAAGCAGAATGAGCCTCACATGAGTCTCTCATTTGGGTTGCCCATTTCAATGCTGAAATCCAGTTGATTTAAACCTAAAAGGACTCTCTCTGATCTGAATCATCACTACCTAAACCCCAGAACCTGCAGCCAATCATTAATCAGTGCGAGTTCAGCCTCTGCAGCTCAGTGAGTGAATTCTGGAGGTTCTGAGCTTCACATGAGGCCTGTCCCTATACTGAGAATGAGAAAAACATAAAGCAGGTTAAGGCACTGGCAACCCAGGTTCAGTTGTGACTGTTATATAGTTTTAAACCTATAGGAGCACAGGCTACATACAGTTCTTTTAATGCTGTATATTGCTTTCTATGCAATGTTTACCAATGTTTAGCCTCTCAATCCACCAAACAAAATTACAACCCACTGTTTCTGCATGCTAGTCAAATACTGCCCTCCACTCATCTTGTTACATTGTACGAGCCTACTGCTATTCACAGATCTCCTGGGAAGCATTTGTGTTCCTTTAACGGCGCACTGTGGACTGCCTCAGACCAGTCCATCCATCTCGGCATGTGTGGTGAACTGTCATGGCTGCTGCTGAACTCCTCCTCCTCTCTGTGGTTCAATAATAAAACAGCCCAGATGAGGGATGGGCCTGTATGATGTCCAATAAAGCTGTTTAGCAATGGAGCAGTAATCAGAGCTAACAGGCGTAATGATGAATTAAAGCTGTCCACACAAAGCCATAGGAGGAGGCATCCACGCACCTGGGATAATCAGGGCTATATTGCATGTACTGTTACAACAATGCTAGTGTTAATAGTAGTAGTCAGTAGGGTGCATTTACAGTACAATTACTTATTACATAGCACTTAAAACCCTTTCAAGTCGTTGGTCTCATATCCAATTCAGGGGAATATGTTTTATATAACCGTGCTTAATTTTATAAGCATAAAAGATAGAAACTTTTTTTTCCTTAAAAACTGGAAAATTGGGGCTTTCCCATGGAAGTCTTATAAAATCTTAAGGGTGACCACAAGATAGCATTGTATTGTTTTCAAAGGTCTGTGCTCAGTGACACATGGGCCCAAATATACTTTTCTCTTTGACTTTACTCCCTCAATACGGGCTAGCGCTAGATAGTGATAGCTGCTTGAGGGGAGCTAGCGCAGGCACAGAGCGGGGTTAGGCTAAATCTTACAAAGCTAACGTTTTGGTGCTTTGAGGATTTACCATTTTTAAATGTTCATGTTGTAAAAATAAAGAAGAACCCCTACAAAATCCGACCTTTGGGAAAGCTGTGGATGCCCTGTCAGCTGAACACGAGCAGTTTGAATTCCCCAAAAATCTGTTGTCCTCTATGGAAGAATCGTGTCTGGGCCCAAGCTCCTGTGAACGGCCACTAGTTGACCTCGTCCTGGGACAGAGGGAGAATGTCTTATCCAGTTCTTATATTAGATTCATGGCAAGCCCTGGGGTCTAAACATGGCCACCCATGGACCTATTTTCATTATTTTTGTGTAAGAGCGATGTTGCAAATCTTTGACAGACACACAAGACACACAAACAAGCAGCAAAGAACATAGCAAAAGGTAAAAAGTACACATGGAACCCCATTCAGGAAACTGATTTTTACTAATTTCTTGGCCTAATATTTGATTTTTCCCTCCTGAAACTGGACACAACATTGGGAAAAATACACCATTTTCAGCTGTGATCTTCAGGGAGCAGTACCTGACCATATCTTGGAATATTCATATGAGTGACCACGACAAAGACCCAGAAAATGACCAAGCCATTGTTGGACTCCATCTCAAATCTCAAAAAGTCCTACTAATAGCTCAGGCAGAACATCTACAATGATGAAAGGATAGTGACAATGAAGGCGCACACTGGGATGATGCAGTACCTGAAAACTATATCCACAAAGTAGGATTTCAAACTGTTGGTTTTGGCTGACAGTGACAATGGTTACAAGGTGGATTTTGTTATCTACACAGGAAAGTCACAGTTTTTATGAGGTATGGGGCTTTCATATGATTCAGTGATGTCACTCATAAAACCTTCTCACATGGGTGATGGTTAGAACCTTTTACCCAAACTATTCAACGACGTGCATGCTATGGATATTGGGGAATGTGGTACCTACAGAGAAAACAGGAAAGATTATCCCCACACAAAATAACAACAGTTTAACATGGAAGCATCCAAGGGGCACTATTTGGTGGATCAGAGAAGGACCACTTGTTTTCATAAAGTGGTTGGACTCCCATGAAGTATCTCTACACTCCACTATTCATCCAACTTTCACAGGAGGCACAGAGGATCGGGACTTCAAGGGTCAGGATGGCAGATGGGGGACGAGGTCAATTCCATGCCCAAAACTAGTGTCTGAGTACAACAAATACATGGGAGGAGTGGACCTGTCTGACCAACTCATTCAATATTACTCTGTCCATCTCAGGACACTACTGTGTTACTACTGCATCCTTTTATTTATCATTGTCTGGACATTGCCACACTTACATTCTGCACAAGGACTGGTGTAAGGATCTTGTAGAGAACTTGCCTGTGCCAACCTCTGTGCAGGAAGACCGCAGAAGGTAAGGGACATATGGAAGGCTCAAAAAGACTGGGGAAGAGGCGAAGTACACTATGGAAATGCAAGACTTGAGATGTGGCTCTGCCTTGTACTTGACAGGAACTGTTTCCATGACTGGCACCAGTAAGGTAATGGGACGATTGCACTTTTTTGTTTTGAGGGTAAAAAGGAAATTTTTACTGCACTTTCATACTTGATAATTTGAACCGTTGCAGTTAAGGCCCTAAATAAAATCACGTGTCCAACAAGTTTTTTATTCATGTTTGCTGTGTGCTTTGAATAAAGGAGTCTGAATTAGATTTATGTATTTATTTATTTTTCATTTGTATTCTGGTTCTGTAGCTTGTATTAGAATTATATGACACAACTACAGCATGCACATTGTGAAATAGCACCTTGTAATGAAAAAAACAAACAAACAAAAAAACAACATTACACTTTATAAGGGAATGTTTTAAGGGGCAAAATTAAGGAAAAAATCTAAGTGAGGAAAAATGTATTAAAATTGCCATTAGGGCTTGAAGGGTTTTAAGGACATATATTATGCAAAAATTACTTTTTTGACCTTTTACATATTGTTGTCCCGTCATCAAAAACATAGCTAAAGTTGTATTTTGCTTCATTCACACTTTTTTCATTAATCCATTAATCCAAAGTTGTCTTCTCTAAGCACCCAAAACTGCTCTGTTTGCATTTTATCAGTTTAGTTGTATCATAGATGAAACTCCAAAGCCCATAAACCATCATCAAACACATTCTGTGATCAAACAAACAAACGACTCTATTAGCATAGTGTTCACGGAGGGTAAGGACTTCAGTTGTTTATTTCATGGTTGTTCATTCCTGTTGCTGACAATAGAGGAAAGTCCAACAACTGAATGCCTCATTGGAAACTGAGGTGCAGTTAAGAGAGTATATTTTCCAAATGTAGACATTATTTTAGTGTAAACAATGAGTATTACTTATTCCAAAGTGACCAAAAGCATGTTTAAAAGGGAATTTAAAGCCACAAGAATGCATATGTGTTCTTTAAAGTGCATTTGGTTTTCATGTTTTTTTCTGATTATGACTTGACTTGGGGTATAGTACCTGTGGTAAATATTTAGTGTAGTTTTATTAGTGGTCACTAGATGTTTTACAGAAGCACACAAAAATACCCACTGAAAGTCCATTAACTTTTGGCTAAGATGTCAGTTTTATACACTAACTATTATCTAAAATAAACAATGAAAAAACACAGAGGAAATGTCTCTGATGTTCTAAAATCTTCCCAGACTTGCCAACTTGCTGTGGATGATGAGCATTGAACGTGGCATCTATTAATTATGTGTTTATGCATCAACATGAAAAATTCTATTCAAAATGCATGGACAATTTACACATATATCATAGAAGAAACCTGACAGAAGAAGAAAATGCTAACTCCACAAAAAGCCCCCACATGGCCCGGGTATTGAACTTGCGACCTTCTTCCCGTGGGGTGACAGAGATTAACAAATGTGCCACCTCTATAGTGTGCGCTTTCTGGCTCTCTTACCTCAAACTCGTCTTTCCAATGGTGCTCCATCTGGAACGTCTCGGCGGCTGTGGCCAGTTTCTGGGGAGTGAAAAATGACACACATTTAGAGAGGACTGTGAGAGGTATGGAGACGGTAGAGGAGTGGAGCTATGGAAAAGTAAAGTTTCACAGCGTAACAGTGAACTTTTACAATATATCAGACTGTATGTATGGTTATGTAACTTTACAGAGGCAGAAAGAACTGTACAGACCATGACCCTTTAGTTTGTTTTCATTCCACATTAAAACCTCTTTTTTACCAGAAATATATCACTATTGCAAAATGTGTCTTGTCCTCATGAGATAAAACTATTTCTGCAATAATTATAAAGCGTTTTATTGTCCGATAATCAGTGTGCATTAGGATGGTAGTTCTTGTTAGCATTACTGCAACGGCAAAACTCCACTCTGGTGTCTGAAAGTTGTCAAAACGCTTATAAACTCATCGTGGTGAATAATTAGGATGCTAAGAATCTATCTACCCATGAATCTTCGATCTAGTATACATCTAAACTTAAAGCTGAACTTTGGAACTCCTCTGATGATCTGCTTATCTCCTTGAAAGTCGTGGATATTACACGGCTTGGGAATGTTCCGCAGTGTTTTCATGAAGCTATTCTGTCTACTAATTACAGGAGCAGGCTCGCCTCTCCACAGATTTGACCAACCTGCTTCTCTTTAATACCATAAAGTGGAATATTTGAGGCACTGCAATAAGCACCTCAAGCAGGTGGTGCACCCAAAAAAATCTACATACTGCACCTTTTAAAGACACTCATCGAAACATCTCTTTGGAAGTTTGTCTTTTATTATTCTTATATGTCTGTTTGATCGTTTTCTAAATATACGAAGAAATACGAATATACTGAATACATTTTACTCTCAAAATATGACACCACATTTGAACAAATAACGACACTGTTGTGAAAATATATATTCTTTTTGTTTCCTTTTCTCTGTCAGAAAGTCCAGGACTGGCCCGGGGCAGTTCTGAGGCTGATCCTGGATGCGTATCACATCTCAAGGAACACTACACCCTCCTTTTCAACAGCTTTCACCTATAGTGCTCAAATATGTCGAGAATGTTTCAAAATTGTGTGCACCTTGAGGAAAAATACGGTTATCTGTAAGGCGCTGTCCAAGGTTTAGCCGACAAGTGTAAATCAGTCATGCTCTCACGTGGCAATTTAAAGGAAATATACAAAAGTAGGATACAAAACAATACACTACAACTTCACAAACCTGATGCGATGTGCAGTAGTTTTATTTTACAAGCTGATTGTGCTCAGGATGCAAGGGGAGGGGGACTCAAAAAGCAAAACTTAAACTAATAACGAGAATGTCTTTAGTCGGTCGTAATTACAGGTAACCACAAATCCACCTACGAGTACTTCACCATAAACCAGCGTATTATGTTTGCCTTACACTGATACTGCGTAGAAGCCCATGAGCACACCAGACACTGCATCCACGCCTGCTTTATCAAATCAGCCTGCCCATTCAGAGAGGTCTCAGCCCCGGCAGATCCCCAGCAAGCCCCCATCTGCTGCACAGTCTATATCCAGCCCCAACCCAAGCTAACGTCAGCACGCTCTGGGTTAGCATGTGCCCCTCTCCGCGCGCCCGTCTGAGGCTGCAGGCCCTGGGATCGGCTCCAGGCTTGGCACCCCTCTCCCTTCCCTTCTCTACACTGGCTGTCACTGGCTAAATATACAGCCCCCATCAGCGCTAACCATGAGTGTAGCATCAACAGCAACAGAAGCAGATGCTAGGCTTAATGGACTTGTGAGTGATGGTGGACTAGCGCACGTCATGCTTCATAAGGTTTTGTGTTGTCATGACACTAAAATTAGAGAGGAATAGACTTGAGCCTGTTTTTTTTTGGTATCGACACCCGATCACATGCGTATCTAGTTTTGATACTAGTTTTTGTACTGATTAGTTTCTGATTTTCGATGCTTTTGACAATCCTCATAAGGTTTGGTTTGAAAGAGACAAGGGGAAGAAATGGTGAGAGTATTTTGGATGGCAGGGTACAGGGTAAAGTGCAAAGAGCATCCTCATTTACAAATAATACAATAGCTGATGACTGTCTATAATCGAAAAAACAAAGAAACAGCAACAGGCAGTGTGATAGAAATGTATGTGTATTTATGTTGTGAAGACAATACTCATATCATACGTCTTTGTCAGTCAGTCCCAGAGCACACATTGACAGTAGGTTTGCAAAAAAAGTATCTGAGTAAAAGTAGCGTTACTTCAAAATTAGATAAAAGTAGAAGTACAAAGTGGTGCCCATAAAATTACTCAAGTAAGAGTAAAAATATATTTGAGAAAACTATACTCAATTGAGAGCAAGTGTAAGAGTAACTGTCTGAACGGAATATCTGGTTCGTAATTGTTGTTAATTTAATTGTGAGTACAATACAAAATGCGCAAAAACTAGTATTTTCAAAGGATAGACACAGAAATGAGACAAATTAAATCATGTCTGAAGGAGCAGTGCAAGAAACACAAATGTTCAACTCATTTCATATTGTCAACATAAAGCTTTTGTACACACTGGGAAAAGGAACCCAAACTTTTACTGAAATAAGAGTACTGTTACTTCAAACAAATTGCCCAAGAAGGAGTAAAAGTGTGGAGTGTGAACACTACTCTGAGAAGTGTCTGTGTAATCCCTCAGTCGTCCAGGTCTGATCCATCGTAAAAGAAAAATTCAAATCTGTCAACTGGACAAAAGCAGCATTCTGAAGTGGCTTGGATGAGCAGTGAAGTATCTTTACTCCTACAACTTTTTGTCCAGTTGACAGATTTGACATTTTCTTTTACTACTTTGAGATGTACAGTTTCTTTAAAAAATGAATCAAGCAAATGTAACTGAGTACTTCCACTTCTGGTTACATCACATAATTGAACTACACCAAAATGCATAAATCATGAGCTGCAGGTGTCTCTTTGTCTGCTTAAAGATCCTGTATTAAGCAACATTGACTCTAGTGAGACTTTAGCCATGTTCTAATGTTGTTGCCTCATCAAATACATACCTGGAGTTGTGTTTTGTTACATTCACACATGTTTGAGTACCACCTTGTGATGTCATGCAGTGGTTGTTTTCAGGTTAACAGCGACTTTTTAACTTTACCTCAGTAGGGATTGGCAGTATCAAGACTGAAATTATGTGGAGCACTTCCTGTATTACCACATGACATCACAAGGTGGAACAGAGTGTTTTTAGTTTACGAGAAGAACTCAGCCTAATTATGCAGGGGTTGTGTGTTAAACATGTGTGAATGAAACAAAAAAACAACTCAAAGTATGTTTTTGATGAGGAAACATTATAACACAGATCAGAAAATAGTAAAAGTACAAAAAATACTGAAGTGCAAAAGGCCCTTTGCTTCTTTTTGAAATAGTCTCTTCAAAAATGACTTTAACACAATGGGCACCAATGGGGCAAAGTGCTGAAAGGTTTTAACAATGAATGTAACACTAACCCAGCCCTCAACAAACAAGAAGTCACACTATGTAACTTTTCTGGTGTTGATTCTGCTATTTTCACTGGAATGTTCCACAGTACAGCATTAAATGTATCTATCCTCACAAATGAGCTGGTGACGCCACTAATTATAGGAGGTCAGATGTTTAGTTTAGTTTTATTTTATTGTTTTATGTTTGCAAAAAAATTAAAAATTAAAAAACACCTTATTTAAAAAAAAAAAAAAGCAAGATACACATGTTTAATGCCAGGCAATTCCAAGCAATAACTCAAAATTCAAGAAACATATTTACCATTAGTGCACACACACACACACACACACACACACACCCTCAGACACCCCCCCCCCCCCCCCCCCCCCCACACACACACAGTAGTCCACACACACTTGAATTTTTGTGCTGGGCTCTCAGGGGTTCAACTTAAAAACAGGTAAAAAGTGCAGTCACGAAAAACGATATAATAACATCAATATCAGCCATTACGTATCCACAGAGATGAGCAGAAAAAGTTCCACAGTGTATCATTATGGTATGGCCCGTGGATGAATCATGATATTTTGTGATTTGCAGCTGTTATAACATCTCACATTCTGCAGATTCACTCCACACAACAGTCGCATGCAAATATGTGTTCACAAATGACTCCTGAGTTCACACACATGCACACACACCGACACACACATTTCTTAAGGAGCACAGCACAGACACATAGACAGAGCCCGTGTTAAAAATTCATGACCGAATGAGAGGGACTCCTCAGGGGGATACAGGGGGCTCTGGAGTGTGTGTGTGGAAGGAGGGTACAAGGGGGGTTGGGGAGTGTATGTATATTTATTACATTGCGGGGACTAAAATCGGTGCGCACACTCACATCACGGGGAACTACCTCCTTTTACGGAGACAAAATGAGGTCTGTACATGATACAATCCTTTATGATTAGACCAACTGCATGGTTTAAAGCAGAACTAAGTAACATTTTTACTTTATTTACCCTATAGCGTTGGATGCTATTGCTGCCGATAGATTTGCGGTTGCGGACTTTCCATTACCATAACTCTGCAACCAATTGTGCTATCATGTAAATTCAAATGGCATCTCAAAGCAGAGGCACGGGGCTCTTTAAATATGATACTGCCATTACGGTAATGTGCTTATGTTGTCCCTTGAAGATGACCAATCAGAGCGCAGGTGCCGCCGGGAATCTCTCAGTCAGTTATTTGATGCGTTAAAGGAAAAATAAGGATGGACATGTAAAATAGAGGTAGTTGTGTGAAAAAAGGCAAAAGTACATGCTGATACTTTGTTTAACATGTTTTTTATGGCTAAAAAAAAGAAAGAAAAGTCCAGGAGATATAATGGTCTATAATGTGCTCAGTCCTTAAAAGGTTAAACGTCTTTGTAAGTCCCTGTGATGGTTAAACACATATTTTTGTCCGTTGTTTCCCCCCTGCTGTCTCTTGCGTTACGGTGGCTGCAGGGGCGGAGTTTGAAGTGTGGATACGCATTAGACCAATCACACTGTTCTTACACCTCCAGACCACGCCCCTCCTCCTCCCTCGCTGTCCCCTTGAGTCCTCCACGTATGTGTCTAGTCCTACTTTAAAGTTCAGATATGGGTTAAAAGAGGTTAAGGTTAGGGTTAGGATCAGTTAAGGTTAGCCCCTTAAAGCAAAACGCAAAATATAGGGCTTTTAATATGTGCATTGGACCTGTTTCTTCTGCTGGTATGAAAGTTAATGAAGACATATTGTGCTTGTGTTTGCTATATAGTTATAATCTATGACACTTATGGATCATTATGTTATAATTATGGACATATGTTATAAAATGGACATTTGAAATCACAATATTCATCTAAAACGACAGGGGTTAGAAAACTGAGGTGGCCAATGGGAGTAGATGTTGTCGTGAACGTCATCACAACAGAGAGCCGTGTCGGTGCTGGCCCTTCAGATCACGCTGCACAGAGAGAGTAGGATTTGTTTTATTTGTGCCAAAATGACTACACAATGCTGACATATTCTACACATATCATGGATTAAGACAATAAAATCGGAGAACGCAGTGCAGTGGGCGTGTAGGGGTTGATCGGAGAAATTATGTCTTGAACGCAGGAGTCGTATAAAGATTCCTCAAACATGCATAATTCACACTCAATTCAACTTTGAGAGTGTAAATGAGAAGAGGAAACACCTATAACATGGTGAAAAGTCGACTCTGTATAATAAGTCTCCTTTAAAGTTACAGGTTAAAGGAACAAGTTACCCCTTCATCTCCTCTTAAGCACACTTCTCCCTGACTGACAGCGAAACACAGCGACATAGCAGTTGATTAGGGCTCTGCTGCTGCCGCTGCCCGGGCACTGTGCGGGTCAATTGATTAGTAGTTAGCAGTAGAAGCTGAGATTTCAAATGCTTTGCTAACTCACTCCTCCCAAACAACCTACATCATTAGTCTGCCCTGCTCGCGCTCATTGTGGTTACATCCGTAGTCCGCTTCTCTGACAGTAATGAGTCTACTTTATCACCGCGGCGACCACTGGAGACCTGGGGGTTGGTGTGGAAGTGGACCGCCCCCCTTCCCCTCGTTTTCCTCCTTTCCCCTGCACACTCACACACACAGGGGCAAGACTGATGCAAAGATTTCAGGCGATTGGGAATTAGAAGTTGTACAATGGACATAAACAATAAACTTGGAAAAATGTACGGCAATAGCAAAAACATGAGGTGGCAATGTTTTTTTTTTATGTATTTGTGCAAAATCTGTGTTGCCCCACTATAAATATATTATAAAAGCAGCTCTTGACGTCAAAATATGTCCGCTGTGTATGTCTGCAGCTAAATATAAAGTGTTATTGTCCGATAATCAGAAAGTGTGCAGTAGCATGCAAGTTGTTGTTAGCATAAAGTAAATGAGGAATAACTTTGGACCACTGCAAACCTTTTAAAATGAGTTACTTGTGTTTTTCCGCGTTTTATGATGGTAAAAATCAGGTACAGTGCTTCTAATGTGAACTATATGTTGTGATGTTGTATTGCAAAAATACACCGCGTTGTTTTTTGTTTCAGTAGCTCCTCCGTGTTTTTAAAGTCCACATACATTGATACGGCTCGTTATAATCCTGCCATTGAGTAGATTAGCAGTTTTGATAATAGTTGTAGTATTCATCCACTATTCAATTCTCCAGCTGATGCAGTCCTGCTGCCGTGGTAAAAACAGCAACAACTAGCATGCTAACCACACTAAACACTTTATAATTAGATGCTGACACTACACAGCAAACTCATCAAGAGCTGACTATAACAGACAGCAGCTGCTTAGGGCCCCGAGACCAGCAGAGGGCGCCCATGAGCCCATACATTTACATTGAAAATAATATATCAAGTTTTGTTGTGTGTTTACAGCAGTCTAAATATCACTCTCAAACGATTACATTTGTTTTACACCTATAGTAGCCAAAGATCTCATGCTGCTACATTTGTTTTTGAGTCAGGCAGAGGTGAGGGCAGTTATGTGTTTATAAAGGGTCCTTGCACCGGTGTAATGTAAATTTAAGATCACTGTCGCCAACTGGAACACATTAAAATCCACCAGAAACTTGTCTAGAATTTGAAAAATCTTGACCCCCTTATATGTTTGTGTACTATTCTTGTGACTATGGTAGTTGTGACATTCTGGATGTTTTCAGTCTGATGTTGGTCATATAAATACAAATACAATCGCTGTCAGGGGCCCCAGAGACACATTCAGCTTAGGGTCCCATGAAAGCTAGAGCCGGCCCTGACAGACAGGATTGTGAAGCAGTGTAAATTAGTCAAAAATAGTAGCCGCTAACATCCATCTAGAGGGTATGTATGAGATCAGTGGGTGCAGTGTTATCATGTTAGTTTAATTATTACTTAGCCAGGTTTTGTTTACAACCAGAGAAAAGCTTTTGGTTTCGACCTGCCTTAAACAGCCTGATCACCATCACTAAACAGACTGCTGCTCATTTAGCTGTGGGTACAAACCTCCCACAGTGTTAGCATGGTGTTAGCATCAAATCAAAACACCTCTAATTGGCTCAAACAGCGCTCTATTTTCAACCCACGACTGAATGAAAAATCAGAGATTAGGCTTTTTTCATCTTTGGGATGAAGAGAACTGGGTTAATAAAATTTTTATTCATTCGTCTTTATGCAACAGTAAAACTAATGCCATATATGTTTAAAAAAGGTCTTGAATTATGAAACCCACTGTTATTTAAAGTTATATAGTATGTAACTTTGCAGTCAAAAACAGATTTTGGTTGTTTTTTATCGCACTGGAAATCTTGTAAGAAACATGTGTCCCTACTGTGAGCGGCCTTGAATCTCCACAAACCTGACTTTTATAGTTTCCATGGAAATCATTGTTCCTTTGACTATAATATTCCACAGCAGGGCATACAACGTATCTAGGGCCGCCTTGCTCGCACATGATTTTTCAGGTCTGCCCATAAATTTGCAATAGGCTTGAGATCAAGGCTTTGTGATGCTTTTTGTCATTGTCCATTTGGAAGACATCCCATGGCTAAAGAGTTCAATTTTTGTTTTGTAAGACCACAGGACATGTCTCCAAAAATTAAGGTCTTTTCCTCTGTGTGAATTTGCGAACTGTAATCTGTCTTTTTTATGTTTTTTTGGAGTAATGGCTTCTTTCTGTCAGAGTGGCCTTTCAGCCCATGTCAGTACAGTACTCGTTTCACTGTGGATAATGACACACTCTTACCAGCTTCAGCAGCATCTTCACAAAGTCTTTTGCTTTTGTTCTTGGGTTAATTTTCACATTTCATACAAAAACATGTTCATCTCTGGGACACAGAACCCGTCTCCTTCCTGAGTGGTATCATGGCTGGACATTGGCAGGGTGTTTATACTTGTGTATAATAGTTTAAAAAGATGAACATAACACCTTCAGGCATCTGGAAATTGCACCCAAAGATCAACCAAATTTATACAAGTCCACAATCCTCTTCCTGATATCTTGGCTGATTTCTTTTGACTTTCTCATGATGTTACACAAAGAAGCAGTGTGTTTCAGGTGTGCCTTTAAATACATCCACAGGTGTTTCTCTAATTAACTCAAATGTTGTCAATAAACCATCAGAAGCTTCCAAAGACATGACATCATCATCTGGGGGTTTTCTCAAATTGTTGAAAGGCATAGTAATCTTACTGTACGTAAACGTTTAAGAAAGTAATGAAAAATTGGCAAAAAAAAAAAAAAAAAAAAAAAAAATCCTTCTCTCATTATTTTGGCATTTAGCAAATAGAAAGAATTTTGTTCATCCTGATTGACCTAAAACAGAAAAGGTTTAATTTAGTTTGATTTCATGTCAGTGAGACAAAAAGCATATGTGTCTTTTTATATAGTGTATGTAAACTTCTGGTTTCATGTGTAATTGGTAGCCTACTTCATGTTTCCACTGGCTCGCCTATTAACTCCCATCTCCTTTTGCTCCTCTTTTACAAGTCAATTTATAGAACTGTTATTTTCTTCCTCTGTACAACTACATATTGACCAGGCTGGTTACTGCTTCGTCCCCAGTACCGTCGATACCCAAATATCTACCATTCTCCTGCCTGAACCAACAGCACTGATGTATGGGGCCATTAAGCTTGTATCATAGAGTTTAATCATTTCAGCTCAAAGATTGAAACAAAGCAAACTTTATCAAAGCTCAGGGGGCATTTACACAGACGCAGAAGCTCATATAGACAATGCGGAATACTAAGACTGTAAATGAAAATGGATACAGATTTTCTAGATTTGTATAAAACAGACTGAATTCATATATAATCTAAGTAATCAGAGGGAGTATATTACTTCTATTCGCCAAAAACAATGTATTAATGGCTAATAAGTTTCAGTTTCGTTTTTGATTCTGTAAGTCTCCCCTCCCTTTGCTCTCTGCGTTAAATCACTCCCCTTTAAGAGCGCTATCACAACACAATCAGCGTGCAGCCCACTAATGAAACTATGAAAAATTACTGTGTGGGAGCATGGATGACGTCGGCTTGTAGTCTGAGCATCGGACAAAAATCGTGCAGCTAACCATGAGGACGGTTCGAATATGCCCTGGGAGGGGTTAGATTACTCGGAAGATTACTCAAACATGCATGGATGACATCTAAAACCTCCTCGGGCATGTTTTTGATGAGGGAACAACGTTATAACATGGTCCAAAAAGTTGATTTTGCATAATACCTCTTTTTAAGCTTGTAGTACCACCAGGCCAAGTTAATTGTAAGATCTGTGCAGAGGTGAACACATTTGCATAAGAATGGATTTTTCAAGGGATTATTTTTAGTTTTATTTTTGATGCAAACTGGAATTAAATAGCAAAATAGATAAGTTAAAACCAGAAAAAGCAATAATATTTCCATTGAAACAAGAAAGTGACATATTGTATCTTAAAATCAACAGAGTGCAAGAATCCCACGCATTTCACGACATGTTTGCAGACGTCTAAACTACAGGGTTTGCAGCTTTTATACAGAAAAAAAACATCGAGACAAGGACATTTAATTACCTAAATAATTGCAATTCCCTAATTACAACCATTTAAGCTATAGTTTCAACTTGCTTGTGATTGCAGCTCTAGTAAAATGAGGTAGACAGAGCAGTGATCATTTGACCCCGTCCCGCAATCCCCCTCTGGCCCCATAGAGACGTATCCATGCCTCGCCTGCACCATTGTTCTCTCACTGTGAGTCTACGAATATAAGCCCAAAAAGCCAGGAATTTAGTGAGAAGACATTGTAAAACAGCACAAATGTTTTCATATTACTACCATTAAAGCATATTTCCTGGCAATTTACAAGTAATCATATTTAGTTAATGTGTTTTTTTTTTCTTTATCATGATGCATTTATGTAATGGCGTTCGTAATCAGAAACATCCTTCATGATGTCACATAGTACTTGAAATTGAAGAGGCAACTGGAGGCCACACCCACTTTTTGACTTTTTGACCCGAAAGCTATGAAGTTACAGAGTTTCTACTAAAATTGCACAAGAAGAATCAAAACATTGACTAAGAACAGAACACACAAGATGATTTATTGTCCCACTTTTTAGTCTGACTTTAAGGTTCAATAGATGACAGCTGAGAAAGACTAGAGGGTACAAAGGTATTGGTATAAATAAATACTGGCTGGACACAATGACATGACAGAACAAAATGTGCATCAAACATAATAAAACCCCAAAATAAAAAGCATGAATCAGCGTGTTTGCACAGTGCGTAGGGCGAGCGAAAGGTTTGGTTCGATTCTGAGATGATGAAATGTCAAAATTACTAAATGTCAGCTCGCCAATTTTAAGCAAAGGTTCTCAAAGGCTTCTGCTCATTAGTCTGCTCAAGCCGACCTGATACGCAATTTGGGAATGACACGGGCACACACAGACTGGGGCAGTGCAGAAAACATATTGGTGCTAAAGAAAGTGACCTGACATCTCAAAAAAATTTGGGAGTCGGGACAGTCGAGAAATTCATGTCCTTGTCCCGAATCCCAAAGACCTCTGTTATCTTGTATGTGAGTGAACGCTCTACTCCTATCTGGTTTTATAATTGTTGTTTTGTTGAAATGTGACCGGGTGCGCTTACGTCTAAATGCGTAGTTCAGTACTAAATGTTCGTATGCGTCAGTGAACACACCCCGTACCTCTTCTCATATAAATAGTGATTGATTGTGCTCTGAATACTATTGTAACATGGATTCTACTGACCCATGTTCTTTCCGCTACAGCAGTCGGGTTTTGCTCTCATTTCTCCCTCACTGATATTCGACTTTAAATTTAGTGTTAGTTGGAGTGCAATAAAAGGTTAGTGCAATGTGGGATCGCCTGTTTCACTTTAAATATCTAAAACTCAACGCGCTTTGGCCCAGTTTCCCTTAAGTACTTTATACATTGAGGACCAACTACAGCTATTTAAACTGCATTTTGCACAGCACTATCACTGTGGACTACTGTAATATAGGATTTGACTTGTTTTGTTTTGTTTAACGTTTGGTTTTGCATTGCGAATTTTGGTTTGGTTGTGATTTGTTTTAGTAAGATTCTGTTAAATTATATATTTCAGTGACGATTTGTTGTGGTGTTCATTGAGTTTTCATGCAGCAAGACTCGGAAGTTTACTTATATGAATGAAAAGAAAAGACTTTTAACATGATTCCCTAAATAAACTTTGTACATTACCATTATATGTTGCCTTCGCCCTTTGTTTTGCCAGACTTGCATGTTATTTATTTATTTATTTTAATTTTCCCTTGATTACAGAAAAATCACCTTGACCATGCCAGCTACGTTTCATCTTTCTACGTACCGTTTCTAGGTAGGCTCCCATTCGCCCGATGAAAATTGATTTGTGTAGTGGCGCTCCTAATAGTTTTTTTCGGGACCTTAAAGTGAAACTAAACACTAAATCCACTTTTTCGCTACTAAACTGCGTATATGGTGTTTTAATAGCAATGTGTTCCTTTCCTAGTCTGTAAATTTGCAGATTTCTGGTCAAAAACACTGTTATCTAAGTTTGTACTGTCTTCAGTGGACTCTGCAATTTCCAGTAGAAGGTGACATCACCCAGAACTGCCCTGATTACAGCCAAGTGATTATAAACAAGTGGCTGCAGGGGCGGAGCTTGAAGTGTTGGTACGTGTCAGACCAATCACGCTGTTCTTTATCCTTGGTCCAGACCCCACCCTTCCTCCTCGATCACTCTCTTCTTTAATCCTCCAGTTTAGCAGCTCTATTTGAAATGTGGTTGTGGTTGGAGTTTAGTTGTTTACTCTTTAACTTCAACTCAAAATTAGAGCTTATCGAGTTCTAACTTTTGATACTGTTCAATGGCATGTTCGTTCTTTTTTACTATTTGGTTGTTATGATTTTTGGGGCTTGGGACGCAGTTTTAATTAGTCCCTCAACTTGGGCCTAATAATAATAATAGATTTTAATTATATTGCACTGAGAGTTTGAAAAATAAATCTCAAAGTGCTTTTGTTATTTGGATACAGCACTGTGGTTGAAAACATGCTCTGTGTACCTCTGCAGTGAAAAACTACAGGACGACTTTTCAAACTTTGTGGAGAGGGAAGAGAGCTGCAGTAGATAGAGAAACCAAGAGACCAATCACTCAGTCTCCCCTCACACAACTCTGTCTCTCAAAATGTCTGTAATAAGCAAATAAATAACACTCTAAGACCTCTTTTTTTAATGTATAAATACTAGAACCAAATTACTGCAATAATGAAAAGGCTCTGTACACAATTTTCCCCATGTATTTGATCAAAGTACAGATGTATTATATAAGCAGCTCGTAAGGTCAAAATTGTTCACTGTGGGCTGGCTGCATCGAATTAGAAATCATCTTATTGTGGGATAATCAGGAAGTGCGTGTCAGCATGCTTGTTGTTGTTGTTAGCTTTATTGTATCTGAAAGTTGTAAAAATAAAAAAAAGTTTATAAACTCTGAGTAATTAGGATGCTCGGAATGGACAATGTAAGAGAGGAATAACTTGGACCACTACAAACTGTCTAAAATGAACTAGCCCTGTTTTTCGCATTTTTAAGACAGTAAAAAAAAGACTTCCAAACCACCACTGTTACTCCAAAAATCAACACGCCAATAATCAGATGTAATTATTGGGTTACTTGAATACAAGTTTTCACAGTTTACTGATGGGATGAGCTCCATTAGAAGCAGAAGCAGAACAAAGCGACTGTGTGTCTCCTGCTCCTGTCTGCTCCTGTCTGCTCCTGTCTGCTCCTGACTGCTGCCCCTGTTTTTGTCCTTTCTGCCGCCCCTGCCTGCTCCTGTCTTCTGGAGATCCCTACGGGGGGGGGGGGGGGGGGGTCCACCACATATATTCACACCTCTTCCCTCGTGCCGCCCTCATGTCTGCTGCTACTATCAGCTGCTCCTGCCTGCTCCTTATGTCTGCTGCTCCTGTCTGCTGCCTCTGTCTTTGTTTCCCCTGTTTGCTACTCATGTCTACTGCACCTACTGGCTGCTCCTGTCTGCTGCTCCTGCCTACTTCTCCGATCTGCTGCTTGTGTCTGCAACATCTGTCTGCTGTCCCTGTCTTCTACTGTCCTCTGCTCCTGTCTACTGCTCAGGAATACCGCTGTCTACTTTTTGCTTCTTCTGTCTTTTGGCCCTGTCTATTGCTCATATCTGCTGCACCTGTCTCCTCCTCTCTGATTCTACTATCTGCTACTCCTGCCTGATGCACCTGTCTGCGCCTGTCTACTGCTTTCCACCGCACAGGCTGAACTAATGCGTCACCAGGGAGCAGGCTGACATCGCACTATTTGTCCAAGACAGAGAAAAATGGAGGGAGCTTCCAAGTGCAGGTGTGAGTGTTTTAGTAGATGCTGAACTACAGAGAGAGCAGGGCCGTATTAAGGGATGAGTAGACCCCGGGGCTGCTTAAAAATAATAACATTGAAACTACCCAACTGGTCTTGAAGTATTAAGGTCAGCAAGAATTGTAAGGCTAACTGGCATGCATTATGTAAGGATCAAACGCAATGAGCAGCTAACAAAATACAATATGGCCGTTTAAATCATCCATCTTCTGCTTTATCTGGGGCCAGGTTGCGAGGGATAGAGCAAGGCATTCCCGGGCCAACAGAGAGGTATAGTCCCTCCAGCCAGCATGTCCTGGATCCTCTTCCTCGTGGAACATGCCTGGATCACCTCTCCAGCGAGGCGTCCAAGAGGCACCAGAAAGAGATGGCTGGACCTTCTCAGCTGGCTCCTTTTGATGTGGAGGATTCTGAGCTTCTCCTGTGTGACTGAGCTCTTCATCATTTCGCTAAAGGAGCTGCAGAAGAAGCTCATTTTGACAGCTCTTGTTCTTTCGGTCAAACCTCATGTCTATATGTAAGAACAGGAACAGAGGTTTAAACCAGGACTAAACCAAGGACCATGGGTGAGAGTAGGAATGAAGATTGAGCAGTAAATCGACAGCTTTACTGAAACTGAATGAACGCCAAATGTATGCATATATTCTCCATAAAGTCCTTCCAACTGACAACATGCTATGCTGAACTTTGTGCCAGTAATTACAGAGATGTTAACCATAAACCAGGTCAAACATCTACCTAAGAATTCCTCCAGCTCCATTTTAAACTAGTTGAATGTTGTGATGTCAGGGGAACCCAAGCGATGCAATAAGAGAAGAGTCAGTAGGTTTACGTCGATGTGTATTGAGCTTGTTCATAAGCCGCATTTACCTGTGTCCCCAGAGAGGGCATCTGATTGTTTCTCACTTCTCTTCCAACACGCACACTTCCAGCAGTAGTTCTTTTGGGAGCATCAACAGAAAGTCAGGCTTACTTTCTTCACTCTCAGACTAAGAATTTATTTTTTTTATCTCAAGGTTAACTTTGTTGCAGTACATTTTCAAATAATGCTCTTGCTCCTAAGGTGAAACTTGTGTTCAGTGCTTTTGGGATAAGATATGCTGTTTTAAATGATTAATTGCTATTTTAACGATGTATATTTTTTGTCATTCTGAAACTCATAGATAGGTTGCGTTCTAGAAGTCGATGAGATTAATCATAATTTCAGATGGAGGGCAGGGGCTTATATAACTCTATGGGAGATTTTTGGAAGAAAACATATCCACAAATGTTCAACCTTATCAGTGTTTGTTTGGGATCAGCTCTACAAGCTTTCCATATTAATCAGATGGCATAAAGTCCTGACAACAATCGTGTCTTTGGGATTGAATAATAGTGCCACTGTTTGAAGCTATTATGAAAAAAATTGTTTCACTTTTCTAAAATTATTACAGAAAACACATTGAACTTTGGGCCAATATTTGTTTCATGTGGATAAGTCCAGTAATTACAGAGATACTAATCACAAACCAGGTCAACAAATCTGCAATCTGACAATTAAACAGCAAATTCTACCACAGAATTAAAAACTATAGGGATTCTACAGTGCTGAGATGTGAACACAACCTACTGGCGGTTTGCAAATTCGTGAACTTCCAGATGAGCGGCAAGAACCAGTTTTTCCTATTGACTATATTATACTTTGCCATGAAATATCCAAAATATAAGTGCACAAATGTTGAACCTGATCATTTCTATTAGTGACTGGCCCCAAGAACTCACTGTAGTACAACTGTAGAACAAAAGTCTGCATTTTAACAATATAAATTTTAGCTACCCCATCTGTATTAGATATCACTGGCCTATAGATTATTGTGATGCCAACATGTTGTGCAAATTGGTGAAACTAGAGCACTTAGAAGATGCCTGCCCAGACACATAAGTATATAACCTTACCATTTTATCATCTAGTTAAACTCTCAGTAAATCGCTAAATACTTGACCAGGGGTACCTAGCCGTAGAATTTGCTGGTTAGCTGGTTTGGGTTGATTATAAAAGCCAAAGGGAACCTATAATCAAACCTGGGACATTTTTTGTTGTGATCCAAAATTTGCTAACCACCTTCATATTATTTATTATAAAACTTGCTGGCAACAATCACATAAACCAAGCCAACAAATCTGCAATCTGACATTTAAAAGGTTATTTCTCCCATGAGATTCTTATAGAGTTGTTAATTGATGATGTCACTTCCGGGTACATCTGGCAACTTCACATTTTCTCATTTCTAGCTTTTTAAACATTTTATTTTGCCATAGTGCAGCCTTGGACCTGGAAGTGACATCCCACTAACAACTCTATCTGTCAATCATAAAGTTGCGCTATGTAACTTTTCTGAAGGAGAGAATGCCACCTGCTTGTCTTTGTGGAAATGGTTTTGTCTTTTCTGCAATGTACCACAGTATGGCATTAAACCTATCACCATGGAGAAAAGCAGGTGACGCCAACAGGAAGAGTTATTGGTAATATATGTGGAAAGTTGACTCCACTCATAGTACAAATGCCATAAAACACGTGTAATCATAAATGCACGATAGATAAGTTTAATGCTATATTGTGAAACACTTAGGAACAGAATAGAAACTCCACTGAGACAAGCATGTACATACCCTCCTCCTAAGAAGTTACCCAGTGCAACTTTAACTCAAGCAGAAGATCTATATAAACACTCCTTTAACATTAATTGTACAAAGTTTTCAGATACTTTCTTTTCTTTAACACCTCCATTAACGCGCCCTCCTCCTCTGCTTTCTGCTGATTAGCCCTGATGCTAATTAGACATTTAAGCGGCGCGATCTTCTGACATGGAAACGCATTAGCCTCCTCCGACGCCCGTCTCTAAGAAGAAAATATGAAGTCTTCGCCAATGCCGCAGTCTGGATGGCTCTCATGAATCTCCCAGACACTTGTCGTGGGCCCAGCATAAGTCTACTTAGAATTCTCCGTCTGGAGTTGGCTCTCTCTCCCTCCCACACAAACAGTGGCTCGCTTGCTCACTCTTCTATGCACATGCACACACAGAGATGGACTGTTTAACATGATGAGCAGATAGATGAGACCGGTGGAGGTGGAGAAACATCTGGTCCCAGGATGAAGATCTGGACTATAGGCAGCTGAGTTCATTAGTGGCCATATGGTTGTTGAAATAGTTGAAATGTTATAGAATAGGTTGGTGTGATACCGTGACTAAAGTATATACATATATATCAAGGACGCATTGTCCGTCCTTATTACAAAACAAATATGGCTGCTTACGTGGAAGAAAGAAAGATTTCACAGAGGATATTCAGAACAAAATGTATAACTTCTTTTACCTTTGAGCAGACATGTCCAAACTGTGGCCTGGGAGCCAAATGCGGCCCTCAGACCAATTTTTCTTGGCCCTCAAGCTTGCAGGTGAATTGGCCACTATCACCTTAAACAGTACTTTTTACTGTCTGTTACTGAAAATCTACTTTAACAAGCCCATATCAAATATTTAATGTGTCCTACTGAGGATGTAAGCATGAATAACGATCCAGTGGTTAAGTCTAACTTGTAATAATAATGCAGATTTGAAGTATTCACTGTATTGATGACCAGTCTATGGCCCTCAACCGGCCCTCAGCTTTGTCTGTGTTTTAATATGTGGTCCTTAATGAGAAAAGTTTGGACACTCCTGCCTTAGACAGTAAGAGTTTTGTTGATTCTGTAGACATCCCTGCTGTTTCTTAGTCATCTGTGTTATTTTTTTCCCCTTTTTATGTGTAAGGTGCCATGTTTGTTTTGACATGAACAATACATTCATGTCTCTGATTGGTTAATCCACCTGTCAATCTCACCCTCCGAAGTTAGGGAGATATGGTTCCAGACCCACTCATCTTTGTCTTTGTTTTGTCAAAGCGTGTTGTTTTGGCTGGTCAGGTTAGCAAATAAGTCGTGATACCACTTTGAGAATGCCCGACCACATCTCAGAGGCTAAGCACGGTTGGCCGAGGAACCCACCTTTATGAACGGTCAATAACAGTTTATTAAACAGGCTCGTGCTGTCAATAATATGATATAAAAAAAAGTAGAATAATGGAAAGTAATATCCGTAGTAATGATTTTTAGGCATTCACAACAACTCTACCAACCGAGACAGTGATTCAGTTGAAGTTACCCCTTTTGAAGAAATCCATAGTGACTTGCACTTAATTTTTCCAACAAAGCAAAATATATTAAATACTAAATATATTAAATGTATTTGTTCTCATCAGTATTTTGGCCTATACTGCTTAGAAAGTACAAATATCAGTCTTATATACACCAGTAAACAAATACATGAATAAAACCTGTATCTCAAGTCCATAGCTGCCTGGTACACACACAAACAGGAGGAGTGGTTATGTGGAGTTTATTACCCCAGAGCAGCCGGTGAGAAAACAGTGTGACTGTTCCACACCTGGAGACGCCATTAAACAGCCATAATGCACACAAGCAGCTTTCTACTACACTATAAAACAGTCTAATGTGTGTTTATGAGGCACGGGCTCAGTGTAGTAGCAGGACTGATGAAATATTTATCTTTAAACGAGACATGGAACCATTTTGGAGTTCAATATTTACAATGTGTACCTTTTGTTGTCACTAGAGGGGAACTTTTTCATATTTGTTGTGTTGCATGTGGGGCCTAGGCGATATGACAATAAAAATCATCAAATTGTGGGATTCAGTAATTCAATTTAAAGGACATGTATTAGACAAAACTAACTTATTTGAGCTTTTAACCATGTACCATTGTTCCCTCATCCACTGATCCAAAGGTTGGCAGTTCAAATCCTACTCTTGACATAAAACATAATTGGTAGAGTGGTCAGATCCATTGACGCACTGGTTAACGGTTCAATTCCAGCTCCCACAGATGAATGCTGCCTTTGTGTCCTTAGGCGAGACACTTACCCCCCCTCACCTCGAGTGTCTGTGTACACTGGTGTATGAATGTGTGTGTGAATGGGTGAGTGGTTCCTTGATGTCAAGTGCTATCACTGCCCCCTCAAAACATTTGGATTAGAATTTTACCAGAATTGTTATGTCACAGGTAAAAGTCCTGTACAGTAAGTTTTAGGCCTTACTGCTGTTAAATCATGAGCATTACAACTGCATACTCATATTAACATGGTATGACATGTTAATTATTTAGATAATATATGCTTTTTTTCCCCATGGTAATTGCCTCTGCTGCCAGTAGATGGAGCCCTACACCAGATTCCAGTATGGGGTGTGGGTATAGATTGGATAAATAAAGTTTTATTCTATTTCACATAGCTTTGTTTTTGTTTTGTTTTTGTTGTTTGTTTTTTTTGGCATTTTAGATACAAAAAATGTACAGACAGGATGTTTGATATTTTATTTATTATTTGAGTATACAACAAAAAATTGGCCTTACAATTAAAATGTTGCCTGATGTTTTGGAATACAAATTTTAGATATCAACAAGTCCTTCCCAGAGGCTGTATATATAAATGGACATAGCTAACCGGCTAACCGCTGCATTTTAAATAGGAAGTGAACATGGACACGCTTCTGACTCCACTGACTCTGGCTCCAATTCACTTCACATTAGAAACTGTCGCCCCTCTCTCTGTAAATGCTGCTGTCAGGCTCGTCATTTGGGTTTTAAAATGTTCGTACTAACCCACTCTACATGATCCTGCTATTTTTTTATTTCACTATTGTGTCCGAAACTCAAGATATGAACATTAATAAAAGACAAAGTCAGATGCCTTCTTTCCCTGAAGTTGCTCCCGCTAGCGTTAGCATCAGGTTTGATTGACCGCGTTGCTAAGGGCCTGTCTCCTGCCAAACCTGCACTCAAAATCGTCTCTTTGGTTGCTATGACACTCACAGTCGGAATTCCAAATATGGAACTCAGCTCAGAAGTTCGTCCCTATAACCGCGAGCCTCGATGAGCCTGATTTGGCTGCAGCCGAACGCTATGGGCAACGTCACACTCCCTCACTTCACTTCTTTGTACAGTCTATGGTCGTTCCGTATGATCATCATGTTAAGTACAAGAGTGTAAAGTCTGGTGTATGTTTGTGATTTAAGTTGATCTTTATTTGCGGATTGGACAATGTTGTTGTTTCTATGGGTGAAAATACACTGAAAAAGCAAACTGACCAAAAAACTAAGAATTGAAAGTACCTGTGTCTCAGACAGCTAGGTATCCAAAACGCTTTAAAATCTTGAATACTTGAAGTACAAATATATTATTTAAGCAGCTCTTGAGGTTAAAATGAGTTTGCTCTGTGTGCTAATTAGAAAGCATTTTATAGATAATCAGGAAGCGCACGGTTAGCATGGTAGTTGCATTACTGTGATGATAAAACTCACTTCTGGCTTTTTATATGTTCTGTAAAGCACTTCTAAACTCATCACAGTGAATAATTAGGATGCTCTGAATGCATAAGGTAAGTGAGGAATAACTTTGGACCACTGCAAACCATTTAAAATAAACTAGTTTTTCACATTTTGAAGTAAAAATCTGTAGCGCATTTAAATGTAGGATTGTAAAGTTTGGTGTTTGTAGGTGATACTTTAAGGGGTTGTTGTTGTTTTACTGTGAATTTTGAAAAAGGAAACTGACAAAAAGAAAAAAACAACAAACTGAAGGTCTCTGTAGTATCTCAAGAAAGTACTCAAAAGTACTTTAAAATTCTGAATTCTGCAAAGTGACTCCTTGAGTTAAGCTGTTACACAATCCCATATGACAAAACTAATGCTGCTAAATCCAAATGACAAATGCATTATAAGCCAGACCCGGGGGAAGTCTACACAGTTAAATATAGCTGTCCATCCCACACAAGCTGCGAAACCTGTCAGTGTGCAGCCATCAACTGTCTTAGATAAGCCATTTTAAACTCACAATGGTGTTTTAGCTATGCCCAAGTCAATAAAAGAGCTGTTAGCATATTTACAAGGCTCTCTCCACCACCTGTGCCCTGTGTAGATAAGGGCACGCCGCTCACAATGGAAAATCATTTGGGAAGTGGGTGTATGACTAGCGTGTTTTCATTAATGACATACAGATGGATAGCACTTTTTAAAGACATTTTAGACATTATCCATAAAAATTGCATATATTTTAAGGATCAATATCTGAATATATAAGGAGCAGGTTTAAATGTGTTGATTCATAATGTTGAAATTTAGTTTGTAGATATTAGCGACATCTGCACAAAATCTGACTTTATTTTGGGGCGACACAACGCTTTTAAAGATTGTGTTTTTGTGTAAGTGTGTGTATAAAAACACTTAAAAATCGAACAGTGATGGCACAACATTTTTGAAACAATGCCGTTGCCGAGCACTTTTGGGGTTATTTTTTCAATACTAGTACTAGTCTAAACGTCTGGGCGGCCCTTTTTTCTCAGTAACAACTTTAGCTATTCAAAGGATAAACAAATCGCGCTTTATGCTGATGTCACTGGGCTGTGGCTCTGTTCGTTTGTGCAGATGTGAGTGCAGAACCTACTCTTGAACATGGCACAGTGCAACACTATATTGTCACTCTAGGGAACTGGGTCCTCCGCATTTGACCCATCTATCAATGCCACTGCTCAACTGCTCAAAAGCGTGCAGGGTTTGTGTGTTAAACATGTGTGAATCAAACAAAACACAACTCCAGCTCTGTTTGTGATGAGGAAGCAGCATTATAACATAGATCAGAAAACAGAGTAATACAGGTCCTTTAAAATGGCCTGTTACTACGATAGCACGACCAAATCATATTTCTGAAGCTCATTTAGTCCTTTTTCATGAAATCCTTTCTCTCCTAGACTATGGGCAGGTACACGTTGTAAACAGGCTTGACTCGTGCGCACTGTAAAAAGTCAATATTTGTGCTGAGGCGGAGGTGCTGTGTGTGCGATCATAACATAACCCATCCGCCCTCCGCCTTTTGGGCCTTATCAGTTTGCCTTCAGCGCTAACTATTGTCTCATAACAGTGCACATGAATAATGAAAGGGTAATTACAGGCTATAGACAGACAGAGACAGGGAGAGAGAGGAAGAGAGAGGGAGAGGGGAAAGCGGGAGAGTGTAATTAAAGCTAAGCACTGACATACACTCAGAAGTCACAAGGATGTGCTTGTGGCTTGTTTAATATGTCAAATGTGCAGCTATATTGTTTTATAGTGTAATATGAATATTTTATATTTGAACAAATAGGTAACTGTGATGCTATAAGCCTCCACAGGGAAATGCAAGTTATTATACCCCCTCAGTATATGGACATGCTATTTCATAAGCAGCTATTTTAAAGCCTAGTGACCTCTTGGCTATTGTTTTTCTCTTTACTGGCTGTATGTGTTATATTTATTCAGTTCATTTTTATAACCTAAATAAAATAGATTTGTAAACACAAATAAACAGAAGGAAAAACTTAGACTAGCCTTATATGAACTTTACTCTTACAATTTTTTGTATTTTTTTTCTATTACAGTCACAACTGAACAACATCCTGCAGATAGAGGTCAGCTTGTGTCGCTTCTTAGGGCGTCCATTTTCAGTGTCACTTTGTAAATCGGTACCTGTGTGTATAAAGTATATGTACATTAAATACTTGTGTATGTATAATGAAAGCATGTGTAAATATGCATATATGTGTATATATTATATATGTTACATGTGCATGTAGGCTATGCGTGCAGTCTATATATAACGACATTATGGAAAAATACATTGAATTGAATTGACACATACAAGTTTTTCTCATTCTCAGTATATGGACAGGCCTCATATGAAGCTCAGAACCTCTAGAATTCAATCACTGAGCTACAGAGGCTGCCCTAGATAAGGAGCTAGCTATAGACCTCTGAGATGCTACAAGCTTTTTACACCAAATGTGGCAGCAAATGTATCAGAAGACGTTCCAGAGGAAATACTTCGAAGGAATGGATCAGTTCAACAACAACCAAAACAACGAGCAGAGTGAGGCTTAGAAGAGGCTTTTCTGTTGTGTTAACCTTGCTCCTTTTGGACACTGTGATGCTACAGGACACAGATCACACAGAAGAGGGACACTTTTGTCCAGAGAACTGTTCTTCTCCTCTAACTGATCTGACACAGGATCTGCAGACCCTGCCTGACCAGTCGTCCCATGAAACTGAACTGAGACGTTTGACTGAGGCACAAAGACGACAGAGAAGCGCAGTACATTGCTGCAGCTAAACTTGAATTTCCCTTGGGATCAATAAAGTCTCTCCCTCTCGCTCTCTCTCTCGCATTGATTAATGATTGGCTGCAGGTACTGGGGTTTAGGTAGTGACCATTCAGATCAGAAAACAGAGAACCTTTTATTGGAACTGGAATTGAAGAACATAGGTAATTTATTTTATTCTAATTGTCAATTACAGCTACAGTAATGTCAAACAATTCAGGCCAAAAATCATGACCAGCTACTCTATCTGAATACCTGACCTTGATTATTTTCCATAATTTACATATTACTCCAACCATTTTGGAATAACACTTGTTTTTATATCCTCTTTCACGTTGCCATGCCAATAATCACTGTCACACTGTTTTTCCTGTTGTATGTGGTTAGCATGTGGCTAGCTCCTACCTCCTATAGAGACCTGCCCTGTGTTCTGTGTACAAGCTGTGATATAACGTCAGAACAGTGATTTGACGTTAATAATGCATGTGCCTTTGTGACACACTGGTTTTATTGAGCTGTGTGCAGGCAGGCCTAGCACCTGTGGCCAAGGAAACCACAGCAGGTCAAAGGTCAGCGTTCTAAGGATGCACTCCTTATAAATAACGTATAACATGGTTTGAAAATGTTTTTGACTCTAAATTAGTTAGTAGGAGAAAAATATCCCACTAATTGCCTTTTCAAAAAGACAGTTTCAGAACTTAGAGGTATAAACAACAGGGTAATAAGGTTTCACATATAATAAGGCCATATGCACACAGGATGGTTTGTGGTTTGCGTGGGATGTTAAATTGTAGCCTTTATGATTTGCCACTTCCGTTCCAAGTAGGTAGGTTTATATTATGAATAAAGAAAAACGTACCAACAAAACTGAGTGTAGAAATGTACTAAATAATGTAAATAATGTAATGTAAAAAGGTTTTAAAGGTAGGTAATGTTGTTTAAGCTCAAGGTAAAGATGACTTCAATCCATCCAGTCTTTCTCAAAAGTGTAGACCAGGACTAGAACAATTTAGAATGACCCATAGATTACTGTTGAATTTTTTTTTTACTATAAACACAATAAAGTCCAAGTCCGACTCCTCTAATCTAAACCTCAAGACAACTCTAAGCCCAAGTCCTGTTAAGTGTGACCCCCTAAAAAACAAGATGGCCCATCTCGAGGGGCCTCTCCTCCAAATAAAATAAAATAAAATTAAAAATAAATAAATAAAATAATACACATAAATAAATAAATACAAATTATAAATAAATAAAAAATAATAATAAATACATGAATAATCAAATCTCCAGCCCAGGTGTCACCAAGGTACCTTTTGGGGCTGACCCAGTAGCCCTTGAGCTATTTCTAAAAATAGAAACATTTTGAGTTTTTTTGTTTGTTTGTTTTTTTCAATCTGATTCTAGAAAAATGCTGTGGTTTCTGTTCTTGTGACTAATTATTAGTTTAAAAGCATACATGTGTGACATGATAGTGTTTAATGCCCAAACTAAACAGTGCAACTTTGACGTTTTTGGATATATTTCTGAACCAGTAACCTTTGAATAAGTCAGTACCCTTGGAATAATCTTCAGGTCTAAAAATGTTGATAAACCCTGCTTTAGCCTGAACCTCAAGTCAACACTGAGTCCGAGTCCTCTAGCCTAAAGCACAAGTTGAATCCAAGTCCTCAAGTCAAGTCCCAGTCCAAACGCTATACCCTGAACTACAAGTCCAGTCACTGCCGGTCAGAAATTTCCAAGCCCGAGTCAAGTCCCATAAGTCCCATAAGTCATAGTCATATTTTAGATTAGAGTCAGCGCTACATCTCTAGTTCATCATAAAGAACACCTAGCCTGTTGTGCATGCGTTAGTTTATCAATCTATAACCTTCACTATCACCTTAACAGATTACATTCTTGGATTTTTGCATAGTATATTAAAAAAAATCCATCTTTATCTTTTATCAAACGTCCTAAGACTCGTCCTTCTAACCACAAACACGTCTGAAATGTAAAATGTCTCCTTTGAGTTCCATCAGTCACTCCTCTGTCATGTGCAGAATGTGTCCGTCACTCACATGTCTATAATATGCGTCCATTTGTCTTTCCTGTCCTCTCCTTCATTCCCTCCTCCATTCATCTCTCCGTACACATCTAAGGCAGTCCATATTGTAGTACTGCGCCTCAAGGTTATTCATCTCAATGGTATTCAGCTATTAGGAGAAGATATGCAGTAAAATAAAGCTGCACGAAAAAACAATCTGAAATCACAACTGAATTTGAATAGTCATTATTGGCAAACTGAAAACGCTTCCATTTTAAGTGATTATTTTAAAGGTATATTATGTAACTTTATGGAGGTGGCTTGTCACCTGCATGATTTCATGAAAAAAGAAAGTTAAAACCATACTTTGGATGTATATTCATGGGGATAGATATGTTTTATGCCATACTGTGGAAGATTAAAGACAAAGGAACAACATTTCCATGGATACAAGCAGGAGGAAGCCAAGTAAGAGTCAGGTTTGTGGAGATGCAAGCCCGCTCACAGTAAGGACACATGTTTTTCTATATTTTACAATGTAGTAAATACAACAGAAATGAAGAAAAAAAACAAATTTATTTATGTATTAGTTTTTCGTTCGACATTCGACGACTACAAAACGTATGGAATTCTTGCATTAGTATTGCAGTTCAGATTCAATCTTCCCTGAATCAAATAAATTGTTACCTAAAATAAACAGCCCCCCTTTTTTTTCAACACCCAAACAACTCAGCTCAGTAAGAATGACCAGACCAAATGTGCTACACGCAGGTTTGTAATAAAGTAACTTATTACTAACTTGCTGTCACGGTAAAACTAACAACAACTGCCGTGTTACTTCCTGATCATCGTACAGGAAAGAGCTTTATAATTAGATGCAGACAGTACACAGTAGGCATCAGGACTGGGACAAGACAAATATTGCTCAAATACATGGGAAAAAAACTGGTTCAGGACCTTTAAGTAATTACCTTAGTGATATTCTCAAACTATTGAATGAAATTAATGAGATGCATTCAAAAGTACCTTGATTTGACTATTTGAGGTTTAACTCCATTTAATAATATCTGATATAGTGCATCCCTCAGCTCTGAATGTTATCTCACAATCTAGTGCATTATTCAATCTCTTCTCATTCCCACTCAAACTGATTGCAAGCTACTTAAAAGTTGCTTCAAGTACACACCATTGGCCTTTCCAACAAACACCCAACAATACCACAAACAGCACAAACCAACTACAGAAACACTCGAACCCTCAACCTTCTCGTTATTGGACAATTGCACGACCACCTAAGCCACTACTGCCAATATTACATTTTTTTTCTCTCCAAACAACATTGACTATTTGTATTCAACAGAGTACTCCAGCAGATACACAATACCACACTGCAGAGGATGTCTTCGTAAACATTCATACACAGGACTTTTTCCATGAGTAATAAGACAACCATGGTGCTCCTTATACAGGCAGTGCAGCACAGAGGGAAGGACCAGAAGAATACATAAAAGATTTTCATAGATTCTGATAATGAGGGCCTCTCTGACCTATTTCTCCACTAACATGAATAGTGTAGTAGAAAGGAAATGTCTCCGGGATTTGCAGTCGTATTAACAAGTCCAGTCCAGAGAAAACAGAAGATCTAAGAGAGACGCGAAATCAAGACACTTTGTATCTGAGCGCTTTAATGTTAAAAAAGGGGGTAGTTTACTTCTATGGGGTATTGACTGGACACACATAACACATTTAGGGTTACTATGTTGCCTCTTATTGTTGCGAAAGTGATATATTTGTCAAAAACAAAGTATTGTCATGTTTTATAGGCACATTTCTGGCGCTCTGAGTGGGGAGTGACTTAGTGAAGAGAGCAATGGGCTCCATCCCTTTGCTCCCCGTGCTGTCACTCCCCCTTCAGAGCACTATCACAACACAATCAGCGTGGATCCTGCTAATGAAACTACTGCACATCGTATCAAGTTTGTCAAGTTGTGGACAGTTTTTTATCATGCTTTTGTATATTTTTGGAGGGTTGTCGTGTGGGAGCATGAGTGATGTAGGCTTGTGGGCTGAGCTTTGGACTGAATCTTATAGCTCCTACAGCAGGTTTCTAATAAGGTCTGAAAGAGACTGATAAATTAATTACTCAAACTTGCATGGATGTACTGGTAGAAGGCTGTGGTTGGCTAATACAGGTACTGATTGTATGTGAGTCTTACTGTCATAAAACATGAAAAAAAACACAAGTTACACAACAAAATCTCCCCAGAGCAGAGGCTTGCAGTCACAGTAATGCTGACAATAACTAGCATGGTAACAGTGCTTCAGCATTATTTCCTAGTTTCCGGCCAATAAAAACTTTTATAATTAAATGCAGAAGCCACATTGTGGTTTCAATGTGACGCCCAGGACCTGCTCTTACAATATATCCATACTGAAGAAAAACAAATTAGACTTTATCATTAAAAAACAAACAAATAAAACAAACATATATGCTACATACTTATCAATCTGGAACGGCTCTTCTTGAAAACAATCGGGAAAACGTGGGATGTCATGACAAATATTTGAATCTGATTGGTCAAACCGTCACAACCGTCAAAAATCTAACTTTTGTTACATCCAGTTGAGAGAAAAGCACAAACATCCTCCCCGTCCACAAATGCACGAAGCGTTTTACTCTGCACATTTTTCACAAACTAAATAGTCTGTATTTTTGCTAAAATAGACTGAACTAAGTGTGTCAGGGTCGGCATGTTTGTTTTGTTTTGGTTGCTTTGCCTTAAGCTTACACATAAACCTCAATGCGGCTCTGTCATTGGTCCACCCGCTGCTGGGTGAATTTGAACCTCACAGCGGGGGTACGTCTTGTGAGTTTATGAACTTACAAATATCTGCACAAGGTTAGCTTAGACCCCCTTCTAAGCCGCATAAAAACATGAGGTTGAATTTCCCAGTTTTGTGACGTCATGGGTTAAAGTCCAGAGTCCAACTTGACTTCATTGCAGCTGGATGCTTCTGTTAGCATGTCATAAAATGTTGCTAGCTTTAGTTGTTGGGTGTTAATTGAATAGTAATTATCCCTACAACCAGTAGATGGTGCCCTAACCCCCAATCCCCGCATTGGAGCGCATATCTATAAACAAGCTGTATATTGTCAGAAGTTCATGAAATGCCAAAGCGAAGGTGCTGGAGCATTTTTAAAGGCCAACAACATGTAGTTTAGCATTTTTTCTCCAGTACAGATAATTGTAAAAGCAGGCAATGTGAGACCGCTAATGTTTATTGCTAATGTAGTCAGTTATGTTCAGAACACTCCACCGTTCTAAAAGACCATGTCACTGCTGAATTCAACGCCAAATTAAGTGATTCAAATGCAGCCTACACAGTTATAATGCTAAGCTGTCTGGCTGTACTGGCAATATTGAGAGTCCTCCCACCACAATGTCTGGTCTGGGGGAGGACCGCGGCACCTTCCAACTCAAATACCATCCAAATTAATACTACCATTCATTATCACTACTATAAAATGTGTTTCTTATGGACTCTACGTGGGCTTGAAGTTTAAAGTATTCCAAAAACTGCAGTAAGATTTGATTTGCACAGATGGTGGAGTGGATTTTTACATGGCACAAACTTGATATGAATTATTATAAAGAATATATATGTGAACTTAAAAGTTTCAGAAGTCTACAATGTCATGGTTATTTTTTAAAGAGGGTGTATTATGCAAAATAACTTGAAAAACAGAACGAGTTCACTTTAAATGGTTTGCAGTAGTCCAAGGTTATGCCTTACTTTATGCATTCCGACCGTCCTAATTTTTCACCGCAATGAGTTTATAAGAGCTTTTCACAACTTCCAGAGGCCAGAGTGGAATTTGGCGTCATGTTAAAGCTAACAACGGCTATCATGCTAATTGGAACTTCCTGATTATCGGATGAATTGGATATGATTAGATGCAGATAACATGAGGCAAACATAATTCTGACATCAAGAGCACCTTATGAAATATATCTGTACTGTGGCAAGATATATTTTGCTCAAATACACGGGAAAGTATCAGGTACAGGGCCTTTCAACTTATCTATCTCCAAAGACACTTACACTTGATGACACCAGGTCAGATCTGTGGAGAGGTGACAGCACTCATAATGACAATACAGTTTTTTCAAGATATTTTTAATCATAAAAACACCTGAATATGCAAGACGGCATAGATGTTCAATGCCGTATTGTGGAACATTTCAGCCAAAGAAATAACTTCTCAATGAACACAAGCAGCAAATAGAGCAAACTTCTACTTGAAAAGTTACATAACGCACCTTTAAATAAAGACACAGGAGTCAGACTGCATATGTTACCAGCCAAAAACTATCCAGTGAAAACAATCTGATGCTAACATACCAATTAGCGCACTGGGGACTATTATTCCTCTAATGACAAAAAGCAACTGCCTCTTAAATAATTCATAACCCTATAACTAGCATTTTATGGCTAATTTACTGCTACCGCTATCAGAGACGACTTTATTGGCAACAGCTAAATCAGTAGCACAATATTTCAAACACTGTGTCTGTACGCTGCCTGCCTCATTCTTCTCCACAACCGAGTTATGCCACACAACCACCACTTTGCATTGGTGTCTATGATCGGAAATGTTTCTGATAGTATATTTTGTTATAATCAGGTTAAGGATTATACACTTATTATACACTTTTGACAAATATAGATAGGAGACATCTCATTTACGCTGAGCATTTGAGTTTCATCACAACATCTCAATCATAGTTCTACGGTTTACATGCATTTTGATGAACAATTTAGAAGTCCTATATTACACAAAATGAAGTGAGCTTTAAATCATGTTCTGATGCTGTTACCTTATTAAAAACATACCTGGGGCTGTGTTTTGTTCCATTCGCACATGTTTGAGTAACTCTATTATTAGTCTGTCTACATCTCCAAAGCTTGAAGTGCTCTGTTCCACTTTGTGATGTCATGAAACTGTAGTTATCAAGTTAATAGCTACCTTTTTACATTTTCTTTAGCAGAGATTAGAAATTCCAGGGCTGAAATCATCCACGTGATTCTAGTGAAAGTGTGTGGAGTTTAAAAACACAGTGGAGCACTTCCTGTATTACTGCATGAATCACAAGGTGGAGCAGTGTGTTTTCCGATTGAGAGTAAAATTATTCAAGATTTGTGTGTTAAACGCGTGAATAAAACAAAACAACTCCAGATCTGTATTTAATAAGGAAACATTATGACATAGATCAGAAAATAGTGTAATATGGGCTCTTTAAATTTGACTTTTTTCAGTTTTCCTTTTATATAAATGCAGTGAGAGTCCCTGCAGCTATTCAGTATAAGTCCTTACAAACAGTATGACGGCAGTGGGCTTACCTCCAAAGCAGCCGACCTCTTCCTCAGGAGCTGCTCGATGTTCCGGGCTGCGCGGTCCACCAGCTTGTCCGCGTCGTTCTGTTCTATCGTGTACAAGTGCTGGTTTCTCAAGAAGATCTGCACACATGACAGGGGAGAGCACATTATGACTTCTGACGGAACCATGGACTGTATAAATAAATGGACATAGCTAACCCGCTAGCCGCCACGTTTCAAATAGGAAGTGAGCATGGGCACGCTTCCGGCTCCATTGACTCTCGCTCCATTTCACTTTCTATTGAAAAACAGTAGCATGATAACCAGTGTCAAAGCCTGATATATTGCTACAGAAGAAATATTTCAATAAATGTTAATACTGAAACTACTTTAGCCACTAAGCAGGATAATCCCAGTAAACACATTTTTAAACTGTGTTATTAAAAGTCATGAGCTGCAACAAAACAGCAGAATGATTAATACCAGAACTTATTATTCCTTTGGAGCTCAAATCTTACATTGTTACATAAAAATGGCAGTATTGCAAAGAAAATATATACACATGATAAATACTGAGCCTCAAAATATATTGTTCCAGCTTTCATATACTGAATGATGAGTCAATATACCACTTATGCTGACAGGTCTAATGGTAGTTTTACGCACTTGCGCCGAACACAAATGACATTGTTTTTGTTCAGAAATAAATTACACATATTACAATCAAGAAATGAGATGTGACTTGGTTTGTAATTTCTCCCTCAGACCAGTTTTTACCAATTAACAGCAAAGCAGCCGGCAGATTACACATGGATATCAGGGCAGTCGGCACCATAATGGGTCTCTCAAACAGTTTTTATATGGCTTTATATGGCTGTTAATCTAACACCGGAAAGATTAAATTTTCCTAAAATGTGGTTTAATACTGATAATTGGGCATTTAATGTATGTTTTTTTGGAGCTTATGTTTGATTACGCTAGTAGCTAGAACCAATATGGCGGCAGGTGACCAAAACAATGCTTTTGTTGCTGTTTTTTTGTTTTTTCCCAAACATGATTGATCTGTGAGTGAATTCTGGAGGTTCTGAGCTTTCACATGAGGCCTGTCCATATACTGAGAATGAGAAAACTTGAATGTGTCCTGTATCTGTAGGTTAAGGCACTGGCAACCTACGTTCAGATGTGATTGTAGCATCTTTTGAAAACAGTAGCAGGCATATACCCTCACTTAAAAGAAAAGAAGGTAAGGATATCCCTCTGAACAAGTAGTGGTGGCTAGACTTTCTTAAAGAACAAGCCCTCTTCCTGTGTTAGTGTAGTTTCATTGTCTGTGAACCATCACAGAAAAAAATGGACATTTACGAGAATACTTCCTCTGTGAAGTAACACTGCAGAGGTTCAACCAAGCAACTCTGCTGAAAGAGTTCTGGATGTGCAGTGTTCCAGATCACATTCAGCCTGGTTGTAGAACTCTTGGGTCTTGTGTTGTTTGGTAGCAGAATTTGTACACATTTTGATGGAGAACAAAGATATTATCAATCAGTATCACACTAGAATAAAGAGTTAGGACACACTTATTGCAGGATGTTGTCCATTATTGCATACATGTTGCTTATAGACCTACATTTTTAACACCCTGCATTTAATTGTTGTTATTATTTTTGAATGGCAATTGTCCATACCTGAGTGAGGCTCCTCCCAGCCGTGGCCCTGTCTGCCAATGAGATGAGCTCCTTCTGCATCTGGTCCACCCAATCTTTAATCCTGTGCACAAACAGACAAACAATGTACTTTGAATATGTTGAATAGATGATAGGGTAAAAGTACAGTATGTAAGATTTTGATTTTAAATTTTATAAGCATGAGTTAACTGTGTCCTGTGATATGAGGTAAACATATTCAAATCAAATATGGCTTTTACTGATAACAAATGTAATGCTCATTTATTCTTAATTACAAAACATTGGACATGATGGACAAGTTGTTTGATATGAGTCTCTCATTTGGGTGGCCAGTTTCAGTGCTGAAATCAGTTGGTTAAAACCTAAATGGACTCTCTCTCTGATCTGAATGGTCACTACACAAACCCCAGCACCTGTAGCCAATCTTTAATCAGTGCTAGTGCAGCCTCTGCAGCTCATTGAGTGAATTCTGGAGGTTCTGAGCTTCACATGAGGCCTGTTCATATACTGAGAATGAGAAAAACTGATACGTGTCTTATATCTGCAGGTTAAGACACTGGCAACCCAGTTCCTTTAAAGAGGGGGTATTACACCTCTCAATTCAACAGATTTTTATAAAGCCTAAACTCACAACAGCAGTTGTCTCTTAGGTCTTAACAGGGTCATTGATTTAATCAACAGAGAGTTGGAAAATCAACAATGATTGTGTTTACATGCATAGTTGCATGTAAACACAGTTTTCTGAGAATCCTGTGTGTTTCCATGTATACACAGTATCCTGATTTCAGTATCCTGGATAAACCAGTATCCAGGTCATGAGAAGCAAGGATGCTCTCACTGGGATATTCTGATAGTATTCAGGCTACAGTGGCATGTAAACACAGTATCCTGATTTCTCTTTACTGGTGCCGTACTGAGCACGTGCAAACTGATGTAGCAACATGTGCGTGTGAGGTAATAGCTACAGCAACTTCCCCAAACCAACTTAAACCTCTATTAGAACTTTTAAGAATAATTATTAAAATATAAATATTGTTTTATAGCAATGAACAAAATAAAAGCAGTCTGTTTCAATACAATTAGTTTTTAACACCTTTATTTTATAGTATATCTTGTTCCTTAATTATTAGCAATTATTATTACAAGACTTAAAAGTCTTAAGTTAGCGAGGTTACCAAAATGTTCTGTAGCTCCTTGGCATATCCGTTTCATGGTTGCCATAGCGACCCCTCTAAACATCCAGGACACTCTGACTCCACATCCTCTGCACTTGCACATGTTTACAGGGATATGAGTGCCCTGGTTTCTCTGAGCGTATGTAAATGTCATATCTAGAATACTGTCATAACCAGGATAAGGCTCATAACCGGGATACTCGTGTGTAAACATACTCAGGGAAACAGATATTGGTCAGTAACAGGCAAACAGACTGAGGCTCCTCTATGGAGAACTAACTGCATAACATATTTAACTTTTATTGTTTTGAAAATCCTATATTCACGGAAAACTATGTATTAACATGTTGATTAAGTTTCAGTTACAGTTACATTTTTGACACTCTAAGTTCCCCCTTCATTTGCTCTCAGTGCTAAGTCACTTCAGAGCACTATCACAACACAACTGCTGTGTGGGACCATAGGTGACAGAATGGACAGAATCATACTGCTAACCTTAAAGAGGGTTTGAATAGGGCCCAGGAGAGCTTGGTAAAATTACTCAAACACGCATGGATCTAAAACCTCTTCAGGCATGTTTTTGATGAGGGAACAATGTTAAAATTTTGAATCTTTATACAGTAAATTTAAAAATCACAGGTTGGTCAGCATTCCTTGTCCACACAAATGTACATTAGTTAGAGAAGATGTTTTATTTCATGCTGATAAATATAAAAATCCCATATTTCTACATTATTCAGCAAGTTTTTAACTCCTGTGGAAACTATAGCAGAAGAAAATGCTGTCCACTGTCTTATTGAGTGCTGAAGCACTACAAATTAGACTAAATACAATAGCTGTTCAGTTGGGAGGCTCCTTAATGAAGGCTATCGAAGCACGGGGATGATCAACGTAAGTTATGTGAACTAGTATGGATTTTAAAAATACTGAGGCAAACTTCTTATAATATCACCTAATGATATCACAAGGCAGAATTGAGCCATGCTGATGCAAAATAACCATATTTCTGTAGGTAGGGGATACTCAAACTGTCAGAACAAATATGGAGTAGGGTCCACAACCTACTTGTCTCCAGGGAGTTGTTATTGGTTTACCCAGACTGTTCCACAGGTCAGATCTGTGGAGAGACATGACTATTTAACTGTATCACATAACATATTTAAATGACTTATGTTAGCTTTTATTGTTTTGAAAATGCTATAATCGCTGAAAAACAACATATTAACATTTATTAACGTTTATTAAGTTTCAGTTTCACTCCACCTTCAAAACGCACAGCACAATCATCGTGCATTCCGCTAATGAAACTTCTGCACATTGCACCAGGTTTGTGAAATTGTAGTGTATTGTTTTGTATCATATTTATGTATATCCTTGGAAACTAGCAAAAAGTTCAAACCATACTTTGGAACCTTCTCCATGGAGATAGATACGTTTTCTGACATACTGTGGAAGATTATAGCCAAAAGAACATTTCCATGGAAACAAGCAGCAGGAGGCCCTAATCTAAATAAGAGTCAGGTCTATGGATATGCAAGCCCGCTGACAGTAAGGACATATTTCTCTTGTTTTGTTTTTTTTTCTTGTTTTTTTTTTTAAAGCTCAATAAGCACAACCAAAACGAAAATACATGCTTTTTTATTTTAGTCTTTATTTATTTATTTTTTTGGCTACTGTGGCTTTAAAGAACCTACATTGAAATAAATGTCATACATTTAATGTCATAATATAAAACATTCCAGGCAAAGCAATAACACCTTGATGAAAACAAATCGGTGTAGGACCAGAAAAGTTACATAGTGCTCCTTTAAAGTGGGTTCAAGACAATCTACACCTTGCACACTTATTCATTTACTTTCTTTCAATAATTAACTTGTCAAGCGGTCTATTATCGTCACCACCCAATTTCACACTACAATTACAACTGTCCGATCCAATTCACCCCTCTCCCTCTGCGACGCATCAAAACAGACAAGGCCAAAGAGAATCTCATTGACCAATCACGACGTGATCGGCCCGGGTCACCTCACATGACCCGGAGTCGGCCAATCACGCGCTCCCCTGCACATCCGCACTGATCCAACTGGGCACAGGTGAGGGGTCTGCTATATCAAAGAGACTAATGACAGAGAGAACCATGCAGCTGTTCAGGTCCAGAGGATTGCACGCTTTTATTGTATCTGTTTCATCTGAGCACCTGTAAGATGGACTAATATGGGCGTACCATATCGCACTAACCTGAGCACCAGTAAGGCTGCTATTCTACCATCAGATGAACACCTGTAAGGTCAACTATAATACCATATACTGAACACTTGAAAGGTAGTACAGAGAAAACCTAGCAAAGTACATTAGCAAGGTAGTACAGAGCAACAATACTCCTATAAACCAAACCAACTACCATGTTATAGTGTTGTACCCTCATCAAAAACATCTCTGAAGAGGTTTTAAATGTCATCCATGCATGTTTGATTAATCTTGCAATCTCTCCTGGGCCCTATTCGAACCCTCTGCGATGCTCCACCCACAAGCCTACGTCACCCATGCTCCCACAATACAAAACTACACAGCAACTTGACAGACCTGATGCAGTAGTTTCATTAGTGGAATGCACACTGAATGTGTTGTGATAGCGCTCTGAAGGGGAAGTGACTTAGCACGAAGATCAAAGGGAGGGGAGAATCAAAATGTTAGAAACAAAAGTGATGTTATGAAGTTATGAAGCGTGTTAATACATTGTTTTTGGCAAATGTAGTATTTTCAAAACAGTAAAAGGTAACATGGTGATCTAAATATGTCATGTGTTAGCAGTTAATACCCCAAAGAAGTAAAAAACCCACTGTTTAACTGATCAACATAGGGCCAACTTAACTATAAATTGATACTAAAGACCTACAGGAGGGTACAGAACAACTGCAAGTCATACTGCCATGTACTAAGCATCTACAGGATATATCACAAAACCTGTTATATTACCATTACCCATAGGAGACAACTATAACTTACTGTACCTACTGTACACATGCAAGATTGTACAGAGCAATGCAGGACATACCCTATTATGTGTTGTACTATATAATGAAGAGCTGCAGATACCTTAGTAACATTATAACATACTAGACATACACATAGAAGATTGGACACACTTATCCATGTATGTTTATTCTTTATAGCCATGATTATTTCCATTGTAGATTCTCAATGAATGACACAGATGGAACAAGCAAACAAAAATAAACTCAAAATAACTCAATACTTTTTGTAGATTTCAAAAAAATGTTAAATATACCCCTTTGCTTTGAACCCTGTTTTTTTTTCTTTTATTTTCTTTGGTACATAATTCCATATATCTTGTGTCGTATACCTGATGTTTTCCATATGTATCTAATATGTAGAAAGTAGTAAACATAAAGGGGAAAAAAAAAAAAAAAAAATGAATAAGAGGGTGTGTCCAAACTTTTGACTGGCAGTGTACTTTAACCCTACAGTCTGCTAATCACTTACAGGACACACCAAAATACCATATACTCGTCTCCTTCTCACCTTCTCAATGGACCATGTTACTATGTACTGAACACCTGCAGGGAGGATAACAATATAATACCATGTACTGATTACCCGCAAGGCAGTCCAAAATTGTCATCCACTGAGCACCCAAAAGACTGGCACAAAGTAAGGGTAGATCAAACCGTAACTCAGTATTTTGAATCATGTTGGTAATAGAACAGGTATTGTATTTCAATTGGAGCTTCCTGATTAAATAATAAATAAATAAAAACACAATATAATGTACACCAGCAGGATAATCCATAACCACACTATACTGAACACCTGCATGACAGCCCATAACCATATGAAGTGAGCACCTGTAGAGCCCTGTGTATTTATTTATGTATTTAATTAACATGGACAGAGCAATTACATTGACTGAATCGGATGCATTATTACAGCAAGACTTTATGATATAACCCTAATGTGTACTGATCACCTGAATGCGTGCCAGTAGTATCATGTACTGAACAGCTCAAGGACTGCATATACAGTTGTAACAGACAGACAGTGAGCAAAAAAACAAAGTATATGTGTCTTTTTATATAGTGTAAACTTCAGGTTTCAACTGTAAAACCATGAACTTGGCACCTGCAGAGAAGAATGAGACTGATATATTAACCTGGAGGATAGTTATGAGTGTCCACCAGTCACACTAAAGTATAAAGTACTAGAAACCAACAGCGCAGATATAGCATGTGCTTCATGTTCATTTCCGTGATTGCCATAGTCGTGGTTGGCTGCTATGTATTTTTTTAAATGTATTTTTGATTTTAAAAAATGGTTTTGGCCAACTAAGATGTTTGTTTTTATCTATATATAATATATCTTATATATATATATATATATATATATATATATATATATATATATATATATATATATATATATATATATATATATATATATATATATATAAATTTTTATTTATTTATTTATTTATTTTTTTTGGGGGGGGGGGGGGGATTTTGGCCAACTAAGAATTGCAGCTTGCACAGTTCAAAAGACAGAAGTTAAGGAATTGAATTGAATTGAGCAGTTTATTTTTCTGTATCCACGACAACCCTGCTTGGAGATAGCTATCCTAGCCAGCTAGCTGTGGAATGCTACAGACTTTTGACAACAATTGGCTTTCTACACTAAATATGGCAGAAGACATTCCTGAGGAAACACTTTGAGGTAATGGCCTGCGTCATCACTGATCGAAACAACTGAGCACCTGCAGAGCACCATGTAGCTAATATGTGTACTTTGAAGATTGTATTTTTAATCCCTGGTCAGATAGATCATAATATCAAGAACCAGCCACCCACAGAGCGCATCATATCATGTACTAATCACCTGAATGAGTGCAAATATTATCATGTACTGAAGAGCCGAAGGAATAATTAGTATTACACTCAATACAATGGACTGAACACCTGCAGGGCCTCCCATCCCATCCCACCCTGTGCACCCTGTGGTCATGTGATCACACTGGATAAAGATAGAACTATGTGACGATGAAGTGTTTTTGACTCATCTGATTCTGACCCAAAGCTACAGATGGTTTGTGTCGAGTAAAAACACTTTTGTAGAAGAACTGGCACTTTAAACGGTAGTAAGTTTGTAATTTTGAAAAAGCAACGTGACTGAAGCAAATCACTTATGTCTAAGGTCAAGAAATGTATGTATCATGTGCTCGTACTGTTCTTTGTAAACTGAATTGTAATTACTATGTTGTTTGTTTAGCCTATAAACCATTTGTAGTACATTTCCAAGTACTGGTAGTCTACCATACAATCAATTAAAATAATTAATTAAAGAGGGGGTATTACATTTCTATGTAACACATTAACGCACATATTTAGATCACTGTGTTCTTTTACTATTTAAAAAAATGCTATATTCTCCAAAAACATATATTAACATAACTTTCACTTTCATTTTTGTTTTTGATGCGTTTTTGTATTATGATTTTGTATATTTATGGAGAATTGTCATGTGTTAGCATGGGTGACGTAGGTTTGTGGGCGGAGCCTTTGACAGAATCTTATAGTTAACCATATGGAGGGTTCAAATAGGTCCCAGGAGAGATCAGAAAGATTACACAAACATGCACGGATGACATCTAAAACCTCTCCCATCATGTTTTTGATGAGGGACATGATAGAAAGCTAAGAAAAATCGATTCAGCGTAATACTCCCTCTTTAATCTAATCACTACGAAAATGAGGCAGAACCAAAAATATGTACTATTTCCAAGCCATCTGATTCTCTCGCTTTCTTTGCCGCGTGTTTTCACCATAGCATTAGCACGCAAGACATCACAACAATCAATAGTGCATCCATTACCATTACAGCTCCTGCTTTTAACTCCTCACTCTCCCCCCATAAACGATCGGCCATCTTGGTAAGGTCACTACTGTTTTTTTTTTTCATTCAAAACAACAACATCAGAACTCACTTATTCACCTTCTCAAAACCATCTGATTTGTCAAACATCTTTTTTTTTTATCTCATGTCATTTGTTACCTTATAAATATTTACACCCGTGCCCCATATTGACCTGAGCTTGTATTTACTAGCTAGTGACAATGTCCACAAACAAGCCAGCACACCCATACATAAACCAGAGCACGGTGAGATTAATATTGCATGAGGATGGTAACAGGTTGACAGTGGCTGGAGGATCCCTTAACCACGTGTATACACTGAATACAAATGAATGTGTCCACGAATAGCTCACACTAGCTTATATATCAACAGCTATGAATACAGGGACACACACTGAGATCGGAATTTCCTTAATGGTCATAATTCGCTGAACACAATGTATTTGAGAAAAAATTTGTCTTGCCCCAGTACATGTATATTGTTTAAGCAAATATGTCCTTGGTGTGCTGTGGTCTTTGAAAGCGCTTGTAAACTCATCAGGGTGAATAATTAGGGTGCTTGTAATGCAAAAAATAAGTGAGGAATAACTTGGGATCACTGCAAACTGGGAAACGGGAGAAAGACCCAGGACACGCTGCAGGGACTATGTCTCTCGGCTGGTCTGGGAACACCTTGGGATCCCACTGGAGGAGCTGAAGGATGTGTCTGGGGTGAGGGAAGTCTGTGAGTTCCCTCCTTAGACTGCTGCCCCCGTGACTCGGCCCCTGATAAGTGGAAGAAAATGGATGGATGGATGGCACTGCAGACTGTCCAAGATTAACTAGCTGAAGTACGTCCATCGGTGTAGCCGTGCTTGTTTTGGTTGACTTGTGCTTCACCTTTGGCTTCCACAGAAACCTCAGTGCTGCTCTGTGATTGGTTGGTGAGCATGCATACTCGCAACTATCACAGGAATCCTTTTGGCTGTGCAAGGTTAAGTTTAAATCCCGGTGTGTAACGCATACATCTAGAGGATATTTAAAACACAGTACAGATATTGCACAGTTACAAGTACAAGTACAGCTATTCGCTCGGTGAGAATGTGCAAAGTGGTGTAAGCATCTGTTCCACACTTATCGCTGACTGAGGAGGCTGAGATGAAAGCGGAAAGAAGGGATACAAAAGATCAAAAAACAGAGAGAGACAGAGAGGAGAGAAAAAAAAACAGAGAGGTGGAAATGTGGAGGCGTGTTGAATCCTGAGCAGGTAGTGTTGTTAGATATATGACAAAGGAGGAGAGGACATCCACACGGCATATGATACCAAGAGAGAGAGAGAGAGACAAAGGGAGCAGAAAGAGAGAGGGAGAGAGGGAAGGACAGATTGATAGAAGGAGAGAGAGACATGAAAGCATGAGCAGAGAGAGGGAGAAAGAAGGAGAGATATGAAAGCACAAAAAGAGAGATAAAGAAAGAGGGAGGGAGAAAGAAAGAGAGAGAGAGAAGAAGAGAGGGAGGGAAGGAAGGAGGGAGTTATGAAAGCATGTAGTCATAAGTCACCCAAGGCCACACTCACAGAAAGCAATGAGCTCAACGCATCTGTCTATAGGGTTAGCAGTGTTAGTGTTAATTATTATGTACAAGTGAAACTATCTGGATATAAATTATAATATTTGAATCATTAAAATGTTCAATATTTTATTCACTTTCACTAAATCCAAAAGTTTGATTTAATTTGATCTACTTTGTTGCTGTCGTTTTTTCATAGTTACAATTTATCATACTCTTGGCATCTCTGAAAACTGAACAAATGAGAAACGACCATTTTGTTTTTATATGTAAAAGTCAGTGTCTACTACAATTTTGTATGGTTTAAAAAAAGAAACAGAGGTTTATTTGGCTACATTTCATCAAACCACTGCATATCATGTCAGGTTTGTGAAGTTGTAGTGTATTGTTTTGTATCCTGCTTTTATATATTTATGGAGATTTGTTATGTGGGTGTCTTGGGTCGATCGACTATTAACCATATGGAGACTTTGAATAGGGCCTATGCATTAAGGGAAACGTCTTGCTGTGAGCTCTGACGTCCGTCAAAAATATAATCCAATAGATTTAATCCAGCCGCACCACCCCACCTCACAACGTGCCGTCTGAGCACCTCATGTTTTTTACTATATGGAATACTCGCAGCCACCAGACCAGAGCTGCACCGCGTGCAGTCTGAGCCCTGGGTAATACAGAATACAGTTGTATTCTGGACCACCTTAAATGAACACGCTGAGAGCACTTGAAACAGGTGTTCTCGGAGCATAACATAAATGACTCCGCCTACATTTTTATCTTCTGCAGACTAGGGTGTAATGCTGTTGCACTGTTAACTTGCCAGTTGTTGTTAACATTACCATGATGATCTCTGAAGGTAAGCAGTGAGGAAACATCTAGGGGCGCTGCAAACTACTTCTGTTTTTCACATTTTACAGTAAAAATCAAGTGCAGGACCAAGATATTTCTCTACACAAACATGTTTACCATTGAATCATGGTGGTTGCCAGGTGGTGTGGAGCTGGTGGGCTGTAAATGGCAGAAGGTGAATTGTGCGTTTCGTGTGTCATAGTTAATCAATGTGAATGTGTCTCATCATCAGTGGACAGGGTCAGTCTAATCTATGACATGTGGACAGGCATTTGAAAATGCCAAGATACAAGACTACTTACTGTTGCCAAGACAATAATAAAACATAAATAAATCTTATGCTAACTTATTGCATTAAAACACATAACTTTGAACCTCTAACATAGTCACTACTGTGAAAGGTCAAATATTATGCTTTTGACTATATTATACTGTTGTTCAGTTTTCGTCAACTGTAAAAATACAGGCTTCTTCTGCCAACTCGATAAACTAGGCTTGTATATATCTTATAAATACAATATTTCTTGGCCCTCAGGCTTCCCGGTGAATTGGCCCATATTACCTTAAGCATAACGTTACTGCGAATGTCTGAAAATCTACCTTGATAAAGCCAATATCAAATATTTAGTGTGTTGTATTGAGGATCTAAGCATGACTAAAGGTCTGGTGAGTCATTCTAATCTCTTATAAATGCATATTTGAATTATTCACTGTATTGACCACCAGTCTATGACCTGGCCCTCCACTTCATCTGCATTTTGATATGTGGCCCTTGATGAAAAAAAGTTTGGACAATCCTGACATAAACCATATCCAGAGTCTTTTAGCATTACAATCATGTTGCCACAAGAATGCATAATCTGTAAAGTTTAAAGGGCTCATATTAGGCTATTTTCTAATTTAAGTTATAATGTTCGTTCCTCATGAAAAACATACATACAAACGTGTTTTGTTTCAGTCACACATGTTCACCTAACAAAACCTGTATATATAGGCTGAGTTTTCTCTCAAATGGAAAACACCCTGTTCCACCTTGCATTGTCATGCAGTGATACAGGAAGTGCTCCATTGTGTTTAAACCCCATAAAACTTCATTAAAATCTTGCCCTATGTTGCGGTCCTGGAATTGTCCATCTCTACTGAACAAAAGGTAAAAGGTAGCTGTTAACTTGAAAACTACCACTTGATGACATCACAAGGTGGAGGAATTTTGAGCTTTTGAGATGTAGACATGTGTAAATGAAACAAAACACAGCTCTGGGTATGTTTTTGATGAGGTAACAACATTCTAACATGACTTAAAACACACAAGAGTCAACTTTGTGTAATATAGGACCTTTAAGAATGCATTCATGGGGGATTAGTAATTCAAACTAATTCTGGAACTAAACCTGGACTAGACCAGGGCTAAACCAGGACTTGAAGAAGACCAAACAGCTTTGTTTCCATGGTGCAGTCTGGTGTGGACCCTGCATAAAGCGATCCATACCCCGAGGCCCCAAGCAAACCATATCAGTGGAAATGAGGCTAACCTGTCTACATCAGGACTAAACTGTGCTCTAACCAGGACCAAACAAGAACTTTGAAATCACCCTATGTCTGTTTATACGCAGGAATGATCAGCTGTTTTTGACATGCAAACATTATGAAACAAGGTCAAAAAGTCAATCTAATAGCGTTGATTACTAAAGCATTATTTCATGGATATGACCTGCTGAAATATGCATATAAATTCAAACTAGATCTAAAGATAACTCCGTCTCAGTGTACAGCATCGTCCCACAGTATATTACAAGATGAGTTAGAGAGAATGAGGCCATAAATCTCTATAATCACACTCTGATTACTTTGGGGAATTTTGGGAGAAGACTGTGTGAAGAAATTCTAAAGGTGGATATAGTGTAACTGTAATTTATACCCCAAAAAATCAATACAGACTTTTTGGGGTAGACAACTGGCAAATAGCATTAATAATTTTTATATATTTTAGGGGTAATCAGTATTATTAGGTTAACATAACAATGAATGGTGCATGATTGGTACTTTAATCAAGATTCTAGCTAGTTCATAATCTGGAGATAAGTGTTGAGGAGCCTCAGTAGCATTGCAGAGAACAGCATTATCTGAAATACCCATCATCCCATATTCTGAAATAAAGTCATTGAAGCTTGTTTTTGGCTGAGGTGATGAGACCTGAGATTACATGCTTCTTTGTTGGCAATACTCATACTTTTTTTTTGCGTAATAGAAACTCCCGAGGTAGGTGCAACACAAGGTTATGTCACCTCTTAAAACCCTTTTAACAAAAAAATGTAATACAATAAATGCATGGGTTTTTGTTTTTTTTCATTTTGGTTGTGTTTATTGCGCTGAAAACAGAGAAAAAGCACAAGTCCTTACAGAGAGCAGGCCTGCATTTTCACAAATCTTTTCCTTTGCGATAGTGTGGCAAAAAATGTACAACCCCAATTTCAATGAAGTTGGGACGCTGTATAAAACTTACAATGATTTGCAAATCTCTTTCAACCTATACTGAACTGAATAAACTACAAAGACAGGATATTTAATGTTCAAACTGATAAACCTTATTATTTTTATGCAAATATTCACTAATTTTAATTATTAATTTGATGCAACACATTTCAATAAAGCTGGACAGGGGCAACAAAAGAATGGGAAAGTTGAGAAATGCTGAAAATACACCTTTTTGTAAGATTCCACAGGTGAACAGGTTAATTGGAAACTGGTGATCATCATGATTGGGTATAAAAGGAACATCCCCGAAGGGCTCAGTCATTCACAAGCAAGGATGGGGTGAGATTTACTTTGTGAACAACTGCATGAACAAATAGTCCAACAGTCTAAGAACAATGTTTCTCAGCTTACAATTACAAGAAATTTAGGAATTTCATCATCTATGGTCCATAATATCATCAAAAGATTTAGAGAATCTGGAGAAATCTCTACACATAAGTGACAATGCCAAAAACCAACATTGAATGCCTGTGACCTTTGATCCCTCAGGTGGTACTGTATTAAAAACGGACATTAATGTGTAAAGGATATTAACACGTGGGCTCAGGAACACTTCAGGAAACCACTGTCAGTTAAAACAGTTCGTCGCTACATCACATTTCAAATTGTTTTTGGAAATCATGGACATCGTGTGCTGCGGGCCAAAGAGGAAAAGGACCATCCGGATTGTTATCAGCGCAAAGTTCAAAAGCCTCTGTGATGGTCTGGGGGTGTGTTAGTGCCCATGGGTAACTTGCACATCTGTGAAGGCACCATTAATGCTCAAAGGTACATACAGGTTTTGGAGCAACATATGCTGCCATCCAAGAAACGTCTTTTTCAGGGACGTCGTTGCTTATTTCAGCAAGACAATGCCAAGCCACATTCTGCACGTGTTACAACAGCATGGCTTCGTAGTAAAAGAGTGCGAGTACTAGACTGGTCTGCCTGCATCCAGACATGTCTTCCATTGAAAATGTGTGGCACATTATGAAGCACGAAATACGACAACGGAGACCCTGGACTGCTGAGTTGTACATTCAGCAAGAATGGGAAAGGATTCCTCCTGCAAAGCTTCAACAATTAGTGTCCTCAGTCCCCAAATGCTTATTGATTTTTGTTAAAAGGAAAGGTGATGTAACACAGTGGTAAACATGCCCCTGTCCCAGCTTTATTGGAACGTGTTACAGGCATCAAATTGAAAATGACTGAATATTTGCATAAAAACAATGAAGTTTGAGGAGTTAGTCCTGAGGAGTGTGCATTTACAGTTTTTATAGTGTGTGTTAGTGCAAGGGTGTGAAGGAGGACCTTTTGGTCTGCAGAGAGTTATGTAAGCTCTCATGCGACAGCAGAGCCACGGGATCTCACAGTCCTGTCATTGAGTTCAAACAATGTATTCTATGTGTCTGCATTTTATCAGTATTCATGCATTATTAACAGCAGCATCAGTACATTGTACAACATACAAGTTTAAAGTAGCGCGCACTGCAGGTAGATACTTTATAATTGTTAGATCTATTGTGAGAAGCCCCTTTTCTGCGTAGTGGGGCTGGTAGAAAGCGGTTTAGCCAAAATATCTTTCCTCCAAACCTAAAACGAGCCCGTATGCCCATATATATGTAAACACTGCTCTCTGCCTCTGACCCAGGGCTGGGGCAGGGGGCGGAGCTGAGGCTAACAGTGAGAGTTGTGAGAGAGAAAATCAGAGGAAAGTTATTTTATTTTATTTTATTTTGGGGTTCTAATTATCAGATTAAGCTATCAGTGACATTTTTCTGTGTGGCGTCATAATTTACATTGGCCGATAAGTATCGCGATCGATATTATCGTCCTTCCCTAGCTTTGTGCTGTACTGTGGAATAGAATAGCAAAAGGAGCATGTGTTTTTTTGCAGTACTGATACTTGCTCAAATGAGTATCTAGTATTGGCAACCCTAGATCACAGCAAGGACACATGCAAATCAAGGTTTTTCAGTGCAAAAACCTAACTAAAATAAAAAAAACATGCTTCCATTTTTGTTTATTTTGTCTATAAATAAAAAAAGTTACATACCGTGGCTTTCAAGGTAGGAGTGTGCTATAATATCAATATATAATATAATATAATATAATATACATAATGCCTAAATGAAATTTCAGAGGACGAAGAAAGCTCGATAGAGGACAAGTCTGTAGAAGACGATGTTGAGACATCCGCTCCACGGATTTCACAAGTTCTGAGCTTGGTTGAAACACTTATGGAGCAACAAAAGGCCCTTAAAGATTTCATATTGAGCGAGCACAAAAGATTTGAGGAAGAACTGGAACAAAAAAACAAGCATATTAAGGAACACAACAGAGTATTGAGGGGCCTCATTTTGAATAACTACGTGCAGTTGGAGGAAAAAATTGAAAATACAATTTCCAGCTCCAAAAATGAGAGTAAAACAAAAAGGGAACGTCTCGAAAGCCTTGAAGAGAAAATTCAAATTGCTATAGAGCACCTCAACCCCAATGTGCCATCAGATAAAACCATCGATAATGAGGTGGCAAGTACTAGTGCAAATCTACAGACCTCCAACGAACCAGTCAATGACCATAATGCTGAACATGACTTGGATATTCACCCTATTTTAACCCTGGAGGTTAAAATGGAAAATACAGAGAAATCAAGCCAGGAACACTCTACAGAGACTGAGGATCACTGGTTTGACTGCATAGAAGATCTATCCATTCTACTGGATGAAGAGAAGGAGACGGATGCTAAGGATAATGGCGACGCAAGGGATACTGGGACATGTGGCTCAGTGATTAGAGTGTTGGTCCTCCAACCTGAAGGTCAGAGGATCGAGTCCCACTCGGTCCAAGTTCTGTCGTTGTGTCCTTAGGCAAGACACTTCACCCACATTGCCTAGTATGAAAGTGGTGTGTGCGTGAATGATAGGTGGTGGCCGGAGGGGCCGATGGCGCAGATTGGCAGCCTCGCTTCTGTCAGTCTGCCCTAGGGCAGCTGTGGCTACAATAGTAGCTTAACATCACCAAGTGTGGAAATGAATGAATAATGACTATAGTGTAGCGCTTTGAGAGGCTTTGACAAGCCTGTAAAGCCCATTACAAGTGTACCAAGTGTGACCAACACAACAATCGGTTTTTAAGGACGGAAGAGCTTAGCCACATCTGGGCTAACCGGTGCTAGCACTATTCCTAGCACAAATTGCGCAGAGACAAGTGTTGGAAAAGCATATAACAAGAAGATAAGAACATGCCAAAGACAGACGATATGGAGGAGATCAAGCGCTCATTGAACTTTATGTCTGGAGAGTTGGCAAAGATAACATCGCAACAGGAGCGGCTGCTCAAACTCGTGGATGAAGTAGCTACCCTGAAAACTATGATGAGTGAAAAGGACAGAAGAATTACTTTCTTGGAACAGTGAGTCGACGAACTGGAGCAGTACACACGGAGGGAGGACTTGATCATCTCGGGGCTGGAGACTCGACACCGGACCTACACACAGGCGGCAGCTAACGCTGACACCTCAGAGGACGCACCGAGAGGGGAGCAGAGAATATAATCCAGTCAAGAAATTATGTCCACAAAGGAAGTTAGAGCCTCCATGTCCAATCTGCTGCAGGAAAGTGAAATCAGTTCCGTCACTTCTCTGCATTTCTTTTGACAGTTTCAGGCATAATAAACTTCTGACAGCGCCAACTTTGTCCCTCAGCGCAAAACAAACTTGTTAGCTTGTGATTGACACCAAAGTTGGCCAATAAGGTGGGGGCTGTGGGTTACTGGAGCCGCGGACAGTGAATGAGAGCTACAGATGACTGGAAGAGTACGCCCCACTCTGCCCCTTGTAGAAGCTGTTACATTACACATGTTTAGTAATGTTTTCCTCTTAAAGCCCATGAACTGTGGAACACGCTGATGCGTGACATGCAGTGGTTTACTGTAAACAGACGGAGTTTGCTGCGCGCGTATTGCGTAATTTTATGCAGCAGTTTTGCATTTTAAACATGACAAAACAAATGAAGTACGCGACCGAGGACACTGTGGAGGACACAATGACAGAACTAAGGACACAATGACAGAAATTGGTCCGAGTGGGACTCAATCCTCCAACCTTCGGGTTGCGGGACCAAAGCTCTAACCACTGAGCCAATGTTGCAGAATGACTGTCACTGTACAATCATGTACAGTGTGTTCTTAGTTTCCAGTGTGTGTTTGTTTACATTTTGAAGTGTGTGTGTTTGTTGATTGTTTGCAGTGTGTGGTTTGTAAATATATATTTATTTTGACCCATAGCACTTGTTCTGACTGTATTTTATATACAAATATACATTTTATATTGTGTTTTGATATGATATATAAATGTACAGTAATAGAGCAGCTGGGTGTGCAGATACAGATTCCTCTCAGTGTGAGTTTTCAGTAGAGCCTTGTTGATGTCTGTGGGTTGAAACATTCAAAAGTTATTGCACTTTTTCCAAACGTTCTCCAAATGTCTTCATTTGGATAGGTGTGGAGAGGCCTGGACTTACTCATGATAAAATGATTGCACAACTCTCATTTTTATAGGTATTGAACTCAAATTTGAAATGTAAGTGGTCAACAATCTTGTCAGTTGAAATATAGTGTATTTTTGGCCCCAGCTCCTACTGCAGCTTTCTACACCTTCATTTTCACAAAATTTTTTGGCGAGGATGAGAAAAAAAAAGTTTTATGTGTGTTCCAAAGTGTATAAATGGTCAGCAGACAAACTTACAGTGATTCTGACACCTGTGGGTAAAACTATAGGATGTTACCTTTACAAAGACCCCAAACTAGTGCAGTTACTACTGAGGGTTCAATAGTGGTGATTATTTAAATTTGGAGAGGTCAGAACAAAAGCAATTTCACCAAAATGACCCGGAATGCTAAGGGGTCACAAATGTTGAAATTGTTCTTATTGTATAACACATTGATTGTTCCATATTTGACATATTGCATTGAAGTGTGGGGAAGTGCTTGTAAAACCTACATTGAACCA